>NC_140939.1:44495100-45104267 GCF_014529385.1 Adiantum capillus-veneris
CCATGTGCTTCTTCATTTTGAGACCTGTCCACATGCCTTAAACTCCAAGCTTCAAAATTCTTAAGCAGATTCTTCACTTGAAAACACATATTTTTCAGTCTTGGATTCTTACTTTTCCACACCCCAAGTACTTGCTTAACCACCAAAAGAGCATCACCTCTTACCCTCACACGACGGATGCCAAGCTCAAGGCAAAGGTTGAGACCTTTCTCCAATGTAGCATACTCAGCTTCATTGTTGCTTTGTGCTGTAAGCTTCAAACTCATTTTGGTTACCAAAGCACCTTGAGGATCATAAACTACCACACCTCCTGAAGCTTCACCATGCGATTTCCTATAAGAGCCATCAAAAAACAATAGATAGGCATTGTCTATGTCAAGAGCTTCCATGTGTTGCTTCTTCACTGCATCCTCCTTAAGAAGAAGAGGGGTTTCCTTATAGGTAAGAAAATCAGCCAATGTAGCCCTTGTAATCTCCTCAACAAGAAAAGAGAATTGGAATTCCTATAGCTTCACAATCCACTTCATGAGCCTCTTTGACAAAGTAGGGCTATTCCCCAATTGAGGTAGAAGAGTGTAGGTAGTGAGGAATGTGAATGGTTTAGGGAGAAGGTAGTGCCTAAACCTTCTACATGCATAAATCACACTCACCATACTGAGATCCACCTCAGTATAGCCTCTCTCCACCTCTAGCTTCACCATGCTAGCACAATAGATAGGCTTCATGTAGTGGGAATTGTTACCTCGTTGAAGAAGCATAGCTCCAATAGCATCCTCACCTACTCATGGATTCACATAAAACTCCTTATCCCAATTAGGAGCTTGCATAGTAGGAAGAGAACCAAGAACCTCTTTGATACCTTGAAAAACCTCTTCACATTCATTTGTCCATTGTAGAGGATCCAACCTTGCTACTTTTTGTAGAGGATAAAGAAGTTGAGAGGACAAAGGAATGAACCTTGCCATATACTTCACCTTTTGAATAAAAGTAGAAAGTTTCTTTGTATCTTTAGGTGATGGGAGGAGCACCAAAGCCTTCACTTTGTCAGGATCCGCTTCAATCCCATTCTCTGAGATCATATGCCCCAAAAACTTCACTCTTGGTTGAGCAAGATGACATTTCTTTGGGTTGAGTTGACCTCCACTTTCATCATATTGCTTCAATGCCATCCCAAGCTTTGCACAATGATCCTTTCTAGAGCTATAAACACAAAAGTCATCAATAAGATCCTTCACAAACTTGCCAAGAAAGGGAGAGAACACCTTGTTGACGCGCTTTTGATACCACGCACAGTCATTCATAAGACCAAAAGGAAGCACACAATAACAAAAGCATCCCCATGGCGTGATAAATGTGGTCGTCTTTCGATCTTCCAAAGCCAAGGTGAGCTGAAAATATCCAGAGAATCCATCAAATACGTTATATCTCTCATACCCTGCAATAGAATCAAGTATGTCATCTATGAAAGGAAGAGGGTATGGATCCCTCTTCATGGCTGCATTTGGAGGCTTAAAATCAACACATATCCTCCACTTTCCATCCTTCTTGGGTGTGACAACAACAGGACTCACCCATTCTGCAGTGCTCATAGGACATATGAAACCTGCTTCAAGAAGCTTGTCTACCTCTTCCTTTAAAGCATTAAGTTGTACATATCCCATTCTCCTTAGCTTTTGGCGTACGGGCTGAGCTCCTTCCTTGATTGGAATGTGGATTTCCTCTCCCTTAAAGCCTCTAATTTCCTCATAAGAAGTGATGGATAAATGGGGAAATTGTTCTATCATATGTAGGTACTCACTCTTCTCATGACTAGCCAAGTCGGGAGACAACATACCTTGTATCAGCTCCTGCTTGACATTAGGTTGAACTTTGGGTTGCATCAGCTCTTCAATTTGCTCATAAGGACCAGAGATATCCTCATTCTCCATAAGGCCAAGAAATCTTTGTTTCTCATCATGCTCTTCTTCAAGAAACAAGGAGGAAACATCTAGATCACTATCGCTGCTATCTTCCACTTCACTGCCCTCATCCCCATTGTCTTCTTCTTCACTTGAGTACTCTTCTTCATCACTTTTCTCATCAAAATCAGCATCCAAATATTTCTTGCTAGCCATGTCAAACCTCTTCTTATCACCCCTTCTATTGTAGAGAGTGATGGTACCATGTCCCCAATCCTGTATAGCTTTGGTTGCCTGTAACCATGGTCTTCCAAGGATGAGAGGGAAAGCATCAATACCCACGGGAATAACATGGAAATTGACCAGCACTTTAACATCAAATACATCCACCTCCAGGTCCTTTACAACTCCCAAGCACCTCACCCTTGATTGGCTGGCAAGCTTTATGCGAAAACCTGAATTCTTCACCATGTTGAGTCCCAACTTTGATACACAAGCTTGAGTAATAATACATACCTGTGGACCTCCATCAATATAAGCCTCTCCAATGCACTTCCTCTTATGCCATGCATCCATAGTAGGACATATATCAGGTAGCTCATTCAAAGACAAGATTCTCACTGACCCCCTTGCAGGCTCCTTCTTCATGGGGTTGACTACGTGCTTCCATTGCCTCTTTAACTTGGGACACATCTCCATGAGTTGCCCAAAGGTAACATCAGACTTTCTACCCACCAAATCAGCCCTTAAACTATAATTTGGTTCCCCTTCTCCGAAAGGAAATTCGGATGCATTGTAATGTTTCATGGGCTTTCTCTTCTTGTTCTCTTTACTTGTACCTGTTTCAACCTGTTTCCCTCTTTTATGGGTGGGACTTGCATCACTCATGTCATGATCTCTTGTAACCCTCTTACCTACAGGCATGACCATAGCTCCCAAATCATCCTCTTTCTTCTCCAAATGGATTATGCTTACCACTTTTGTTTTTCCCTTCTCTTCTGCTGTCAATCGACTTGGTCCTGCTTCCCCTTTAATCTCAATACCATAATCTTGAGCTCGAGAAGGAATTTGTGGAGGAAGAGGAAACATGTCGCCACCCATTCTCTTTGGCTTGTCACATTGAGGGCTTTTATGACCCCATTCACCACAATTGTAGCATTGAAACATATCCTCTCTTCCAGCCATGCCTCTTCCTCTACCACTTGTATAACCCTCATTGATTCCATAACCACGTGCATATCCATAGCTTTGACCTCTTCCACCTCCCATCATATGCACACTAAGATTCTTCATAAGACCTACAACCTCTTGCATCTCCTTGCGAAAGGAATTCACATCATGAGAAGCTTGTTGATCATAACTTGGCTCCCTGATGAGGACCCTTGGTTGCTCTACCGCTTTCACTTCAAGCTTTGGCTCCACATTGATTCCAAGTTGATGAAGACGCTCTGCTTTCCACTCTTTATTCTTTGCAATTTCAACTGCCTCCTCAAAGGTCCTTGGCTGCTTAAGCTCTACCTTCAAGCGTAGGTTACTCTTCAAGCTTGCAAGAAACCTGTCCTTCTTCAACGTGGCTGGAGGAATTTCAGCCCCCAAAGATGTACACCACTTTTCCCATAACGCATTGAATGCCTTGACAAAGTCTTCTACGGTTTGGCCTTCATCTTGTACTAAGCCTTGAATAGACTGCCATAGCTTTTGTGGGTCTTCCACCTGTTGAAAGTGTGTAAGAAAAGCATGCCTTACCATTTCATAAGTCATAACTTGAGGAGGTTGGGCTGATTGTAGATCCTTTTGTTAGCCTTCCAACCATTCCCTAGCATCTCCCTTCAAACAGAAGTAGAAGATTCGTAGCACCAACGCCGGGTCTTGCTTGTCAGCAAGAAGGCAAGCAAACTCCATTCTCTCAATGATAAGCTTTGGATATTTCATTTGATTTCCCACTAAACTCCGGAAAATTAAATGCCATGTCTTAAAAACATGTAAACTGAAGGTAACTTGATACGATTCCTCGGTGGCGGGCACCAAAACACTGTTGGGAAACAAGCAAACTGGAACACCTCTATAGTGATGTCACCCAAGAGCGTTGAAAGAGAACTACAAGACACCAAACTCTTTGCAAAATCCTTTTGAAACGCCACAAGTCCAATAGGAGTAGACCCTTGGGAATTTACTAGCCGTCGCCCACCCAAGAGAGTATGTCACATAGGAGCATAACCCTGCCAAAGCACGGATTTACAGCACACGCAGACCAATGCATATGAAGAAAAGAGCCTCTCCTTACACAATCAAACATCACAAACCCACAACTTCAACATCAATTCCACAATTCATAGATACATGCCCTCCAAATCTGTCTACACACAATTTGCCACTAGGTTGCCATAGCCATAACCTTGCGGAAAACTAATCATAACTTTTTAGTTTGTACATGAGTTTAAGTTATATATAAGGCTCACTTCAAAAAACTCACTCACGGGCACTTACAGTAGCCCGACAGCTGTCACTAGACTAGCGACTTGCAGTGCATGTACATGTGCTTGCTAAAGCAAGCTAAAAAAACCCACAAAAAGAAATCCCACACACCCTTTTGACATCGGACGTCATGTCCGTATGTACAAATTTACAAAAAACGGGGTGTCAGAAATGCGCCCAACAACGTCTATCCCCTTGATGGAAATTGATGCGTGAAGCAACCATGGTGTGATGGATTACTTCTCTAATAGTACCAAGCCGTTGAGAGTTGATGTATTTGGCCATCTCTTCATGTAATCCCACACAGAATTGTTACCTTTGCTTGGCAAAGTCTATCTTTTGAGAGATAGTAGGCTTGAGATGTACATCCCAAAACTTGTCTACATACTTGTGGATAGACTCATGGGAGAGAAGCTTCAAGTTGAACCATTTGATAAGCACTTTGTCCTTTGCATCGCTTGCAAGGAATTGTTTCATGATGGAATCTCATAGAGTTTTCTATGTCTTTGGGGATTCACCATTGCCACGAAGTCTAGCCCACCATTGACGAGCTGACTTTTGGAAGTGCATAGCTACATGGCATAGCTTGGAGGACTCTCTGAAGTCCTCGTCTCCAAAGGCCGCATCACCTTACTGGATGAAGGCCAACACTTTGTCGGTAGCACCAAAGGTGCCATCATAGGTGAGAAAAGAGATACTCTTTTCTCCCTCCTTGAACTTCTTTAGCTTTTGTGACCTTCGCTATGCAGGAAATGATTTGCGATGTCCTCCCCTCTTGTATTCTCTACGAGAATAGCCATAGCAGAAGGAGAACATGGTGACCTCTTCCTAGCCCTTTTCTTCCTTTATTTCCTCTCTTCCCTTTTGGAGTGACAAGGAGAAGGACTCTGTGTTGATCTTTTCCTCTTGGGAGGAGTGGGTGACCGTTTAGACCGCAGTCTTCGTGGAGCCACATCACTACAACATAACATGAAGATATCAACGCATCATATATCGACGGCCATGCCTTTCCATGTGTATATCGACGTAATTAGAGCACGTCGATATATGCATCAATATACTCATCGCAATGTGCGTCGATATAGGCGTGGAAAGGCATTATTTGCGTATATCGATGCGAATTCCCACGGGTATATCGACGCAGTTTGCGACGCAAAAAAATTTGGGGGAAAAAAGGGAAACCCACGCGCGCAGGGGCCATTTTTGCCTGCTCAAATCTTGGCCGAAACCTGCTGCGCAGGTATTATGTCACTCTCCCCCCCCCCCCCCCCCCCCCCCCCCGCCAACCCCTCTCTCTCTCTCTCTCTCTCTACATCGTGTGTGTGTGTAGGAAAGAGAGAGAGAGAGAGAGAGAGAGAGAGAGAGAGAGCGGTGTGTGAGGAAAGAGAGAGAGCGGTGTGTGTGTGTGTGTGTGTAGGAAAGACAGATAGATAGATATATTTTATTATCGTCCTCGGAGGTCAAATATGACCTATGGGACCAAAGTTACATGTGATGTAGTATGTGTATGGCTGATGAGTGACTCTCGATGCTCCAAAATTGTAGTGATGAGAGTCACAATGGAGAGCCCACACTTTGGTTGGGAGAGGAAAGTGTGTAGGTCTAAGTTATGGCTGAAAATGTGAGAGAACCATGTTCGGATGTGATCAAAAGCTGAGCACTCTAGTAGTGTGTGGTACTCAGACTCTCGAACTTGCAGTGAGCATAATGTGCACAATCGATTTGACTCTTCTCCATTGCCCCAACGCCCTATCTCGCATCGAAGGAAATGGGAGCTAAGCCGAATTGCTACGATAGTGCGTATCGCGGACAAGGGAATAGGCTCAAGCATGTAAGTGTGAGTATGGTTCCCTCTCTCAGCGAAGAACATGCTTTTGTAGTTGGGGGCAATATAGGTGGTGTAATGTAAGAAGCGTGACCCACCGGATTTCTCCCAAGCCGTAATACATTGGCGTTGTAGAAAAGCTTCATTCACTTGAGAGTCAATTGAAGCATCATGTAGCAAGTGTAATGCATCCCATCTCCCAAACCACTTCTTTATGTCTTGCATCCATCCCGTGCTCAAGATCTTGCTTTTATGCCTCTTTTGAACTTTTTTGCTTGCTTCCCATGCAATTGTAGGAAGTCGATGCGAGGGGTTTTGACGCATCTTTATCATGTACTCCACAACCCTTTCCATGCCCATAACCTCAATTGGAAGAGATCCCGACTCAAGAAGTAGGAGCATATATGGTGTTTGTGTCTTAACTTGGAGAAAGTTTGTAAGAAAACGCTTTTGGACATTCTCAAACTCTTTCCAAGTAGACTTTGAGATGCTCCCGCCCCACACTTCAACTCCATAAAGAAGAACCGGTGTCACCAATGCATCAAAAAGATACTTCTTGAGAACCCAACACTTGATGTTTCCCGCATTACACATGTTCTCAAATGCATACTATGCTCTCTTTCCCGCTTCCAAACGATGCATAGCACATTCATGCCACTTGTGATTGGATGGAACCTCAAGGCCAAGGTACTTAAAGCTCTCAACAACTTCAAGTGTCTCGTTGTTGCACACAATGCATGGCTTCTCCTTATGGTTGGTTTTCACAAGCATAACCTTTGTTTTGGATTCATTTACAATCAGCCCACTATGCAAGCAAAAGTTCTCAAGGACAACCATAAGCTTTTGTGCATCTTCTAAAGTGTGTGTTAGAAGCACTACATCATCCGCATACAACAAAAGCATGATTACCGCATTGCAAATAGTGACCTCTTCAATGCCTTCTTCTTGCATAAAGTCAAGTACCATTTGTTCCAATTGATCGATGCATAGACCAAAGAGAGTTGGTGACAATGGACATCCTTGTTTAACCCCAATAGTGCTTACAAAAATTTCTGAAATTTCACTTCCCATGTGCAATTGACAAATCACCTTCTCATAGATTCGAGAAACCGCAAGCATAAACTCACTTGGCACTTGGAATTCTTCCATCCTTCTCCACAAATTGTTACGTGGAATCATATCAAAGGCTTTCTTAAAGTCCACAAAACAACAATACAATCGCTTGCCTTTCAACCGACTTTCCTCCATGAGAACACGAAGAGTGACAAGATGATCAATGGTGCTATGGCATCGACGAAAACCCGCTTGTCCCTTTGCATGCTTGTCATTCTCTTTAGCCCAATCACTCAATTTCATCTCAAAAAACTTTGCCATAAGAGACCCAATCATTATAGTCCGGTAGTTGCTTACATTCTTTACATCCCCTCCTTTATGCAAAGGCTTAACCCAATTAATACTCCAATCATAAGGCATACCATGTTGAAGTGCAAGGTTGAACATATCACAAATCCACTCATGGGTAAAATCTCCTGTCCATTGTCATTATGCACTTTCATTATGCACCCAAAAAACTTTGCCATAAGAGACCCAATCATTATAGTCCGGTAGTTGCTTACATTCTTTACATCCCCTCCTTTATGCAAAGGCTTAACCCAATTAGTACTCCAATCATAAGGCATACAATGTTGAAGTGCAAGGTTGAGCATATCACAAATCCACTCATGGGTAAAATCTCATGTCCATTTGATCATCTCCGGCTTGATACCTTGAAGATCTCCCGCTTTGCGAGTGGCCAACTTTTCAAGCCCACCGCATACATCCTCAATAGTAAAAAAAGACGACATACATGGGAGTGAACCATAAAATGGCATTTTTTCAGTATTTGCTTGCTCATATAGCTGCCTACAATGTGTGTACATATCCACTAGACTCAAGTTACCAAAATTCTCAACCCGCTTGCCTCTCAAGTTTCTCCAAAATCTTCCACATGCATGTGCCTTTTCTTGGACTTGAAATTCTTGTTGCTTTACTTCCCATCTTCTTCTCTTCTTTTGAATCAATGCCTTGTATGTATGCAAATGACTTTGATAGTTGTCTTTGTCCATAGTTGCATCAAGCTTTATCAAGGACTTTCGAGCATCTTGACATTCTTTATCAAACCACCTTTTGCGTGATCTATCTTTGTTGATACCATGGAGATTCTTTATGGCAAAGCATTCTTCCGCACAAGAACAAATAGCTTTCTTGAAAGCTTCCCATTTAGTTTCATAATTTTTGCTCAACCATTTCAATGTACATTGGTGCCCGTTTGAAATCCATACATAGTGATAACTTCTCTTTCCTTTGGCTGAGATTATCATGCTTAGTTGCTTCTCCACATGAAAGGTCAATACATAAGGTGCGATGGTCGGATCCGGGGTCCATTGACCAAACATAAAACTCTTTATGCGATACATGATGGCTTCAGAGAGTAGCATATAGTCAATCACACTATCCCCATTATGTCTCCTACATGTAAATCCATTGGTTCCACTCCACAAAGATACACCATTGGCAATGAACATACCCGTGCTATTACAGATGTGTAAAAGTAACTTTCCATAGTGATCCGGCTCTTTCTCATCCATTGAAGTACGATCATACAAGTGAACTTCCTCCAACTCCCTTGAAATGTATGGCATATCAAATTGTTGAGTATCATGTTGCAATGTTTTTGTGCGAGCATTCATATCCCCAAATACAATAACATCACCTTCACCTTTGAAATAAGCAATGTCCTCTTCCAAATCAAAAAATGGTTGATCTCTATCCATGCAAGCATAAAAGGGAGAATCATGATGAGGAATGTAGCAACCGGTTCAAAAATGGGTGCTCTTTTTGGTGTCATAATTTTCAGCCATACATAGCGTTTGTACTTGTCATGTTTCACAATTGATACAAAATCTTCTAATCCTTTCTTAACCATACATGCTAACCCTCCTTGTCCTCTTCGTTGCTTGAGATTCTTTGACCACATCAATGAATGTACATTGTAATCCTCCAAGCCATTAATCCTTTGTGTATCATGCTCCCAAGTTTCAACAAGAAGTACAAAATCGGCTTTGCTTGTTAGTTCATAAATGCCAACCCCCACATTCCATGGGTATCCATTACAATTCCAAAAGCATATTTTCAATTGTAACTCGGTCTCATAGGTCACGCATCCCTATTTGCTTGAGAGACTTGCCTCCTCCTTGGGCACATTTTCTTCATGAGAGATCTCCTTGTTTTTATTATTCTTTTCCTCATATGCCTTGCGACGCATATTTTGTTGCTTAATAGTGCGATCTTCACATACAAAACATTTTGTATCCCTCAAATAGATCCAACTATTATCAAGGATAATCTTTTTCTTGGTCTCATCCGGCATGGTGCATACAATTGGCCGTTCTCCCGAGCGAGGAGCTCCTTGCTTCCCCACTCTATGTGCTCCATAGACCATAACTCCGGACATGCCAAAGTGGGTTTTGAAGAAATATTCAATAACAATGGCAAGAGAAGGAGGTGTCTCTAACTTCTCTTCGGGAATTCCACGAGTAACAATGTTCTTGGAACGTCGCTCCCGTTCCTTCAACTCCTCCACATCCACATTCTCAACATTCTTTGTTTGAACCATAGCTTGCATGAGTGAGGAATTAGAAACCACATTGCTACCACATACATCAGCCCAAGACTTGTTTGTGCATACATTTTTCATGTCGCATACATCCCAGCTCATAGTGTCAAATTTCTCCTCTTTCGATACATGGTCATGCTCTACTTTGCTCATCCGCTCCTTCAAAGCATTCAAGTCCACAAGAGAGCGTTTACATTTCTTGACTTCCTCTTCAAGTTGCATCAAACGTGTTGTTTGCATCTCAAGTGTCCTCTTGAGATTCTCATTCTGAACCACAAGTACCCTTAGCGTGCCATTCTCCATTGCAGGTGCTCGTAAGTCTTCGCCTTGTTTGTTTACGGTCTCTTGCAATGATACCAAGTACGCCATGATCATGGTTTTTGATGTCGTTGGTTGGGTGGTTGTGTTGCTATCTCCACACTTAGAAGATTTTAAGTCATTTTCCACAATGGTTGTGGACCTTGTTGAAGAAGAAGAACCCTTGCGAGTGCCGGAAGACATTGTATGTAAAATAGCAGATGAGAATCAATTTTGTTGAACCTATTCACTTCGGAAATTCTGCTACAGAAACGCCTTTCATAACTTTGAAAATTTCTGTCTTTACATCAATGCGTAGAGGACTTCGTGCTCTTTGATTGAGGCTATAGATCACCCAAATCGGAGCTCGGATGAAGAAGTTATGATCAAAAGAGTGGTGTGTGTTTGTAGGAGAGAGAGAGAGAGAGAGAGAGAGAGAGAGGTGTGTGTGTGTAGGAAAGAGAGAGAGAGAGAGAGAGAGAGAGAGAGAGAGAGCAGTGTGTGCATGTGTGTAGGAGAGAGAGAGAGAGAGAAGTGTGTGTGTGTGTCTAGGAAAGAGAGAGAGAAATGTGTGTGTGTGTGTCTAGGAGGGAGAGAGAGAGAGAGAGAGAGAGAGAGAGAGAGAGAGAGAAGTGTGTGTGTGTGTCTAGGAAAGAGAGAGAGAGAGAGATAATTAATGTATGCGTAGGAAATTAAAATTAAAGAAAGAAAAAATAAAGGGAGAAATGAAATGAAATGTAAAAACGAAACCGCGGGCTTATTTTCTGTGCGTTTCCAAAAACTCATTCTCTCTCTCTCTCTCTCTCTCTCTCTCTCTCTCTCTCTCTTCGCTCAACTCGTGACCAGATCTGCACCTTTGGACTACTACGGGCTTGGGCAAACACCATCACATCTTCTCTACTTGCTGCAGGTAAGCCTTTTGTCCTTGTTTTTTGGTTATTTGTGTGTGTGTGTGTGTGTGTGTGTGTGTGTAACACAATGTGTGTGTGTGTTTTTTTTTTTGCAGATGTGGAAGCTACTCCGGAAGCTTTGTGCACACATACGAGTGTATGTGAGTGCACAATCTTATTGCTCTCTCTCACACACACACACATTAATTTTAATTTTGGTTTAATTTTATATTTAAATTTGGTATTTAATTTTAAAATTCAAATTGTTATTGTTGTTTAATTTTAATTTGTTATTGTTATTTAATTTTATATTCAAATTTGCTATTGTTAATTTTATTTTAGGGTTTCTTGAAATTAATTTTAGGGTTGATGTTAATTAGTTTTAGGGTTTTGTATATCCAAAAATAGAATAAAAAAGCTTTAAATACATTAACAAAAAGTTTGCATATCCCTGCATGACCAACGGAAACGTTTGCATCTCACTGTCATCATTCGGCATTCTTAGTGACAACATGTAAAGCACACACAATCTCTCTCTCTCTCTCTCTCTCTCTCTCTCTCTCTCTCTCTCTCTCTCTCTCTCTCTCTCTCTCTCTCTCTCTCTCTCTCTCTATCTCTCTGTGTGCAAAGAACCAGCAGCCCGGGCAAACACACGCTCCGTCGGCGCCGCGGCTAGTACGAGAGCAGAATAGAAGAAGAAAAGGGGAAGGGAGGAGCGACAAAACACAAAAGGCAAAGATGGTGGCTCATTGCTTGCTCAAAAAACCATCACAGCGCTCCATAGAGCTTCTCTCTCACTCTCCTCTAGCATTTTGAATAACCGGCCGACATGTGACACTCCTCTTGAGCTTCTTTGACTTCATTTGACCAGCTCAAAATACATTCGAAGCTCAACTCTCACCTTTACACATGAAAGTCCTCTAGGGAGCAACAACAGCACTATCGGGCATATAACAAGCCGTCGGTCAAACAGATAGAAGAAACGCCCAAAATACAAGCCGTATGGAAAAACGCAAACGGACTTTATAAACGGCTTCTACGCCGTAGGTCAAATCCGGTTGCATTTTTCTATGGAAAAACACAAACGTACTTTGGAAATGGATTCTATGCCTACCAAAACCATCCGTAGTCCACTAGGTAGTCTAAAGGCAATGTCAAGAGCGTGTATGGAAAGCCATAGGTCAAACGGACAGAAGAAACGTCAAATACACAAGCCGTAGGTCAAATCCGGTTGCGTTTTTCTACGAAAAAAACACAGACGATCTTCGAAAACTGATTCTATGCCTACCGAGACCATCCGTAGTTCATTAAGTAGTCTTTAGGCAATGTCAAGAGTGCATATGGCAAGCCGTAGGTCAAACGGATAGAAGAAAAGCCAAATACACAAGCCGTAGGTGAAATCCGATTGTGTTTTTCTACGGAAAAGCAAACGGACTTCAGAAACTGATTCTACGTCTACCAAAATTATCCATAGTCCATTAAGTAGTCTTAAGGAAATTTCAAGACCATGTATGTCAAGCCGTAGGCTAAACGTACAGAAGAAACTTTAAATACACAAGCTGTAGGTCAAATCCGGTTGCTTTTTTTGTACGAAAAAACGCAAACGGACTTCGGAAATGGCTTCTATGCCTACTGAAACCATCCGTAGTCCAGTAGATAGTCTTAAGGCAATGTCAAGAGCATGTATGGAAATCCGTAGGTCAAACAGATAGAAGAAACGTGAAATACACAAGCTGTAGGTCAAATCCGATTGCGTTTTTCTACGAAAAAACAAAGACGGTCTTCGGAAACTGATTCTATGCCTATCGAAACCATCCGTAGTCCATTAGGTAGTCTTTAGGAAATTTCAAGAGCACGTATGGCAAGCTGTAGGTGAAACGGATAGATGAAATGCCAAATACACAAGCTGTAGGTCAAATCCGATTGCGTTTTTCTACGGAAAAACGCAAACGGACTTCGAAAAATGATTCTACACCTACCAAAACCATCCGTAGTCTTAAGACAATGTCAAGACCGTGTATGATCAGCTGTAGGTTAAATAGACAGAAGAAACGTCAAATACACAAGCCGTAGGTCAGATCCAGTAGAGTTTTTTTACGAAAAAACGCAAACGGACTTCGGAAATGTCTTCTATGCCTACTGAAACCATCGGTAGACGATTGGGTAGTCTTTAGGTAATGTCAAGAGCGCGTATGGCAATCCGTAGGTCAAATGGATAGAAGAAACGCCAAATACACAAGCCGTAGGTCAAATCCGATTGCGTTTTTCTACGGAAAAAAGCAAACGGACCTCGAAAATGGCTTCTATGCCTACTGAAACCATCCGTAGTTCATTAAGTAGTCTTAGAGCAATGTCAAGAGCGTGTATGGCAAGCCGTAGGTCAATGGGTTTGAATTAATGCCAAATACACAAGCCGTAAGTCAAATCCAGTTGCGTTTTTCTACGGAAAAACGCAAACGGATTTCGAAAATGACTTCTATGCCTACCGAAACCATCCGTAGTCTTAAAGCAATGTCAAGAGCGTGTATGGAAAGGCATAGGTCAAACGGATAGAAGAAACGCCAAATACACAAGCCGTAGGTCAAATCTGGTTGCGTTTTTCTACGGAAAAACGCAAACGAACTTTGGAAATGGCTTCTATGCCTACCGAAAACATTCGTAGTCCATTAAGTAATCTTAAAGAAATGTCAAGTGCATGTATGGCAATCCGTAGGTCAATGGGTTTGAATTAACACCAAATACACAAGCCGTAGGTCAAATCCGGTTGCGTTTTTCTACGAAAAAACGTAAACGGATTTTGGAAAATGACTTCTATGCCTACTGAAACCATCCGTAGTCCATTAGGTAGTCCTAAAGCAATGTCAAGAGCGTGTATGGCAAGCCGTAGGTCAAACGGACAGAAGAAACGCCAAATACACAAGGGATTGATCAGATACGATTACGTTTTTCTACGAAATAACGCAAAATACTTCGGAAACTGATTCTACGGTACCGAAATCATCCGTAGTCTATTAGGTAGTCTTTAGGCAATTTCAAGTGCGTGTATGGAAAGCCGTAGGTCAAATGGACAGAAAAAACGCTAAATACACAAGTCATAGGTCAAATCCGGATATGAAGATAAAACGAGAACTCTTGAGACCGTTTACATGGATTGTCTGAAGAGCACGTCTGTGTGTGTGTACGTATGTTGCACCCACAAATATAGGCTTTAATTTGACCAATAAAGACATGATTTACGTGGTGGTCTTGATCTCCGTGCACCTCTAGACAAAGTGGAGATTTTAACCCATCCGGTATGAAGAAATTGTCTATTTTTCACGAACTGCCATACTGGAGTGATTTGCTTATTAATCATCTGCTCGACCCAATGCACATTTTTAAGAATGTGGGAGAGATCATATGGAAGACCATTACTGGAAAAGGGAGAGCAAAGCTCAGAGAGATGACCTACAGGCTGTGGGTCGAATGCCAGAGATGTGGCCTCGACTAAAGTCCAATGGAGCGTATGCTATTCCAAAAGGTCCATGGGTTTTGAGTCGTGCTGAAGAGCAACAAGTGAAGAAGACCATATCTTCTTTCCAGACTCCTACTGGGTGCATGCGATGTTTGAAAACGGACTTTACTAGAGATGACAATCTTAGTGGTCTTAAGTCGCATGATTGGCACAAATTTTTACAGTTTATCTTACCAATTTCCATAAAAGATTGTCTGACAGATGACATCAGATGTACCATTTATAAAATTAGTGAGCTAGTGCGTTGGATCTCATCAAAAGAGATAAGAAAAGACAACATAGATGCAGCTCACTTGAATGCAATCGAAGCAGTGTGTATGGTGGAGAAGTATTTTCCAACGAACATTCTTACCATCCAAATGCATTTGCTTGTGCTTGTGGTCGATGAAGTTGTAGTTGCTGGAACTGTCAACAGAAGCAGATGGATGTTCTTCTTGGAGAGACTCATGAAGACTTTAAAGGGGTTGGTTCATCAAAGAGCTTGTCCTGAGGGTAGCACGGCTTGTTTATGGTTATGTTTAACTTTTTGGTTATGCTTATGGTTATTGTTTTGTTTGTGGGTATGGTTATCTGCATTATGGTTTTGATCAATATGGTTATGGTCGGTTATGGTTTTAATTTGGTTATGGTTTTGCACAAATTAAGTTCGTTATGGTTATGGTTTTAAGTTGGTACAGTTATGGTTTTGCACAAAGTTCATTTCATTTCTTTCATTGGCCTTAAATCTCATGTGAGATCCTACATGGATAGCATGTAGGAGGCGTATACATGATATGTTTTTTTTTGAAAAATTTATGTAAAAAAAAAGGGAACTCTGCCGAAATTTTTGTGCATGGGAGAACGGTTGATTTTGGTGCTGCTCGCTTTCTTGGGCAGAGGGCAGGAAGTCTGGCTCTGGTTGTGTCCATCTTTTCACTATGCACAGGCCAGGCTACCTGCCCTCTGCCCAAGAAAAAATTTTCTGTTATGGTCATCGATATATGCGTCTATATATCCGTCCATATCTGCGTCGCTATCTGCGTCTATAACTGCGTCCATATCTGCGTCGCAAATTAAGCCTTTCCACACAGATATCGACGCAAATAACGATAGTTTTACAGGGATGCAGATATCAACGCAGTGCGTCGATGACACCTTTTTTTGTTGTAGTGTGCAACCTGCACGATTTACCTTTGTCTTTCATCCATGAAATGATGGATATATCCTTTGAATACTCCTGCATTGTATGCTCCACCCCATCTTGTGTGTCTTGAAAGGGTCCTGGTGACCTGGTTAGTTCCACTTTCTCCAAAACAACTGTGTATGTACCTTCATCAATATCAACATTTAAATGTGATGGAGTCGAGCTTTTGTTACATGGTGTAGAGAACTTAGAAGAATCACCGATTTCTTCATTTGTTTCTAAACTGTCAGCCACATAAACATAGCCATCTGAATGAAGAATGTGGTAAGCTGAGGACAAAATGGTTAAGAAGGTAATGATTTTGATCTTCATGATCCCATCTAGGCAACACATTGACCTTAGACTCAGAGCTCCCTGTCTGAACGACTGCTTGCAAGCCTTCAAACTGAATAGAAGGAGGCAATAGGCTTTGAAGAAAATATTCACTAAGTAGAAGCTCTCCATTTCTTAATGACACTCTATAATCCATATGAGCACCATTAATCGTCCATGAAAGCATTGCTGTAGTTGTAGCTGTCATGTTTGAGACAGACAGGGATCAATAATACTTGAGGTAAAAAAATTAACGAAAAGAGAAGGAAGAGAATGTGCATAAGGTACAAAGAAAGTGTAAAAGCATGCAACTGCAAAAAGTTATTGCTGCGTTCATTGAAAGTTGTTCGAAATTGAATTCATTCATTGAAAACTATTCTAAATAGATTTGGAATATTCACTCTTTAAGATATGCATAGTCATAGCCATTAAGATACATTTGAATCAACATGTTGTCAAATCCATATGTTCACCTATCGAGCTTTCAAAATCTCCCCAAATACGCGCATATTAAAAAAATGAACATAGGAGTTGTAAAATATACGATGTTTTAAAATTTATTTATAATATATGTATATATATATATATATGTATATATATATATATATATATATATATATATATATATATATATATATATATAGTATAGAGTATAGTATTTTATATTCCCAATTAAGCGCTTTAAAATTAAAATGGACATAGTATAGTATATATAGAATATATGGTATTTAAGTATAAAGTATATATAGTTACTGGGCCAGTCCAGTCCAGTAGCAGTACAGTACCAGTCCAGTCTAGTACCAATCAAGTCTAGTCTAGTCCAGTACTAGTCCAGTCCAGTACAATAGCACTCCAGTCCAGTACTAGTCAAGTCCAATGTAGTCCAGTCCAGTACAATACCAGTCCAGTCGAGTACCAATCAAGTCCACCCAGTATCAGTCAAGTCCAGTCTAGTCCAGTACCAATCAAGTCCACCCAGTATTAGTCAAGTCCAGTCTAGTCCAGTACCAATCAAGTCCAGTCCAGTAGCAGTACAATACCAATCAAGTCCAGTCAAGTCCAGTCCAGTAGCAATACAGTATCAGTCCAGTCCAGTACCAATCACGTCGAGTCTAGTAGCAATCCAGTCCAGTACAGTACTAGTCCAGCCCAGTACCAATCAAGTCCAGTCTAGTAGCAGTCTAGTCTAGTCGAGTACTAGTCCAGTCTAGTACAATACCACTCCTGTCCAGTGTAGTCCAGTCCAATCCAGTACTAGTCCACCCAGTACCACTCAAGTCCAGTCCAGTCCAGTACCAATCAAGTCTAGTCGAGTAGCAGTACAGTACCAGTCCAATCCAATACCAATCAAGTCCAGTCCAGTCTAGTCGAGTAGCAGTATAGTAACAGTCCAATCCAATACCAATCAAGTCCAGTCTAGTAGCAGTCCAGTCGAGTACAATACCAGTCCAGTCTAGTACCAGACAAGTCCAATCCACCCAGTACCAGTCAAGTCCAGTCTAGTCGAGTGAGCAGCAATCAAGTCCAGTCCAGTCCAATATCAGTCTAGTCCAGTACCAATGAAGTCCAATGTAGTAGTAGTCCGGTCCAATCTAGTCCAGTACTAGACCAATCAAGTACTAGTCTACCTAGTACCAGTCCAGTCCAGTAGCTGTACTGTATCAATCAAGTTCAGTTCAGTACCAGTATCAGTCCAATCCAGTACTAGTCGAGTCCAATATCATTCAAGTCTAGTCCAGTACAGTACCAGTACCAATCAAGTCCAGTCTAGTATATTATATATATATATATATATATTGTGATTATACATATATTGTACACAATACAGAGTATAGTAATGTTATATAATATTTATCGTTCATTTCACCATTTTCCACAGTCTAGGACTTTATTCTAATCGTTTTCGTGAAGTTTCAAATTTTGACCCGTGACACCTGTTGGGAGCTGGTTTTGAGGATGCTAAGGTCAAAATTTGGAAAATTTTTGTATGAAGGAATTGTAGTCCTCAATACGAGGAAAAATATTGCTTCTTTAAGTTTTTTCAAATTCCTTCATTTTGATGCTCGTTTCAGCCCGTAGATTAGGGGAAAAGTGAGAAAATGTTGTTTTGCGCTGTTTTTGTAGAAATTGTCAACTTGCAGGTCAATTTTCAGCCAAACTGAGCTGGATAAGAATTTTTTGTATCACACAACTGTCTAAGAGCTCGACAAGGCAAACAAATTCATGTGACTTGGCCCCGGGAAAATTCTGAACCATTTGGGAGTTACGGCTCACTGAAAATGGCCAAGACTCGGTTGTGGCTGCTTTGCTTAAGACTAGAAAGAGGTTAAAAATAGTGAATGTCAAAGCTTAGGTTTGAAGCATTACTACTTCGAGAACCAATCGTCTACCTACTCAAGATAACACAGTCCAGTACCATCGTGCGCGCATCATGTTGGGGCCTCTCTCTCTCTCTCTCTCTCTCTCTCTCTCTCTCTCTCTCTCTCTCTCTCTCTCTCTCTCTCTCTCTCTCTCTCACACACACACACACACACACACACACACACTATTGTCGTTGCGGCGCCCGAAGATAGACAGTAGAAAACTGTTCAACATAGAAAAAAAGGGGAGCGCACAGCCCGCCTATCATCCGCGCGCGTGCGGATGGCGCCCCCCTTTTTTCCGCATTGAACGGTTCTCTGCGGTCTATCTTCTTACGAAGACTGGCTTTCTTCAAGTTCTGATTAAAAATGATTTTGGTGTTCATAACAAATCTATCTGATAAATTGTATGCTTTAATCAGAAATTACCAGAAAAAGGGGGCGAGGGCAGAGCTCCCCCATCATCCGCGCGCGGATGATGGGGGAGCTCTGCCCTCCCCCCCTTTTTTTGGAATTTTTGGATTAAAGCATACAATCTATCAGATTAGATTTGGTGAGTTTTGTCAACGGTATTGTAGGAAAAATGCTTTTTCTTGAGGTTATTGAAATAAAACCTAAATTATTTGTTCAATTAACACATCAAAAACGCAAAAAAAAGAGGAGACAGAGCAATCCCATCATCCGCGTCCGCGTGGATGATTGAGGAGCTCTACCTCCCCAACTTTTTTGTAGATGTGGTGAGCTTTGTCAATGGTGTTGCTAGAAATAGTCTTTTGATTAAGGTTTTTGAAATGTTTTTCCCCCATCATCTATGTCGACAAAAAAAGGGAGGCAGAGCTCCCCCATCATCCACGTGCACGCGGATGATGGGGAAGCTCTACCTCCCTCGTTTTTTTCATTTTTTATGTGGTCTTATATAAACTAAAAACTATATTATATGTGTTGTATAGATAATGGAACCAAAGAGGGATAGAAAGAAAAGAAAACCTCTAGTCTCTCCTTTTAGCAACCGTCAAGTGAGCATGAAGCTTAGGTCCGGTTGTATACCAAAGGGAGCTATCGATCAGGAGGCATCATCACGAGTCCGACATTTGGACACTCCACCAAATAAAAAGAACACGATTCTCAAAAGGTGTGTTTTTATTGATGATGAGGCTGAAGTTGATGAAGACTCCAACAACATCGAAGATGACGTAGAGATCACAGGTAAATTATGAGTGTATGCTATAATTTTATGTCAATACGTAGTTTATATTAGAAATTTTTCAATGGTAGATTGTTAAATTTGATGGACGTTTTTTTTCATTTGGAAAGTTTGGTAATTAATAACCATGTGGAAGAGTAAGAAAGGGTGAACCATTTTTTATATACATACCATTGATAGTTGCTAGAGAAAATATTAAGTATTGTTTTTGTTTATGTTGGAGAAAAGGTCCTTAAATCTCATGTGAGAGCTCTATATAGGGTGTGCGGTTTTTTTGGTTTTTTTAAGTTGTCTCCGTACAAAGGAGACTCTGGCAAAATTTCTGTAAATTAAATACTTTACACTATCTAATCCTAATTGCATATGTTTTTGGACAATTGAATGTTTGTCACTTGTTATCTCTATGCAGAGACCAATGTTCACATTGAAGATCATCATGACAATGAAGAAAATAGTGATCCTGAAGGGGATGAGGAGAATAAGCATTCCAAACACCTAGGCAAGCAAATTTCGCTTGGCTCGATGAAAGATGTTCTAAGTCTGTTTTATGTAAAGAAGAAGACATTGCCTCCTCCGGTTCCACTGTGTCGACTCATGGTGCATGAGGCTGTTAGGTTTGCTAGAGATGATGTAGAATGGCTCATTTCCTCATTTGATTCTGCTGGGTATTTAGAAACTATGGGGCATTTCCTTGTGTCCGTTGGGGATTCTAGAGGAGATATCATTCCCGTGACCGCAGCGGATTTGGAGGAATGGGGACCACTTTGGCGAGAAAGAAATGCTGAGTTCGAGAGATCACTTGGTAGAGAATGGCAGGAGTTGAAAGGAAAAAAGTTTCTGGTATGGGATGGAAACCATAGGCTAAAAACATGGTGGAAGAGAATCAAAGATAGTAAGATCTTTCACCTTTTTCACTCTTTTGTTGTAAATCTTTGTTTTTACAAATGATGATTTTTTTGTGTGTGATAGAGTACTCGGACAATGGTCAATACCATGTTAGTGTTCATTGCCAATTCCTTGATTTTTCCAGAGCAAAAGAAGCAGAGTTGCTTCTTGCACTTGACACTTCGAATGCGTAAGTTTGTTAATTGCATGTTGACTCTCCACTAGCAAGAAATGTACTCAACAAGGGTAAAGGGAAAATGGAGCCTCCAAGTACATCAAGGAAATCCACTCCTTCTTCAATGCCTCCCATTGTGCCATCTGTAGAGCCCGGCATGTCCTCTTTGGGAACCACTATACCCCATATGGCACCCTCTTCTAATGTGCCCACTACATCCTCATTGGTGCACACTACTACTTTGTTTTTTGCAGAGTATTCACTTGGGCGAGAGGCTTGGGAGAGAAGGCCGATCACACGATCTGTTGGTAAGTTTAAGAAAATTGTTATCATATCTGTCTTCCATATTTCCTAATTCAAAGCTAATTTGGATAATTCTTGCAGGGTTCCATTACCAAACTATTGTAGATGTTTTGCTTGTGGATATATCACAAACTGATAAGTTTGCCCTTGATAGGTAGATTTTCATAGTGCTTACTTATTTGCATTCTCTTCTTGCATTGTTCTATGATTTTGAACATAATTCATGTTTGGTTTTCTTATAGTATCAACAAATTTTTTGCGACACAGAATACAAATCTATATAGCAAAGATGGTGTGCCATGTCGTGAGGTTGCTAGGCTTATCTTTGCAGATTTTCCTACAAGTTTGTTTGTGGATGGTCTAGGACCAATCCCATTGGGTAAGTAACTTTTCTTTGGACTAGTACCTACAACTAACTATGGTTGTATGCTTACATGTCATCATTCACTTTTGTAGAGGGTATGAGTGTTCCCAAGTGGAACACATTTTCCAGGGGTCTAGTGACAGGGGGCATGGATGTTGCTCGTGAGTTTTTGGCCGATGAGGGGTTTTTAGTGACCATGTGCATGGCCGAGCATATTGGAGATTTGATTGCAGATGCAACTAGGGTAGGACTTGTGCTCTTACGTACATGGACTCTCATGTGTAATAAGAAGGCATATCGGCATCCACTCACTAGAGAGGCGGTAAGATAACAAACTTAGTTTCATAGTTTAATTTCCTAACCAAAAACATTGTAGCTATGCCATTCATTCTTTGCGTTTTTTATTCATGCAGGTACTTGATCTTACCATGTGTCTTTGGTATTGTATTGGCCATCCTGTGCCACACTATGATAGAGAGGCAGGGGAGAAAATTGCCGAGGGATTTTTTCCAGCAGATTGTAGCTACATGATAGATGATGTAGTCTTCCCCATTGAGATTGATGGTGTTATTCTTAGAGGCGGGGCAGAGCGGTCTTGTTTGTTCTTTCAGTAAGACTAGTCCAAAGTATAATACTAGTGAATGTTATGGTATATATGTGTTTGCATTCGGTTTCTAATTTATTTTTTATATGGTCAGGTGGTTGCTGGCAACATTTACTGAGCCTCATGATTATGTTTTGGACTTGTTTGCAGGGTGTGGTGGTTTGGGCCGAGCTTCTGCAGAAGATATGAGGCATTGCATGTGTCTAGAGCTAGATCATATGCTCTATGAAAGATATTTGACCGATATTGCATGTGGACTTGTGAAATGTTGATTGCGGATGCACATTTGGTTGAGGAAACTCTATTTTGACAGTACACATCTTCATGTTTTGATTTATGTTTTTATGTACATGGCAGCCATATGACATTGACATGGCATTTTGGTATGCTCCATACATTTCATTTGGATATTTCATTTGTGTTTGTTTGGTACATGACCGCCACATGATGTGGATATGACTTTTACTGGAGCTTTCTTTTGTAGTTAGATTATGTTGACACCATTGGCTTGTGTGTTGATTTTTGTGAGATAACAAAATCATTAAAGTGATGGAAATAAGAGTTTATGTGAAAGAAATCCCATGTGGGATCCCACGTTTTCAATATAGCCTCAAAAATACATACAAATGGTGCTTTTTATAAAGTTTCATTTTGCATAAGCATAGACATGCTTCCATATTTCTTAAAAGTGTTTGGTTAGTTGAAGGATTGTACTGTAAGGTTTTGCGTTTTTCCACTATACAATGATATTTAAAGATATCATTGGTGGAAAATTGGGTTTAAACGCTCAAAAAAACAGTTCCAATTGTAAAAGCTCGAAACTGAAAGCTCGCAAAAATAAAACCCCCACCTAGATATAGAGATTATGTTTGATCATATTGTGTTAGATGCATTTAAGAAAAGCTTTAAAGAACCCTGGATTTGTTTCTTACTACCAATATCAAAGAAGGAAATGTCCAATGTTCATAGCACTTGAGAGGATACTGACTCTTTTACTAGCTTTATCGATAGTGGTAAGCGAGATTCTGAAGAAGACTGGGACTTTCCACATCAACAACAAGGAAGTCATACATGGAGGACTCTTGGTACACTCTTAGGGATCGTGATCCTAAGTTTTTCCTTGGAAGGAGCCAAGATAGCCATTTATCCTTTCACTTATGGTGGCTACAAATCTTACCCTTTCTAGCATGAGATAGAAAGCCTTATTGTTAGGACATTGCAGGTGATTAACCTATTCTTTACCTGATATCTTGGTGGATATTGACACAAAATTTTCGAAGTCGTAGGCCTCCCATTTACTCAAAGGCAATTTGAGTTGTTGATCATTGATCATGCTCTAGTCAGAGAGTCTTGTCAGGATGTATTGCTTTTCTTGAAAATAGGTAAAGGCAATTTGAGTTGTTGATCATTGATCATGCTCTAGTCAGAGAGTCTTGTCAGGATGTATTGCTTTTCTTGAAAATAGGTAAATGTTTCAGAGATCTCACTAATGTCCAAACGAAATGGCTAGTTCAAAAGTCAACTAGATATCAACTCTTGTACTACTTAGTCAGCTCAATTATAGAACTAAAGGCATGAATTCCTCTAGCTCTTGGGAGAGGGATAATGAGGGCCGCTTTTCAAATTTTGGACCACCTCTGTCTTGGTATGCAATTGATGGATAGGCTTCAAAGCTTCACGGAGGAGGAGGGACTTGATGCATTAAATATATGTTGATATTTTGTAGATATGTATGGTTTTGACAAATTTGATTCTTGGAAATAAGGAGAGATAGGAACAAACTCTAAGAAAAAGAAAAATTTAAGTGGTGCTGATTCTACCCAACGGTCACTACTTGACGGTCACTACAAGTGAAGAGTCAATTGTGAAAGGGAGAAAAATCTTATGCATTATGGATTTGGTCAAAAACATAGTTTCAAAGTCAAGCCTAATTCAATTCTGGACACAAGGTTTGCACATGGAGTCAATCGAAGACTTCTGGAAGGGAAAAGATGGATGCATATTTTTGTGGGATTTTGATGTGTTTTTTCTATTCCAATTTGGAAAAAGTTTCCAACATCAAAGTTGTAAGCGTTGAGCTAATCTTTCTTCTCCTAGGTTTTTTATAATTTTTGCAGCTACAGACTAGGAGATATTGCCAAAATTGTGAAGCCTCTCTGTCCACATGGGAAGAATTCATGATTATCCAACTCCACATACACAATTTCTTATAGATTTCTCCCCATTACTGCTTTATCTTCTCTTATTTTATCAAGATTCTTTCAAATATTATAAGGAAGCTCTTGGAATCAAGCTATGGAAGGTGACATGGAGACAAAGCTCGCCATGATAAAGGAAATTGGTCAATAAGTAGGGCACACAAGGATATCTTATTGAGGAATTGACTCTAACTAAGGTTACTTTGTAATAACTAGTTTTTCTCATAATCTCTTTCCTAACCACTCTCTTGGCCTATAAAAGGGGGCATCCTCTTTTCTTAACACAAACACACTACACACACACACACACTACCCCATATGCACATTATCTATACCCACATACCCAAACACCTACACATACACACCCTTGTGCTACATGCGAGTAGCATGAGCACTTATCACATAATCAAACCACCATCATCATTACCATGCACAAAATGAGCACCATATCTCCACACACTTGTACTGAAGGATTGAAGGCACAATTTCAAGAAGAAGAATGATGACTATGCTCATGATATTCCTTGCCATCAACTCCCATCCCTCCATTATGCATCCTATGGTCTTGTCCCCTTGTCATATTGTTGCCCTATGCTATCTATTGTATTCATCTCTTGCAAGAAATTGACACACTCTATCTTGGTGCCATACCTCTGTTATTGGGGATATACTTCATTGTGAGTACTATTTATTCTTGTTTCTTCCCATTTTTCTTATGTTGAGGTCTACAAATTTTTCATCATACTCTCTCTCTCTCTCTCTCTCTCTCTCTCTCTCTCTCTCTCTCTCTCTTATTCCTATCATCTTGCTACTTGCATCTTAAGGTGTGCGGATTTGACAACTCTGGTATGAGAAGTGAGCATGATTGCATGTTTCCCGTACCTCATTATCTTCCTTACTACATGCACCATTACCAAGCCCATTCTCATCATTCCTCTCAGTTTGTTCTCCGACCACCACATCCCCACACACTTGGGTGTGAATCTTGAAATTTTTTTCCATGGCATGTTTGATTGTATGTATGTATGCATCCTAGCCACATATCTTGCTAGGTGGTGCCCCATTGTGTACCTCCATGATGAGGCTATTGTGCATACTTTCACCTCTCAATTTGTTCCAATGAGAAGACAAATGCAGGTGACAGTTATAGTTCACAATGGAGATGCAAGAGGATGCTTTCCAACTAATGTTACATATAAGAAGGTCCTCGAGGCAAGATTGTGGTGACAGAAAATGATGGCTAACGTTAGAGATTTTTGTAACACTTATGTTAGTTGCCAAAGTAGGGGAAGGGCAACAAAAGCTCATATGACACCACTAACTCTAGTACCTCCACTGTTAATATTTATGAAATGGGGTTTGGAGTTCATGTGGACATGAAAGAAATTCACTCAAAGAAAGAAAATGTATATTGTTACGGCCACATCTTATGTCAGCAAAAAGTGGGTTGAAGCCAAGGCCTTACCAAAAAACACTTCCAAATCCATGACTATATTCTTGTATGAGAACATTATATGCAAATATGAATGGCCAATTAACATTGTCTTAGATCAAGGAGGGCACTTTACCAATGAAACTATTTGGATACTAAGTAATATTTTCTAAGTAAATAAATAAAAATCTACCCATTACTATCCCAGGTGCAATGGTCAAGGTGAAAGAAGCAAAGAAAACTATCAAGACCATTCCTACTAAGATAGTTCGTAAGGAACGACACCATTGGGATTCCAAACTTGAGACAACACTATAAGCCTATAGAGATAACTATAAGGTTACTACTGGAATTAGACCTTTTACAATGGTGTACGGAACAAAGGTAGTAGTTCCCATTCAGTTTTGACTTCCCCATCTAAGTCGCACAGTGGAACATGGAATGAACTTTAACCAAAGTTTGAAGTAGAGTCTAGATGAGTTTTTGAAATTGGATGAGGTTAAACAAAGCGCAATATTGGAATAGGAAGTAGTCCAGTAAAGGAGTAAGCACTAGCATGTTAGTAAGATTGTGATCAGGGAGTTCAAGAGGCGTGACTTGGTTCAATTGTATAATCAAAACTCTGACCAAAGAAGCCAAATTTGAAGATATATTGGCATGCACCCTATGAGGTGAATTGGGTGTTCTCCAATGGTATAGTAAGGCTCAAATAATTGTTGATATTGTTGTTACCAAGAGTATAGAAGGAGGCCAAGATCAAGTTATTAGATTCCAGATTAGTGGAGATCCCAATAAACCCAATACCATGCATGCATCTAAAATCAGAAGATGAATCCCTTGACTTATTCCATATTGAACCAGTGGAGACACAACAAATGTCAAAACCAATTGAGACTTAGCACATGGTAGAACCATCCCCTACTATGTCACCTTTACTGCATGTGTGTCCGGCACATTGCCCGGGCCGTGCCCGTCTAGTACTACCCTTGGCATGACATTACTCCCCCCTTGGAGAAGCGTTTTCGTCCTCGAAAACACAAGTGGTGGTATCTTCATAAGAACACTAATGTTTTCCACCGTGGCATCTCTCATGGATCCAACGGTTTGTTGAATCGGAACCCGGTTCATTGGGAGGTTCAATGAAATCAAGAGTAACATCTTGATTTTCTACATTGTTGTCCATGTGCAACCGTCTTGAATAACCGACTCATAATCAAAAGAGCGTGAAGGCTCCATTTAGAACTCACTTGAGAATGCTAAACGAGTTATCACAACTAAGAGGTGTTTAAATGCATACCCACATTTGAGAATTTTTGAAGGTACTGGAATGTGCAATATAACCTTGGCTCATCTTTCCATGAAAGTACTATGCTGACATACTCATCAGCAGCAACCAAGTCCTTGACTTGCGGTGGTTTCTTGCCAATAGTCAACCTCATCCAAACTGATGATTAAGGTTGATAGCTTGAGAATAACAGGCAGAGACTAGAACTAGTCGTAACATGCCTTTCATCATATGAAGCAAACTCCAAACCAGAAAGGTAACCGATCTAGTTGTTTCACTTCTTCCTAACGTATGCACTTAGCATATCTTTTAACATGCTTTACTAACGTATGCACTTTGCATATCCTTTAGTACTAAATAGAATACTTGTAAGCTGCCCGCGTAGGATGAATAGCATGAGTAAGAGTGAGGTGCTTTCCCCCAACCACTTACAAACAGTCGCCCACGACTGATGACAAACTATGACTCAATTATTGAGTATCCATCCATATACTCGATATGGAATGGAGACAACCAACTAGGTTGAAAGCAAATTGGAGTTGCAAGCAGCCAATCACGGACACCCATACTCAGCCATCACCTTGTACGGCAGGGTGTAAACTCATACTAAATCTGCAACAGAGATTGCACTGGCAGTGCAAAAAATTTCAGAAACAATAATGTCCATGAATTTGCATGCCGCTCAGAATAAATTTGTGTTAAACACTAGGGCCCATAACACCTAGTGTGCATGCATTTAGCACAAACATATCCGAGCCGCAATTCCATGATGAGAATTTCCACGGTACATACGTGAAAGTCATGCAACAAATTTGGACCATAATAGAATGTGACAACCCGATCACACCTAGGTACCAACCATGAGACATTCTCATGAATATAGCATATTTTGCAACAAAAGTTGGACCATAACAGAATGTGACAACCCAGTCACACCTAGGTACCAACCATGAGACAGTCTCATGTACATAGCATACTTAGCTCTATGTAGAAACGATCCTCCGTTAAGGTGGTGTCACAGCACTTGTAATCGTAACAAGTTTGTACTTAGTACCCGACAATTTCTGGCCACTAAAATTTCTCCTGATACTGTGTGCTTAAAATGGTCGAACCAATGGATGCGACCAGCACCTAGGGACTTCGTCGCGACACATTGGTAAAAAGTTGGCGCCAGTGTCAGTCCAAGAGACTCATATTCTCCACATTTGGAATATGTCTCAAACAAAAATATCAAGAAAAGCGACATCCATCAAGTACGAGCTGGTACTTGTGTGTGGAGGTAACTTCAAACACTCAGCGACAAGAGTGAGAGGGACCCTCATTATCATGCTCCACACTTGCTAAATTGAACTCCTTGAGTTCCTAGACCATGTTGTATCCCATGTGACAACATGTGCCAAATCGAACCCTACAGCTAGGTTTGTAACAGCATAAGGTATAGTGGACGCTACGGTCCAAAAAACTTTGTTCCAACATGCCCTTGTCATGTCTTTCAAACATTCAAGCGTATTTATATGGTTCCTTTTAGTGTTGTTGGGTGTTGATAGCAACCAACCATTAGGTTCAACAATCCATCACTGAGTCTGTCCTTGATAGAGTTGCGAGTGTGATAGCGGAAGCATAATGCATAAAGTGGTGGAAGCCATGCCACCTTCTTAGCATGCCTTGCATGCAAAAATGTAAGACCTTGGCTACTATAACGGTCTCAAGCGTGAGAACCAAAATCTTAAGTGCCTTGCACAGAATAAACTGGTACGGATTTTGTGAGGTGACATTCCCTATTTTGCCAGTTCCCCAAACATGTGTGCCAAAGCCCTTGATTCCAAATCAATGGCAGTTTCTCGGCACAAGGGAGAAGCCATGCCAAAGCACTTTGCTTTGCACAATGACAGTAATTGCCAAGTAAAGTGTAAACATGGGAAAAAAAAACAAGAAAAAACTTAAACTTGGCTAACCTGGTAGTTGTTGCTGCAACCAGTTGTCATGAAATTTTGTAGGAGAAAACTTGCTCACAGATGGCTCATAGCCATATGTGGCTGTTGGATAGATGGCTCATAGCCATATCTGATGTCTCATACATGGTTGATAGCCATATTTGCTCTGCAAGTTGGAGTTGGCATGTACACAGCTATGCTCTCTTGCGCCATATATGCCCGTCCGGCATGAAATGAAATAACTCGCAAGCATATTGCCAAATCCTTCCCAATTTTGTATGCTCCGAGCATAGACCAAACGTGGGGAAGCTCAATGCAAGATGAATAAATTGAATCCTTGGTTCATATAACTATGTCTGGCCTCATTGCCAACAAATGCTATTGATGACATATGCCATAACAAAGAGAATCAACCTTGTCGATCATGTTCAGAAATTGACCTTGTCAAGCAATTTTAACTAAAAGTTGTTAGCTCTGGGCTAGCATCTTTGTCGGCTTCTGAAAGCAGTGACAAGAGTTCAGCCATGCCGAGCTTTGTGCACCCTTCATGAAGCTGAGCCAGAGGGTGTGCCGATCTCCTTGAGATTCCATGGGCATCAAAAGTGAACTGCTAATGATCCTGTTAGGAAATAAGACGTAGCTAAATAAATAATTGAGTAGATTATTGAATGGAGAGAGACAGATTTACATACACGAGACTATAGAGTAGAGAGAGAGAGAGAGTACACACGATATACGTGGTTCACCCAATGTGGGCTACGTCCACGAGAAAGCAGCCACTCAATGGCTTTAGTACTTCAAAACAAGAAGTAGTTTACAAAGGGATTATACCCTTAATGGAGCTCCCGCCTTGCTTCACTCTCACCACCTCACACTCACCTTGTTGCATCAACTTCACACTATGAAATGTGTGTAGAAATGGCCTCCTTTTATAGGCCAAAAGGGCCGCCCTCTCTTATGAGAGGCAGCTATGTGTAGCCGCCCTTGTGCGAATAAGTCCAAATCGGACCCTCCAATCCGCCCATGTGTGGCCGCCCTTGAGAAGACAAGTCCACTTTTGAATTCAGCCACCGGCCACCGGCCATTGACTTCTGACCACCGCCCAACCGACCGGTTGTTTTCCGACCACTTTTTGGCCGCCGTCCGGCCATAATATTCCGGCGAAAAAAAAAGTCTCGGGGGCCTCCGTCCCCGAGGCCTCTAAAGTTGCTCCTAATTCTTGTCTGTGAAAATTTTGGTTTTCGGTGAGTGATTTTCCTTCATGCACGATGGCTTCTCCTCATAATGGGGGCCTTACAAATGTGCGCTTTTACCACAGAAAATTACAAGGGTAAATCAGGCTCCATACTTAATAGTCTCCCACTTGGAGACCGATCTCCAAACCAAACCTGTGACTGCTTTCCATTCTGGCTTCTTATCCTTGAATGCCGATTGAAGATGAGCAAAAGCTCAACTTCTCCTTGTTGACCACCTTTGTAAAGATGTCTGCAGGATTTTCACTTGTATGCACCCTTCCTAGCTTTAGCTGTCCCTCTTCCAAAAGAGTGCGTATGAAGTGATATCTCACCTCAATGTGCTTTTTCCTTGAATGAAAGGCTGAGTTCTTCGCAAGATGGATAGCGCTTTTGCTATCACTGTACAAGACACAATTGTCTTGTTTGAATCCAAGCTCTTCTAAGAATCTGTGAAGCCACAGAATTTCTTTGCTTGCCTCCGTCATTGCTACATACTCTGCTTCCGTGGTAGAAAGTGAAACCACTTTCTGCAGCTTTGAAGCCCAGCTTACTGTTGTGCCTCCAACCGTGAACACATAGCCAATATTGCTCCTTCGAGTATCTTTGTCACCTACCATATCTGCATCAGCACACCCTTCTAGAAAAATATGAGTTCTTGCAAATACAAAGCATTTGTTGTTGTCCCTTTTAGATACCTAAGTATCCACTTCAGAGCTTGCCAATCCTCTTTACCTGGGTTCTCCATGAACCTACTCACAACTCCCACTGCATGTGCAATGTCTAGCCTTGTCCAGACCATAGCATACATTAGAGAACCTACCGCTGCAGCATATGGAACTTTAGACATATAGGCCAGCTCCTCTTGTGTCTTTGGACACATATCCGTCGTTAGTTTAAAATGACCAGCCAAAGGTATAGAAACTGGTTTTGCATTTTGCATTGCAAACCTTTCTAGTACCTTCTTGATGTAATCTTCTTGAGATAGCTTTATTGTCTTCTTCGTCCTATCCCTTGATATTTTCATACCAAGTATCCTCTTTGCAGCACCTAAATCTTTCATTGAAAAAGATTTAGACAGCTCCTCTTTTAGGTCTTTGATGTCCTGCATGTTAACACTTGCAATCAACATGTCATCAACATATAACATTAGGATGATGAATTTTCCATCTCCCAAATTCTTCCTATAGACGCAGTGGTCCGAGTTGCATCTTGTGAATCCATGATCCAACATCCATCGATCAAACTTCAAGTACCATTGTCTTGATGCTTGCTTTAAACCATACAAGCTCTTCTTTAATCTGCAAACCATTTTCTCCTTACCTTTTACTTCATACCCCTTTGGTTGAAGCATGTAGATTTCCTCCTCTAAGTCACCATGAGGGAATGTCGTATTTACATCCATTTGCTGGAGATTTAGATCATGAGCAACCACAAGGATTAAGAGAAGCCTAATTGAGTTCATTTTTACAACAGGAGAAAATATTTCATTGAAGTCAACACCTTTATTTTGAGAAAAATCTTTTACCACAAGCCTAGACTTGTACCTTTTCTTCCCACCTTCTTCTTCCTTTAGCTTGTACACCCATTTGTTTTGAAGTGCCCGCTTACCTTTAGGCAACTCAACCAACTCCCATGTTTGGTTGCGATGTAGTGAGTCCATCTCCACTTGCATGCTCTTCGTCCATTCTTCTTTGGATTCATGTTGCATAGCTTCTTCATATGATTCCGGCTCTCCAGAATCTGAGATCAAGAGATGGTTGAAGGAAGGAACAAACCTTTCTGGAGGTCTACTTGCTCTTGTAGATCTTCGGGGAATAGGTTGAGGCTCCTCATTTGGTTGACGTTGTTGCACATTGTCACCGTTTGCAGTCCTTGAGTCTTCACCGTCCTCAAGCTCCATGTACTCATCACCTGTTTTTTTGTTTGTTTTCTTTCCAAGTAATATTTGTACATATTTTGTTCGTTAAAAATTACATCCCTACTCCTTAAGATTTTACCATCTTCAGGATTCCATAGGCGATACCCAAAGTCTCCTTCTCCATAGCCAATGAAGAAACACTTTTTGGACTTTGCATCTTACTTTGATCTTAGGCTTCTATCTATGTGCATGAAAGCCTCACACCCAAACACTTTGAGAAATGCATAATTCACCGGTTTACCTATCCATGCCTCTTCTGGAACTCCCCCATCCAATGCCATTGAGGGTGACCGATTGATTAAGTACACAGACGTACTTACAGCTTCCGCCCAAAGCTCAAGCGGTAGGACTGCATGTAGCCGCATGCTTCGTGCTCGTTCCATGATTGTCCTGTTCATCCTTTCCGAAATCCCATTTTGTTGAGGTGTCCTTGGGGTTTTCCTTTGCCTCCGAATGCCATTGCTATCACAAAAGCTTTTAAAAGCTTGGCTGCAATATTCGCCTCCATTGTCGGATGTGAGGCATTTAACCTTGGTACCTGTCTCATTCTCCACAAAGGCTTTCCACCTTTGAAATATGGAAAATACATCGGATTTATTCTTCATGACATAAACCCATGTTTTTCTAATCGCATCGTCTATGAATGTTACATAGTACAATGAGCCACCAAGTGATGGTGTACTTGCAGGACCCCAAACATCAGAATAAACCAACTCAAGTTTTTTATTTTTTATTTTATTTCCTCATTTTTGAAATTTTACCCTCTTTTGTTTACCATAAAAACAATCTTCACAGAACTCTAAGTCCACTTCTTTCAAACATGGTAGAAGCTTCTTTGTTTGAAGGATTTGCATTCCTTTGGCACTCATATGCCCAAGTCGGTAGTGCCACACTGCACTGTCAACTTCTGTAGTTGCTGCACAAGCTGAAGGTTGCATGCTAATAGTACACAAGTAAAGTGTACCGACGTTTTCACCCTTGGAAACCACCAAAGATCCCTTTGAGATCTTCCACCGTTTGTTTCCGAATGCAATGTTGTGACCTTCATCGTCCAATTGTCCTGTAGAGATCAATTTTTTGTGAAGAGAAGGAACATGCCTAACATCTTTAAGCTTCCATTCATTTCCATTAGCAGTTTTCTCACAAGCTTCATCATCTCCCAAGTATACATACCCAAAATTACCTTTGGTGTAGTCTTGGAAATGTTGCTTGTGTGGTGTCGCATGGAATGAAGCCCCAGAATCTACTATCTAGGAATTAGACACATTGTTGAATGAGAGAATTAGAGCATCTTACTCTACTTTACCTCCCACATTGGCCTCCGATGTTGGCTTGTTGTCTTGAGACTCTCTCTCCTTCTTCTTCTTCGACCAGCAATCCTTCTTGATGTGGCCCCTCTTGCCGCAGTTCCAACATTCAAGAACTGACTTTGTGCGTGACTTGCTCCGTCTTGAGCGATCACGACCCTTTTGGCTTTTGAACCTCTCCTTAGACCTTCCTCTTGTTTCCACTGACAATGCACCACTTGATGATTCTCCTATGCTTATCCTTCGTATTTCCTCACTTAGGAGAACACCCACAACATCATCAAACTTAAGAGTATTTGTACCAGAGATAGAATTACTTACAACCATCACAAGGCTGTCCCAACTATCCGGTAGAGATGATAGTATAAGGAGAGATCGCACTTCGTCATCGAAATTGATTTTCACCGATCGAATTCGACTTATGTTTGTGTTAAAGTCATTTAGGTGTTCTGCAACTGAACCATTCTCTGCCATCTTTATATTGAACAAGCGCTTCATAAGAAATACCCTATTGGATGCCGATGGTTTCTCATAGAAATCGTCAAGTGACTTCAATAAGTCCTCCGTGGTCTTCATGTACAAAACATTGAAGGCCACCGTTGACGCCAAGCTTAACCGGATTTTTCCCAGTGCCTTTCGATCAAGGACAATCCATGCTTCATCTGCCATTGTTGCGGGCTTCTTTGCAAGACCGCCTAGTGGCAGATAGAGGTCCTTCAAGTAGAGATAGTCTTCAATCTGCATCTTCCAATGTTGGTAGTTTTTTCCGTTGAGCTTCTCAATCTTGAGCTTCCCTTCCTCCGCCATAACTCCCACTCAATTCAAGGAATCCCTTCCTTGAGATAATTTAGCTACGAGCAAACCTTGCTCTGATACCAGTTGTTAGGAAATAAGACGTAGCTAAATAGATAATTGAGTAGATTACTTAATGGAGAGAGACAGATTTACATACACGAGATTATAGAGTAGAGAGAGAGAGAGAGTACACACGATATACGTGGTTCACCCAATGTGGGCTACGTCCATGGGAAAGCAGCCACTCAATGGCTTTAGTACTTCAAAACAAAAAGTAGTTTACAAAGGGATTATACCCTTAATGGAGCTCCCGCCTTGCTTCACTCTCACCACCTCACACTCACCTTGTTGCATCAACTTCACACTATGAAATGTGTGTAGAAATGGCCTCTTTTTATAGACCAAAAGGGCTGCCCTCTCTTATGAGAGGGAGCCATGTGTAGCCGCCCTTGTGCGAATAAGTCCAAATCGGACCCTCCAATCCGCCCATGTGTGGCCGCCCTTGAGAAGACAAGTCCGCTTTTTAATTCGGTCACCGGCCACCGGCCATTGACTTCCGACCGCCGGCCAACCGACCGGTTGTTTTTCGACCACTTTTCGGCCGCCGTCCGGCCATAATATTCCGGCGAAAAAAAAAATCTCAGGGGCCTCTGCCTCTGAGGCTTCTAAAGTTGCCCCTGATTCTTGTCCGTGAAAATTTTGGTTTCCGGTGAGTGATTTTCATTCACGCACGATGGCTTCTCCTCATAATGGGGGCCTTACAAATGTGCGCTTTTACCACAGAAAATTACAAGGGTAAATCAGGCTCCATACTTAACAGATTCTTGCAGCAGATCAGGGTTGCAAGTACTCAAGCCATGCTTGAGCCATGTTGGCATGTGAAACATTGATTCGATGCCAACAAAATGGTAATGCTTAAAACAACTATCACAAGCCGTGCTTGTGCTGGGAGTGTATTAATTGCACTCATATATGTTGCAGGCAAGTATATGAGGCTTGTCATGCTTGTTCTAACCACAGAAGCACCTTGTGCTTGGCATGTGTGTAAAAATAGTTGTTACCAGCCTTGGTTGTGGAAGGGAGGCCAAAACACTTACTCGTCTAGTGCATGCAAAAATTACACAGCATGTCTGAAAAACTTTGGCAAACAAAAACCAAATCTATGCATACCTTGCCTTTGATGGTCAAAGAGCTACATCAGTCATCGTCGCACTTGCTTGCTTGGTTGGTTGCATGCAACCATAATCACCTAACCTCGCTTTTGTGTTGACGGGTAGCCCTTTCGATTGCCATGGTGACAAGCCACATGAGTCTGTTGCCTCGACTGTAAAGAATGCCCGTCGTATAAACGGTGTGTGCTTTCCTGAGAAAAACGTCGAGGGTGGAATACCGAGGCCGAATACAATTGTCTGCAAATATATGCAAAAAATTATGTGCAAAAAATGGCCCATACAGCCTTGCCGATGCCGTGTCTTAGTCGCAGCCATGGCCGATTTCGAGAAGGAGACAGTGTCCTGGCCCTGGTTGGTGTGGCGGAGCCCCTGGGGTGGCCCGTGGGCACCCTAGGGCGCCCACCAATGTAAAAAGAAAATAAAAAGAAGACGTTTTTGGGCAATGGCAGCTGCTGACGCCTGCGCAGGCCAAAAACCTAACATGGGGACGCGCTACAGTCGCTGGCTAGCCAAGAGACTGTGTCGACATCGCTTCCTTGGCCTAGGGCGATTCTCTCGAGACCATGCATGGCCGATTTGATTCAGGTTTCCGACACACCCTCGTCCATGCTAGGGTTGTTGCCCATGGTTCTCTGTGCCAAGAAATCTCGCCATGCCCGGTTGAAGATGAGAGAGAGATAAAAGCCAAAGAGCCATGCCTTCCTTTGCTTTCCCTCTCTGCCATGTCCTTCTTGCAGCACGACCTTGCCATGCATCCATGAAAGGACTCTGCCATGCTGCTCCTTCTTCGCCGAAAGGAGGGCAAGCTTCCATGAACCGCAAAGAGAGAGAGAGAGAGAGAGAGAGAGAGAGAGAGAGAGAGAGAGAGAGAGAGAGAGAGAGAGAGAGAGAGAGAGAGAGAGAGAGAGAGAGAGAGAGAGAGAGAGAGAGAGAGAGAGAACGAAGATCCATGGCCTCCATGCCTCTTTCTTCCTCCTCCTTCTCCCCTGAGCTCTGATACCAGTGTAAGACAAGTGGGTAGACAGACATGCGAATAACCTCCCAACCATCCTATATATAGGCCCTTGGACCTCTTCCATATATAGACCCCTTTACTGCATGTGTGTCCGGCACATTGCCCGGGCCGTGCCCGTCTAGTCCTACCCTTGGCATGACATACTATCTCTTCTCTTTACTAGCTACATGAAATGCTCAATCATCCATATTCAAACAGTAGATCAGCAGTCCAACACCAAGAGAAAAGTCCAGTAACTATAGTATTTGATAGCGATTATCAAGGTGGGAAATAAACTCCACACTCATAAAGAGAATCTTGTTAGTAATAATGATCATAATATGGCACTTCATGAATGGCTCATTGGTGCAAATAAAGTTGGTTGATGATACAATGAGTGCAATGCAGGCTTGTGTGGGCTCTCAAGGGCATGCCAAGTTGGTTGATTAGTTGTGAAGTTCAAGCGGAGGCAAGGAGAAACATATATATATTCTTTATGGGCATTTCAAGGCTGCAAAGTGAAAAAATGGGAGGGCCCAGTGTGGCCCTTTATATATGGTTTATAGGTTGGTTTCGATGCTTTCTCAATGAAACTATGGCGTGAAAATTATGGCCGCTTTAAGTTCAAAGTGGTTTGCAAATCCATACTGTATTGGGAGGTTGTAGATGATGGTTCAAGGATGAAGTGGGTGCATGTCTTGAAGTTCTTATTTTATGGTGCATGTTGATCATTTTGGATTCACAATCAGAGTTCAAATGGCCAAGATACGAGAAGTTGAAGTTTCACCGACCAGTTTGACTGGCTCAATATATGTGCCATCTAGGGTTTTTGTGGCCTTTCCTGGGTTTTTATGAGAGTTATATAGTGTGTGAAGGCCATAGGAGTCAATGAAATTTCAATCAAAGTCCCAATCATGGAGATATTAATTCTTGAATTTGGTGTGTCATTTGTCAGTAGAGTGGTATCAAATGAATTTTGGTGCTTTTGGCAGCCTCAATTTGCGAGCTTGGCAAGATCCAAGTGCGGCATGGTTTGTACAATTTGAAATTGTAAAAGTGAACTTTAAGATGGGCTTTGGAGCTCAAAAATTGGGTCACTAATCATCATGTGGCAAAACACTAAAATTGTGAGGACAAAAGTTAGTTTTTTGACATTTTCTGTTGAAGCTTCAAGGAGTTTGGAGCTCGAGCATTATAGGACCACCACATGGTAGGTGACATATGCCACACAGGGAGAATAGGATAAGTTTCTAGAAGTATATATAGTGGAGAAGAGCATTCCCTTGGTGTATCTCTTAGGGAGAATGAGCTCCTTGAGCAATTAGCTGTGGCGGGAACTGACGTTGTTCATAATGCTGTTTGGTGTTGAGCAGTGGTATTATAGAATGTAGGTAGGGGTGCAATGCATAGTGACCATTGGACGAAAAATTTGTAGTATGATGACATGGCATCCAATCATGGGTGTGTTCCCACGAGGTCCCAAGAGAGTCCCCCCCTTTTATTAATGATTGAGTCCCATAGGTGGGTTGTCATGGCACTGTGCTGTCCCCCTTAGAAGTAGGCTCACACATGCCAGGGCATGCAACAAGCTAAAAGGAGATGTGCTTGATAAAAACGAAGAGGCTAAAAATATCATAGTTGCCCTATAAGGGGGAAAAATTTGTCTTTCTGGGGGGATTCTTGGAGAGCTTGGAGAGAAGAGAGCTTGCACATAGGAAGGAGGAGGAATGTACTCAGTTTTTTTGGAGAATAGGATTATCATTTCCAAGTGGTTGTTGATTTCCCCCCTGCCCCCCTCACTTTTCTAATACTTTATTTTTTGGTCACCGGTGTGGTTGAGTGGCATCTGAAGCCGGGTGTGGTATTATGCAAAGAGGGGCCAAGAAAGGATTGTGTGCATGATTGATGTGTAGGGTGTGATTGTGCATATTTACACGGTGTGGTGAGTTGTTCAGGAGTAAATTGTGTTGTTTTGCAGGTGAATCTAAGAGGAATGGGGTGCTATTAGTACCCTGGGCTATAGAGATTCTGTATGTGTCTTTGGGTGTGCTTCCATTCTCCCTCTCCATCTTCTAGTGAACCTACTCAGGAGCATCTAATTTTTCATTCGTTTTGATCAAAGAAGACGTTTTTTACAAAGCAGAGATGTCAGCACAAAGCTAAGGTTCAATTTTCACCGAAGAAGAAGATTTGGAAGAGTGGATGGCCAATTTCAAGTTGTATATACTATCTTTGCACATGCCAAAAAAAGATAGCAAGATAAAGATGATTCCAATGCTCATGTGGAGAAAAGAGAAGACGTGGTTTTATACTTTGTAAGGAGAACCAAGATTCATGTGGCGAGCTCTACAAACTCGCTTTATGTAGTACTTATGTAAAGATGTATCTTCTATTGATTTGGATGCAAGGTTGAAGAGTCTAATACAAGGCGTGAAGGAGGAGTTTGGTGCTTTTGTAAATCTTTTTAAAGAGTGTTAGAGGGATTTTGCAGCGGCCATGCAATTGGCTAATAGTGGGTACTTTAAATTAGAGAAGCCAATGACATGTTTGCATCCAAAAGTTTGAGGAAGGGTGGATTTTGAGAGCCCAAATAATTAGAACAGGGCCGTTGTGATTGCATGGGCAAAGAGCAAGGTGCATTGGGATACGATGTGATGGCTCCCAATCCGCTTCCAAGTCCGAGGGTGGAAACTCAATTAGATAATCAAGCAAATCAAGGTGTGGTAGAAACTCCTCAACAATGGGTACGATTTACCTGAGCAAACACAAGAGCTTTGTTCAAGTGTAATGGTCAGAGGGTAGCCAAGGGCTGGAAGAGGCAGGGCTAGGAAAAATCCTAGCAAGAGTTATAACTATGGATAAGAGGAACACTATGCTCGAGAATTGCCTCATTCATCAAGGAAAAGAGGTGGTATGTATCTGTTGTTTGTTTGGTTGATGTAGATGACAAGTGCAATTCAATGGTTAAATCGAGCAGAAACAATTCAAAAACTAAGCACCACCAACTCCACCAGGTAATGATGAAGTGCCTAGAGTTAATATTATTGGGTTAACAACAAAGAGATCGATGTTAATATGGCAAACAAAATGGAAAGAGGAAAAATGGAGACCGAGATAGAATGGGGCTAGGATGGGAAAATTGAAAGTGAATGAAGGCAAAGGAAAGTCACAGAACAACAAGAGAAGACGACATTGAAATATTAAACAAATGTTTGTCTAGCTGGGGCATGGTCATCCAAAGTACGATCTGGTGAGTGATGTTGAGAATCAAAATCCTAAATATCACTTTTGGGAAATGTTTTGCATTGAACCTCAAATTGAGAGGAGAGTAGTCTACTAGTTAGCACAAGTCTTCCACATGCAAAAGGTGTTGTGCATGTGGTATAGAACTTGGCCTTAAGGGTAGGTAGGGAGGCCAACTAATGTGCTTCTAGTGGTGGATGTTTTGATCCGAAAAAAGAAGCAGGTGCATGCCTATGATGATAGTGGTGCCCAGGTTTGTGTGCTAACCAAACCTACTATGAAGGATATTGAAATCGAGATTGTGGTCAGGTACAATGTGCAGATGAGGAGAGTCAACCATGCCAAAGATCGCCTAGCATGTGAAGGCAAAAGTTATGGGAATTTAATGCCTCATTGATTTTTTTTTATGAGTTTTGAAAAGTATTACGTAAACTTCTTGGGGAGTCCGTGGTTTCAAAAAATTGGGCACAAACAAGATTCGCAGAAACGGGGTTCTACCTTGGTAGACTGAGAGAATGGTGAAAAAATAGTGCTTGACTTGAAAATCAAAGAGAGTCACTTTCATCTAGAGGTGGAAAGTGATAAAGAAGATTCAAGCACCAGCTATGAGTACAAGACATAGTCAACTTATGATGAAGTTACTACCAGTGTTGAAGAGGAAGAGAGTGATGAATATTTGATGAAGTTGGAAAAAAAATTAGTTGGGGTCAGAGTGGATATATCCAAGCCGAGTGAAGGTATGCAGGTTCTAATTCACAGTCTTGAGTTTAAAGAGGTTGAAGGTATGTTGGTTGAGAATCTAACCAAGCACGAAAAGGAATGCTATGTATAGTTATGCAAATCCTATCCTAGTTTGGTTGCTATAGAATAAAAGGATTTGCGAGGAGCTAAGGGAGTGGAGGATTGTATTCTTCTCAAGGACGGGTGCAATCCAAGAGCATAGAACCTCCAAAGGTTGGGAGACATTCAGAAGGAGTCTCTACGGCAAGAGATCAACAAGCTACTTGAGGCAAGTATTTTCTATCAAGTGAAAGAGTATGAGTGGGTTTTACCTATTGTTATCACACCAAAGAAGAATGGGAAATTGAGAGTATATGTAGACTATAAGTCATTAAATATTGCTACCAAAGGAATCCACTTCTCCTTTCTATTCCAAGATGAGATTTTGAATCAAGTAGCAGGACATGAGCAATATTCTATTATGGATGGCTTTTTAGGTTATCTTGAGATTGGTATTGCTTTGGAGGAGCAATTGTAGATCACTTTTATTTCATCACGGGGGTGCTTTGCCTATTCTAGGGGTTTTTGAATGCTTATGCAACATTTTAAGTCTGGATGAACAAGGTGTTTGGACCATACTTGGGTATTTTTTTCAAAGTTTTCATGGATGATATTTATTGTTTGAGCTCCATATCAGAGAGCTTGTCCAAGTTAAGGCCATTTTTTCAAAGGTTGATGAGGAAGGTGGGAATTTGAATCCCTAAAAGTGCAAGCATGCTCAACCACAGGCTCATTTTCTAGGCCATGTGGTCTCACAAAATGGCATTGAAGCAGATCTAGGGCAGGTGAAAGATTTAATATTGATGGAACCCCCGACTAATGTAGCAAACTTGAATTCCTTTGTGCATAAGCTCAATTATTTGATTAGATTTTTCTAGATGCTATCAGAGTATGTGTATCCTCTTTAGAAATTGAGCTAGCGGGTTCACAACTTCCAATGGATGGAAGATGCTTGGTTAGAATTTAAGAGAGTGAAGGAAATATTATGCAAATAATTCATTTTTATGTGGCCATGATGGTAGGCACTCTTGCAGTTAGTGTGGTGTTGATGTAGAAGTTGGGTAAGTGCTACAAGCCAATCTACTTTGACAGCCGGATAATTAGTTCAAGGAAAAGATCAAATACAAGAGCAGAGGAGTAAGTGATGACCTTGGTTTTTGCCTCTCATAAGTTCAACGTGCATTTGATCATTTAAAAGTTTTATGTTCCCACCTTTAATAGCTTGTTGCCTAAAGTAGTGCTTTATCTTAAGCCAAGAAGGAAGATTAGGAAGTGGGTGCTTGATTTGAAGGAGTTTCAGTTTGAGTTTGAGTTTGATCACACAAGCAGGTCACTTTTGATGGATATTTTGGTCAAGAAGGAAAAAAAAATTCTGATCCAATAAGGAAGATCAAGAAATGGGTGCTTGAGTTGTAGGAATTTGAGTTTGAGTTCAAGATTGATCACACGAGTAGGTAGGATTTGATGGAAATTTTGGTCAACAAGGAAGAAAATTTTCCGCTCTATCCAAGAGTGACGAAGAAAGACCTTGCAGAGGAGAAAAATTTAAAGGAAGCTTTCACTATGTGGTTTGAAAATGCTTATAAGAGAGTTTTTCAGAAGGTAGGAGGAGGAGCGATCATCCAAGATCCCCAACGTATGGTAATTTTATCATAAAGCCTATGATCAGGAAGGTGTTCACACAAGCAATGAAGCAAAGTACGTGCAACTCCACTTAGGGCTCAATAAATTTTTGGAGTTTGGCATTTTCAAGTTGTTGGTTAAGAGTCATGCCCTCCTAGTCATAAAACAACTTTTGGGTCAGTGGTAGGTAAAAAGAGATTCTCTAAAAAGGTTGTTAAAGATTTTTGAAGAAGTGCAAAAACAAGCTAGAATAGAGGAGAATCAGGAAGCTGATTGGTTGGCCAATAGTTGTTGATGGAGTGTACAAAGTAGCTTGTATATGCATTGTCATATGTAAATACATCCAGTTGGGAGCTTTGCAACGTGCTTTTAAGTTTTAAAAAGATGCAACATGTACACATTGTGAATACTCAGGTTCGTGTGCGAGTAGTCGGGCACATGTACATGCCTAGATAGGGTATCAAGCCTTGGATATGGTTCTAGGTGGCTTCTTTTGGCTCTAGAGAATGTTCTTGAGATTTATAGAATGTAGATAATGCAAGCGACAAGTGTGGGCACTCTCATCCCACTCGAGAAGTTTGGGACATGCATGCTTGATCTACAATGATGCGTCCACCGCCATAGAAGTGGTAAAAAACAAAATGTGGGGATGTGGAAAAGTTCTTTGGGTATCAAGTATCAAGCATACAAAATTTGGTGAATTTTGGAGTCCGTGAAAAATGCGTGCTAAGGGTCAAAACTAGGCCAAAAATGGTATGAAAAGGCTTTGAAATGCCATTCCTCATGGTGCTATGATTGTCCAAAACAAGGGAGAATTTGTAAAGCCAAGTTGCGGTACTTTCATCTCTCTGTGTGTGGGAGGAAGCAAGGTTGCTACAGGTGGTCTAGTGCACTCCCGTCGCATTCATGTCCTGTTTTCGAGTGTGTGGAGGAGTGAATGAGATCTTTGTCTCTTCAATTTTGCACTTGGGAGATTCTATGGCAGTTTTGAGTTTTCCATGGATGTGTGTGTGTGAGGAATTTAGGAAGAAGGTGCGGATTTCTGCAAGACTATGTGACCCTGTATCCGTGCCATTAGGGTTGGCGCTACTCCAAAGAGTCCAACAGCCTGGAGTTTGGTGAAGGTTTTGCAATGTTTTGAGAGAGGCCTTTTGTGGCTGGATTTTTTGAGGTCTTGATGGTTTTTCTTGTATGTTTTGGTCACCATCAAGAGTGATTTCAAGTGTTTATCAACTCGACTCACCTTGTAGTGTTTGCAGGCAGGCAAGGGCTTGTAGGTCGAGACATTTGGAGTTTGAGTTGAGCTTGTGGGTAGTATTTTTATTGATCTCTTTGCGTGGTGATTTTTGGGGGTTGGAATTTAAGTAAATTACAAGTGTGGTACTGAGTTGTCTAGGTGTGGGAGTGTGCACACGACGTCTTTTGCTCCATCATCCTTTGGTGATCCCCTTGGGGAGCAAAAATATTTCGGTTGTGCACCCAAGTGAAGTGGTTTTGGTGTGAAGTTTGAGATTCATTGAAGACATTGCTTCCTTGTCGATTTAAATGCAAGCAACATAATCTTTGAAAGAAGTACTTATTTTCATAAGATCATAGCAAAGGAGAATGTAAAGGACTGGATTGCAGACTTTGAGTGGCATACACTTGGTATGCATATTGTGAATGATGAAGCAAAATTTCATTTGCACTGAAAGGAGAGGTCGCGGGTGGTTTGAAGGTTTAGAGGAAAACAAAAAGAAAACATGGGAGCAAGTGAAGCAGTTAATTTTTGGCAGGTTTGGAAAGAAGCTAACCGCAACAGAAGCAACAACAAAATTGAGAGATTTGCAGCAAGATACTAATGCTAACTTTAAAGAGTTTTTGCAACACTTCAAAGGACTTTGGTGCAATTAGAGGAAACATCCCAAGTACTTCCAGTGGATTTCTTTAAAGTGCGTGAATCTATGGATTGTTTCCATCCAAGTGTAAGGGAGAAGGTCAATCAAGAGGAGCCGGCTACATTTGCAAGAGCTGTGGAAACTGCCGAGGCCAAAAGCAAGAAGATCAAGAGAAGGTGGGAGCAAGACATGACACATGCTGAGCCAATTGTGGTGCAACCAATGGTCCCCGTGGCAGCAGATGATATAGTTGAGCAGGTGGTTCAAGGTGTGGATCCAGTTATGGACCGGGTTTTTCATGATCTTGTTGGTCAATTGCAAGAATTAACACTAGAATGGTAACATGAAACTTTTATGTCCTGTTAAGTGACCATTTTTCTTGTATTATTTGAAGAGTATGAAAATGAATTTCTAGGTGCTATATATCCACAAAGTTGCCTTATGAGCTGAAAAAAACTTAGCATTTTTTTTTTAGTATCGATCTCACCATTACCTTACTCTTGCACAACATTTTTGAACCTAAACTGTGTGAAAAACGGGTCCTGTTTTTTTTTTTTCAATTTTTGGCAACTATACCACTCTAAACTTCATGTTTGTGAGGTTTAGATGGCCAGAGGTTAGGCCTTCATAGTTCTCAACATGTTTTGATGCTTGTAGGGAGAGCTATGTGTTAAAATTGAAAGTTATGACCAATTTACAAGAATTGCATAATCCTATTTTTTGGCCAAAATTAGCACTTTTATGATTTTTTTGATGGCTTTCTTGATATCCAAATTCAATTTTGATTGTGTAAGTGTAATGTATAACATAAAGCTAATCTTCCTTGAGTTTTGGGGGACCTAATATGCTATATAGCATAGTATATGATGATGGTTGAGTGCTGATTTTCATGTGATGCCAGCAGGGTTGGGAGCATATCCTATTATACTGGGCAGACCATGGTTACGTGCAGTGGGAGTTGTTCAAGATTGGCGACATGGTACGATTAGCCTCTATGGAAAGACAGGTACCAAGAAGCTTTATAATATGGACACAAGGAAACGATTAGAGGAGCTTTATGAAGATGAGGATGAGTCTAGTGATGCAGACTATGCCATGGTGATAGATGAGGAAAGTGATAACACTACAAGCAGTGATGAGGATGTTGATGTTGCATTTCTTTTGATGGATAAAGAAATCTAGGAGTCTGGTTTAGTTGCATTTGCGAATGAATTTCAAGATGAAAGTGAAGGGCCTTATGAAGTGATTGAAGGGCTGATGCAAACCAATGTTGAATTGTCAAAGAAGCAGGAATTGATGACACAAATGATCAGTGGAGACCTCTCAACTATGGAGAAGGAGATATATTTGCAAATGCTGGCTAGTTTTCCTGATTTGTTCATTACTTCATATGAAGAGATCAGAGGGTTCAAGGGTGAAGAGATGCATATAGAGCTGAAAGAAGGTGCTACGCCAGTGCGGCAAAGGCTAAGAAGGATGGGTCAAGAGCAAATGGAAGCCTTGCGAGAAGAGGTGGACAAGTTAATGAAGGCAGGGTTCATAGTCCCTGTGTAGACCACAGAATGGGTAAGCCCAGTTGTAGTCAGTCCAAAGAAGGATGGGAAGTGGAGAATTTGTGTAGATTTTAAACCCTTAAATGCAGCCACTAAGAAGAACCCATATCCTCTTCCATTCATCGATCAGATCTTGGATTCAGTGGCAGGTTATGAGAGGTACAGTGTGTGTGATGGTTTTTCAGGCTATTTTCAATTGAAGATTTCTCTTAAAGACCGCAAAAAGTCAACTTTTATTACGCCATGGGGCTGCTATTGCTATACAGTATTTCCGTTTGGGTTGTCAAATGGACCTTCCTTCTATCAAGAGAGAGCAAATTGGGTGTTGGAACCATTCATTGGTAGTTGTGTTAAATCTTTTATGGATGACTTCTATGTTTATAGCAGTAGGGCTGAACACCATGAGAAGAGCAGGATGAAAACACACACAGCGCCTCTATAACAACCCGACACAACGCATATTTCTTAGGGGCACGACCCTCTTTTATGGAGAAAGAAGGAAACCAAAACAAACCATGTACAACACACACACACACACACACACACTCACCTTCCTTATGTGCTTCAACACAAAATTCCCTTCAACCATTCAACACACACTCCTTAAGCAATCCCTTTGAACACTGCACAAACTCACATGCAAAGAGTGACCTTCACCATATTAGTGCTCACATACTTCTAAGAAAAGCAAGCACACAACCTCTTAGCAAAGCGCAAAACACTATAATGCACAAATACTTCACAACTCCTTTCCTTTCCCAAAAGAATAGACTACTTACACACATAAGGCGTCATGCATATAGAGCTCTTCTCCATCTATGCAGCCCCAAGACTTAGTTACACACAACATAGGGAGAGAAGCCAAGCAAATAGACATCATGGTGCACCAAAACTTTCTCAACAAAACAAGAAACCCAATGAGCACAAAAGATGAGAAGCTGCCAAGATATGCTTACCAATTTTACACGCGTTTAGAGAAAAAGTCTAACGATGACACCCCAATTGCAGCATTTTGTTGATCAAACCATGAGATAGATCATTGAACTTTCTATCCTTGCTCTCATATAGAAGCTAAAATCCTTATTTAGTGATGACTATGGTAAGAGAAATGTTTGCAAGAGAATGGTAGTAATAGCATATTGATGCTCTCTCTATGGCACCGCTTATGATAGCGAGCTTAGGAAATGGATAGGGATACAAGAGGAGAGAGAGATTAGGGCTTCCCTAACCTTAGAGGAGCTTATTTGCAGCAATGGAGTAGGTGTGTGTGTTTTTGTGCTTGCCAAAGGGCCTTTTTATACCTGTACAAGACCTTAGGTTAAGTTAAACTTGACTAGGGTAGGTAATTAACCATAGTTAGGTTCCCTTTTGACCATTCCTTCAATTATGCGAATAAAGGACTTATTTTTTCATTAAAAATAGCATTTTAAGTCATGGAGGCTCCATAAGGGTTGATAACGTATGTGGGCCCCACCATGATGTCCCTCCAGTGGCTCCTGCAGAGCGTCCCCATCCTATTTGTTGTGTTTCTGGAAGCATCTTGAGCCGACCCCTCCACATGCAAGTGGTTTTTAACTCTCCATTGGTATTTTAGAATTTTGAAGAAGTCAAGAAAACTTTTCACCTTTGTGATTTACCTAATTGTAACTTTGACCTGTAGTAACAGCGTCCGCAGCACCTTGTTTTCACGATAACTTTCAGCCTATAACTCAAAATTGGGTGCTGTAAAAGGAAAATTTGACCTTCTCAAAGTGTTTAAGTTGATTTTGGAGTGTTCCTCAAGTATATACACGAGCTAAGGCATTCAAGATGCATCCAAAACACCTTTTGAACCAAGTCTCCTTGTAGGGGACCCTTTAGCATGCATCCAAGGTGTAGCATGCGTTTTCAAAAGAGAATCCACCTTAAACAAATGAGGTAGGCTCTAATAAAGTTTGATTTATTGGGGATATACATTATATTTAAGATTTGTTGACCAACACAAGTAAATGATCCAAGAGTTGGGTCACATAGTGGTGGGGAAGGTAAGGCCTACAAGGTTAACCCTACCTTTGAGAGAAGATGGGTAAGATAAGTGCCCATAAATTATTTATTTACAAATTACGAGATGTAGATAGATATTTAAATTAGTTAAAAGAATATGCAGTAAAAAGATTAGGAGAGTAGAATTAAGTTTACTATTTACATTTAGCATGAAGAGAGAAATATGATGTAAATGCATAAAGATCTAAGAAGGATAAGGTGTTTTTATGGAAAAAGGCTATTACGGAAAGAGAGAATGAACACTAGGTTAAAATTTTGATAAAAAATATGTACATTTGAGTAGAAATGTAGTACCATTTTACGCTACTCATATTAGCCCCCCGCCTTCATCTAGGATCATTCATGCTCTTAGATGAAACAAAAGAGTTTTTTCCTTCTTCTTTTTTTTTTCTTTTTTTTCCAAAAAAGGAGGAGTGATATGCACTCTTTTACTCCATTAGACCTGCTTTTCATTACCTCAATCCCATAAATCGGAGATGGGAGGGTTGCCTTGGGTATGTTCAGATTCCAAGGCTGGTTCTTCTTTGCACATCAAAGCTTTAAAAATAGGTGGATCATTTGCCAAGCCGAAAGGAGCCATGCCAATTTGGAGCTTAGACGATGTAGGTAGATGACTCCCTATCAACGGATTAATGCGTTGAAAGTAGGGCTTTAATCTCCATCCATTGACTCTGGTCTTGTGGAGTTTTTTTGATAAATGTTCTAATCTGTAAGTACCAGTCCTAAACTTTGTTTTTATCATGAAAGGTCCTTCCCATCTTTGCAAAAACTTTTTGTCAAGTCGAGTATCAAGTCGGTTATCACAGCGAAGAACCAACATACCTTCCTTCAATCCTTTCCCCTTGAGCTTCTTGTTGATTTTTTCCCTTTGGCTTGTGGCTTGGGCAATGTAATAGTCGATGGACTCTTCTCTATCAAGCTCAAGTCGATGAAGATCTACAATTCTTTCTTGCAAAGCTTCTTTTGGCCTCTTCGCTCCCCGTGAGAGAATGCGTAGGCTTGCAAGATCCACCTCAATAGGAAGGAGTGCCTCCTGTCCATATACCAAATGAAAAGGAGTGAATTGAGTGGATACCTTGAAAGATGTTCTGTATGCCCATAGAGATGCAGTCAAATGACGATCCCAGTCGTTTGGTCGATCTACAACCTGCTTAGAAATGATCTTACATATCATTCCATTCACCTTTCAACCAACCCATTGCACTGAGGGTAGTATGGTGTAGAATGCAAATGTTTGACTTTTAACTTTGCCAAAAGATTATCTAGGAGCTCTTCTCTAAACCCTGGACCACGATCTGAAAAAATCTCTAATGGTGTGCCGAATCTATTGTATATGTGATCAAAGATAAATTTTGATACCTCCTCGGCTGTAATTCGTGTTGTACTTGCTGCCTCTGCCCATCGTGTCATGTAATCTACTCCCACAATGATGAAGACCTTCCCGGTAGATGTGCGAGGTAAGGGGCCTATTGCATCCACACCCCACTTCTCAAAAGGACCATACGAAATTATTGGAACTCGAGGCTTGTAAGTGAGTCATCGATCTCCAGCAATCTGACAACCTTTGCATGACTTACACCAATGCTGGACATCACGATGTAGACTTACGATGTAGAGTTGGCCAAACAAACCCTGCTTGCAAAATCTTCCTTTTTGTAATATCATGAGAAAAATGACCCCCACAGACATCATCATGGCATGAAAAGAGAATTCTCTCTATTTCTTGAACAGAGGGCACCCTTCTTAGCACCAAAATCTTTCCCTTTATGATACAAATCATCTCCTATGAGTTGGTAAGGAGTTGCCTTTTTTACCAACCTATGCCTTTGCACTTTATCCAAGTGTTTAGGGAACTCACCAGTTTGGAGGAAAAATATGATGTCATTCAATTCCTCTTGGCCTTGGTACTTTGGTTTGTAGAGATTCACACCTCCCACCATGATCTGAAGTTTCTCATTGGCAAGATAATCTGCTTCCTTGTTGAGGGTTCTCACAACATGCTGTACCTGTGTAGCTTCAAAGTTCTTTATCAAAGTCTTCACCTGTCTAAGCCACTCCACTAGAGTAGGGTTCTTGCACTTCCATATCCCTTGGATTTTCCTAATAACTAGTAAGGAATCACCTCTTATTATAAGTCTTTTGATGCCAAGTTTTCTGCATTCTTCAAGCCCCAAATTTAAGGTGACATACTCAGCCTCATTATTAGAATGAACATTTTCCAAGGTGATACCTTTCTTAACAAGAACTTCCCTTTGTGGACTTAGAATAAGAACCCCCCCTACTTCGTGATCGTGTTGTCGTCGATAAGCTCCATCAAAGCACAAAATGTGTGCGTTGTCCAACTCCTCCTCATTATTTTGTGGTGTAGCTTTGTCTCCTACCTTTGGTTACTCTTTCCTTTCTCTCACTTTGTATGTGAGAATGTTTGCAAGACCTGCCCTTGTGCTATCTTCCACAAGAAAAATGTATTCGAACTCTTGGAGTTCTAGAACCCATTTGGCTATCCTAGATGAGAGGCTCATGTGTTGCACAACATATGATAAATTGTTTTCCATGGTGAGAATGACAAATAGTGCAGGTAAGAGATATGATCGGAACTTTCTTACCACAAACATAATTGTGAATACCACCTTCTCCATATCGGTGTAGCCCTTCTCTACAACGGTCATGACTTTGCTTGCAAAGTATACTGGCCTCATGTAGCATGTTTTTGGGTCTTTTTGCATGAGGACTACACCGATGGCCTCCATTCCTACACTTGGCATGATGTAATATGTATCCTTTGGATTTGGTGGCATTATTGTTGGAAGAGCGTTGAGAATACCCTTTACTTCAGTAAAGCATAATTCGTGTTCCTCTCTCCATTCAAATGTGGGTTTGTTTTCTAGCTTGTGCAAAGGTGCAATAGCTTCCGCTAGAAGGTGAATGAAACGAGACATGTACCTTACTTTGTGGTTGAAAGTCATGAGCTCCTTGGTTGTCGTTGGTGGTTGTAGTGACAAGAGAGCATTTAATTTTGATGGATCCACTTGAATTCCTTGCAAAGAAACCACATGACCTAGAAACACCACTTGTGACTCTGCAATGTGACACTTCTAAGGATTAAGTTGTCCCCCAAATTGATGAAGCCTCCTAAGCCCCTACTAAACTTTTTGGCAATGAAGTCTTTGGCTACTATAGATACAGAAGTCATCCATGAAAACCCTAATAGACTTTCCAAAGAAGGGCTGAAAGACAAGAGTTGTAAACCTTATAAAGGTACTAGGAGCATTTGTGAGCCCAAATGGCATCACTCTATAGGCAAAGCAACCCCAAGGTGTGATGAAAGTAGTTTTTAATTGATCTTCGTCTGCTATTCTGATTTGAAAATACCCTGAATACCCATCACACACTGTGTAACATTCATAGCCGGCTACTTCGTTTAAGATTTCATCTTGGAAAGGAAGAGGAAAATGATCCCTCCTTGTTGCAGCGTTGAGTGGTTTGTAGTCAACACAGACCCTCCATTTTCCATTCTTTTTAGGGGTTACTACAATTGGGGACACCCACTCAGAGTTAGACACAAAGTAAATGAAACCAGCTTTGAGGAGTCAGTTAACCTCTGTCAAAAGTGCCTCTTGTTGTATTTTTCCTAGGTGCCTTATCTTTTGAGCCACAGGTTTAGTACTTGGTTTTAATTCTATGCCATGCTCTATAACATCCACACCTCTAATTTGTGAGTAATCAGTGATAAACAAATTGGGATACCTCTTGAGCATATCGATGTAGGACCGCTTCTCCTCAGGGGTAAGATCTTTTGCAAGCATCCTCTCAAAGTCTTCAAAGTGATTGTGGTCACCTTTGTCGTCCTTTGTTTGCTCCTTTGTTGGGTCAACCTCTATTGATGGAGTTTTTGATGTGTTGAAGATGATTCCCATTACCTACAAAGATGATTCTTCTTTGCTATTGGCCTAGGATGATGGGATAGCCCTCCCCCTTGGCCGGCATAACATACATGTCTACACGTGCATCTATATTACATACAGAAACTTTTACATTCTCGATGATCCCTAGGCACTTCACACTTGCATTGTTGGCTAGCCTAGCTTGACAATTAGAGGATTTAGTGATTTCAAGCCCTAGTCTATTCATGGCTCTTTCCCTGATCACACACATTTGTGCTCCACCATCAACATACACATTGGATACCTTCCTACCCCTTACATAAGCATCTACAATAGGTTCCACATCTTGTTGTGGCTTTGAAGTCAATTCCTTTATTGTCACCTTTTCTTTCTTTCTTGGGAGTCTTGTGCTTACAAGTTTGGAATCGTGCCTTCTCACCTTGGGTGATAGATGTAGGAGTTGAGGCCAAGAAATATTGGGCTTTTGAGATTGCAGATCTTCTAAAATGTTGTAGGGTTCCATATTCTTTCCTAATGGAAAATCATTGATGCCGATCTCCCTTCGCCTTGATCTCTGCTTCTTGCCTCCTTCCTCCTTCTTTGACTTTTTCTTCCTCTCCTTCCTTGCAAGTTCTGACTCTTCATTCCTTGTGTCTTCACCCTTGTTGTGTGATCTTTGTGCACTTTTCTACTGGCATAACATCAAAATGTATAGGGCTCACCTCTATCTCCTCTTCCAACTTTATAACGTTTACTCCTCTCTCTTCCTCCACTGGTGGGACACGAGAGATGTTTGCCACTGGAGGTGGTGGTGGTCGACGAAGAATTTGTGGGGCTTGAGCATGCTCTTGCTGCACCATGAGCGGAGGGGGTTTTGGAGGGTATATGTCCCTTGGAAGCCTTCGAGGGTGAGGGAAATTATACATTCCATGACCAAATTCGTTGCAATTCCAACATCTCAACTCTTGTGCTTGACGTCGTTGATTTCGATTCCCTTCTCTTGGTTGTCGTTGTTGGGGTAGGCCGTCCACTAGATTCAAGGTGAGACTCTCTAGTTGTTGAGTTAATCTTTGCAAGATCTCTTGTTGTGATCCTTCCCCTATTTGTGAAGTTTGGGCAAGAGAGCCCCTAACTTGTGCTCCCATGCTTGTTGAAGAATCCCTCTCAATGACTTCATTTAGGTCTCTTGTTCTATGTGCTTGAAACTTTAACTTCTTGAATTTGACCATGGCCACCTCACGTGCTTCCTCAAATGTTGATGGGAATTTTAACTCTACCTTGGTCTTCAAAATTGGATACAATCCATCCATGAACCTATCTTTCTTTAGAAAGTTTGGTGCACCACCTTGGTTTTGTAAGGTAGCCTCCCATCTATCCCATAGGTTAAGGAAAACGGCCTCACAACCTGTTTATGTTGAAGTAGAAACTTCCAAAGACCCTCTGGAGTATCTCCTTGCCCAAATTTGGCAAGAAAAATTGCACGTAGCCTCTCGCAATTGGTTTTGTTTTGAGGTTGCAAGGCCTCGTACCATGCCTTAGCCTCCCCTTTGAGAACGAGTGGAAAAGCACGTAGCTTTACCTCTTCTTGATCTCTCCTAGAGATGAGGTGTGCCATCTACAAATTATCCAGAAATTTTGGTGCATCCTCACCATTTTTAGAATGAACGGTAGGAAAAGTGCTTGACATTTTTACAATACAAGGAGGCTTGTGTACCACAAAGTTTTGACTACAATGAGTGATCACATCAAAATGAAAATATATACATCAAGTGTTAGTTCATAATTTATCATAGGCAAAATAAAAGGGTTGATTGAGGCATTAATTTCATTAAGGCGAGTGGGTCCAAAAATTCTCCTAATGGTTGCTTGAAATCTAAATTTTGTAGCAATTGTGATGTGCACAGATTGAGGAGCTATGGGTGTAAAAGGAGAACCAGCTCCAGGTTGGTTCATGTGACAATGTGTTCTCCTTTTTCTCTCATGAAGAAAGTTTCCTTTTGAGTGGATCGCTATCTAGGCGCCTCTTGTCCCTGCCTCAAAACAAAATAAAAACATGGACATCAAATGGATCACCATAATTAATGAATGGAAGAATGATGGGATTTGGAGATTCCAAGATTTCACCAAGTCTTTCTGCTCCAAACATAAAAACAATGCGTTGTTGGTAAAAAAAATTGCGATCTACACAAATGTTAATTCTGATGCATTGTGCAAAATGAAAAGCATATGGTGCAACTCTATTGTTCATGAGGAGAATAGAAGGCAATTAGGAAAGTTCCTCCATGGGGGCACCACTTTTATGAGAGTAGATTTTTGAGATGGGGCTCAACTCAAGGCTCCCACCAGACAACCACTCCGTGAGACCCTACACACGCATATTTCTTAGGGGCACCATCCTCTTTTATGGGGAAAGAAGGAAACCAAAACAAACCATATACAACACACACACACACACACACACACTCACCTTCCTTATGTGCTTCAACACAAAATGCCCTTCAACCATTCAACACACACTCCTTAGGCAATCCCTTTATACACTACACAAACTCACATGCAAAGAGTGACCTTCACCATATTAGTGCTCATAAACTTCTAAGAAAAGCAAGCACACAACCTCTTAGCAAAGCTCAGAACACTATAATGCACAAATACTTAACAACTCCTTTCCTTTCCCAAAAGAATAGACTACTTACACACATAAGGCGGCATGCATATAGAGCTCTTCTCCATCTATGCAGCCCCAAGACTTACTTACACACAACATAAGGAGAGAAGCCAAGAAAATAGAAATCATGGTGCACCAAAACTTTCTCAACAAAACAAGCAACCCAATGAGCACAAAATATGAGAAGCTGCCAAGATATGCTTACCAATTTTACACTCGTTTAGAGCAAAAGTGTGACGATGACACCCCAATTGCAGCATTTTGTTGATCAAACCATGAGATAGATCATTGAACTTTCTATCCTTGCTCTCATATAGAAGCTTCAATCCTTATAGGATGAGTATGGTAAGAGAAATGTTTGCAAGAGAATGGTAGCAATAGCATATTGATGCTCTCTCTACGGCACCGTCTATGATAGCGATCTTAGGAAATGGATAGAGAGACAAGAGGAGAGAGATATTAGGGCTTCCCTAACCTTAGAGGAGCTTATTTGCAGCAATGGAGTAGGTGTGTGTATTTTTGTGCTTGCCAAAGGGCCTTTTTATAGCTGTACAAGACCTTGGGTAAGGTTAAACTTGACTAGGGTAAGTAATTAACCATAGTTAGGTTCCCTTTTGACCATTCCTACAATTATGCATATAAGGGACTTATTTTTTCATTAAAAATAGCATTTTAAGTCGTGGAGGCTCCACAAGGGTTGATAACATATGTGGGCCCCACCATGATGTCCCTGTAGTGGCTCCTGCAGAGTGTCCCCATCCTGTTTGTTGTGTCTCTGGAAGTATCTTGTGCCGACCCCTCCACATGCAAGTGTTTTTTAACTCCCCATTGATATTTTAGAATTTTGAAGAAGTCAAGAAATTTTTTTACCTTTGTGGTTTACATGATTGTAACTTTGACCTGCAGTAACAACGTCCGCAGCACCTTGTTTTCACCATAACTTTCAGCCTATAGCTCAGAATTGGGTCCTGTAAAAGGCAAAGTTGACCTTCTCAAAGTGTTTAAGCTGATTTTGGAGTGTTCCTCAAGTATATCCATGAGATACGGCGTTCAAGATGCATCCAAAACACTTTTTGAACCAAGTCTCCTTGTAGGGGACCCTTTAGCATGCATCCAAGGTGTAGCATGCTTTCTCAAAAGAGAATCCACCTTAAACAAATGAGGTAGGCTCCAATAAAGTTTTATTTCTTGGGGATATACATTATATTTAAGATTTGTTGACCAACACAAGTAAATGATCCAAGAGTTGGGTCACATAGTGGTGGGGATGGGAAGGCCTACAAGGTTAACCCTACCCTTGAGAGAAGATGGGTAAGATAAGTTCCCATAAATTATTTATTTACAAATTATGGGATGTAGATAGCTATTTAAATTAGTAAAGGTAATTACTTAAAAGAATATGCAGTAAAAAAATTAGGAGAGTAGAATTAAGTTTACAATTAACATTTAGCATGAAGAGAGAAATATGATGTAAATGCATAAAGATCTAAGACGGGTAAGGTGTTTGTATGAAAAAGGCTATTACGGAAAGAGATAATGAACACTAGGTTAAAACTTTGATAAAAAATATAAACATTTGAGTAGAAATGTAGTGCAAATGCAAGGTTACCATTTAACGCTACTCAATAGGTTTGGTTAAGGAGATGAGATTACATACATATATATATATATGTTGGACTAGAGATGAAAAAGAAAACAACAAGAGATCAAGAAAACATTAATGTAGAACACATCTTACTTGACAAACCCTTCAGCACCATTATTGATGGAGAGAGAATAAGAGTGGATAATTCCACTTTGATTGATACACCAAGTGCAAGACCTTCTTTGATTAGAGTTGATCTTCCAAGGTTAGCTTGTTGTTACAAGAATGGCTAGTCTTCTTCTAGGAGAAAGTGTAGGCTTAGGCTTCTGTTAATGGCTATGGCATTACTACTCACTCCCTCATGAATTCCTCTCATCAATGGCTTGAATGCTTGAGTTCTTTTAAAGAAATAAGAGATCCCATTTTGTAGGTGAAGGGAACCCCCAAGGGTTTACACAAGAAGAGAGGAGCCAGTGTGAACAGAAATTGGAAATGTTGGAAATGAGCTGTCCCTGCATGATGTGGTCAGACTAGGGTCCAGTATTTTACTCATATCTCCTCAATCGTGGCTCTAAGTAAAAAAGTAAAAATATGGGTAGAAACTTCAGCTCATTAGCTACGATTTTCATTTTAAAAACATTTTCCAATTCGGATTGGAACCTTGTGTAAAAAAATCATAAAAATAGGGTCCATTTCTGGCAGCAAAAGTCTTCCTGTGGTCCCCTTAGCTTAGACTTTCATTTGATTACAAAGGACACCTCATGCCATATGAAAGTGTGACATTACTCCTTGATAAATTTTTGTAATCATGCTTGCAATAATGCATTAAAATAAGTGTATCTTTGAAATCATGCCACCTAGTGTCCCACTAGGATTTGATTCCCCCTAGTAGCTATTGAAAAAGAAATATAAGAACAATATGAAAAATACATAGAATATATATATATTGGAGTTTACCATAGATATAGGATCTAGCTAAGGTTTGAGATTAGAATGAGATAGAAGAAATAAAGAATCAATGCTTTTTGCCCCAAGTTAAAGAGACGAAGCTATTGACGCTTTTCCCATAGTATTTTCTGATGGTAAAGTAAGAATAGGTTACCCTTGAGAAAAATAATAGGATGAGATAGAAAGCATATTATTATACTTAAATATTCATATGTACATTATAGAAAATATAGCTATGTATCTAAAAAGTTACAAGATAACTCTTGTAGCATGCGTTCCCATATGTACGTGTCACAACACGACATCCACCCCGTCTAAACGTGCACATCCTCCGGCATGTGCTAGCCTCATGGTAACTTGTGAAAGCAATTGTATCCCCTCTCATCCCATGACGTCCTCCAGGATCATACGGGTGACTTAAAAACTTATATTGTACTAAGCATTGAGATTCTGCACATCTTTTAATTCCTCTCGAATCAGAAGGAATTGTTATATACATCTGTCTCCAAAACATCTGTAACAAATCTCCATTATGCGCAAAATCTTCATGACGAAGATACATAATTTCCTCATCCGTCTCTTCAAAAAACACTTCCAGGCTTCTTGTAATATACTCGAAAGATTTTTGAAACTGCACTTCAACCTTCTCACCAACCTCTAAATCCATATGTACCTCTTTCGCATAGAAGTCTGAATCTGCATCTTCATTCTCAGAAGAATCCTCTAGATAGCCTTTCTCAACATTGAGAGAAACCTCAGAAATATGCATGGTAAACCTCTGATTAATTCTCTCACCTTTTACCAAATACCTCTCCAGCTTCACATCATAAAACTTTGCATACCTTTCAAATGTGGTGTCTAATTCCCTTTCCAAATCATCCTGGTAGGTATGCTCCCGGTCACTTGTAACCAACTGCTCAAAAACCTCTTTGGAGTTAGTCTCTGACACAATATCTTCACCCCTTCTTCCTTTTTGACCCATCCCTAAATTATCTTCAACTGAATCATGTCTCCACTCATCTAGGGAGTACCCTTCTTCATTACATGACTCTGGTGTCAGCATAGAGCTAGTATCCTCTTCTTGCTTCAAGGCATCACCATGTATACCCTTCATATCCATAGCAGATAGATTCTCACAAACCTGCTTGCAATTTCTACCCTGTGACACAAGACCTAAATCCCTTTTATGCCTCAGATATTGTTTGCATACCTACAGGCAACCGAAATTCTTAGAACCCTGTATAGTAGGCACTTTATGGCAAGCATCATTATTTGCATCTTCACACAGATAAAAAATATCACCCCAATCACAGACCATATCCAAAGAGGGTTTCTTGCTCTTCTACTCTATCCTCTGATATCACTTCAACCTGTATAGCATTCCCAAACACTTCTCTATCTTTGCTTTGTGAATCTTGAAGATTTGTGGCTTCATCCGCAGAACCCCAATCCTCATGCAAAGAATTTGCATCTATCATTCCTTACTCTACCATGGAATTGTGAAAGCTTGCTGCATCTAGCTCTAAATAAGGCACAATTTCATGAGTCATGTGCATCACATCTGCTACCCCATATATACAAGACATACATATTACTCTGTCAATGCACTCCTCTTCTTCCACCTCGTCTAGTTGAGGTACTTCACAATCCGCAATGCTACTAACAGAGCTATACTCACAAAGGAAGAGATTTTCAGTCACCCCCTCTAAATTAACACTTTTACAGCTAGGCATATCCATTTGGGTAGTACCACATGCATCAAACTCGCATAGGAAAGCATTGATAATGACTTCTTCATCCTGGTATATGTCTTCATCATAGGCATCCGGCTCTACTAAACTTGGTAAAAGTTCCTGGATCTGCTCAAAAGTAGATTGTAGCACATCACTAATATAGCCGTCTTCCACCTGTTTTCCCTTCACATCCTCTGTCAAAACCATAGCATCCTCATCCTTGTATATACACTCATGTGCATCTTCCAACAAATCAAAAGGAGCATCCAAATCATCTATCATAGCCGACGAGTTTGCATCATCCTCTAAGTCACTTTGAGCCGTTTCAGGCGCTTGGATAACATCATGAGAGTCATTATCTTGAGATACGAAGGTTACAAGACCCAAACGTGCATAAATAGCTTCCACTATGTCTGCTTCATCTGCATACAATAAATTTGCATCTTGCAAAAGATATGCATCTATTACTACTTCTAAATTAGCCTATATGGATGTGTTGACACTTGCATGGCTTACAAGAGACACCAACTCTAGCTGGTCACATCCACTTCCACTCTGCTCCATCTCTTGGTCTTGATGTTCCAAGCATATTTGTGTTATAGCTGTAGAAAACTCACCCCAGTTGCTTGCATATACACTTGGATAGTCTTGAACTTGGTGCTTGAAATCATCACTCACAAGTTCAACAAATGCTACAATCATCCGAGCTTTTGGAATTTCTTGAAGCCTCATCTCTGTCACATAGCACTCAAGATATCCTTCTGGATCATAGCCTTCGAATATATTAAGCTCATTATATACGGATTGCCGAGCGCTTCCAATCACTTTTTGAATCCGGTCTTCTTCTTCAAGCCATTTGCATCTGTCTGCAAGCTCTTTCATTTCAGCATATAGCTGCTCCACTTTGCTGGCCATCTTTATGTACTCTCACCCCGGCTTGTTCGCGTCGAGTTCACCAAAAATATGTCGAGAAATTTGCGGTCTTGCCGGGAGAGTTTGTGAGAGAACTAAAAAAAAAACTATATGAAGGAGTTAAACCATAGATGCCATGAAGACTAGGGTTTGGACGGAAGTGCAATCAAAGAATTTTCACTCTTTCTCTCTCGCACTTACACACACAAAGAAAGAACACAAAAGAGAATGTCAAAAAAACACAAAGATGAAAACATCAAGGCTATGGTCATATCGTATCATGGGTAATATCAAAGGGTTAATAGATGAGTTAATGGCATTCAATCTTGGCTGACCAAATAGGCTACGAATTGTTCTTTGGAATTGTAGTTTTGTGCTTACCATAATATATATATTTTGTCTAGTGATTGGGATTAATTGTGTGTACAAATACTCTTGGTTCATAGAAAGATAACTACGCTGACGTCAAAAGAAACTTTATAGTCTATGAGAGGTAGTATGATGGGATCCGGTGATAGAAGTATTTCATTGAGCCTTTCTGGGCCAAAGAGAAACACTATACGTTGTTGAAAGAGTATTTTACGGCTAATCCATATGTTAATTTTAATAGATCGTATAGAGTGAAAGTGATAGAAATTATCATCGTTCATCTAGGATAGTATGTGAGAAATGTAGATATGAGAGAAGTGAAGATATGAGAAGTTTCCCTCCCAAGCCGTATTCTTGCCCGTAGGCAATAAGGATACTGCGAGGAGAGATGTACCTGTAGCAAAGAGAACCTAAAATTTGTAGAGAGGATGAATTACTAAGAATGAGAGAGATAGGTTTGGTTAAGGAGATGAGATTAGATACATATATATATATATATATATATATGTTGGATTAGAGATGAAAACTAAAACAACAAGAAATCAAGAAAACATCAATGTAGAACACATCTTACTTGACAAACCCTTCAACACCATTATTCATGGAGAGAGAATAAGAGTGGATAATTCCACTTTGATTGATACACCAAGTGCAAGACCTTCTTTGATTAGAGTTGATCTTCCAAGGTTAGCTTGTTGTTGCAAGAATTGCTAGTCTTCTTCTAGGAGAAAGTGTAGGCTTAGGCTTCTATTAATGTCTATGGCATTACTACTCACTCCCTCATGAATTCCTCTCATCAATGGCTTGAATGCTTGAGTTCTTTTAAAGGAAGAAGAGGTCTCCTTTTATAGGTGAAGGGAACCCCCCAAGGGTTTACACAAGAAGAGAGGAGCCAGTGTGAACAGAAATTGGAAAAGTTGGAAATGAGCTATCCCTGCATGATGTGGGCAGACCGGGGTCCAGTATTTTGATCATATCTCCTCAGCCGTGGCTCCAAATAAAAAAGTAAAAATATGGGTAGAAACTTCAGCTCATTATCTACGACTTTCATTTTAAAATCATTTTCCAATTTGGATTGGAACCTTGTGTTAAAAAAATCATAAAAATAGGGTCCATTTCTGGCAGCAAAAGTCTTCCTGTGGTCCCCTTAGCTTAGACTTTCATTTGATTCCAAAGGACACCTCATGCCATATGAAAGCATGACATTGCTCCTTGATAAATTTTTGTAATCATGCTTTCAATAATACATTAAAATAAGTGTATCTTTGAAATCATGCCACCTAGTGTCCCACTAGGATTTGATTCCCCCCTAGTAGCTATTTAAAAGGAAATATAAGAGAAATATGAAAAATACATAGAATACATAGAATATGATTCCCACTATGTATGTGTCACAGCACGACAATGTGTTGAAATTTTATTGTCTTGACGTCGAGTGAACATTCCACTAGTGCTAAATGTTGTAACTTTATCATCATGAAGAGCACGAGAAACTTCTGGTAGCCTTCCCGTGGAGTAGGTTTTTCCTAGAAAAATTACATTTCGCTCCTCCCACTCTGCAACAACCTTGTGTATACGGTTATAAAGCTCATGACCTTGAGCAATGGGTGCTTGTCCATATAAATGAGACCCTATAACTGTGTGAATGTCATTAAGATGATTGAGAGCTTTGATATATGGTAGCAGCTCCCCAAGAAGGATATTATCTTCCTCATCATCAACATTAAATGATGGTGGAAAAATACAATTCAATGCAGGATTCACACGTCCCTTTAATGGTTCATCATCTATACAAGAAGCAATCTTCTTGCATCAAGCCCAAATTTTGATGATGCAATAGCCAACGGTTTGAAAAGTGCTTCTACTCCTGGATTATCTAAGCGAGTGATCCTTGATTCTACGCATGGTTGACATTGTCTTTGCCCCTAGATCATAAAGAATGGAAATTTTTCTTTATCTTCCTTTTCTAAAATCTTGATGATGTCCACAACATGCATGTCATTAGCAGCTGACCATATCCCTACATTGAAATTGCTAAATAGAGCCTGTAAAAACTCAATGCATCCCGGACGAATAACAATATTCTCATGTCCAAACTTTAAGATCTTCATGTTTTTGGACTTTTGCCAGCATCTCCTCAGGAACAATCCACACAAGCTCACTATTATAGTCAGCATTGGTTTGTTGGTGTATGGAAGGTCTGACTCACCATGCACTTCGATTTCCAAATCCTAGGGTGCTAAAATATTTGTGTTGGATTCTCCTTCTGGCGTTGCACATGTTCTGGAACTTCCATTGCCTTCTACTTTCATTGTGGTGTCATGCAATACAATTCCCAACTCTTGGGCTACTAGAATATTATCATTGGATTCTTCTTCTTCCCTTGCACATGTTCTGGAACTTTCACTATCTTCTTCCATTGGATTACTCTTTAAATTTATCTCCAGTCGTTGTAGCAGTTGACCTTCAAAGACTTGTAGATTCTTGTCATCTTTGGTTGACATGGAGATTGATAGAATCTTTCTCAGTAGGGTCAATGGCATTAGCATCCTCTATACCAACAATCTCGAGTAAAACTTTGTCAGCCGCCGCAATATCTTGTTGAAGGACTGCAAGTTTAAAGAACACCTAATTTTAGATTCCAAAGTATCTACATTTTGATAACTCTTTTTTGTCACACTCTTAGAAAAAACTAATCGCAAATAGCAAATTTACTAAAACTGACAACACATCTACAATGAATTTATTTTTATGCTCCTTATTGTCTAGAGATTCCTAATCTTTATCTTGCTACATTAGTTCTTTGTCCATGATGGTGGCGCCTAGAAGTATACTTGAAGAAACATTTTTTCCTTTAAGCTCTAAAGTCTCCTTTTCTATTGCCTTGATCTTCTTGCATTGGATGATTTCCTTGACTAAGTTTCTTATGGCCTTCAGGCCATACGGTTCTCTTTGTAGATATCTCTATGACTTTAAGATAATCCAAAATATGTTTGTTTATGGCCTCAAGGCCATAGGGTTAGGATTGTTGGGAGGTCTCAACATATAAATAGATATATGGCTTCAAAGCCATATGGTACTTTATTTATGTGTCACCCTATTGCCCTAAGGCCATGGGTTGTCATAGGGCCACAAGATGCCCTCTATGAGCACTAGTAAGAAACCATATATGCTTTCTGTTGGCACCCTATGACCCGAGGGCCACAAGGTCTGCCTTTTATGCTAGTAAGAAACCCTTTATGCTACATGTTATCACTCTATCCCGTTTGGGCTATAGGGTGCCCTATGTACTAGTAACAAATCCTCTATGCTCTATGTTTGCACCCTATGGACCTAGGGCCACAAGGTACCCTCTATGATAGTAAGAAATTTTCATTTCTCTATGTTTGCACCCTATGGACCTAGGGCCACAAGGTAGCCTCTATGATAGTAAGAAATCCTCTATGCTCAATATTGAAACCCTATGGCCCCAAGGCCATAGGATGTCCTCTATGCTAGTAAGAAAAAACCTCTATGCTCTAAGTTGGCACCCTATGGATACTTGAGGGCCACAAGGTACCCTTTATAATGCTACTAAGAAACCTTGTATGCTCTAGGGGAGCACCAAATAGCCCCTAGGCCACAGGGTTCCCTCTATGCTAGAGAGAAAACCTCTACGGTCTACATTGGCAACCTACAACCCTCGGGCTATAGGGTGCATGAAATGGCTCCTAGGCCACATGGTGCCCTCTATGCTAGAAAGGAAACCTCTGCGCTCTACATTGACACTCTATGGCCCCAAGGCCATAGGGTGCACCTTACGTCTAGTATGCAACCATTGAAACTCTATACTAGCATCTAAAGACCGTAGGCCACAAGGTGAGATCTATGTTAGTAAGAAACCATCTAAACTCTATGTTGGTAGCCAAAGGCCATAGGATAGCCAAGGAAGGCTTTAGGATCATTGCCCATAAAGACCACCTTCTGGCCCCATGGTGATTTAGTGGCCTAGGTGCCCTTCGTAACACTCTTTTATTTTTGTATCATATGGCCCCAGGGAAATAAGCTATCCTCTATGCTATCAAAAAGCTATTTATGCTCTTTGTTGGAATCATATGGCCCCAGGTCCATAGGGTGCTCTCTATGATAGCACGAAACCCTCCATGCTATATGTTTGCACCCTATGGCACCAAGGACACAGGGTTTCCTCCATGATAGTAAGAAACCCTCTATGATCTAAGTTTACACCCCATTTGACTATGTTGACACCCTATGGCCTTGGGGCCATAGGGTGATCCCTAGGGCCCCAAGGTGCCCTTCAACCTAGGAAGAGACCCTTTGTGCCCTAAATTGGTACTCTTTGGCCTCAGGGTCATAGGGTGCCTTCTATGCTAGTAGGATACATTATATGGTCTAGGTTCCACTCTATTGCGTAGGGCTAAAAGGTTTTCTCTATGAAGAAACCATGTATACTATATGTTGGCAGTGTATGGCCCTAGGGATAGAAGTAAACCCTAGTGCTATAGGGTGTTCTCTATGCTACTATCATATAGTCCAAGGGCCAGATAGTGAGGCGGTCCGGGGCGGGCAACACGAGAGGCGACCTCTAAACACCCCTCAAGGCTCCCGTGCTGCTAAATTGGGGCTGGGGCAACCACAAGCACAACACAACAACAAACCCACAACCAAACCCAAACAAGATAGGGGCACCACCTAGTTATGGTATGCGAACTAGGACGCAAGAGAGATTTTGGCACAACCAAGAAGATGCACCACACAACACAGACAAGCAACCTCACACCGAGACACACATGAAATGGACCAGAGAGAGCTAGAGCAAAGGGAAGAGAGAGAGGAAAGGATCTTGCGTGATACCTTATTTGTGACTTGCAAATGGAGATGGTTCGTTATGATGCTATCGTAGAACTTGTACAAAACTCACTCAATGCTTAGTGATTGCTAATCATTGACAAAACACACACACTGTCTTAGGGTGTGGGAGACCTCTCACCACAATACCCTCTTACAATGGACACAAAACTGGCAATGAAAAACACACTAAACACTTTCTAAAATCAAGATCAACCGATAAAAACTCAAAATACACAAGTCACCTTGAATTCACCAAACCGTATTGCACAAATGGAAGGACGAAGATTTGAACATCGAATCGCGCCTTTGATGCACCAAACCTCAATTTATTGATGATGAAGGAGCATTTTCAATAGTGGTTTTGAGATTTGTGGAACTCACGCTCTCTCACTTGCAATGTGTAGCTTGAAGGCTTCTCTCACACCAAGAGTGAAGCTCACAAGTGGTTGCTACACCTAAGTCTCTCCTCACGCATAGAGTGTTGGGGGGCTATGTGAGATGTTGGAGGTTGTTTTACAAGAAAGAGAGGGGCCTATTTATAGTTTGGAGACCCCTCATAAATATTATTGGAAATCCTAATTTACAAGCTAACAAATCAAGATTATGATTTTTTTGAATATCAAAACATTGCGGGCCTTCTTTGTCTGCTTGAGTCATGGGTGTGGGCTCAAAAGAGAGCATTATTGATGGTAGATAAGGTGAAAGTAAGTAAGGAGAGAGAGAGAGAGAGAGAGAGAGAGAGAGAGAGAGAGTTACTATACACATGTCTTGAGGTGAGGTGTCTTTTATGGTTAGGTCAATGGCTATTTTGTGTTAGTATGTTAGTGGTTAGTGTTAGTAATCACTAGAAAGTTAATGTTACATTTACAATGGGTAGAATGAGGTGGATGGTTGAAGTAAGATGGTTGAATGAAGTGAGAAAATCCTTGTGATGGTGAAGCTTGAAGAAGTTTTGGACTTACTTGTGTAAGTTCTCAAAATGACTATCGATCTTCTTCTTCGTCTTCCCTTCTTTACGCCACCGCCGCCAAGGTTGATCATCGTGATGAAAATGGTAATTCCGTTGATGAGATCTCTTGATTTGCAGAGGTTAAGCATGGTACACATGCTGAATTTATGTATATATATAAGAGTTAAGATGGAATTGTACTTTGGAGATAATAGAGAGAGGCATTGAGATGGTGTATGTATATGTGGAGCTCATATGAGAGCTATGGAAGTAAGTGAGGAGGTTAATGGTGAAGAAGGTGAGAGAAACCATTGAAGGTGCAGGTTTGAGTGAGGGATTGAGAGGAATGTGTGTGTGTGTGTGTGTGTGTAGAAGTGTGGAAAGAGGTGAGAGAAGACTATGGGCTACTTGTGAGAAAAGTGGGCAGACTGGGGTCCACTCAAAACATCATAGCTCACCGCTTATAGCTCCAAAAATCATGAAAAAATTTGAGGTGATTATTCAGAGCGTGGGCTAAATTTTCTCTTTTGACTACCGCTCCAAATTCGGAGTGGAGGTAGGTGCCAAAATTCTCACCAAAAAGCCTGTTTTTATGCCTGCAAAAGTCTTTTAGTGGCCCCCTCCTTTGTTGAATTTGTACAATGCATCCAAGAGTGATCCCCTCCTTTGTCATATTATAATATAAATCATCCAAGTTTCCCTTAACCCATGCATGGAGGAGGATTATTGGTGAATAAAGAAATATATACATGGTGGGACTAGTGTATGGACTATTCATGGACTTTAGCTCAATGAGCACATGGTGTTAGAATAATGAGTAAAAATAATAATAAAAATATGGAGGAGTTATGGATATGGAAAGATATTGGAATCATATGATATGGTCCCTCTTTGAATTATTTTGGGTGAAAGAGGAAAAGGTATGCAAGTAAATAATATAATAAACGTAACCAATGAGTAGAAATCAATTTTTTGTTTTCACGAGGGTGAGGGTGAAAATGTGGGAGTGATTTGTATAAATGAAAAATATGAGGCTAGAGTATGTACATATTGGCAAAAAATATAATTATGGTGTAAGAGGATGAAAGAAGGTGTACATAGGTTTAATAAAACACACACCTAAGTAGAAATATTTAAATAAAATACCAAAATAATAATAAAAAATCCCTATATTTAGGCCATATATACAATGAAATATTTACACACAAAGAGGCCATAATATACTTTTTTTTATTTTTTTTGGCTCACCTAGCCCAGTGACTAGCTAGCTGAGGGTTTTTTAAGAAGATATGGGAAAAGTCCCGTGACTCACGCACGCCTATGTACAGTGAAATGGTAGGGATAGCCACAGTGTTTGGGTGATTTTGGTAGGGTGAGGTAACTCACTGTGGCAATTACAAAGAGCCAAAAAACGGCTATCATTAGCCCTCCCCCTGGATGATGGTATATTCATGTACCATCATAGAGCATCTTTTCCAAAGAGAGTGCTTTAGAGCCCTTGACGAGATCTTTATTGTTTGGCCCCTCAGAATTTTTGCTAGAGTTACACTCATGCTTCATGTAACAATACTTACATGAGACAGTGGCCTTTTGACAGATCTTTGGTAGATCCTTTGGTAGAAGGCGACTCAAATAGGGCTTCAAGCGATACCCGTTTACTTTCCTGGAGTGCTCTTTACCATTCAAGTCCATAAGCTGATAGTAACTTGAATTGAAAGCCTTCTTGACTATGTATGGCCCTTGCCATCTTCTTTCAAATTTGGCATCAAAATGATTATCAAGTCGATTGTCATACCTTAGCACAAGATCTCCTTCATTGATGCCTTTGTCCTTCAGTTTCTTGTCAAGCTTCTCCTTTGTCTGTTTGGCTTTCCTCTTATAGCACTCGTATGCTGCTTATCTTTTCCACTCAAGCTCAGCTAAGGTAAGAAGTCGATCCATCCATGCTTCTTGATCATCTTGTGCTGATTTGCCATGAAGTCGCATTGTTGGAATGTTTAGTTCAATTGGCTGTAAAGCCTCTTGACCATAGACCAAGTGAAATGGTGTGAACTCCGTGGCTTCCCTATATGTGGTTCGATACGCCCACAAGGCACCATCCAAGAAGTCATCCCACAACTTTGTCTTGTTTTTCACCATCTTTCTAATGATGCCTGCAATGACACCATTAGCTTTTTCTACCAAACCATTTGATTGGGGATAGTAGGGTGTACTGTGACGATGTAGAATGCAAAGTTCTTCACAGACTTCTGTGAGCAATCCCTTTCTAGACCCTGGACCATTATCGGAAACAATCTCCAAAGGTGTGCCAAATCTACAACAAATGTGAGTGTAGACGAATTTGCTCACTGTCCTCTCATTTACCTTTGCCACACTTTGTGCTTCCATCCACCTAGTCATATAGTCTACAGCCACTAGAATGTAGAGTTTACCATTTTTTGTCCTAGGCAGAGGACCCATAGCATCAATGCCCCACTTTTCAAAGGGTCCATTTGCAAGCACTATTTGCCTCGGGCCATGCACCAACCTTCTATTTCCATTTATCTGACAATTGTGACAGCTTTTACACCAATGTTGAACATCCACATGCAAGCTTGGCCAAACATACCCTGCAAGCAAAATCTTCTTCACAGTTGATTCTTGGGAAAAATGACCACCACATGCCTCTTCATGCAAACCTTTTAGAATGGCTGGAATTTCCTCGATAGTTGGTACTCTTCTGCACACTTGATCCTTCCCTTTTTGATAGAGGGAGCCTTCTAGGAAGAGATAGAAACTTGCCTTCTTCATGAGTCTCCTCTTCTGAGCCTTCGTGAAGTCTTGTGGAAACTCACCCTCCAAAATGTAGCCGATAATGGGAGCCAATGACTCCAATCCCTGGTATCTCGATTGCTTGACAGGTGCTGCCACCATGATGACCTGCACTTCTCTCTCAACACATGTAACTGCTTGTTGTGCAAGTCAATCGGCATCTTCATTTTGTTTCCTCGGAATATGATATAGTTGCACTTATTCAAACTGATTAAACATCTTACGAATGGCATGAACTTTTGTCCTTAAGCTTTCATTCTTGCATGCCCAAATGCCTAAAATCTGTTTAACAATGAGAAGTGCATCTCCCTTTACCATGAGACGTTTTATCCCTTGGCCAATGCACATCTTCAAACCATGAAGTAGTGTGTCGTATTCTGCTTCATTGTTGCTAGTTGAACCTGGTAGATTTACCTTCTCTTTCATGACCACCTCTCCACTTGGGTTGAGCAACACTAGCCCTCCCCCTGCTTTTCTTGTGGCTCGTCAAAAAGCTCCATCAAAGAACAAGGTAAAAGCATTGGGAATACTTTTTGGTGGTGGCAATGGTAGGGTCTTTACTTGAGGCACCTTAATTTCCTTCTCATGTACCCTATAAGTGAGAATCCCTGCCAATTGTGCACGCACACTATCTTCTACCTTGAAAGAGTATTGGAACTCTTGCAACTCCATAATCCACTTTGAGATCCTAGTACTAAGATTCATTTGAGATGACACCCAAGGGAACAAATTTTCTGCAGTGAGAATTACAAAAGGTTTTGGTAGTAGGTAGGATCTAAACTTTCTCACCGCAAACATGAGAGAAAGCATCATGAGTTCTGCTTCTGTGTAGTCTCTCTCCAAAGCATTCATGACCCTACTAGCAAAGTAGATGGGTCGCATCCTTGTACTGTGGGGATCTTGTTGTAGCAACACAACACCAATTTTTTCCCTTCCAACACTAGAGCTAACAAAGAATGTGTACTCCCAACAAGGAGGCATGAGTGTTGGTAGCTCTGACAAAATGACTTTAATGTTACAAAAATACTCTTCAAGCTCATCAGACCATGCAAATTCTACTTGTTGTGTCAACTTTTGCAAAGGATGAAGCAACTCCGAGGCTAAGCGAATGAAGCGTGACATATACTTCACCTTTTGAATGAATGAGATGACCTCCTTAATACTCTTGGGTGATGGTAGCTCAATAAGAGCCTTTGCCTTTGAAGGATCCACTTCAATGCCTTTGTAAGAAACTTTATGACCAAGCAAGATTACTTCATCCTCACCTATATGGCACTTATCGGGGTTGAGTTGACCTCCCATGTCGTAGAGCTTCTTTAAACCTTCTTCTACCCTTTGTAGATGCAATGATTTTGAGCTATAAATACAGAAATCATCAATGAACACCCTAATTGACTTTCCAAAGAATGCTTGAAACACCATGTTCATGAAACGTTGGAATGTTGTAGGAGCATTTGTCAGACCAAATGGCATGACTCTAAAAGCATAACAACCCCAAGGAGTGATAAAGGTTGTTTTCAATTGATCTTCCAATGCGATACCTATTTCAAAGTAGCCTGAGTAGCCATCACACACAGTGTACTTCTCATGACCAGCTACCTCATTTAGTATCTCATCTTGAAATGGGAGGGGAAAGTGATCTCTTTTTGTTGCCTCATTGAGTGGACGGTAATCCACACACACCCTCCACTTTCCGTTTTTCTTAGGAGTGACAACAACGGGAGAGACCCACTCTGAATTCTCCACTGGATAAATGAAACCTGCTGCTAGAAGCTTTCTTACCTCCTTGAGTAGAGCCTGCTCCTTAATGACTCCTAGCCTTCGTAGCTTTTGAGCCTTAGGTGTGGCCTCTGGCTTCAACTCAATCTTGTGTTGAACAACATCTACTCCACGCACGTCGGTGTAGTCTTTCACAAAAAGCCTAGGAAACTTCCTTAGCACACATTTGAACTCCTCTCTTTCATCCTTTGTAAGTGTTGTTGATAGCATACCTTCTAGCATCCCTTCATCTTGAACACCTTCGTTCTCTTGAGGACCTACCTCCTCCAAGCCTTGACAAGAGGTCTCTTGGTTTCTTGGCTTAAACCTTACCCCCATGACTTCGATGGAAGACTCCTCTTCAGTAATGCTGCCGCTACTTTCTTCTTCTGAAGTGCTATCGGTCCAACCTTCTTCCGTCTCACTTTGAGATGATTCTTCATGGAGCTCCTCTTGGCGTTGCTCCTTCATGTCAAAGACAACCTTCTTATGATTGTCATTCCTGCAAATTAATTTCCCACTCTCCCAATCCTGCAAAGCTCGCATTTTCATTAGCCATGGTCTTCCTAGGATAAATGGGTAACTATTTTCCTTGGTAGACATGACATAGAAATCCACTGCCTTCTTAATGCCAAAGGCCTCCACAAAAACATTTTTACAAATGCCTACGCACCTAGCCTTGCTATTGTTTTCCATCTTGACCCTAATTTCAGGTGTCTCATGGATGTGCATGCCTAGTTTTTGCATGAGTCCCTCTGTCATGATGCAAATTTGTGCACCCCCATCCACTAGACCTTTCCTAACCAATCTCCCTTTTATGTAACAATCTAGCACAGGTGTAATGTCCTCATTCATTTCAGCTTGTGCAATTTTTACAACAGGCAAACTCTCTTTTACCTTTCTCCTAGTGCTAACTGCCTTTGTTAAATCCCTCCTAACTTGTGGGCATAATGCAAGAAATTGAGGCCATGAGATATAAGGACCCTTACCTCGCATGTCTTCCAACAGATTGTATGGAGCCATACCATGTCCAAGAGGGAAGTCTTGGAGATTGATACGACGTCAAGTCCTCTTAGCTTCCTTGGTCTCCTTTGCCTTCTTGCCTTGTCCATGGTCACTCTGTGATGTGACTCCTTCTTTCTCTTTATCTTTTCGTCGGCCACGCTTAATGCCATTGGCTTCCATGTCAACCTCATTTGAATTTGTCACCTCTACCACATGCACATTTGGATCTGGCAAAGGTGGAACTCCTTCTACCCCTTGTGGAGGTGGTCTTGGTCCATTTGGCCTTTGTAGAAGCCTTGGTTGTTGACCAGCTCCTTCTCCTGCATTCATCACTGGGTAATTCAAGTTAGGTCTCCCTAGCTCTCCACGGGGCCAAGGACAATTATACATCCCATGTCCAGACTCTCCGCAATTCCAACATTGCAAGACTCTCCTAGGTCGTGGGTCTCGCTCTTCAGACTTCTTTGCTTGTCCCTTTGGACCTACGGCTTGTGCAAGGTGAATTGACAGGCTGCTTAAGGATTCATTTAACTTCTCAATCACTTCAACCGTTACCTCAGGAAGCTCCTTAGATGTTGATGCTTGTGACTTACCTTTGGGTCTAAGACCTTCTATTGGAACCTCCCCCCTTAAGCATTTAAGTTTCCTATATTTCTCAGCAGCCCTAGTTTCAGCTGCATCAAAGGTAGCAGGTGCACCCACCTCAACTTTTACCTTAAGGTCAGGAAAGAGTCCGGCTATGAACCTCTCCTTCTTTAGAAATTCTGCACCATCACCAGGGTTAGCAACATTTCGTATCCATAGAGCCCAAAGACGTAGGAACTCTTGCTTGTACAAGTAGTAGTCATCTAAGTCTTTTTGCTTATGAGAAACAATGTCTTGCCATAGCTTTTGAGTGTTTTGGGGATCAAAGAAGTATCTCTTGAAATGATTGACAACTTCCATGTAATTTTCTTTAACTTCCTCAGGCAAAGAGTCAAACCAAGTGCTAGCATCTTTCCTAAGGACTACCTCAAACATTTCTACACGTTCTTGATCAGTTACTATCCTCTTGATACGACAAGACATCTTGAAATTTGCCAAAAATAATTCTGCATCCTCTCCAGGCTCTCCAAAGAAAAGAGGATATCCAGACATTTGGCGTTGGTTCTCCATTGAATTGATTTCAAAGTGACGCGTTTTGTTTTTTCTTTCTTTAAAAGATCTACACAATAATATTCTCTAAATTGCAATCTATTCTACAACAAAATAAAAATATTCACATCAAATGACCTATGATAATCAATGAGAGGTAGGATGACAGGGTTTGGTGACGCGAGAATTTCTCCTACTCTTTGGGCACCAAACATGAACACCATACGTTGTTGAAAATGGATTTTTCTACTAATTGCAATGTTTATTCTAATGTGTGGAGTGAAATAAAAGGGGAAAACCTCTATTCTTGGGCCATTATCCATTGTCTATGCATGACCTTATGCTTAAAACAAAACAAAAATATAGACGTCCAAACTAAGGTCGTACCTAATGAGAGGCAAAATAAAAGGATTTACTGATGCGTTTATCTCTGCCAACCTAAGAGGACCTAAAATTCTATGAACTACACGTTGAAATTGCAACTTAGTACTAACAATTATGTGTACCTTTTGCCTTGCAATGGGAATGAAGGGATCATACAAAGTCTCGTGATTCATGCAAGCTACTTGATTATGCTAAAGGTTGAGCCTACACAAAACATACACAAGCCTGTCCTCAGTGGGGGCACCAAAATTGAGGCGGTCCGGGGCCGGCAACAAGAGAGGCGACCTCTAAACACCCCTCAAGGCTCCCGTGCTACTCAATTGGGGCTGGGGCAACCACAAGCACAACACAACAACAAACCCACAGCCAAACCCAAACAAGATAGGGGCACCACCTAGTTATGGTATGCGAACTAGGACGCAAGAGAGATTTTGGCACAACCAAGAAGATGCACCACACAACACAGACAAGCAACCTCACACCGAGACACACATGAAATGGACCAGAGAGAGCTAGAGCAAAGGGAAGAGAGAGAGGAAAGGATCTTGCGTGATACCTTATTTGTGACTTGCAAATGGAGATGGTTCGTTATGATGCTATCGTAGAACTTGTACAAAACTCACTCAATGCTTAGTGATTGCTAATCATTGACAAAACACACACACTGTCTTAGGGTGTGGGAGACCTCTCACCACAATACCCTCTTACAATGGACACAAAACTGGCAATGAAAAACACACTAAACACTTTCTAAAATCAAGATCAACCGATAAAAACTCAAAATACACAAGTCACCTTGAATTCACCAAACCGTATTGCACAAATGGAAGGACGAAGATTTGAACGTCGGATCGCGCCTTTGATGCACCAAACCTCAATTTATTGATGATGAAGGAGCATTTTCAATAGTGGTTTTGAGATTTGTGGAACTCACGCTCTCTCACTTGCAATGTGTAGCTTGAAGGCTTCTCTCACACCAAGAGTGAAGCTCACAAGTAGTTGCTACACCTAAGTCTCTCCTCACGCATAGAGTGTTGGGGGGCTATGTGAGATGTTGGAGGTTGTTTTACAAGAAAGAGAGGGGCCTATTTATAGTTTGGAGACCCCTCATAAATATTATTGGAAATCCTAATTTACAAGCTAACAAATCAAGATTATGATTTTTTTGAATATCAAAACATTGCGGGCCTTCTTTGTCTGCTTGAGTCATGGGTGTGGGCTCAAAAGAGAGCATTATTGATGGTAGATAAGGTGAAAGTAAGTAAGGAGAGAGAGAGAGAGAGAGAGAGAGAGAGAGAGTTACTATACACATGTCTTGAGGTGAGGTGTCTTTTATGGTTAGGTCAATGGCTATTTTGTGTTAGTATGTTAGTGGTTAGTGTTAGTAATCACTAGAAAGTTAATGTTACATTTACAATGGGTAGAATGAGGTGGATGGTTGAAGTAAGATGGTTGAATGAAGTGAGAAAATCCTTGTGATGGTGAAGCTTGAAGAAGTTTTGGACTTACTTGTGTAAGTTCTCAAAATGACTATCGATCTTCTTCTTCGTCTTCCCTTCTTTACGCCACCGCCGCCAAGGTTGATCATCGTGATGAAAATGGTAATTCCGTTGATGAGATCTCTTGATTTGCAGAGGTTAAGCATGGTACACATGCTGAATTTATGTATATATATAAGAGTTAAGATGGAATTGTACTTTGGAGATAATAGAGAGAGGCATTGAGATGGTGTATGTATATGTGGAGCTCATATGAGAGCTATGGAAGTAAGTGAGGAGGTTAATGGTGAAGAAGGTGAGAGAAACCATTGAAGGTGCAGGTTTGAGTGAGGGATTGAGAGGAATGTGTGTGTGTGTGTGTGTGTGTAGAAGTGTGGAAAGAGGTGAGAGAAGACTATGGGCTACTTGTGAGAAAAGTGGGCAGACTGGGGTCCACTCAAAACATCATAGCTCACCGCTTATAGCTCCAAAAATCATGAAAAACTTTGAGGTGATTATTCAGAGCGTGGGCTAAATTTTCTCTTTTGACTACCGCTCCAAATTTGGAGTGGAGGTAGGTGCCAAAATTCTCACCAAAAAGCCTGTTTTTATGCCTGCAAAAGTCTTTTAGTGGCCCCCTCCTTTGTTGAATTTGTACAATGCATCCAAGAGTGAGCCCCTCCTTTGTCATATTATAATATAAATCATCCAAGTTTCCCTTAACCCATGCATGGAGGAGGATTATTGGTGAATAAAGAAATATATACATGGTGGGACTAGTGTATGGACTATTCATGGACTTTAGCTCAATGAGCACATGGTGTTAGAATAATGAGTAAAAATAATAATAAAAATATGGAGGAGTTATGGATATGGAAAGATATTGGAATCATATGATATGGTCCCTCTTTGAATTATTTTGGGTGAAAGAGGAAAAGGTATGCAAGTAAATAATATAATAAACGTAACCAATGAGTAGAAATCAATTTTTTGTTTTCACGAGGGTGAGGGTGAAAATGTGGGAGTGATTTGTATAAATGAAAAATATGAGGTTAGAGTATGTACATATTGGCAAAAAATATAATTATGGTGTAAGAGGATGAAAGAAGGTGTACATAGGTTTAATAAAACACACACCTAAGTAGAAATATTTAAATAAAATACCAAAATAATAATAAAAAATCCCTATATTTAGGCCATATATACAATGAAATATTTACACACAAAGAGGCCATAATATACTTATTTTTATTTTTTTTGGCTCACCTAGCCCAGTGACTAGCTAGCTGAGGGTTTTTTAAGAAGATATGGGAAAAGTCCCGTGACTCACGCACGCCTATGTACAGTGAAATGGTAGGGATAGCCACAGTGTTTGGGTGATTTTGATAGGGTGAGGTAACTCACTGTGGCAATTACAAAGAGCCAAAAAACGGCTATCAATAGTGACCAAGGTATCATGTGTGTCCCAAGGGTAACAAGGTGCTAATAAAAAGCCCTCTATGCTCTATGTTGGCACCCTGTGGCCCCAAGGCCATAGGGCGATCTTTATTCTAATAAAATTTCCTCTATGCACTATGTTTACATATATACTGATAAGAAGCCATTTATGCACTATGTTGGCATCTTATGACCCTAGATCCATAAGATGTCCTCTATGGTAAAAGAGAAATTGTACATGGGATATGATCGCATCCTATGGTCCTAGGGCCATAGGGTGTCCTCTATGCTAGCAAAATGTGTAAGTTAATACTCCGAAATTGAAAGAGTTTTTTAGAAAAAAAAACCTTCTACTTCCATTGTGGTGTCATGCAATCCAATTCCCAACTCTTGGGCTACTAGAATATTTTCATTAGATTCTTCTTCTTCCCTTGCACATGTTCTGGAACTTTCACTATCTTCTTCCATTGGATTACTCTTTAAATTTATCTCCAGACGTTGTAGCAGTTGACCTTCAAAGACTTGTAGATTCTTGTCATCTTCGTCAGAAACTCTTTGGTTGACATGGAGATTGATAGAATCTTTCTCAGTAGGGTCAATGGAATTAGCATCCTCTATACCAACAATCTCGAGTAAAACTTTGTCAGCTGCAATATCTTGTTGAAGGACTGCAAGTTTAAAGAACACCTAATTTTAGATTCCAAAGTATCTACATTTCGATAACTCTTTTTTGTCACACTCTTAGAAAAAACTGATCGCAAATAGAAAATTTACTAACTGACAACACATCTACAATGAATTTATTTTTATGCTCCTTATTGTCTAGAGATTCCTAATCTTTATCTAGCTACATTAGTTCTTTGTCCATGATGGTGGCGCCTACAAGTATACTTGGAGAAACATTTATGCCTTTAACCTCTAGAGCAGAAGTCTCATTTTCCATTTCCATGAACTTCTTGCATCGGATGATTTCCTTGAGTAAGTTTCTTATGGCCTTCAGGCCATACAGTTCTCTTAGTAGATATCTCTATGACTTTAAGATAATGAAAAATATGTCTCTTTATGGCCTCAAGGCCATAGGGTTAGGATTGTTGGGAGGTCTCAACATATAAATAGATATATGGCTTCAAAGCCATATGGTACTTTATTTATGTGTCACCCTATGGCCCTAAGGCCATGGGTTGTCATAGGGCCACAAGATGCCCTCTATGAGCACTAGTAAGAAACCATATATGATTTATGTTGGCACCCGATGACCAGAGGGCCACAAGGTCTACCTCTTATGCTAGTAAGAAACCCTTTATGCTACATGTTGTCACTCTATGGCCTTTGGGGCATAGGGTGCCCTCTATGCTAGTAACAAATCCTCTATGCTCTATGTTTGCACCCTATGGACCTAGGGCCACAAGGTACCCTCTATGATAGTAAGAAATCCTCATTTCTCTATGTTTGCACCCTATGGACCTAGGGCCACAAGGTAGCCTCTATGCTAGTAAGAAATCCTCTATGCTCAATATTGAAACCCTATGGCCCCAAGGCCATAGGATGTCCTCTATGCTAGTATGAAAAACCCTCTATGCTCTATGTTGGCACCCTATGGATATTTGAGGGCCACAAGGTACCCTTTATAATGCTACTGAGGCATGTTTTTCCATGCTTGGGAACCCCCCCATATCTCTTTGCCCTTTTACCAAAATATTTTCTATTATATTAGTTACTTTTGATTTTTTCTTCCCTTTTTCACAAAGTTTTAGCCTTTATTAAATAAATAAGACTTATGCTAATCAATCACGATGTAGCATAATAAGTAAGCTTTCTTTGTTGATCTCTCTTTTGACCTTAAAAATATTAAATATATATATTCTAGTATTTTCTAATATATTTTTTTCATGTATGTATATTATTCCACTCTACCAAATATTTTATTCACTAGTTTTCATTTTCAAACCTCAACCCCACTTTCAAATTTCAATAATACCTCCATCTAGATGATTGCCAATCTTTTCAACACTCTAGGTCATGTTTTCATACACATGAAGGAGCTTACACTTGAAGGCAAGAGAGAAGTCCACTCAAAGGAGACCACCAAAAGACTTCTGCAGCCATAAATAATACATTATTTGGCTGAATTTTTTAAGTAAAGAAGAACCCCGAATCTGAAGGAGCGTTCAACATGAAAGATGTAGCTCGTGATCTCAACTTTTAGCTCAATTTGTTTCAGAATTTTTGGAGTTATGAACACGGAGATATGATTTTTGTAGTGGACCCCAATTTTCTCGTGTAATGGTGACACAGGCCATCCCACTTTTCTTCCTTCTAGAATGGCTATGGTTCTACAAGTCTTCAAGCATGATTACAAGAGACAAGGCTCTTTTAATGAGGTGTTGGCTAGTCTAGAGTAATTCTATCACCATTTTTGGAGGATCCATGCTCATCAACAAATATCCACCTTCGACAACCTCTCTTATAATTTTCTTACCTCTCTCTTCTCTCCCTAATAAGCTTATGTCTATCCAAAGCTATACTATTGTAAATATTTCCTATCCTCTACATCCTACCTACATTCTCTCTTTTTCTCTCTCTATTGACTCTGGTATTTTAAATAATGAGGAGACAAGATGGGAGCCACAGTCACATGCACCCCATTTTCCTAGTCACCAAAGTGGGACACTCACCTCAAATAGAAGTATTGCTAAATCCTTCCCTCCTTCCCTATATAAGGAGGCCATGAGAGCTCACTTGGGGGCGAACACACACACACACACACACACACACCTATCCATACACACTCTTGTGCTACATGCTTGTAGCATGAACCCTTATCACATAATCACAACACCATCATCATCACCATCACCATGCAGAAAAGATGAGCACCACACCTCCACACCACTTGTAATTAAGGGTTGAAGGCACAATTTCAAGAAGAAGAAGGGTGGACATACTCATGATATTCCTCGCCATCAACTCCCATCTCTCTATTATGCCTCCTACGATCTCGTTCCCTTCTCATTTTCCTGCCATACGCTACCTATTGTATTCATCTTTTGCAAGCAATCAACACACTCCATCTTGGTGCCATACTTTGTGTTGCTTTGGATACATCTCATTGTGAGTATGGTATATGCTTGTTCCTTGCCATTTTTTTTTTGCTTATGTTAAGGTGTGCGGATTCGCCACCACACACACACACACACTCTCTCCCTCTCATATTCCTATCATCTTGCTACTTCCATCTTAAGGTGTGCGGATTTGCCACCTTTTGTATGAGAAGTGAGCATACTTGCATGTATCCCTGACCTCGTTATCTTCCTTACTACATGCACGCGTAGCGAGCCCAATCTCACTCACTCACCACTCCTCTCACCTTATTCTCCGACCACCCCATTCCACATTTGGGCGTGGATCTTGAAATTGTTTTCCATGCATGCTTCATTGTGTATATGTATGCGTCCTAGCCGCATATCTTGCTAGGTGGTGCCCCTATTGTGTATTCCCCATGATGAGGCCATTGTGCATAGTTTTGGTGTAGAGGCCACCGGGTCTATTTTTTCACTTCCGCCTCTCATTTGGTGCCCCCACTGAGGAGGGCTCTTGAAAACCTTTAGTTTACAAGACTGAAAACCCTAAACTATTGTGAATGGATGAATGAGTATGAAGGATTTTCTAACTGGACGACATAAGAAGAAGAGCTCCAAGCACAACTAGACGAACTCCGCATCTCCATCGAAGCTCGAGTGCGAGGCGTAACGGTAATCGATTTGAAGTGGGAGAGTCAACCAACGCGCCAAACCCAGTGGATATACATAGGCCAAGTGCCAAGAAGAAGAAGGAGAAGGTGGAAACCATGTCCGCAACCTACAACCAACCAACAAAAACAAAATGGAAGGAGCTCTGCACAATAGAGAATCAACACTATTCTACTTTGAGAATCGGGTAACTCAAGTCACCTGATGCTGCAGCACAGATAACAGAAGCATTGGCTCACACTCTCACTAGAGAAACTAGGGATCTACTGAGTTTGTTTCAGGAAAGAACACCACCCTCTCCTACAAGCTTGGACAGTGACTAAGCACCTCTAAGCTTCACATGAATCAGGACAACCTACCTCAAGACAGATCACACATACCAACACGTGTACGCTCAATCAAGGTAATATTGGACTTGAAGATTCACTACCAGCACGTCATTGACACCATGCCGGGTGGAGAGCGGTTTTTTGAGGTGCTGGCATCAGATCAGCCATTTGTTTTACCTTTGGTACAAGGAAATGTACCGTTTGAAGTTTTAATCTATGTCCTAGTATAATAGGGTATACACGCCTCCTTTTAAAGAAGAAAAAATTTTGCAAGTTAAGAAGTGTGTCTTTCTAACTCTCTCTTAGTAATCATGGCAAGTGTAGCATTTCCAACCTTTACTGGTAAGGTGGGCAAGGATGCTGTAGGCTTTCTAGAAAACTTGGAAATAGCATGTGTCATCTCTGCGAGAGATGATGATGCTTCGCGCTTGCACATCTTCCCACTTCTAATGAAGGTGGAGGCAAGATCATGGTACAATGCCTTGGCACAAGAAACCAAGGAATGGTGCGACTTATTAAGGGCAGCCTTTGTCAAGCGTTTTGGAGAGGGCACAACATCAGAGAAACTATGGCAATTATTGACAGAGTTGAAGCAGGGCAGTATGCTGGAATACGCATCATATGAGTCAAAGTTTGTAGATCTATGGGGGCGATGGGTTGCATCGCTAAGAGAGGATGAGGGGGCCCCTGATTTCCTAAGGAAAGATCGGTTTGTGGCTGGGTTATGGCCAACTCTTAAAGAGAAGGTGAAGGGAAGGTTTCCTGCTACGTATGAGCTAGCAGTTGAAGTGGCCCGCCTTAAAGACAAGAAGTTGTGTCTACAAGCCAGGAATATCGATGAAGAGGAAGCCATTAGGACCCCACCACCTCTAGCACCACCTACAACAGTCGCCCAGAGGATTCAACCACAAGAACCAATTGAAGATCAGCAAGACCTGCTCAACCGAATCACCAATCAGCTTGAGAATCTCTCAGTCCATTTGATACAACAAGGGCATGCACACAATCGCAACCAAGAGCAAGGGAGAGGACAACGAAGGCAAAACCAAGAATACCACTGCTACAATTGTGGGGAGGATGGTCATGGCATGTACTACTGTCCACAACCAAGGAGGCAGAATTTCAACAGAGGAGCCAGACAAAACCAGGTTTCACCAGCGAGAGCAATACCACCACCACCGAGGGCACCACGACAAGCACCAACCGTGCAAATCTTACAACCACCGATTCAACCACAACCACCACCACCACCACCACAACTTCTCATTCCACCCTTACCCCCACCACCAGTTGGCAATCAAAGAGTAAGCGTCATCAGTCTTGAAGGTAAGGGAAAGGAGAAAGTGGAGGAGGATAAGACCAAGGTTAAAGGAGTAGATGCTATTGGGGTAAAACGCGCTAGGCATGGTGAATCTTCTCAAAAGGAAGAAAAGATGAAGACTAAAGGGGAATCTAGCAAAAAGCCGTCCAAGTCACGATGTAAAATTGACATTGTAGATTTCTCTTTGGGTGAATGTTCTAAACCATATGATTTGGTTCAAGATGTTTCTATGCAGGGCCCAAAAATCACCTGGCCCCAGTTACTTCACCTAGCACCTAGGGTGAGGAGACAATGGACAAAGATGGTTAACACGAGGCGACCAAAGCCAAAGATAGCTGGGGCTATCTCTGGGAGGAATCTAGACGACATACTACCAGTGATGGATGCTTACATAAAAGGGCAACACATCTCCAATATCTACATCGATGGTGGCGCACAAATATGCGTCATGAGTGAAAAAATGATGCACCGTTTGGGTTTAGAGGTGAGTCGGCCGGCACCATGCCGAGCCAAAATGGCAAATAATTTAAAAGTTCAATGTGTTGGTGTCATAAATGCAGTTAGGATAAATGCATTCAACACCGAGGTAGATGTGGACATATTTGTCATGCCACACAAAGGGGAGGGCTATCCTATCATTCTAGGGAGGCCTCGGCTTATGGCTATGAGAGCTAAGCAGGACTGGGACACCGGCATAATCCAGATGAAGGATGCAAAAGGAAAGTGAATACTTTACGACATGAAGAAAGGTCGGCAATGCGACATGGATCTAGAAACCTCTATGGATGAGTTTTCTAGTGGTGACTCTTCAACCACTTCAGAGGAGGAGTCAACATTGAGTGAAGGAAGTGATAGCTCCATTGAGGTAATGGGCCTCACATTCAACCACAACAAGGTGGACCCTTCAAATTTGCAACCACATGTGAAAGTGGTGAAGACACTTCAACTACCCCTATGGCACGAGATTGGTGAAAGACTCATGCAGAGAAATGCAATTGAGGTCTACTGGCACTTTAGGTTTTCCTTTTTAACTGTGAACATTGTGTGTAACATTAATTTGGGAAGCTCTTTAAGTTGGGTTGCGACAAGAGTGGAAGGATTGACATCAACTACCAGTGGAATCAATCTAGGACACACCAATCAAGGAAGAATGGTTTTTCATACTAGTGGTAACATGGAGTCATTTTTCAAAATGTGGTTTGCAGTTTATCTTTTGTACATGGTGGGCTCTCTTGTGCAACATGCATCAACCATGCAATCTATCCATGTGGGCAACAAGTCTCTATCAATTTGGCATGAAGAAGGAAAACAAGCAAGATATGAGGATTATGGTTTCTTACTCCCTTTTGGCTATGTGTCTGGACAAGGAAGCCATGCATGGTCCCGCTTTGGAATACTTTCAAGGAATGATCAAGTTCTTTCCATACTTGCTATCACTTATGCAAGAGTTAATTATTGTGCAGCTTGTGGACTCAAGAATCATTATAAGTGTGATCTTTTGAAGAGGACATTATTTCATACAATGGATTTACGCTTAGTATGGGACCCAGGTGGACACCGAAAAGAACTTTGGGGAGCCTCATGCTTCCAAGGGATCCATTATTCCCTACAAGGATCTACCAGCCACCAAGGAGAAATCCTACTCTATTTCAACATGCTCATGAACAGAGCTAGAGGCATGAAAACCTCTAGCCTTAGGGGGAGGGCTAATGAGGCATGCTTTTCCATGCATGGGAACCCCCCCATATCTCTTTGCCCTTTTACCAAAATATTTTCTATTATATAAGTTACTTTTGATTTTTTCTTCCCTTTTTCACAAAAGTTTTAGCCTTTATTAAATAAATAAGACTTATGCTAATCAATCACGATGTAGCATAATAAGTAAGCTTTCTTTGTTGATCTCTCTTTTGACCTTAAAAATATTAAATATATATATTCTAGTATTTTCTAATATATTTTTTTCATGTATGTATATTATTCCACTCTACCAAATATTTTATTCACTAGTTTTCATTTTCAAACCTCAACCCCACTTTCAAATTTCAAGAATACCTCCATCTAGATGATTGCCAATCTTTTCAACACTCTAGGTCATGTTTTCATACACATGAAGGAGCTTACACTTGAAGGAAAGAGAGAAGTCCACTCAAAGGGGACCACCAAAAGACTTTTGCAGCCACAAATAATACATTATTTGGCTGAATTTTTTAAGTGAAAAAGAACCCCGAATCTGAAGGAGCGTTCAACATGAAAGATGTAGCTCGTGATCTCAACTTTTAGCTCAATTTTTTTCAGAATTTTTGGAGTTATGAACACGGAGATATGATTTTTGTAGTGGACCCCAGTTTTCTCGTGTAATGGTGACACAGGCCATCCCACTTTTCTTCCTTCTAGAATGGCTATGGTTCTACAAGTCTTCAAGCATGATTACAAGAGACAAGGCTCTTTTAATGAGGTCTTGGCTAGTCTAGAGTAATTCTATCACCATTTTTGGAAGATCCATCCTCATCAACAAATATCCACCTTCGACAACCTCTCTTATAATTTTCTTACCTCTCTCTTCTCTCCCTAATAAGCTTATGTCTATCCAAAGCTAGACTATTGTAAATATTTCCTATCCTCTACATCCTACCCACATTCTCTCTTTTTCTCTCTCTATTGACTCTGGTATTTTAAATAATGAGGAGACAAGATGGGAGCCACAGTCACATGCACCCCATTTTCCTAGTCACCAAAGTGGGACACTCACCTCAAATATAAATATTTCTAAATCCTTCCCTCCTTCCCTATATAAGGAGGCCATGAGAGCTCACTTGGGGGCGAACACACACACACACACACACCTATCCATACACACTCTTGTGCTACATGCTTGTAGCATGAACCCTAATCACATAATCACAACACCATCATCATCACCATCACCATGCACAAAAGATGAGCACCACACCTCCACACCACTTGTAATTAAGGGTTGAAGGCACAATTTCAAGAAGAACAAGGGTGGACATACTCATGATATTCCTCGCCATCAACTCCCATCTCTCTATTATGCCTTCTACGATCTCGTTCCCTTCTCATTTTCCTGCCATACGCTACCTATTGTATTCGTCTTTTGCAAGCAATCAACACACTCCATCTTGGTGCCATACTTTGTGTCGCTTTGGATACATCTCATTGTGAGTATGGTATATGCTTGTTCCTTGCCATTTTTTTTTTGCTTATGTTAAGGTGTGCGGATTCGCCACCACACACTCTCTCTCCCTCTCATATTCCTATCATCTTGCTACTTCCATCTTAAGGTGTGCGGATTCGCCACCTTTTGTATGAGAAGTGAGCATACTTGCATGTATCCCTGACCTCGTTATCTTCCTTACTACATGCACGCGTAGCGAGCCCAATCTCACTCACTCACCACTCCTCTCACCTTATTCTCCGACCACCCCATTCCACATTTGGGCGTGGATCTTGAAATTGTTTTCCATGCATGCTTCATTGTGTATATGTATGCGTCCTAGGCGCATATCTTGCTAGGTGGTACCCCTATTGTGTATTCCCCATGATGAGGCCATTGTGCATAGTCTTGGTGTAGAGGCCACCGGGTCTATTTTTTCACTTTCTCCTCTCACTACTAAGAAACCTTCTCTACATTGGCAACCTACAGCCCTCGGGCCATAGGGTGCATGAAATGGCTCCTAGGCCACATGGTGCCCTTTATGCTAGAAAGGAAACCTCTGCACTCTAAATTGACACTCTATGCCCCAAGGCCATAGGGTGCCCCTTATGCCTAGTATGAAACCATTGAAACTCTATATTAGAATCTAAAGACCGTAGGCCACAAGGTGAGCTCTATGTTAGTAAGAAACCATCTAAACTCTATATTTGTAGCCTATGGCCCAAAGGCCATAGGATAGCCAAGGAACCCTTTAGGAGCACTCCCCACACATACCACCTTATGGCCCCATGGTGATTTAGTGGCCTAGGTGCCCTTCTTAAGACTCTTTTTTTTGTATCATATGGCCCCAGGGAAATAAGCTATCCTCTATGCTATCAAAAAACCGTTTATGCTCTTTGTTGGAATCATATGGCCCCAAGGCCATAGGGTGCTCTGTATGCTAGCAAGAAACCCTCCATGCTATATGTTTGCACCCTATGGCACCAAGGACATAGGGTGTCCTCCATGATAGTAAGAAACCCTCTATGCTCTAAGTTTACACCCCATTTGACTATGTTGACACCCTATGGCCTTGGGGCCATAGGGTGCTCCCTAGGGCCACAACGTGCCCTTCAACTTAGGAAGAGACCCTTTATGCCCTAAATTGGTACTCTTTGGCCTCAGGGTCATAGGGTGCCTTCTATGCTAGTAGGATACATTATATGGTCTAGGTTTCCACTTTATAGTGTAGGGCTAAAAGGTTTGCTCTATGAAGAAACCATGTATACTATATATTGGCAGTGTATGGCCCTAGGGATAGAAGGAAACCATAGGGCTATAGGGTGTCCTCTATGCTACTATCATATGGTCCAAGGGCTAGATAGTAACCAAGGTATCATGTGTGTGAGAATTCTCTACTATATATACAAAAACCACTTTATGGCACTATGGCGTCCCAAGGGCAACAAGGTGCTAATAAAAATCCCTCTATTCTCTATGTTGGCACCCTATGGTCCCAATGCCATAGGGCGGTCTTTATGCTAGTAAAATTCCCTCTATGCACTATGTTTACGTGTATACTTATAAGAAGCCATTTATGAACTTTGTTGGCGTCTTATGACCCTAGATCCATAAAATGTCCTCTATGGTAAAAGAGAAATTGTACATGGGATATGATTGCATCCTATGGTCCTAAGGGCATAGGGTGTCCTCTATGCTAGCAAAATGTGTAAGTTAATACTGCGATAAATATGCAACACGATATAAAAAATTGAATCATTATCATACATCATACATTTGTTGCTTTGCCACACAATTGAAGGGGTCTTTGCCTTCAAATATCATCATAACATTCAAACATTTAAATAAAATTTGCAAGTACTTTAATTCACAAATGCATTGATCTGTTGGTGGATAGAAGGTCCAGCTCACCATGCACTTTGATTTACAAATCCTGAGGGGCAAAAGTATTTGTGATGGATTCTCCTTATGGCATTGCACATGTTTTGGAACTTGCATTGCCTTTTACTTCCAATTTACAAACTTAAACAATGGTTATACATTATACAATCTAAATAGCTACATGACAAGCTAAAAAATTCTACTAGTCCTAGCTTCCCTCTATTAAAAAAATTTAAGATATAAATTCCAATTCTCTGCATCATCTAGAAGAGAAACAGAATCATAGTTTGGAAAAAAATACTCGCACTTTATATCTTTGAATAAAATCTTGTTACAATCAAAGAACTATATCTTCACATAATCCAAAGGACAAATGCTTCAATAACCATTTATACTCCATGTTTACTATCTAAGCAAATAATTGGCATTTACAACAAATGTTGAATATATGTTTAATCTAGTTAGTTGCAATACAAAGATAATTATTTCAAAGAGAATATGTTTAATCTAGTTAGTTGCAATAAAAAGATAGTTATTTCAAACGCTTACACCATCAATTCACAATAGAAGAACTTACACCCAACAAAAAATGATCATACATCAATTGTTCAAACTCTCATTTTGGAATTTTGAGGACTAAATACTTTTTAGTTTTTTCTAGCTTATTTCATTCTCAATAGAATATTAAACCTTAATCACAAGATAAGAAATATATGTCCCTAATGTATATGGAAACAAGATATAATGCCAACGAAAAATGTTCTTGAAACACTTAAAGAGTCTGCAGGTGACCTAGAATAACCAACCTATGGTCTAAAGGCCATAGGGTGTCATGTGATGTTTTATAAGATGTGTGCATAAGATCTAGGTGATTTGCATCCATGGGGTGATTTAAGTGCCCCTGTGGAGATTATATGTCACCACCCTATGGCCCTAAGGACTTAGGGTATCCCAAATGCTCTTGGATAACTTATGTTTCCTTCTAGAATATCCCAAATACTCATGTGCCCGTTTAGAGACTTTATGTAATCTCTCTATATACATAAGATTGTAGGATAGTTGTGTTGACACCCTATGGCCTTAAGGATGTAGACTAGCCCAAATGCTTATGTGCCCTTTTAAAGACTATATTTAATCACCCTATATCCGTAAGATTGTAGGGTAGCCAAATGCTTTTGGGGGATTCTATGTTGACACCCTATGGGCCTAAGGCTATAGAGTAACCCAGATGCTTATGTGCCCTTTTAGAGACTCGGTGTAATCACCCTACATCTGTAAGGTTGTAGGGTATCCCATTTTCTTTTGGGGGATTCTATGGCCCTAGGGCTATAGGGTGTCATGTCTACAAAGAACTCTATGATCCTCAATTCATAGTGTATTCTTTCCAAACCTCATATGATCAATTAACTTTAAAGTATTACATAATATATATCTTATGACCATATATAAATGTAGAATTATATTTACCAAAACATGTCCATATAATATCATACACTTAAGTCTAATTCATTTATTGTGAAAATACTCAAACTCACAAGTTCACATTTTTTCAAAGAAAATAAATTGAGAAAAATAACGAGCCAAACATCAATGTTTTTAACATCATGGGCAGGTTTGAGATGGGACAAATAAAATAAAATGACAACAATAATAATCTAAATATCAGTAATGTAATATCATGGGTGGCTAGTTTAACCTGTTTCCTGTAGACTTTCTAGAATGGCCTCAGCACTTGCATCCAATGGTTCTTCAATTTCTTCTTCCTCTGAATCCTTGGCATTGACTTTCTCTGTGTTATCCACACCTGCCCACCTTCTAAGATCAAGGTCTTCCTCCACTATGGAATGGCAAAGAGATTCCAATTGCGTCATTTGATCACTACTACATGCAACTGATATCACTTTTCTCTGTTGTTGTAGTGCCTCTTTAGTCCCATAGCCTAATGAGAAGATGTCTATCACTTGATCATCTTCTTTGAGAAAGATGCATTTGATTGCACGACGTACAAAAAAGGGTTTGGTCGTGGTCACAGCATCATACTCGTCGTCATTGATGTAGAGAGTATGCATTGGCTCCAACAATGACTCTTTAACACTAGAGTAGTTGGTCTACTGCTCTCCTTGACTGAAAAATGCCCAAACCCCAAAAATTACTTCGCAAAGAGCACATGTTTGGATGGTCTTTGATCCCATTAAGGAGCTCAAAGGTAGAACGTGCATTTCATACCATTTAGCTTTTTCAGAAATTGCCTTCTCTAGGGAGGCAACATGCTGATACTTGACTAAGCTGGCAATTAAAAACTATGATGGTTGATGTGCTACCCCACATACTCCATCAATTACTTTACCAAATTGGGCAGCACTCCAACCACTAGATGTAAGACTTTTGTGTGTTGTTTCTATGATGCAAACACCAGCACGAATTTTAGAGCTATTCTCACTGCAAAGAAACTCAATGCCTTCCAAATTCTTTCCAACACACTTGATTGTCCATGGTAAAATGAATTGGAAACTATAAGTGCCATTATTTTGTGCAATGATCCACTGCACATATCCCCTAGTGATCTCAGGAATTGGCTCTTTCTCCTTTCCTTTTTGTAGTAGGAGATTTAGCCATTGCGCACAACTCGTGAAGAGAGATTTGTAAATCTCATCTGTAATGTTATAATGAGACTTACATTTATCCCATGAAGTAACTGCTATTGCTGATGGATCTATCTCTTTAAATGCCATCAACATTTGAGGCTCAAAAACCCTGGTCTTCTTTAAGCTTGACGTGGTTGCTTCACTAAGCAGATCTTCTCATCTGCCAGCTCTTGTTGTAGTAGCTTGACATCATTATCTTCTAAACCAGCTAGGCATCTAAAGGTTGTTATGCTTAGTTGTCGCCCATGAGTAGTTGATGTCTGATGCTTGTCCAAGATGTGTATCCACTGATCATAGATCTCATCATCGTACATGACCATGTGTGCTTCTTTGTTGGCAAATGATTTATGGTTGAACACGATGTTCGCCACATTTAAAAAGGCCTTCAAAATAAAGAAAAGAAAATTAACTTTGTTTCAAGACATGCTTGTAACCAAAACAAGCATAGGGAAGTGGAACTTACATCCCAACCTGCTCGACTCGGATGACCGACAGGAACACCTGCCTTGGGTTTTGTTGGTTTAGAATATGCAAGCCATTGACTATGGCCATGCTTCAAGACCTCCACATAAGGCTGGTGTTTCATTGCTGTTATTCTCTCCATGTTCTCCATTTTGGAAATTCAAAAAACAACTTCTTTCGGAGCGTCTACCACTATCCTTGCAGTTCTAAACTTGTAGAACTCTTTTCTCAAAGCATACTTAGTACTGTTGTTACGCAAAAAAGTTCTAACCGCTATGATGGAATGTTGACCAGCTAGAATCCAGTAGTGGTATGTTGATAGATTGTCTCCATGCACTTCAGCTGTTTGTAAAGGAATTTTTGTAATTGGGCTATACGGCATCAAGTCTGTTGCAGTGTAGACTGGCCTAGAGTGCCCTGCAAATTGCTTCAAGAGATATTTCACATATACATCTGACAATGGTCTGCATCTATAGCCATCTGGTGCAAGGTTGCATTGCTCAACTGGGATCAACTGGGTAAATTGTACACCAAATTTAAAATAGTGGTCAATTCCGATGTATCCATCTAGCCCACTCTTAGAAGTTTTGGCAACTTCTTTATCAAGATCTTTTTCTTTGGGCTGTATAATAGAGTCCAACACAGCTAAGGATGCTGAGTCCACAACCACTGCCACTAAGGGGGTTCCAACTATTAGGGTTGCAAGTCCACTAGAATCTCCACCTTCTTGAGTCTGTAAGGGTATAACTAAAAGATTTTCTTCGGCCACATTTCCACTATTTTCTCCAAGTGAAGGAGTCTGGCTCTCCTTGAGCGTCTTAGATTGATTTACTATACCTGTGTCTTCATTATTTCGCTTCTTATTCTTCTTTGTGCTGCTCAATTTACCTAAATATTGATTCAATTTCTTAAAGCCCTCAATATATAAGTCTATAAAGTTCTCACTTGAAGTGTCGTCTTGAAGCTCCACCCACCCTGCTTTTGTCATTGTCACTCCTTCATAATCAACCTTCACCAATTTTTGAGCAAAGGCCACAGGCTCCAACAAGTAGGAGTCACCATTGAGTAGTTTTACTCCAAGGCATGGAGACATTTCAAGATCTGACAATCTTTCTTTATCTCCTTGACAATACCACAGTCCTTGAAGGGCAATTACTCTTTTTCTTGAAAAAACAAGTGGACTTTCTCATCACTTCTACCATTTGGTAAGTGAAAATCTAGATACCAAGAACTTGGTGTTGAGCCTGTTGCACCATCAACTGATCTTGACTTTCTCTTCTGAGACATTTTCTGTAAAAAGAAAGACATATATTTAGACAAGATGGATATTATTACATCCATATGGACCTAGGGCCATAGAGTCACCTCTATGTTAATGTCACAGGAACAGAATAATAGAGATAGACATCAAAAGATAGAGAAAGAGATCTTTGTATTGATGGATTTTTGCAGAGCTTTGATACAACAGAGGAGCAATAAAATATATGGGCGCACTCCGTTGTACGGAGCTCGAACCTCCCAACCACCCCCGAGCTTCAGTCCGCTTGCATGCAGCGTCTCACTCGCACTCGCAATCGCACTCGCAGAAGAGGAGATCTGTGAATGATCCCCAAACGCACCACCCGTCATGCTTTTATCCTTCTTTTCCTCGAAAAGTCTGCGACTTCTCAAAATAATCACTTTTTAAGCGTTCAATCAACTCGATTTTTACATGAAGTATACCTGCGAGAATAATATAAGAACGTGATCGCTAAGGGATCCGTGAAGGTTAGATTTTTATCATGACACTTTGCACAGATTCTGTTTCACACATTGATTTTTGCATCGCCTACAAAATAGCCAAAAGAACATACTCGTGCAACCAATTCAACATGATAATCAAAGTAAACAAACATAATTATGTACCTTCATAATCTCAATTGCAATAGTCTACTATGAAGAAACAAATCCACTTCTTGGTTGATAGCAGTGAGAGTCGTATGATGTTGTATGTCTGCATGTCCCTGTGTATACTACACTGCTGCTGCATTCTGTTTGTTTTTATCATAACTTTTACAAACAAACTCAAACAGAGCAATCTAGGTACTCAAAACGATGGGAATAGGTCTGGTCTATAAGGCCGCATGGACAGAATTGCGAAAAAACGTCTTTCTTTGGCTGAAAACGCACCTTTTAGGTCGAGACTCTTAAAACCTATATTTTTGGGTCTCTACTACTTTTTCGACTTATTTTAAGCCTACCTATGCATTTTAAGCTAAAACACATAAATATAAAACATTGATATTAATAAAAATCTCAATTTTACTATTCATAGACAGACTATCTATTATTCATTAATCTTTATCAATTTTTTCTTTAGTGTATTATGTAAAAAAAAAGAATATATGTTCTCTCTTAATATCTCAAACTCATTCATATAAGCTCTATTTAATAGACTATTCAACAATCTTTCAAATCGTGTTAAACGAAAGATATGCTCTACTACATTCTTTTCGACTTTAAGAACTTCAAAGATTAGTCCTATTACATTCTCCCCTTATCAACATTAACTCTGTCCTCATAGTTGAAAAGAGAGGGAAATTCTCTTTGCAAAACACTAAGATCAACCCACGATGCATCCTCTACTGGGGATAGTTCTGCCACTTAACCAAAACATCCACAATGTCTCTATTTCTCAGATGTTTAACACGCCTATCTATCACTAAGTCTGGTTCTACAATCAATGTTCCATCATCTTTCAACTTAGAGTTGTCTTGAAAAACATGATGCACATTAGAAACATACTTTTTCAATAAACTCACATGAAATACAGGATGCACTTTAACATGAGAAGGCAATTCCAATTTGTAAGCTAATGAACCAATGCACTTCAAAATTTTAAACCGCTCAGCGAATCGTGGAGACAATCTTCTATCCTTTCCAAGAATCAAATGAGACTTTTTAGGAATAACCTTTAAGAAAACCATATCACCAGTTTCATATTCCACAACACAATGTTTCTTCTCATAATACAATTTATGTCTCTTTTGATCTTCTCTAATATTCCCCCTGATTTTGGTCAGCTCGCTATCCATTTTCTCAAGCATCTCACGTGACAGTTCTACCTTATTCCTCGAGTTAAGAAAATTAACAGGTGTGGGACAATTGTAGCCATACATTACCTCAAACGGACTCATCCTAATAGATGAATGATATGAACTGTTATATGCAAATTCAACCAAAGGCAGATATTTATTCCAATTAGATTGGTTTTCATTGATATACATTCGTAACATATATTCTAAAATTCGATTCACTCTCTCCGTTTCCTCATATCATATTGTCACAGGAATAGAATAATAGAGATAGACATCAAAAGATAGAGAAAGAGATCTTTGTATTGATGGATTTTTGCAGAGTTTTGATACAACAGAGGAGCAATAAAATATATGGGCGCAATCCGTTGTATGGAGCTTGAGCCTCCCGACCACCTCCGAGCTTCAGTCCGCTTGCATGCAGCGTCTCACTTGCACTCGCACTCGCAGAAGAGTGTTGAGATGTAGAGAGAAAGAGAGAGACACGAGACAAGAGACACACCATATACGCTCCCAAAGACTGATTCATATTGAGGACAAGATACAAATATATAGGTGAGACCAAGTTGAGTAGAGTGAGCCATATATAGCTCCAACACCCCCACTCAAACAAAGGTCTCTAGATTTGGATGAAAAAACCCTTGGGGAGTTCAAGGGAAAAACCCAAGCCCCTATACAATGTGAAAATATGAACCAGCGATGATGATGTGAAAGTGAATTGTGCATCTATGTACAAATATTCAAGTGACTTAGAGATCACAATGTGCAAATGTGGAGTGTGCATAGTGCATGGTACCTAAAAGATTACAATGTCATATGTACAAAGCTATTATAATAGCAAAGAAGCTAATCTAGAAAGAGTGAGGTCGAAGAAACTCCAAGCTCCGAGCGCAAGAGGATGAAACGTGACTCCTTGAGGCCTTTGGTCAAAATGTCTGCAATCATCTGGTCACTTGGACAGTGTTCAACCATAATGGTTCCATTGCGTACTTCATACGTGACATAATGGTAATGGACAGCAATGTGCTTTGACTTATCATGTTGAACATAGTCTTTTGCAAGACTAATAGCACTTTGGTTGTCACACCGCAAGGGTGTGCTAGAAAGAGGAGAGTGACCAATATCAACCAGCATTTGTCGAAGCCAAATCAACTCACGAGCTGCAAGTGATGCCGCAACATATTCTCACTCAGTCGTAGAAACTGCAACACAACGTTGTTTCTTGCTAGTCCAAGAAATAAGACAACCATTTATAAAGAAGCAATTTCCACTAGTAGATTGCATAGATAAATGTGAGCTTGCCCAGTCTGCATCTGTGTAACCCAAAAGAGAAAGAGATTGCATAGAATCCGATGTGAGTTGTCGTCGATAGACTAAACCAAAATCTGTAGTGCCTTTCAAGTATTTCAACACACGCTTTGCAGCAGACCAATGCTTAAGAGAAGGACATGCAAGATGTTTTCCAAGATAATTAGCAGCAAACAGAATATCAGGACGAGTGTTCATGCCAAAAAACTGAAGACATCCAATCAAGTTAGCATAAGGTTGATTTGTGACAAGTTGACCGCCATTGTCAGAAGTGTTCTTCGTAGAGCTTGCAAGACAAGGTGTGTTGGCTGAATGTGCAGATTCCATACCAAATTTTTGAATAGTATCTGCAATAAACTTTGACCGTCGAAGGAATAAAATACCTTTTGTACGGTTCCGTTGGATTTGAATGCCAAGACACAAGTGAATCTCTCCAAGATCCACCATATCAAATGCAGAAGACAATAACTTTTTCACTTGCTGAAGAAATCCCAAATCATTGGAGAGCAAGAATCACAAAACTGCTACCTTGGCATTTTATGTATAAGTTGGGGTCTGACGAGCAAGAGATGAATCCTTTAGAAGTGAGAAAAAGATCAAATTTTGTATACCAGGCTCGCGAAGCTTGTTTGAGACCATATAGTGCCTTATGGAGTTGAGCAACAAGGTCTTTTTTACCTGGAATAACAAACCCTTCTGGTTGTTCCATATAAATTTCCTCTTTCAAGTCCCCATTAAGAAAAGCAGTTCGCACATCCATTTGATGAGCTTCTAAATCAAATTGAACAGCAAATGCCAATAAAACTCGAACACTTGTAATGCGAACAACTGGTGAAAAAGTCTCTTGATAATCAACACCAGCTACTTGGGAATAACCTTTTGCAACTAAACGCGCCTTGAACTTGTCAAAAGATCCGTCTGCTTTTACTTTTGTCTTATACAGCCACTTACATTTAATAGTTGTACGACCAGGTGGTAATTTAGTTAGTATCCATGTACCTTTAGAGATAAGAGAATCGTACTCTGCTTCCATAGCCTCTTGCCATTGATCCTTTTGTGGTGAAGAGATAGCTTCATCATAAGTAATGGGATCTTCGGAAGTAGAAAAAGCATTATCAGCAATATCGTCATCATAAACATGACATGAGCCATGTTCAAAATCAATAGGCAGATCAACAAAAATATCAATATCATCATTGGCGACATTCGGAATGGATGGTTGTGAAGAGGAAAGTTGCTCTATAGGAAGAGTTTCATCTTCTAAAAGAAATGGAAAAGCTTGAAGCAATGATTTAGTATCATCAGAATCATCCATGGACCATGAGCCTCCCATAAGCTGTTCGTTAAAAGTAGCATCACGATTCACAATTACTTTCTTGGAGGAAGGGTCATAGAATTTGTAGCCTTTGGAAGTGTCAGAATATCCAATAAAAATAACTTTAAGACTAGGAGCATCAAGCTTTGTTCGTGTTTCTTTGGGAACATGAATATAAGCAATACATCCAAAGGTTCAAAAATGAGATACAGAAGGAATGTCACATGTCCATGCTGTGATGGGTATCTTACCAAAGGGTGCAGTAGTAGTGAGGCAGTCTGGGGCGGGCAACAAGAAGAGCAACCTCTAGACACCCTTCAAGGCTCCCGTGCTGCTCAATAGGGTTGGGGCACAACACAACACAAACCAAAACAACAAACCCCCAGCCAAATCCCAACTACACAAGGGGCACCACCTAGTTTAAGAGCGAACTAGGACGCAAAAGAGGAGAATCGTTAGAGCAACCCACAAACAAGCAAGGAATTTACACTAACCCTAACACCAATGGAACACTCTCACACACTAAAACACGAGAGAGAGAGAGAGAGAGAGAGAGAGAGAGAGAGAGAGAGAGAGAGATGGTGCTCAGGCTGCTTTGAAGTGTATCGTTAATGATCAAGCAAACATAAATATATATATGTAAGAAAGAGAGAGAAGGGGGAAGGGGGTGCTTGTTGCACTAATGCCTTCTTACAAATTTGTCACGACCAATCAAAGTGAGATTAGTATTTTTTCAACATAGCCTGAGTAAATTTCACCACAACACATCACAAGAAAAGCCACCCCAATCACTGTCTTAAGGCCAGAGGAGTCCTCTCCACCCTGTCGCCCTCTTATAGTATGTGGGATTTATGGCTAGATTGATGACAACACCAGAGACAAGCTATCAAGAACTTAACAAAAAACACCAAGATACTTACGCATCATTGTTGCCCATTACTTCACGTTGGAAGGGAGACAAAGTATCCAAGCTTAGTCCAAATCCACCCTCCTTGATTCAGCAAATGTTGGGCTTACACTAGTAGGAGAAATGATAGATTTCCTACTCTCAATTGAATGATCACTCTCTCTCTTACAATGGCATAGAGTTCCCTTGCTAATCCCCTATTACAACACATGCACATGCATAAGACAATGAGCTTCCACTCAAGAGCTCCTTCTAGAGAGGTTGAGCTTGGCTTCTCAAGCTATAACATAGTGCTCTTGCTTATGGCTCCCCCTTTTTGTGCTAGCTACACCCTCCTTTTATAGAAATTTTGAAGGCTAGGGTTACTCCTCTAACCATGGTTGGGTTAGATTTTCAGCAATTTATCTAATTTCTTTTGCTTGGAATTATCAAGAAGTTGGTGGGGAAAGAGAGAGGAGAGAAATGGAGGTGATAGGACTTTTCATAGTGGGTTAGTGTTAGTAGAGTTAGTATTAATTTACAAATGGAATTGGATATTTACAATGGGAGTATCCATGTAGGATACAAATAAGGAAGAAAAACTCTTAAGAGGTAAGAAAAGGTGGATTTCTTACAAGGCTGATGCTCCAAGTGTCTTGAGTAGGGCCAATTTTGACGCTTGTTGACGGTCCACTAGCTTTGACGGTACATTTTTTCTCCACTCTTGACCTTCCTTGAGAGACAAGGTAATTGAAGCTGAGTAATCAACCACCATGATGCTGTCTTTTAAGAGAAGAGGCTGAATTTTGTGGTTTTTTTGAAAGATATGGGTAATTTGGAGGCGGAAAAATGAGACTAGGTGGTCAATTTTGGAATGGAATTGTGTGTGGGAGGTATGAGTTCACCATGGTTTCTCTTATTCTTCAAGGTTGAGGAGAAGGTGAGTAGGGTGCAGAGAGGAGGGGTGAGAGAGGTGGGGATGATGAGTGGAGAAGTGTGTGTGAAAGAGAAAAATGATAAAGTGGAAGAGAGAGTGTAACTGCATAACATGGGAAAACTGGGGTCCACTAATAAAATCATAGCTCACAGCTCGTAGCTCAAAAACATATGAAACAATTTGAGGCAAAAGCTCAGCCCACGAGCTACAACTTTTGTTTGTATCACCTTTTCAAATTCGGAGAGCAAGTGAACTTTAAAAATTCAGCAAAATCGACCGTTTTTTTCCACTGCACAAGGTCCTTGTGGGGTCCTTCTTTGGATGATTCTTTTGAATACCTCCAAGAGTGAGCCCTCCATAGTGCATGTATGCATGCCACCTACCCTTGACCTTAGTTGGTAGGTCTATAATTGAAGATATTGTTGAGATTATGATATAAGTGAATAGTACAGCTAAGAAAATCAAATATTGAGGGATCTAAAAAATATGTACATGTCAAATATAAATAATATAAGTGGAAAAAATATAAAGGGGTCAAAAGAAATCTCTCTCATTATGAGGCTACCATAAAAAGATAAATATTTTTGGTGTTCTAATTTTTTAGAAAAAAAAAACAAAATAGATGTAGGAAGGGAAAAATCACAATAGTGAAAAAATATACACATAAATAAAACTAGTTTTTTTGGATTTTTGTTGGGGTGGAGTTACACCAAATATAAGAGAAGCTTACATGAAAATATTTCTATATGGAATAAAGAGTATGAAAAATGGTAAGAAAAAATTGTGGTAATGGTGAGGCAATGTACAGAGCATAAATAACACACACCTAGGTAGAAATATTTAAATAAATACCAAACTAATTATGAAAAAATCTTTTATTTAGGCCCTATATACAAAGAAATATTTACATACGCATGGGCCATAATATACTTATCTTTTTTAATTTTTTTACTTTTTTTGGCTCAACTAGCCCAATGACTAGCTAATTGAGGGTTTTTTAAGAAGATATGGGAAAAGTCCCGTGACTCACGCACGCCTATGTACAGTGAAATGGTAGGGATAGCCACAGTGTTTGGGTGATTTTGGTAGGGTGAGGTAACTCACTGTGGCAATTACAAAGAGCCGAAAAACGGCTATCAGTAGGAAGATGATTCTGAATAAATACTGCTGTCAAAGTAGCTTCAGCCCAAAAAACACGAGATAAGCCAGAATGAATCAGCATATATCTTATAGCATTGAGAATTGTGCAATTCTTTCGTTCAGCAACACCGTTCTGTTGAGGCGAATATGGAATAGTGTGTTCATGATGAATTCCACTATCAGCACAGTAACTCACAAACTCTCGAGAAACATATTCGCCTCCATTGTCACTACGAAGCTTCTTAAGGCGACGACCAGTTTGAAGTTCCGCAGCCTTGTGGAATTGTTTGAAAACAGATAAGGCTTCAGATTTTTGTCTAAGTAGAAATATAGTCGTATACCTTGAGAAATCATCAATGAAAGTAATGAAGTAGCGATATTGTGATCTCGAAGAAGGTAGAGGTCCACATATATCAGTATGAACAAGATCCAATATGTCATGAGAATGAGTTGTATTTGAAAGAGGAAAGGGTTTGCGATTGTGTTTCCCAAGAGCACAAAATTCACAAATTCCCATATGAGGATGGGCTTTAAGATCCATGCCATGAACAAGATCACAACGTTGAAGATCAAGGAGTTTTGAGAAATCAGCATGAACAAAACGGTGATGCCATACTTTGCAATCATGATCACCTGGAGCAGTGACAACATTTGCTATAGCATCGTTGAGAGAGAGTTCAAACAAATTACCATTTCGAGGAGCAGTGGCTATAGTCTGTCCATCTTTCTCAATTCAGCATTTGGTATGATCAAATCCAACAAACAGACCAAGATCAACAATTCTAGCAACTGAAAGACGATTACGTTGAAGATCTGGTACATGTAATACTCCTCGCAAAATTCGAGTGGAAGAAGATAAGGTATCAATATATAAGTCTCCAATACCCTTTACTTGACAAGTAGTATCATCAGCAAGATAAACAACACGTTGAACTGGCAGTGGATGATAGTTATGGAGCCACTTAGACTGATATGTCATATGTCCTGTAGCACCAGAATCGACAATAAAAAGTGATCCATCGCGTACATGAAGTATTCTATCTGGAGCAACTGAACATAGGACGCAGCTTGTTTTTGGTACAATGTTGTTTCGATGTTCAGTAGCATATGCTCTATTCCGATCTGTGTCGAATCGACGCTTATAGCACATATGAGTGGGATGATCAGATCGTCCACAATATTCACAAGAAGAAGAAGAAGAGTCTCTAGATAAACGTGGTTGTTTTGTGGTAATATTGTGTTCTTCATCATATTGACGTGCCCAACAATCATCTTCAATATGGCCATTTCTGTTGCAGTAAGAACATTGCTTATTAGGAAATTTGAGACGAGAGAAAATATTACCGCGACGGCCACCTCTGCGGTTTCCTCATTGAAATGGACGCCTTCGAGCATAAAAAGCCCGTTCCATCTGTTGTGACTCAGTCTCCTCGTATGAAATCATAGCTGTATCATGACTAGCATTACGACGTTCTTGACGTTGAGAGTATTCAATTAAAGACATGTAGGCTTGGTCGAAATCAAGACCATCTTTATTAGAGAGAATAGTAACAATGTTATCATAAGAAGAGTCCTTCACCGTATCAAGGAGAAGTGTAATCAGTTGCTTTTGTGGAACAGGATCACCGGCAGCAGCAAGTTGATTAATAATAGATTTGAAAGATTCAATATGTCCCGTCATGGAAGTACCAACTTCATATTGTAACTTGTTAAGCAACCCTCTCAAATAAAGTATTTCTGTGACAGATTTCTTCTGAAAGTTTGCAATAAGGTACTTCCATACGTCGTGGGAAAGGCAGTTCGTACATATCAAGCAAAAGGGAATCAGTAAGAGCAGAAAGAATATACCGACGAGCTGCTTTATCACGTCGTTGCCAATCCGTATAGGCAACATTCCAATCTTCAAATATAGGTCCTTCAGTGATAAGCACGTTATCATTATCCCTATCAACAGGCTGAGGCGGACAAACACGATTTCCAAGAACAACATCGGAGAGCTCATCGCCTTCAATAATTAACAACATCTTTGCTTTCCAGTCTGGAAAGCCTTGACCTTGGAAAGGAGGAACAGAACGCTAGCCAGAAGGAAAGACGTTGACGAGAATATTCATAGCCATATCTTGTTGCGAGAAGACGTATAAGATAAGATCGTAGAATTTGCACACCATATATGGTAAAGGCTGCAATTGAGAATGAGAGAGATATGAGGACTGCGTTCTGTCAACGATAAACGTAAGATGGATGCTCAAGGAACTTCCAAAGATGTGAGAGACGTCACCCAAAAAGGGCAGGGTAAAGGAGACGTTAATAATAAAAGAGTCCTCAAAATAGAGTGGCGTGAGACGCAAGATTGGCGGCCACAATATGAATAGAAAAAAGCTAAATCTTCTCGAAAACGTTAACGCAAAAATAAGAAAAACGATCGCGGACGCTTCACGAAGAAGTAGGACGAAGAAAGCTGCGTCAAGCTCAATTGCAGTAAAAACAGTATAACTTTCTGCTGCGAACTCCGATTGACGCAAACCTAGAACTCAAATCGAAGAGCTCGAGGAGACGAACAAGTTTTGGATGAAAAGTGCCATTGTGTGCCATTGCGCTACGCTCCATTACGCTTTTCCCGTTTCTCCAAATTTTGAGCAGAACAGCAAGAAAAATTGAGATGAAGTTCAGGGTGTCATCAACAAGAAAACGTAATCAACGATTAGATTGATTAGCAATAAACGTCACACAAAACACTAATCATATTCTTCTTAACACAAAACAACCACAATTAACAAGAATCAATGCTCAAAAATAAAATTTGTAGCAATTTTTGAGTCTCACATGCAAATCGCATACACATACTGTTTTGTCACCATGAATTGAATCGGCGCATGATCATTACTGCTCTGATACCATGTTGAGATGTAGAGAGAAAGAGAGAGAGACGAGACAAGAGACACACCATATACGCTCCCAAAGACTGATTCATATTGAGGACAAGATACAAATATATAGGTGAGACCAAGTTGAGTAGAGTGAGCCATATATAGCTCCAACAAAGAGGAGATATGTGAATGGTCTCCAAACGCACCACCCGTCGTGCTTTTATCCTTCTTTTCCTTGAAAAGCCTACGACTTCTCAAAATAGTCGTTTTTTAAGCGTTCAATCAACTCGATTTTTGCACCAAGTATACCTGCGAGAATAAGATAAGAACGTGATCGCTAAGCGATCCGTGAAGGTTAGATTTTTATCATGACATTTTGCACAGATTCTGTTTCACACATTGATTTCTGCATCGCCTACAAAATAGCCAAACGAACATACACGTGCAACCAATTCAACATGATAATCAAAGTAAACAAACATAATTATGTACCTTCATAATCTCAATAGGGTCATAGGGTCCCATGTATGCTAGTAAGAACCTCTCTATGCTCTACACATCCGATGACCCCAAGGCCACAAGTTGCCCTCTATGTTTTGAAGAAACCCTTCAGGAGGGTTTTTTGGCAACTTATGGACCCAGGGCCATAGGGTGCTCTCTATGCCATTGAACAACCCTCATTGTTTTGGTACCCTATGGCCCCAGGTATAAAGCACTATTTGGTCTGTCTATGCTAGTAAGAACTGATCTTTGTTCTATATTGGCACCCTTTGGCCTGAAGGCCATAGGGCCCCCACTCAGTGATAGTAAGAACCGATCTATTCTCTATATTGGCACCCTAATTCAGGCCATAGGATCTTCTGTATGTTAGTAAGAACCTCTCTATGCTCTACACATACTATGACCCCAGGGGCAGAAGGTCCCCTCTATGTTTTGAAGAAACCCTTCATGAAGGTTTTTTGGCAACCTATGGACCTAGAGCCATAGGGTGCTCTCTATGCTAGTAAAAACACTATTCGCTCTATATTGAGGAGGCTTTGTGGGCTGAAGGCCATAGGTTCCCCTCTATGCTAGTGAGAACCTCTGTTTTCTCTACGTTGACACCTTGTGGCCTGAAGCCCATAGGGTTCCTTGTATGCTAGTAAGAAGATCTCTATGCCGTATGCTCTATGCTCTATATTGACATCCTATGGCCCCAAGGCCACAAGGTGCCCTCATTGTTTTGGAAAAACCCTCCATGTTGTTTTGGCACCCTATGACCACATGTATAAAGCACTATTTGGTCTCTCTATGTTAGTAAGAACCGATCTATGCTCTATATTCGCACCTTCAGGCCATAGGGTCTCCCCTATGCTAGTAAGTAACTCTCTATGTTCTACACATCCTATATGTTTTGAAGAAACCCTTCATGAGGGTTTTTTGGCAACCTATGGACCCAGGGCCATAGGATTCTCTCTATGCCATTGAGGAGACCTTGTGGGCTGAAGGCCATAGGGTCCCCTCTATGCTAGTAAGAACCTCTATTTTCTCTACGTTGACACCTTGTGGCCTGAAGGCCATAGGGTTTCCTCTATGGTAGTAAGAAGCTCTCTATGATATATGCTCTATGCTCTATGCTCTAAATTGACATCCTATGGCCCCAAGGCCACAAGGTGCCCTCATTGTTTTGACACCTTAAGGCCCCATGTATAGAGCACTATTTGGTCTCTCTATGCTAGTAAGAACTGATCTATGCTCCATATTGGGACCCTGTGGCCTTCAGGCCAAAGAGTCGCCTGTATTCCAGAAAGAACCTCTCTAAGCTCTACACATCTTATGACCCTAAGGGCACAAGGTGACCTCTATGTTTTAAAGAAACCATTCATGATAGTTTTTTGGCAACCTATGGACCCAAGTCGATAGGGTGCTCTCTATGCCAGTAAAAAACACTATTTTCTCTATATTGAGGAGACCTTGTGGGCTGAAGGCCATAGGGTCCCCTCTATGCTAGTAAGAACCTCTGTTATCTCTATATTAACACCTTGTGGCCTAAAGGCCATAGGGTCTATGCTCTATGCTCTACATTGACATCCTATGGCCCCAAGGCCACAAGGTGCCCTCATTGTTTTGAAAAAACCCTCATTGCTTTGACACCTTAAGGCCCCATGTATAAAGAACTATTTGGTCTCTCTATGCTAGTAAGAACCGATCTATGCTCCATATTGGGACCCTGTGGGCTTCAGGCCATAGAGTCCCCTGTATTCTATTAAGAACCTCTCTATGCTCTACACATCTTATGACCCTAAGGGCACAAGGTTCCATGTATGTTTAAAAGAAACCATTCATGAAAGTTTTTTGGCAACCTATGGACCCAGGTCCATAGGGTGCTCCCTATGCCAGTAAAAAACACTATTTTCTCTATATTGAGGAGACCTTGTGGGCTGAAGGCCATAGGGTCCCCTCTATGCTAGTGATAGCCGATTTTCGGCTTTCCATAATTGCCATAGTAAGCTTCCTCACCCTATCAAATCACTCAAACATTTTGGTTATCCCTACCATTTCACTGTACATAGGCGTGTGTGAGTTAGGGGACTTTTCCCATATCTTCTTAAAAACCCTCAATTAGCTAATCACTGAGCTAGTTGAGCCAAAAAATAAAAAATATAAAAAATATAAGTATATTACGGCCCATTTGTGTAAATATTTCATTGTGTAAAGAGCCTAAATATAAGGATTTTTCATAATTATTTTGGTATTTATTTAAATATTTATACTTAGGTGTGTGTTATTTATGCTATGTACATTGACTCACCATTACCATATTTTTTCTTACCATTTTGCATACTCTTTATTCCATATAAAAATAACTTCATGCAAACTTCTCTTATTTTTGGTGTAACTCCATCCCAACAAAAATCCAAAAAAACTAGTTTTATTTATGTGTATATTTTTTCACTATTGTGATTTTTCCTTCCTACATCTATTCTCTTATACTCTTATAAATTAGAACACCAAAAATATTCATCTTTTTATGGTAGACTTATAATGAGAGAGATTTATTTTGACCCCTTTATATTTTTTCCACCTATATTATTTATATTTGACATGTACATATTTTTTTAGACCCTTCAATATTTGATTTTCTTAGTTGTACTATTCACTTATAACATGATCTCAACAATATCTTCAATTATAGACCTACCAAATAAGGTCAAGGGTATGTGGAATGCATGCATGCACCATAGGGAGCTCACTCTTGGAGGTATTCAAAAGAATCATCCAAAGAAGGACCTTGTGTAGTGGAAAAACCGTCGGTTTTTATGAATTTTTAAAGATCACATGCTCCCCGAATTTGAAAATGTGATACAAACAAAAGTTGTAGCACGTGAGCTGAAATTTCACCTCATATTTTTTTGAGCTACGAGATGTGAGCTAGAATTTTATTTGTGGACCCCAGTTTGCCCATGTTATGCAGCCACACTCCCTCTTCCACTTTATCATTTTCCTCTTTCACACACACCTCTCCACTCATCATCCCCACCTCTCTCACCACTCCTCTCTGCACCCTACTCACCTTCTTCTAAACCTTGAAGAATAAGAGAAACCATGGTGAACTCATGTTTCCTACACACACTTCCATTCCAAAATTGACCACCTAGTCTCATTTTTCCTCATCCATATTACCCATATCTATCAAAAAACCATAAAATTCAGCCTCTTCTCTTGAAAGACAGCATCATGGTGATTGATTACTCATATTCAATTACCTTGGCTCCCAAAGGAAGGTCAAGAGTGAAAAAAATGTTCCGTCAAAGCTAGTGGACCGTCAACAAGCGTCAAAATTGACCCTACTCAAGACACTTGGAGCATCAACATTGTAAGAAATCCATGTTTTCTTACCTATTAAGAGTTTTTTCTTCCTTATTTGTATCCTACTTGGATACTCCCATTGTAAATATCCAATTCCATTTGTAAATCAATAAAATAAGTAACTCTACTAATTTACCAACACTAACCTACTATGAAAAGTCCTATCACCTCCACTTCTCTCCTCTTCTCTTCTTCATCTATCCACACCAACTTCTTGATAATTCCAAGCAAAAGAAATTAGATAAGTGCTGAAAATCTAACCCAACCATGGTTAGAGGACTAACCCTATCCTTCAAAAGTGCTATAAAAGGAGGGTGTAGCTAGCACAAAGGGAGAGCCATAAGCAAGAGCACTATGCTATAGCTTGAGAAGCCAAGCTCAACCTCTCTAGAAGGAGCTCTTGAGTGGAAGCTCAATGTCGTATGCTTGTGCATGTGTTGTAATAGGGGTGATTAGCACGGGAACTCTATGCCATTGTAAGAGAGAGAGCGATCATTCAATTGGGAGTGGAAAATCTATCATTCCTCCTACTAGTGTAAGCCCAACATTTGCTGAATCAAGGAGGGTGGATTTGGACTAAGCTTGGATACTTTGTCTCTCTTCCAACGTGAAGTAATGGACAACAATGATGTGTAAGTGTCTTGGTGATATTTTTAGTTCTTGATAGCTTGTGTCTGGGTGTTGTCATCAATCTAGCCAAAAATCCCACATATTGTAAGGGGGCGACAGGGTGGAGAGGACTCCCCTAGCCTTAAGACAGTGATTGGGGTGGCTCTTCTTGTGATGTGTCGTGGTGAAATTTACTCAAGCTATGTTGAACAAATACTAATCTCACTTTGATCGGTCATGATAGATTTGTAAGAAGGTATTAATGCAACAAGCACCCCCTCCCTCTTCTCTCTCTTTCTTACATATATAATTGTGTTTGCTTGATCATTGCCGATACATTTCAAAGCATCCCCAGCACTCTCTCTCTCTCTCTCTCTCTCTCTCTCTCTCTCTCTCTCTCTCTCTCTCTCTCTCTCTCTCTCTCTTTACGCGTCCTAGTTCGCATCCAAAACTAGGTGGTGTCCCAAATTTGTGTAGGGTTAGGTTATGGGTTTGTGTGAGTGTTTGTTGTTTTTTCCAACCCCAATCCAATTGAGCAGCATGGGAGCCTACAAGGGTGCTTAGAGGCCACTCCTCTTCTTGCCCGCCCCGGATCGCCTCAAATTGGTGCCCCCACTGAGGACGGCTTGTATATGTTTTGTGAAGGCTCAACCTTTACCATAATCAAGTAGCTTGCATGAATCACAAGAATTTGTATGATCCTTTCATTCCGATTGCAAGGCAAAAGGTACACATAATTCTTAGTAATAAGTTGCAATTTCAACGAGTAATTCGTAGAATTTTAGGTTCTCTTAGGTTAGCCGAAATAAACGCTTCGGTAAATCCTTTTATTTTGCCTCTCATTAGGTACGATCTTAGTTTCGATGAATATATCTTTGTTCTATTTTAGGCATTAGGTTATGTATAGAGCATGGATAATGGCCCAGAAATTTTCCCTTTTTACTTCACACCACATATTAGGATAAATATTGCACTTAGTAGAAAGATACATTTTCAGCAACGTATGGTGTTTATGTTTGGGACTGAAAGAACAGGGGGAATTCTTGCATCTCCACAACCTGTCATTCTACCTCTCATCAACTACCACACTTCTTTTGATGTACATGTGTTCATTTTATTTTAAAATGAAGTGCAACCAAACAAAATAGTGTGTATGTTGGCTTTTTGTTTGTCCACGTTTGTTACAAAACCAAAAAAAACCATTTGTTCTAACAAGGAGTGTGTGTGCAGTGAAAATTCAATCCTTAGAGATCTAGCTCTATTAACGATTGAGTTGCAGGAGCAGGTAGTAAAGCATCTCCCTCATAACAAGAGGGTGGTGAAGCTAAGGCGAAAGGTCCTGCGTGTGGATTCCATTTTCCTTTTGCTGTTGGGCACTAAGGAAGACCGTACATTCATCCAAATAGTGTGTGCCCTAAGATTGGTAAATAGAGTGAAATTTGGTGTTTGGCGAGTGCATTTCACCATTGAGGAAGACTCTTCAGGAAACTTGCGGCCAGAGTTCATGCTTCATAGACTCACATTTGGTGAATTTTTCCCTCATTTGCGTCTTATTAATAGTCTTCCTTTCACTTTCAACAAAGGAGATAGGGAGCTATTTAGGGCTTGTCTTAATAAAGAGAGCATCGAGAAGATTGCAAATTTGTATAAATTCTCATCCTTCTCTACTTTCTATGACACTTTGTTCATAGAGACATTGTAAATCTCTTGATACTTATGAATGATTTAACCATAATCCTAAGGAGTTTTTGTCCAGGAGTTTTATAGCACAAGTGGAGTCTTTAAATCTTGCAAGCTTGATTGGACTTGAGGAGGATGTTCTTTATGAAATTGTGAGAAGGTTGCCTCATTCCGACTATGTGGAACTCGAAGGAAAGGAGCTCCTAGTCAATTGCTACTTTCTCACAGCCTTTGACGTGCATGAAGATCTAGTTTTTATACAAACCGCTTGTGCATTGGGAATTGTAGAGCAAGTGCAATTCATTACTTGGGACATGGTTGCTCTTCTAGATCCAAAAAATGAATTTTTAGATATTTTTGTATATCGTTTTATCTTTGAAGAATTTCAGCCCTTCTTAGAGCTCATAAATAGTCTACCCTTTTGTTTTGATCAAACAAATCGAGACCTCATTGAAGCTTGGATAGCTGAAGAAGAAAACCTAGAGTGGTACTTTCTTACTTCTTCATTCGCAGGTGAGTGGTTCTAAATTTCTATTGTATCCCTTGTTACAACTCGTGTTGTAATCTTTCATAATAATGGAAAGCCAACGCCAAATGTCCGGATACCCTCTTTTCTTTGGAGAGCCTGGAGAGGATGCAGAATTATTTTTAGCAAATTTCAAGATGTCTTGTCGTATCAAGAGGATAGTAACTGATCAAGAACGTGTAGAGATGTTTGAGGTGGTCCTTAGGAAAGATGCTAGCACTTGGTTTGACTCTTTGCCTGAGGAAGTTAAAGGGAATTACACGGAATTTGTGAATCATTTAAAGAGATACTTCTTTGATCCCCAAAACACTCAAAAACTATGTCAAGACATTGTTTCTCATAAGCAAAAAGATTTAGATGACTACTACTTGTACAAGCAAGAGTTTCTACGTTTTTGGGCTCTATGGATACGAAATGTTGCTAACCCTGGTGATGGTGCAGAATTTCTAAAGAAGAAGAGATTCATAGCTGGACTCTTTCCTGATCTTAAGGTTAAGGTGGAGGCAGATGCACTTGCCACCTATGATGCAGCTGAAATTAGAGCTTCCAAGAAGTATAGGAAACTCAAGTGCCTAAGGGGAGAGGTTCCAGTAGAAGGTCTTAGACCCAAAGGTAAGTCACAAGCATCAACATCTAGGGAGCTTCCTGAGGTAACGGCGGAAGTGATTGAGAAGTGAAATGAATCTTTAAGCAGCTTGTCAATTCACCTTGCACAAGTTGTAGGTCCAAAAGGACAAGCAAAGAAGTCTGAAGAGCAAGATCCACGACCTAGGAGAGTCTTACAATGTTGGAATTGTGGAGAGTCTGGACATGGGATGTATAATTGTCCTTGGCCCCATGGGGAGCCAGGGAGACCTAACTTGAATTACCTAGTGATGAATGTAGGTGAAGGAACTAGTCAGCAACCATGGCTTCTACAAAGGCCAAATGGAGCTAGACCACCTCCACAAGGAGTGGAAGGAGCTCCACCTTTGCCATACCCAAATGTGCATGTGGTAGAGGTGACAAACTCAAATGAGGTTGACATGGAAGCAAATGGCATTAAGCGTGGCCGAGGAAAAGGGAAGGAGAAAGAAGGTGTCACATCACAGAGTGACCATGGATGAGGTAAGAAGGCAAAGGAGACCAAGGAAGCTAAGAGGACTCGACGTCGTATCAATATCCAAGACTTCCCTCTTGGACAAGTTAGGAGGGATTTAACAAAGGCAGCTAGCACTAGGAGAAAGGTAAAAGAGAGTGTGCCTTTTGTAAAAATTTCACATGCTGAAATTAATGAGGATATTACACCTGTGGTAGATTGTTACATCAAAGGAAGATTGGTTAGGAAAGGTCTAGTAGATGGGGGTGCACAAATTTGCATCATGACAGAGGGACTCATGCAAAAACTAGGCATGCACATCCATGAGACACCTGAAATTAAAGTCAAGATGGAAAACAATAGCAAAGCTAGGTGTGTAGGCATTTGTAAAAATGTTTTTGTAGAGGCCTTTGGAATTATAAAGGCGGTGGATGTTTATGTTATGTCTACCAAAGGAAATGGTTACCCATTTATCCTAGGGAGACCATGGCTAATGAAAATGCGAGCTTTGCAGGATTTGGAGAGTGGAAAGCTAATTTGCAGAAATGAAAATCATAAGAAGGTTATCTTTGACATGAAGGAGCAACGCCAAGAGGAGCTCCATGAAGAATCATCTCAAAGTGAGACGGAGGAAGGCTGGACCGATAGCACTTCAGAAGGAGAAAGTAGCGGCAGCATTACTGAAGAGGAGTCTTCCATCAAAGTCATGGTGGTAAGGTTTAAGCCAAACAACCAGGAGACCTCTTCTCAAGGTTTGGAAGAGGTAGGTACTCAAGAGAACCAAAATGTGCAAGATGAAGGAATGTTAGAAGGTATGTTGTCTACAACACTTACAAGGACAAAAGAGAGGAGTTCAAATGTGTGCTAGGAAAATTTCCGAGGCTTTTTGCTAAAGACTACACTGATGTTCGTGGAGTAGATGCTGTTCAACACAAAATTGAGTTGAAGCTAGAGGCCACACCTAAGGCTCAAAAGCTACGAAGGCTAGGAGTCATCAAGAAGCAGGCTTTACTCAAGGAGGTATGAAAGCTTCTAGCAGCAGGTTTCATTTATCTAGTGGAGAATTCAGAGTGGGTCTGTCCCGTTGTTGTCACTCCTAAGAAAAACGCCAAGTGGAGGGTGTGTGTGGATTACCGTCCACTTAATGAGGCAACAAAAAGAGATCACTTTCCCCTCCCATTTCAGGATGAGATACTAAATGAGGTAGCTGGTCAAGAAAAGTACACTGTGTGTGATGGCTACTCTCGTTACTTTCAAATAGGTATCGCATTGGAAGATCAATTGAAAACAACCTTCATCACTCATTGGGGTTGTTATGCTTTTAGAGTCATGCCATTTGGCCTGACAAATGCTCCTGCAACTTTCCAACGCTTCATGAACATGGTGTTTCAAACATTCTTTGGAAAGTCCATTAGGGTTTTTATTGATGATTTTTGCATTTATAGCTCAAAATCATTGCATCTACAAAGGGTAGAAGAAGGTTTAAAGAAGTTCTATGACATGGGAGGTCAATTCAACCCCGACAAGTGCCACATAGGTGAGGATGAAGTGATCTTGCTTGGTCACAAGGTTTTCTATAAAGGCATTGAGGTGGATCCTTCAAAGGCAAAGGCTCTTATTGAGCTCCCATCACCCAAGAATCTCAAAGAGGTCATCTCATTCATTCAAAAGGTGAAGTATATTTCACGCTTTATTCACTTAGCTTTGGATTTGCTTCATCCTTTGCAAAAGTTGACACAACAAGTAGAATTTGCATGGTCTAATGAGCTTGAAGAGTACTTTTGTAACATTAAAGTCATCTTGTCAGAACTACCAACACTCATGCCTCCTTGTTGGAAGTACACATTCTTTGTTAGCTCTAGTGTTGGGAAAGAAACAATTGGAGCGGTTTTGCTACAAAAAGATCCCCATAGTACCCAGATGTGACCCATCTACTTTGCTAGTAGAGTCATGAATGCTTTGGAGAGAGGCTACATGGAGGCAGAACTCATGATGCTTTCTCTCATGTTTGCGGTGATAAAGTTTAGATTCTACTTGCTACCAAAACATTTTGTAATTCTCACTGCAGAAAATTTGTTTCCTTGGGTGTCATCTCAAATGAATCTTAGACAGCAGCTAGTCCTTGCAAATGGTCCGTTTGAAAAATGGGGCATTGATGTTATGGGTCCATTGCCCAGGACTAAAAATGGAAAATTGTATATCTTGGTGGCCATAGACTACATGACTAGGTGGGTAGAAGCTCAAAGTGTGGCAAGAGTGAATGAGAAGACAGTTAGCAAGTTTCTGTACGCTCACATTTGTTGTAGACTTGGAACACCTTTGGAGATTGTTTTTGATAATGGTCCAGGGTTTAGAAAGGGCTTGCTCACAGAAGTCTGTGAAGAACTTCACATTCTACATCGTCATAGTACACCCTACTATCCCCAATCCAATGGTCTGGTAGAAAAAGCTAATGGTTTCATTGCAGGCATCATTAGAAAGATGGTGAGAAACAAGACAAAGTTGTGGGATGACTTCTTGGATGGTGCCTTGTGGGCGTATCAAACCACATATAGGGAAGCCACGGACTTTACACCATTTCACTTGGTCTATGGTCAAGAGGCTTTAAAACCAATTGAGCTCAACATTCCAACAATGCGACTTCATGGCAAAGCAGCACAAGATGATCAAGAAGCATGGATGGATCGACTTCTTACCTTAGCTGAGCTTGAGTGGAAAAGAGAAGTATCATACGAGTGCTACAAGAGGAAAGCTACGGAGGCGAAGGAGAAGCTTGACAAGAAACTAAAGGACAAAGGCATCAATGAAGGTGATCTTGTGCTAAGGTATGACAATCGACTCGATAATTGTTTTGATGCCAAATTTTAAACTAGATGGCAGGGGCCATATATAGTTAAGAAGGCTTTCAGTTCAAGCTACTATCAACTTATGGACTTGAATGGGAAAGAGCACTCCAAGAAGGTAAACGGGTATCGCTTGAAGCCTTATTTGAGTCGCCTTCTACCAAAGGATCTACCAAAGATCTGTCAAAGGGCAGATGTCTCATGTAAGTATTGTTACATAAGGTATGAGTGTAACTCCAGCCAAAATTCCGAGGGGCCAAACAATGAAGATCTCGTTAAGGACTCTGAAGCACTCTCTTTGGAAAAGATGCTCTATGATGGTACATGAATATACCATCATTCTGGGGGAGGGCTAATCATAGCCGTTTTTTGCCTTTCCATAATTGCCATAGTAAGCTACCTCACCCTATCAAATCACTCAAACATTTTGGTTATCCCTACCATTTCACTGTACATAGGCGTGTGTGAGTTAGGGGACTTTTCCCATATCTTCTTAAAAACCCTCAATTAGCTAGTCACTGGGCTAGTTGAGCCAAAAAATAAAAAATATAAAAAATATAAGGATATTATGGCCCATTTGTGTAAATCTTTCATTGTATATAGGGCCTAAATATAAGGATTTTTCATAGTTATTTTGGTATTTATTTAAATATTTATACTTAGGTGTGTGTTATTTATGCTATGTACATTGACTCACCATTACCATATTTTTTCTTACCATTTTGCATACTCTTTATTCCATATAAAAATAATTTCATGCAAGCTTCTCTTATTTTTGGTGTAACTCCATCCCAACGAAAATCCAAAAAAACTAGTTTTATTTATGTGTATATTTTTTCACTATTGTGATTCTTCCTTCCTACATCTATTCTCTTTTACTCTCATAAATTAGAACACCAAAAATATTCATCTTTTTATGGTAGACTTATAATGAGAGAGATTTATTTTGACCCCTTTATATTTTTTCCACCTATATTATTTATATTTGACATGTACATATTTTTTTAGACCCCTCAATATTTGATTTTCTTAGTTGTACTATTCACTTATAACATGATCTCAACAATATCTTCAATTATAGACCTACCAAATAAGGTCAAGGGTATGTGGAATGCATGCATGAACCATGGGGAGCTCAGTCTTGGAGGTATTCAAAAGAATCATCCAAAGAAGGACCTCACAAGGACCTTGTGCAGTGGAAAAACAGTCGGTTTTTATGAATTTTTAAAGATCACATGCTCCCCGAATTTGAAAAGGTGATACAAACAAAAGTTATAGCTCCTGAGCTGAAATTTCACCTCAAATTTTTTCATATTTTTTTGAGCTACAAGCTGTGAGCTAGGATTTTATTTGTGGACCCCGGTTTGCCCATGCTATGCAGCCACACTCCCTCTTCCACTTTATCATTTTCCTCTTTCACACACACCTCTCCACTCATCATCCCCACCTCTCTCACCACTCCTCTCTGCACCCTACTCACCTTCTTCTAAACCTTGAAGAATAAGAGAAACCATGGTGAACTCAAGTTTCCTCCATTCCAAAATTGACCACCTAGTCTCATTTTTCCTCATCCATATTACCCATATCTATCAAAAAATCATAAAATTCAGCCTCTTCTCTTGAAAGACAGCATCATGGTGATTGATTACTCATATTCAATTACCTTGGCTCCCAAAGGAAGGTCAAGAGTGGAAAAAACGTACCGTCAAAGCTAGTGGACCGTCAACAAGCGTCAAAATTGATCCTACTCAAGACACTTGGAGCATCAACATTGTAAGAAATCCATGTTTTCTTACCTATTAAGAGTTTTTTCTTCCTTATTTGTATCCTACTTGGATACTCCGATTGTAAATATCCAATTCCATTTGTAGATCAATAAAATAACTAACTCTACTAATTTACTAACACTAACCTACTATGAAAAGTCCTATCACCTCCACTTCTCTCCTCTCTCTCTTCAAGCACAATCGTGTTAGGAAATATTACATAGCTAAGTATATAATTGAGTATATTAGTTAATAAAGAGAGATAATTTTCACACACAAGAGATTATGGAGTAGAGACAGAGAGAGAGAGTTAGAGAGAGAGAGAGAGAGTACACACGATATACGTTGTTCACCCAATGTGGGCTACATCCACGGGAAAGCAGCCACTTAATGGCTTTAGTACTTTAAACAAGAAGTAGGTTACAAAGGGATTATACCCTTGATAGAGCTCCCTCCTTGCTTCACTCTCACCACCTCACACCCACCTTGTTGCATCAACTACACACTGTGAAATGTGTGTAGAAATGGCCTCCTTTTATAGGCCAAAAGGGTTGTCCTCTCTCATGAAAGGCAGCCATGTGTAGCCACCCTTGTGTAGCTAAGTCCAAATAGGACCCTCCAATCCGTCCATGTACGGCCGCCCTTGAGAAGACAAGTCCTCCTTTGAAATTAGCCATCAGCCCACTGGCCATTGACTTCTGAGCACCAGTCTCACTCGCCATTGACTACCGGCCACCGACCAATTGGCCAAATGGTAGGCCGTTTTCCAACCACTATCCGACCCGCTGTTCGGCCATAATATTTTGACAAAAAGGAATATTTCGACAAATGGCTGTGAAATTTTGGCGAGTGATTTTTCTTCATGCACGATGGCTTCTCCTCATAATGGGGGCCTTACAAATGTGCGTTTTTAATACAAAAAATTACAAGGGTTAAATGAGGCTCCATACTTACCAAATTGCTCCATTAGTGGATGTTGATAAAGGACAAACCAGTACATAGCAAGAGCCCAAGGAGACAAATGGTGGAGAGTTAGCTCAGAAAACCAATGCCAAAACAGACATTGAGAAGATTCAAGCATCAAGCAATTTTTTAGAACCAGCTTCAAGGATCAATTAAATGCCAGTGTCAAATTGGATAGGCTCTCACTCCTCTAGAAAGAACCAATAAAGGAAAGATTGGCTATGAAGAAGCTCGACAGAGCCACACTGCCATATGCATTCCCTATGACAATTTGTGGGACACCAAATTGATGCTAAAACCATTACACAGGGATGTGTTGCAGCCATCTAGGCTAGCTGGAATACCATCATCAAATCTATAGGCTAGATGATGAAATCTCAGGCATCCATGTCTAGCTCCACTTGGCTTGGCGACAATTTAAGGCACGGGATGCCATGATTAAGTATTCTAAATTTTTGTGATCTATATAGATAGTGATCTTATGAGAAGCTCCTTCAAGTAGGTGACCCCAAGTGTCGAAGGAGTCGATGATTTCTAAGAGCTCTTTGTCATGAATTTCATAATCGATTTCCGTAGCTGAGAACTTGCGGGAATGAAAATCCATTGAATGTACTCAACCATCCTCACCTACTTGGGATATAATTGCACCAAGGGAAAAATCTAAAGCGTCTATTTCTAGGATGAAAGGCTTTGTAGGATCTTCGTGAATTAGAATGGGTGCAGTCGTGAAAGCTTGCTTGAGAGTCTGAAAAGCTGTCGCGGCCTCTGAGTCCCAAAAAAGATATTATGGCCTGTCAACCTTGTGAGTGCTTTAACCACCTTGGAATATCCCTCGATAAAGATACGATAGAAATTTGCAAATCCGAGAAAACATTGGACATCTCTTACCGAGGTGGATGTCTCCCAATCAAGGATGGTTTGAACCTTCTTTGGATCCATGAAGATTCCCTTTTTCAGAGATAACATAACCAAGAAATTCCACCTTAGAGTGATGAAAAGAGCACTTCTCCAACTTTGCATATAACCTTGATGCACTTTTGTTGGACATATTAGTCACTATTTTCATGTTTAAGTTCTCCTAAACATGACATGGCCAAATGTGAATCAAATCACCTCACCAATAGCATTGCACTATGGTGGAATTTTACCAAAGAACACGATAGAAGAGAGCTTATTTGGCCTACATTTAAAAATTGTTCCTACCCATTTCTTATCCACACAATATAAACTAAATCATGTTGCTAGTGGAATTGAATTTGCAAATGTAGAAATGAAGATGTACAGGCTTATACTGATCGTTTTTTTTTGGAGCTGTCTCATTTAGATGTGGAAGCCATTGAGCATGTCACTTGTAGGAAACTAAAGTTTAAGTACATATCAAGGTTAGCATTGCAAATTGGTATTGTGGTAGATATTTTGGATCCAGATTCATTGTTGAAATCTTTTTACCTAGCTCTTAATGCGAAGAAGAAGAAAGGTGGAAATCAACCCCACATTGATAAACTTACTAACACAGCAATAACAAAAGAGCTCCTTTCTATTCTAGCTTTGACACAAAAAAGAATAAAAGTTGTGCTTCTTTCAAGAGACAAATATTTGACAATTCTACTACCCCTTAGTAGCTCAATGAAACAAACAACAAAAATATGCAACCAAGGGGAAACAAAAATTCTTAAAACAATCAACGTCCTGCTCAACCTTCCAATGGCAACAAGAAGTTGAAATGATTCAAATGTTTTCAATTTGTCTCCTATGCAAATAAGTGCCCAAACAACACTGCTAAGAGAAATAGCTATTTAACTTCAATGAACAACCCAATAGAGTCATAGATAATCCCAACCAAAGATCGTACAAAAAGAGTCATGCAAATGGTGCAACAATTAACCTCATAGAAGATGCTATCCTCAGTAACAATGGAATTGAAGCCAACAATGTGATGATCCCAAATATGATGCCAATGAGAACTCTTCTCTAGATGCTCCTATATCTCCATACACTTTACTAAATCTACTACCCCATGAACCTATATATCTTGGAGCCAAGGTCTTCATGCATGCAACCAAGAAGTATCCAACTTTCCTGATATTTGCAACACCGACCAACACGTCAACAATAAACATCATGGAGGCATTGCCACGTCATTATTAAGATTACAAGGTGAAAGCATGTTAACGTGTCATGCTTTTTGTGCTAGTTAGCACTTTCAAGTTAGCACACCTTTAAAAAGTTGGGCGTCCGGTAAATTTTTTACAAATAATATCAAAATTTGTGAGAGGTTGTAAATTTGGATTCCTTGTTTCAAGAGCTTTCTATTGATATATCATACGTTATAGATCTTGGAGATGTAGCTCATGTTATTGTTCTAGTTAGCATATATCAAAATTGTGCTAGTTAGCATTGTCCGGGACATGAAAAAGTGTGACACGTACAATGATGTTTTTGAGAAGAAAAATGCAGACCTCTTATCGGAGCATTGATCCTATGATTGTGCTATAGAGCTTCAGGAGGGAACCCAACCCCCTTTTAGCCCAATATACAAGCTATCTCAAGATGAATTGATAGAATTACAAAACAATATTGATGAGAATCTTGCTAAGGGGTTCATATGGCATTCAAAGTCTCGAATAGGATCTCCAATACTCTTTGTAACAAAGAAGGATGGAACTCTCCGGATATGCGTGGATTATAGGGGCCTAAACAAGATCACCATCAAGAATCGCTATCCCCTTCCCTTGATCCTAGAGCTTCTTGAGTGCCTTGGAAAGGAAAGAATATTTACAAAATTAGACCTTCGTGGTGCTTACAACCTCAGAATCAAACAAGGTGATGAATGGAAGACAGCCTTTCGCACAAGGTATGGTCACTTTGAATATACCGTCATGCCATTTGGTCTCACAAATGCCCCAACAGTTTTTTAGCATTTAATGAATGACATCTTTTGGGAGTATTTGGATTATTTTGTGGTAATATACTTGGATGATATCTTGATATTTTCCAAGGATGAAGAAGAGCATGAGCACCATGTACGGTTAGTGCTTGAAAAGATTCTTGCACTATGTGGATATATTTAGTATGCAATAAATTAGAAACAAAAAAGAAACAACAATCTACTTAGTTGTTAGGTCGGTGATGATGCGTAGTTCGTGTGTACACCACTAAGGCAAGGTTCAAATTGGTGATTATTAAGAAGTTTAGTATGCGAGGAAATTTGGATTTTTTTGTGTTCAAACTCCCTTGTCCTAGTAGTAGACGATAAAAAACACTATCAAAACATTTGGATAAATTAACCTTCAAAAGTTCTATCTTGTATCACCAAATCTTTACACTTTAGTTCATGAGTGGTAGATATCACTTATTGCAAGACCCTCTATATAGTGGTTCCTCACTAAATATGAACAATGGAACCATATTGTCTTATTAGCAAAAATAACTACACCACTACACAAATGTAAATGGTTGAGAGATAATATTATTTTATTGCTAGCACCTTCTCCGAAGTTCCAACCTACACAACATCCATTCATTATTAGTAAAAGAACAAAGAAAACACCATAATTAACCATTACACGTAAGCTATCCCAATTATAATGCTAAGGACATACAACAAGAGGCTATCCAATCGTGTAACAAGTAAAGGCACCATTATCTATATTCTTAGGTAACCTCTACGGCTTTACTAGTTCTAAACGTGTCAGTGTTATTATGGAAATATATTTTCCTTCCTTGAAATGATGCATTCTATTTTTTAAATTATTCCATAGGTTTTTGCTTTGCAATAAATACATTAGTAACAATTATCAAGCCTATGCCCTTTGACTCACATTTTATGCAGCAGGTCTCTACTTTTCCTACTAAAGGACTTGTTATGTATCATCTTAAATAGAGCCTCATTAATTTTAGTCCAAGATCCCTTTGTTGTACTCTTGGACGTATCTTCTAAATGACTATCCAAAGATCTAGAGTTTGTTGATGATCTGTCAGTAGATGATTCACTTGAATTGGAACTCTCCTTTCATTTGTAGCCGTCCCTTTCTTAGCCAGGTGCTCTAACTTCAGAGATCTTTGCACCTAATCATTAAACTTTGGAGTTAATGATACCACCTCCTATTCTCTTAATTTATTTCTTTTGAACCTACTCAAAAACCATGCATGCATATGTTTTTTTTATGGTGGCTCATTTAGCTACCTAGTCACCTCTTGATTTTCTAAAGAGATAGTTTACCCTATTTGATTTTATCCAATATGCAAAGGATGTCCTTATTCCCAGGATTTTCACTACACTCCAAAACGAAAGTCTTCTTTAGCTTATTGTAAGTTATCAGCTTACATGTGGGGTAATGATAGTACCATTTCCTTGTTGCATCCTTTAGACATACAAATTACCCCTTTTTCTGCCTTTGAAAGTGTAAAATACAATTTTCAAATCAGCTTGTCTTCCACTGTATTTGGGTTTATGATGATTTGATTCCCTTTTTTGGATTTGTGTAGATTTATCCTTGTAATTTGATTTCCTCTCTTTATGTTTGTGCTTGCTATGATGGTCCATGCCTATTTCCCATCTCTCATTATAATTATTATTAGTCTTTGCAACTATGTGAGGCACATTCCCTTTACCCATTTCTGTGTGTGATCCTGTTTTTTTTTGCGTTTGAGTCATTGATATTAGTGTATGAAATTTTTCTTTCCCTCTACCATCTCAATGCCAAGATCTATGTGAATGAGAGCATCTCTCAACCCTGTTTTAATGTCATCTTCTTGAATGTGATGATTGTTGAGAGGCTCATTTCATGTGGCATTTCCAATAGCTGATTGACTCTAAATTCTACGTAGGAGATTGATTCCTTTCAAGAGCTTTAGTTTACCCCCATGATTGCCATAATGGAATGAACTAATCACTTGAGAACCATTCTAGGATTACAGTTCAAGAGTCAAATGCTCGATGTCATATAAAATGAGTTGAACCAAATCACACTTCTCAACACCAAACAAAAAAGTGAGACAAAGAATTGTTTTGAAATGAAATTCAGATGACAACTAGAATTAGATATTCAATCTCCTAACTCGTTTGAAGGAAATATAATTGATACTGATAGCCATTTTTAGGCTCTCCATAATTGCTATAGTAAGTTACTCCACCCTACCAAATTCACCCAAACGCTATGGCTATCCCTACCATTTCACTGTACATAGGCGTCTGTGAGTTAGGGGGCTTTTCCCATATCTTCTTAAAAACCCTCAGCTAGCTAGTCACTAGGCTACTTTAGCCAAAAAAAAAAAAAAAGTATATTATGGTCTCTTTGTGTGTAAATATTTCATTGTATATATGGCCTAAATATAGGGATTTTTTATTATTATTTTGGTATTTTGTTTAAATATTTCTACTTAGGTGTGTGTTTTATTAAACCTATGTCCACCTTCTTTCATCCTCTTACACCATAATTATATTTTTTTCCAATACGTACATACTCTAACCTCATATTTTTCCTTTATACAAATCACTCCCACATTTTCACCCTCACCCTCGTGAAAACAAAAAATTGATTTCTACTCATTGGTTACGTTTATTATATTATTTACTTGCATACCTTTTCCTCTTTCACCCAAAATAATTCAAGGAGGGACCATATCATATGATTCTAATATCTTTCCATATCCATAACTCCATATTTTTATTATTATTTTTACTCATTATTCTAACACCATGTGCTCATTGAGCTAAAGTCCATGAATAGTCCATACACTAGTCCCACCATGTATATATTTCTTTATTCACCAATAATCCTCCTCTATGCATGGGTCAAGGGTAACTTGAATGCTTTGTATTATATTATGACAAAGGAGGGGCTCACTCTTGGATGCATTGTACAAATTCAACAAAGGAGGGGGCCACTAAAAGACTTTTGCAGGCATAAAAAACAGGCTTTTTGGTGAGAATTTTGGCACCTATCTCCACTCTGAATTTGGAGCGGTGGTCAAAAGATAAAATGTAGCCCACGCTCTGAATAATCACCTCAAATTTTCACATGAATTTTGGAGCTACAGAGGTGAGCTATGATTTTTTGAGTGGACCCCAGTCTGCCCACTTTTCTCACAAGTAGCCCTTAGTCTTCTCTCACCTTTCCACACACCTACTCACTCTTACACATCCATCCCTCTCCTTCCCTCACTCAAACCTGCAATTTCCATGGCTTCTCCCACCCTCTTCACCATTATCCTTCTCTCTCATGCCTATAGTTCTTTTATGAACCTCTACATACATACACCCTCTCCATGTCTCTCTCTCTATTGCTTCTATGTTACAATTTCATTTACCTCTCCTAAAAATATCTAAAATTCATCATCTTAACCATGATAAATTCTGCAAATTGAGGATTTTTTGTCAACAAATCCTCTTCTCATCGTGGTGGTCAGCCGTAGCGGTGGCGTAAAGAAGCGAAGAAGAAGAAGAAGACCAGCGGTCATTTTTTCCACAATCTACACAAGGGTGAGTTCAAGCTTCTTCAAAGCTTCACCATCTCAATGATTCTCTTTTAATTCACCCCTCTTCCTTCATCAAATCAACTCATTCTACCCATTGTAAATGTATCACTAACAATTCTAGTGATTATTACCACTAACAACTAACTTCTCTTGTAAAAATGCACCCACACTATCAACATATGGAGTAGGCAACCGCACAAGTAAAACAAATTCACTCACTCCCATGGAAGTTTCTCTCCTTTCACCACATCAATAATTCTCTTACTTGAGCCCACATCCATGTGACTCAAGAGAAAAGAGAGACCCCATTCTCATTTGAAATTCATAAAAATTCATAATCCTTGATCTTTCCTAATAAAATTGATTAGGCTTAATCCTAATCAAGGCTTCTAAAACCTATAAATAGAACCCATTCCTCCTTGTAAAAGACAGGACTATACCATTGCACACTAGATTGAGCATAGCACATGCCAGTTCTATCTTGGTTGTAAAGAGAGAGTAAGCTTTCTATACACCATCACTTTGGTGCATAGAAAAGCTTGAGCTAGTTTGAGTGAGTGCGAGTAGAAGATATTCTTCCTACCATTGTTGTATCTACCCCAACATCAATGAATTGGTAGTTTTGGGTGCAATTCATGTCCAAAGGCTCATGCTTCTCCTCCAATTTGGCTTGGCAAACTCATTCAGCTTCATAAGGTGACTTGTTTCATTGAAGGTTGTTGTTTTGTTGCTTGTGATTCATTGGCTATTGTTTGGCTACCATTGTAAGAGGGTGGACGGTGAGAGGGATCCCATAACCCTAAGACAATGTGCTAGTGATGCTATAACCAAATCTTGTCACTTGATTCCGCAAGCTCTAAGTTCCTTTTTGTGCAAAATATAATGTTGAAGCTAAGGTGTACACCATCTCTCTCTCTCTCTCTCTCTCTCTCTCTCTCTCTCTCTCTCTCTCTCTCTCTCTCTCGTGTTTTAGTGTGTAAGAGTGTTCCATTGGTGTTAGGGTTAGTGTAAATTCATTGCTTGTTTGTGGGTTGCCCTAACGATTCTCCTCTTTTGCATCCTAGTTTTCTCTTAAACTAGGTGGTGCCCCTTTTGTAGTTGGGATTTGGCTGTGGGTTTGTTGTTTTGGTTTGTGTTGTGTCGTGCCCCAGCCCCATTGAGCAACACGGGAGCCTTGAAGGGTGTCTAGAGGTTGCTCTTCTTGTTGCCCGCCCCAGACCGCCTCAATTTTGGTGCCCGCACGGAGGACCGATTGTGTGTTTATTGTTGTTGTATTGCATGAATGCTTGAATTTTAGCATAATCAAGTAGATTATATGAATCATGAAAACATGTATGACCGAGTCTAATTTCAAGGAAACATAAATTGATCTAGAATATGGTTCGGATTATGCATAACATAAGAAAAGAAAAAAAACATTTTCACATAAGAATCTAGAATTCATGCTGAAAGACCTTTCAAAACTTTGTGTAGTTAGTTGATGATTGTTTGGAACTAATCTTTGTGTGGTTCTAGCATTGAGAGACTGTGACATGCTATACCTTTGAGGATATCCCAATCTTCTTCGGGAATCTAGAAGAAGATGTTGATGATTTTCTTGCTGATTTTAGAATGGTTTGTCGTATCCTATGACATTGAAAAAGGGGATTTTCTATTGCTATGCCTTAGAGGCAACGCTGAGCAATAGTTTTGGAGTATGTCTTCTCAGATTGAAGATGTGTATACCCGAATTTCCAAAGCTTTGAAGACCACATTCTCTAAAATTCCAACAACAGAGACAGCATGGGCTTCATTAGGGAGACTTCAACAACATGGTGAAGACTACTATGCTTATGAGGATTTTTTTTCTCGTCAATGGGGAGGATGTGGGTTTAGTTCTACATTCCCAGATTATGTAAAAATGGATCAATTTATTTCGGGTTTGTCTCCTTTCCTAAAGACTAAGGTTACTTGTAGTGGACCCTCTACCTTTGAAGAAGCGGTCACTATTGCCCGAAGGAAGTTTCACAAGTACTTCTACATCAAAAATGGTTTCCATCATGCTGGAAGAACCAACCATCATGAAAATGTTTCTATCAAGGAGTCATCTCCTTTGCCATACTTGTCTCCTTCTACTCCAACAAATGTTGAAGAAGTTACTTACATGCCAACTGATTATTCAAGTGCTAAAGTGTGTAGCCAAGATTCAAATGTGGAATCTCTTTCTTCTACCTTTATCACAAGCATGCAAAAATTGACACAAGATATCTCAAATGGCATTGATGATTCAATAATGGATACATCCAACCTTTTGGCAGAGGATCAATTTCTAGTCCGAGCAGACGAAGCTTTTGTGCAACATGACTCTATGGAGAATGAAGACCTTGAAGGTAACCTTGATCTTATGGAATGTTCTGAGAGTGTATCTTGTCTGAAAGAAGAGAGTGAAGAAGAAGATGAAATCATAGGTGGAGAGATCATAGACCACATTGATCATAAAGAGATGATTGTGTACATGGAATGCCAACTCCAAAACAAAGTAGAAGAGTGTGAGTTGAATCCATGTGAGGATAATATTGAAGAAGTGTTTGAGGATGTTGAAAAGCATTGGTATGACCCATGTATGTTAAGCATGGAGGAACCTATCATGCAAGAAGCCAAAGTTTTCACAAAATCAAACAGTAATCCATCAACCTTTGAGGTGGTACAATGTGAGGAGTTACAACCTTGCCAAAGGGGGGGCTTAGAAGGAGATGAAGAACATGGGAGAGTAGTAAAAGATAAAATCATAAAAGGAAACTATCAGAAGGGTATCATTCTCTCCAATGGTGTTTTAGTGGGTGGCTCTTCATTCATGGGACAATCTCTTAGCAAGGAGATCCAAGCTTTTGAAGCCCCAATCATCTTCATATTGGGTTTCACCTCTTCAAGGTCAACTTCTCCTCTCTTCACATATACCTTTCATCGGGGACACCATACCTTCTTAAGTGGAAGAGGACATGAATACTTGGCAATGAACGGATTTTTCCAAACCTTCTTCATTTGGTTCTTTGGTGTATGGAGGTCGCTCATTGTGATGCTTCTGGTCTTCATCATAGATGAAAAACTTGTTGATTGCTACATGTGGATATTTCATCAATCAGTACCAAAATCTATTCTCTTTCAATGTGTTGGAAGCAATAGAAACCTTCCTCTGTTATCTACCTATGTGGTAAACTATTTTCAATACCTTCCAATAGTAGCTGGAAGCATGGATCAAGCTTTCCTAAATCATGAACGTCATAGAATTTTTTACTTGTTGATGAGCCTACCCAGGTTGAATGAATTTTATGAGCTACAGTTCAAGAATTTTCTCATACAAGCTCTTGAAGATCGTAGCAGATACATCAACTTTACACAGGAGGAAGAGCAACCAATCTTTTATATCACATTCGTAGGGATAGATGCAATGATGGACAACAGTAAAATCTACAAGTTTCTTCAACCGAAATCAGTAAGTGAGTCCATACCATACATCTCGCTTTGGGAAAGATATTTCACGATCTTTGATCCTGGGGGGTGCTTATGGAAACTTTCTCGATGGAGGAGGTTTACTCCGTCACTTCATTTTATCCTGCTATTAGCTCGAGAACCTTTCATATCACACAAGGTTTTTTAATCATACAACAAAGGTTCTTCAAAGATAAGAGCAGACAAAACAGACGTTACATAAAATACATGTTGTATGATCGGATAAATGGTACATGAATGTACCATTATCTAAGGGGGGGGCTATTGATAGTCGTTTTTCGGCTCTCCATAATTGCCATAGTAAGTTACTCCACCCTACCAAATTCACCCAAACGCTATGGCTATCCCTACCATTTCACTGTACATAGGCGTGTGTGAGTTAGGGGGCTTTTCCCATATCTTCTTAAAAACCCTCAGCTTGCTAGTCACTAGGCTAGTTGAGCCAAAAAAAAAAAAAAAAAAAGTATATTATGGCCTCTTTGTGTGTAAATATTTCATTGTATATATGGCCTAAATATAGGGATTTTTTATTATTATTTTGGTATTTTATTTAAATATTTCTACTTAGGCGTGTGTTTTATTAAACCTATGTACACCTTCTTTCATCCTCTTACACCATAATTATATTTTTTGCCAATATATACATACTCTAACCTCATATTTTTCCTTTATACAAATCACTCCCACATTTTCACCCTCACCCTCGTGAAAACAAAAAATTGATTTCTACTCATTGGTTACATTTATTATATTATTTACTTGCATACCTTTTCCTCTTTCACCCAAAATAATTCAAGGAGGGACCATATCATATGATTCCAATATCTTTCCATATCCATAACTCCTCCATATTTTTATTGTTATTTTTACTCATTATTCTAACACCATGTGCTCATTGAGCTAAAGTCTATGAATAGTCCATACACTAGTCCCACCATGTATATATTTCTTTATTCACCAATAATCCTCCTCCATGCATGGGTCAAGGGCAACTTGGATGCTTTGTATTATAACATGACAAAGGAGGGGCTCACTCTTGGATGCATTGTACAAATTCAACAAAGGAGGGGGCCACTAAAAGACTTTTGTAGGCATAAACAACAGGCTTTTTAGTGAGAATTTTGGCACCTATCTCCACTCTGAATTTGGAGCAGTGGTCACAATAGAAAATGTAGCCCACGCTCTGAATATTCACCTCAAATTGTTTTATGAATTTTGGAGCTACCAGCGGTGAGCTATGATTTTTTGAGTGGACCCTAGTCTGTCCACTATTCTCACAAGTAGCCCTTAGTCTTCTCTCACCTTTCCACACACCTACTCACTCTTACACATCCCTCCCTCTCCTTCCCTCACTCAAACCTGCAATTTCCATGGCTTCTCCCACCCTCTTCACCATTACCCTTCTCTCTCATCCCTATAGTTCTTTTATGAACCTCTACATACATACACCCTCTCCATGTCTCTCTCTATTGCTTCTATGTTACAATTTCATTTACCTCTCCTAAAAATATCTAAAATTCATCATCTTAACCATGATAACTTCTGCAAATTGAGGATTTTTCATCAACAAATCCTCTTTTCATCGTGATGGTCAACAGTGGCGGCGGCGTAAAGAAGCGAAGAAGAAGAAGAAGACCAGCGGTCATTTTTTTCACAATCTACACAAGGGTGAGTTCAAGCTTCTTCAAAGCTTCACCATCTCAATGATTCTCTTTTAATTCACCCCTCTTCCTTCATCAAATCAACTCATCTTACCCATTGTAAATGTATCACTAACAATTCTAGTGATTATTACCACTAACAACTAACTTCTCTTGTAAAAATGCACCCACACTATCAACATATGGAGTAGGCAACCGCACAAGTAAAACAAATTCACTCACTCCCATGGAAGTTTCTCTCTTTTCACCACATCAATAATTCTCTTACTTGATCCCACATCCATGTGACTCAAGAGAAAAGAGAGACCCCATTCTCATTTGAAATTCATAAAAATTCATAATCCTTGATCTTTCCTAATAAAATTGATTAGGCTTAATCCTAATCAAGGCTTCTAAAACCTATAAATAGAACCCATTCCTCCTTGTAAAAGACAGGACTATACCATTGCACACTAGATTGAGCATAGCACATGCCAGTTCTATCTTGGTTGTAAAGAGAGAGTAAGCTTTCTATACACCATCACTTTGGTGCATAGAAAAGCTTGAGCTAGTTTGAGTGAGTGCGAGTAGAAGATATTCTTCCTACCATTGTTGTATCTACCTCAACATCAATGAATTGGTAGTTTTGGGTGCAATTCATGTCCAAAGGCTCATGCTTCTCCTCCAATTTGGCTTGGCAAACTCATTCAGCTTCATAAGGTGACTTGTTTCATTGAAGGTTGTTGTTTTGTTGCTTGTGATTCATTGGCTATTGTTTGGCTACCATTGTAAGAGGGTGGACGGTGAGAGGGCTCCCATAACCCTAAGACAATGTGCTAGTGATGCTATAACCAAATCTTGTCACTTGATTCCGCAAGCTCTAAGTTCCTTTTTGTGCAAAATATAATGTTGAAGCTAAGTTGTACACCATCTCTCTCTCTCTCTCTCTCTCTCTCTCTCTCTCTCTCTTGTGTTTTAGTGTGTGAGAGTGTTCCATTGGTGTTAGGGTTAGTGTAAATTCATTGCTTGTTTGTGGGTTGCCCTAACTATTCTCCTCTTTTGCGTTCTAATTCGCTCTTAAACTAGGTGGTGCCCCTTTTGTAGTTGGGATTTGGCTGTGGGTTTGTTGTTTTGGTTTGTGTTGTGTTGTGCCCCAGCCCCATTGAGCAGCACGGGAGCCTTGAAGGGTGTCTAGAGGTTGCTCTTCTTGTTGCCCGCCTCGGACGCCTCAATACAACACTTGACAAAGCTACAAATGATCCAAAAGTTCTAACCTATTGATAGACCTTAATCGAGATATTTTGAGAAAAAAAAGTAATGGGTCTTATTTATATGTGTTCGTAATACTGGGTTCTAACTTATCATATATTCAAAAAAAAAAGAATCATAACTCCTAGTAAATCTCTAGGTAGCTTGTAGAAGAATCATTCGTGTAGACTATCTCTTGAAGCAAGTTCTCTCTATCTACAATCTTGGCAAGTGAAAAGATCAGTTATTTAAGGGGGTTGAAATTTGAAATCATTAAGCTTGTTTGGAGAGACATTTGGCAATCGAATAGGAAGTATGTTCTTGCAAAGGTTATCTAAAACTAGTGGAGTTGAGCAAAATGGAAAAGCTTAAGAGGAAATCATCCCCTACAAATTAATGTGTATTTGTTAGAAGCAAAAAGGAACTTAGCATGATCCACATAAAGAGTTACCTAGTTCCAACATTTTATCTCAATGTAGGCCACGTTTTGACATTTTGTCCCTACTCCCACACTCTCTCGTCTATGCAAGCGTTCTCTCAGCATCACCTAAGCCTTGGCAGTTGGCCTCTTGCCTTGCACATGCCCTGCCCAATCCTTGTCCCTCTATTGCAACCCCATCACAGGCTAAGTCGATCAACTACGCGTGCAATTGGTCTACTTTCATCGTTGTTGATTTGTAGATATACAAAGAGATGTCAAGTCTCTATCCTCCATGCATGCAAACTTATATTGACCAATAGGTCAGAAGACTTGCCCTACAATGCAAAAGCGAGGTCTTCTGTCGCCAACACATAGAACCCCCTCCCCCCCACCCCTACCATCTAGCCTACTCTCCCCTCCTACTCTTCGCTACTCCATGCACATACAACTGTCTGTGGCTTTGCACCTTCACCATTTGTGTGCTTCATGACCATGGAGCTCCATTTTCCGCATCCATGCTCTCATATGAAAGCATACATAAAAAATGGCAATGACCAATGTCTCTACCTTCCTCTCGATACAAATGACTACCCTTGCACCTCCCCTTTGTCGATTCTCATTTGTGCTGCAAGAGAGAGAGAGAGAGAGAGAGAGAGAGAGAGAGAGAGAGAGAGAGAGAGAGAGAGAGAGAGAGAGAGAGAGAGAAAGAGTGCAACCTACAATCTGTTGTGTACAGAGAGAGAGAGAGAGAGAGTGCAACCTACAAGCTGTTATGTAGAGAGAGAGAGAGAGAGAGGGAGAGAGACTGCAACCTACAAGCTATTGCATAGAGACAGAGAGAGACAAAGAGGGAGAGGGAGATAGTTGTGCCCTCTGTGTGTCTCCACGCAGTGCAGAGAGACCCGATGTCAAAGAGAGAAAGAAGGCCAAGCTGGTCTATCCATGTCGGCTTGCGCTCCAAAACAAAAAAGATAGCTCTTTATTTTATAAATAAAACTTCAGTCAGTGCCCGTGGGCCTCTTATTATATTGGTTCTATAGTTTTTTTTTTAATACTATTAATTGCTCCACGCAGTGCAGAGAGACCCAACGTCAAAGAGAGAAAGAAGGCTAAGCTGGTCTATCCATGTCGACTTGCGCTCCAAAACGAAAAAGATAGCTCTTTATTTTATGAATAAAACTTCAGTCGATGCCCGTGGGCCTCTTATTATATTGGTTCTATAGTTTTTTTTTAATCCTATTAATTGCTCATTCTTGCAAGTGCCAGTTCCCCTTTTTTTCACCTCAAAAAACTGAGAATCTTCTTTGATTCCACTTAATTCGACCCCAAAAAAGATTGGTGCCACCTATTTGTGTTATCATGTGATTTTGGTGCATTGACAAACTCACTCTAAGTACAAGGACCACTTAATGAATCGAACAAAACAAGGAGGGGATTCTTGTATTGAGTCCCCCCCCCCCTCTGTACTATCTAACACGGGGTCTTAATGACCCCATGGCAATGGGATCAACAACTGTGGACGGACAGGGGGGATCTCAAGGAGAATGGACGGAGGAAAAAACAGTTAGCAAGTTTACCCGTGGCCGCTCGGGCTGGAGACTCAAACCTAAGACCTCCTTGTTGGCAGCTTGACACCTTAACCATGCGTCCACATGGGTTTGCTTGTCCCCAAGGTGAATCTTGTCTCTTATAAAGTGAACTCGGATAGGGACAAAAGTAAACACAGACCAAAAAAATAAACAACGACATACCAAATGGCATATGTGCTTTGCAAGACATGTTCTTCACTTCAGCACCCTAGATCCCACCGCTTACAGTTCATTCAAGATCCCATGTTAGATAGTGTTGAAGCCCTCCCACCCATGCGCCCCCCCCCCCCCCCCCCCCCCCCCCCCCCCCTTTGTGTGCGGGTGTGATATATTTTAATCTTACCAAATAATGCATTGTATCGCCATGAAATAGACACACACACACACACACACACACACACACACACACACACACACATGCACACACACATGCGTGCGGGACAGGGGGGGCATATAATTAGTAGCTTAAATCTTCTCGTGTAAAATTTGAAGATCGTGAAGACCTCACCTTGTAGCTAGAGCAGAAATACCAAACCATTGCATGTAACACAATAAAAATTTTACAGTTATTGATGAGTTTTAGTACACCCTCTCTATGGCAAAGAAAACACACTCATTACACCCTCACCTTCGGATTGTGTTGAAGAGACTTTCTACTTGATTGAGACCTTGATTAAAACCTCTTGGAAATAGCATACTTCAAATGACTAGTATGTGACCCACGCGTAGCTACGGCTAAGAAGAAGCAATCATGAGACTCTCCTCCCTTACGTTCCCCCAAAGGTGGCAACATGTACATATACACATTAGTATGTGACTCGTGCATTGTTGTGGTCATGAAGAAGTAACTATGGCACTCTCCTCCCTCACCTTCTTTGAACGGGGCAACATATATATATGTGTGTGTGTGTGTGTATGTGTGTGTGGGTGGGTGGGTGTAAACACACACACACACACACGCGCGCGCGTGCATACTCGTGCGTTGACAATGGCCTAGCCATGATCTTAGAGGATGATTCACACAATCAAATGCACTCTTGTCAAATCTGATAATGGGATTTCCACAAACCTTCGCTCTTTACCAACTCACTCTCTCTCTCTCTCTCTCTCTCTCTCTCTCTCTCTCTCTCTCCCCCCCCCCCCCCCCCATCGTGACAAACTTGATCGACATTTGGAGTTGATATGTGGATGGATTAACTTTGCCATAAGAAAGTGAGTCCCTCTCTATTTGTAGAAACATACTTAGCCTTCGAGTTTTTCTCAGTCTCTCTCTCTCATGCACGCACGTCTCGTGTACGCGTATGTACACACACTCACCGCAACAATCAACAAATCAGTGGGGGAGGGGAGGGGAGGGGGTAGAACAATTGCCCGTGACACGTGGAGGTGTCAAATTTTCAAGAACTTTAAGAAAGAGTATAGGAGTGCCTCTTTAGAATAAATTTTTAAAATTTTAAAATAAAAAATTACTCAATTTGTAAAAGTAATATCAATATTGGTCTTGGAAAAATTTTCTTTTAAAAAATCAAAATATATCTTCAAAAGCCAAATTTGCATTGAGAAGCAAAATCCCCCCCAAATTTATCTTTTTTCTATGATTTACTCTAGTAGAGTCGAAAGTCTTTTGTTAAAAAAAAACAAAGTAAGTTTTTTGATTTTTCATTGTCAAAAGGCTTTTCATTCATACAATTTGCTTTTCGTTCATGCAGTCTTACCCTTCAGTTATATATATGTGTGTGTGTGTGTGGAAATATTTTAAGAGATAGAGAGAGATTTTTTGCAGAGTGTGGTTTTGGTGTAACGGCCTATCTTTCAAGGTTGTTGTCATCTTCTCTCCATTTAGCTTACCATGGAATTTTATTATCTTTAGGAGAGGCTTTTTCTATAGTTTTTGGTTTTTTTCATTTGCGCATGTAGCTAGTTGTACTTGGTTCTCACAGCTCCAATTTGTTTCTTTAGTTCTCTCAAATTCATCATCTTCTGGTCACTCTCAGAGATTTTTCAAGTAATACGAATAAGCCACTTTTGAGCGAGAGAGAGAGAGAGAGAGAGAGAGAGAGAGAGAGAGATTAAAAATTCGTTTTATTGCCAACATTATCCAAATTCCCTTCTAAGGAACAGATTCCGAGTCCTAGATTTATTGGAGGTAGAACTAATCTTCTTCTTCTTCTACTCTCTCTCTCTCTCTCTCTCTCTCTCTCTCTCTTCAGTCATACTAAAAATCGAGGATATTTTGATATGAATAGTTGTTGAAAATCACATCTCTCTCTCTCTCTCTATATATATATATATATGTCACACACACATGCATGCTCGTGCGTTGGCAGTGGCCTACTCATGATCTTAGAAGCAGATTCACACAAGCAAGTGCACTCGTGTGGAATATCACTATATCCTTTCCACAAACCTCCTCTGTTTACCAGCTCTCTCTCTCTCTCTCTCTCTCTCTCTCTCTCTCTCTCTCTCTCTCTCCCCCCCCAAGGTGATAAACTTAAACTACATTTGGATTTGGCATGTGGTTTTCTTAACTTTGTGATATGCAAGTTCCCCTCTATTCATAGAAACATACTCAACCTTTAAGTTTTCCTCTCGCTCTCTCTCTCTCTCTCTCTCTCTCTCTCTCTCTCTCTCTCTCTCTCACACACACACACACACACACACACACACAGAAAGTGTGCGCTTGAGCTCAAGACTTTGTTTATAGATATTTGAAAGCAACTATTTACGACTGTTCTGATGACATCAATCGCTCTCTCTCTCTCTCTCTCTCTCTCTCTCTCTTTTATATATATGGATATATATTTATTTATTTATTTATCTATCTATTTATTTATTTATTTAGGCTCGTCATAATTGAGAGAATGTATGGATTTTAACACTAGGTTGGTAATGGGACAACTTTATGTCTTGGGACACTTTTATGTCCTATTAAGTGACCATTTTCCTTGAATTATGTCAAGAGTTTCAAAATGGATTTTGAGGTGCTATCTATCTAGAAAGTTGTCTCATGAGCTGAAAAAAACTTGACATTTTTTTGGAATATCAATTCCATCTTTAACCTTGTCCTTGCACAACATTTCACAACCTAAACTGTGTGAAAAAACGGGTCCTGTTTTTGGCTTTTTTCAACTTTTTGCAACTATACCACTCTAGAATTCATGTTTGTGAGGTCTATAATGCTAGAGAAATATCTTTAGTAGTCCTCAACATGTCCTGATGCTTCTAGGGAGAAATAAATGTTAAAGTTGTAAGTTATGACCAAATTACAAAAATTGTCAAATCCTGCTTTTTAGCCAATTTTAGCTCTTCTATGATTTTTCTGGTGGCTTTCATGATATCCAAATGCAGTTTTGATATTCTATGTCGCATATTGTAACATAAAGCTAATATTCCTTGAGTTTTGGGGAACCTAATACCCTATTTTGCACAGTAGACAACGATGGTTGATTTTTTCGATTATAGAAGAAAATGAAACATTCTAGTATATCAAGTATAGCTTTATCAATATTGTTGTTTTCTTGTGACAACTACATGCATTTTGTAGGTAGTAACCAATCTAGTCATAAGGATCAAATTTGGCTAGATATTGAATAGTTTCTATGCATGGGATTCTACAACTCATAATGTTGAACCTAGTTTTTTCATGTTTGTTGTATTTAGCACTTCATCTTTGTCCCCAAGATTCCCCTTGGTAAGAGATGTATTATTCTTTTGACATGCTCCATGGCTCCTTATGAACCTAAAGGAAAATAGGTAACTAAGAAAACATGCATATATTATTTGTATTGAGCGTGGCTATAGAAACTTTGATGATAGGTTTGCATAATGGTAAAAATTCAACTTTTTTGTACCTATTTCTTTTGGCAAAACAAAAAATAGTGAGTGAGAAGCAATCATATGTTCTGATCACCAACCCATTGAAGGTAACTAGGGAATTTATCTCAAGTCCTACAAAAATCCCTAATCTTATTTTTATGCAACAAAACGTAAGAAATTACTGTTTTGATGAAAATGTACTGGTCCATCAACTTTGGAGGCTTGGTGTGACCAAAGATGAGAAATTTTACAAGTTTCTTATTTTCTCCATGTGTAGTAGGCCTTGAACTATAACCTCATGAAAGGATTTTACAAAATGAGTGGATCTACTATGGTTTTGGAGGTTTTTTTCAAAACCCTGAAAGGACACTTTTATGTCCCGTTAGGTTACCAACCTAGTGTTAAAGGGTGGCACATGGTTTACCTCCTAAAAATAAAAGGGGATAAAAAAACTTAGAACAGGTAAAAGGACTCTCAACTCGGCAGTCTCTATTCTCATTTGGGGTGCCAATGTCGAGGTTGGTTTTTTTCGTACATTTTACCCATTTTAAGGCATTTTTCTCGTTTTCTATGGGAGAAAATGTTAGCCACTCTCTCAAAAATACACTATAATCCCAAGAAAATAATAATTTCTTGGAAATTGGCAAGGGTGCCCCTGGTGAATAGGAGTCCCCATGAGCTTGGTGATACTCTCTCTCTCTCTCTCTCTCTCTCTCTCTCTCTCTCTCTTGCATGGCCAATGACATGTATAATAACCCCATCATTTGCATGCATGTCCCCAAAGCAATACATAATGAAGTCGACCCACAGACACGCAAACCTTCTCCTTTTTTTCTAGGGATAGATGTTTGAGATTAGTTAGTGTGCGTGTGTGTGTGTATACATATATTTCTGTGTGTGTGTGTGTGTGTCAATCATAGTTTAGAGAATTTATATATATATATGTGTGTGTGTATATATATACATGTATATGTGTGTGTGTGTGTTTTGGTGTGTGTGTCCATCATAATTTAGAAAATTTATAGATTTTTTAGGGTGGCACATGGTTTAACTCTCAAAAATAAAAAGGATAAAATAATTATGAATTGACATTTTATCAGACATTTTATTCATTTCAAGGCATTTTTCTTGTTTTGTATGGGAAATAATGTTAGGTACTCTTTAAAAAATACATGATAATATTAAGAAAATAACAATGTCTTGGAAATTTGAAGGGCAAAGGTGTCCTTGGTGAGTAGGAGTCCCCATGAGCTCAATCATAAAATCTATGTGTGTGTGCGTTTTATGTACGCAAATCTAACCAATTTAGGGCATCACTTTGCTGCCATTTGAAATGGCTTTCTCAAAGCTCTATGAACTTAACCTCTCTTAGTGCATTCAGCAAGAGGATTAGGTTAAAAAATCATAAGCAATATCAGATTTACCAAAGATTCTATCTACGATTGGTCATTGCCACCATCTATACAACTTACCCATCATTGTCACTTTAGTAGGAGTCACTATGATCTTCTTAGTAGGAGTCATTATGTCACTGAGTTAAAAAGACAAAGTTCTTAATAGGTACGGTTAACATTACCTGCCTGGCAAAAATCGGATAGCATCTTGTTTGTATATCGAACAAATTTTCAAAAATTGAGTTTTTGCCATCTCACAATGAGACCCTCCACCGGAGGTCTACGGCTCGCCATTCATGGCTTATACCCAAATTCCTTCTTAATTTTTGAAAGCAAAAGTCGTTAAACCATAGATTTCTCAATGCATTTAAGTATATTAGTTTATGCATCTTATTTTGTAAAATGAACTGTTGTACAAAAAGCCAAATTGCTATCTTTCTCAAAACCCACTAAGACAGATTTTTAGGCTAGGTCAACACATCTTTTTCTGTCCTGCAATGTAATGTGTTAAACATTTATAACTTCAATGCTTTTTATTCATACAAAGCCACCAAACAATCCAGCATAATGATCTATATATTAAAAAACCTTAAACAAGATTTCCTTAGCATGCTTGTCTTGGAGACCTCAAAGATAACCAGATTCTAAGTAGGTGCATGCACACCTACCTATGTAGTCGAATGCTAGCTTGAGTCATGTGTTCGAACGGATTACAGAAGCGAGAATGCCTTCGATGATTGATTCTTATGCCGTTGACTCCACTGTGTAGGCGGTTGTTGCATATTGCCCTTATGGTAGATAGAGAGCTTGTTGTTGCAGATCAATTTTGACCATTTACAGGGCCGAGCTTTTCAATCCAAGGCTAAAAGAGCCACATCGAGAGCGGTTGAGAGTTCATAGGTGATAACTTACAAGAATCTGCCAGTGGGTGTGTTTGTGTGAAAGAGATAGAGATAGCGAGAGGAATTATACGTGGGGAGATTAGAGAGAGAACTAGTCTCATACGAAAAGGGCCAACATGGAGTCTCAGCCCAATACGCACTTTGTGTGTGTGTGTGTGTGTGTGTGTGTGTGTTTGTGTGTTGAGAATCGAGATGTATTACCTGGGCGGCAGTAAAGAATCCGTTATTTTACTGCTCGAATAGAGGACGCCCCACACTGAGGTACATATACGTCTGCATTGCCATAGGCTTGCACACTAGGAGCTCCTCAACTAGATAGAGAGAGAGAGAGAGAGAGAGAGAGAGAGAGAGAGAGAGAGAGAGAAGGAGAGGGAGAGAGAGAGAGAGACAGAGTTGTGTGCCTCATGCTTCGACGTTAAAGCCGAACCCGCAAGGAATGCAAGTGCTCATAGGAAAAAAAAGCAGCCCCCATAAACTGAGAGCGCAGCAGAGAGACGGCCCAACACTATATTATTTAGAACATAAGAAAGGGGCCACCTCGTATATAGCCCGTTGAGAGTGTAGATAAGGGATAATGAGCCAATGAAAGGGGACCAGATGCACCCCAAGATTGAAGATATTATATAATGGAGCACAACCACTCAATTCGAGATAGCCTCCTAAACATAGGGGCCTCTCAAACATGGGTCTGTCACTAAGTCTCTAGGTCAGACAGAGTGAGGGTGAACCGGATAGACTGAGAACAAGAATAGGGTATGTTATAGGCCACGATATCGGCCAGCGTGTGCAACAGATAAAGAACCGTAGGCTTGTTATAGCCAGACGGAGTCGATTTCCCTTTTTTTGGAGAAATCCCAAGATAGGTAGACTCCATCTCATCAAAGTTAAGAGTTTTAAAACCAAACCATGTGAAAATTGCCAAATTGGCTAAGGGTTGGCACTCTCAAAGCAAGGGCTGGCGAGTGTAAAAACACGGCTTACATGCGCACTTCGAGGTGTGGGTGTTAGTGCTTGAGAACGTAGAGAAAGGACGAGTACATATAGAAGGAGTCGCAACCTCACCACTGCTGAGAACGCAATAGAGAGGAGGATTTACCAAAAGAACTATTCCATATCCACTAACTGACTCTAGTTAGGTATCCCATGAATGAGCCATAGTTTAGGTAGGTCACATGTAGGCACGGTTGTTCACAACCCCAGAATAGGAAAAAAATTAAATTTCATGTAGAGTTTTTAAAATTCCATCATGTGTTACCCAAGTAGGGAGGAGTCACAAGGGGAGAACTACGAATGAAGATTAATAAGAAAATGAGAAAAAGGGCTGAAAAGAAGACAAACCCTGTAGTAAAATCCGAGATTGTGAGGTATAGCATCGCTATCCCTTCATCAAAGGAGGGTCGGTTCATACCAAGTTAGTGTAGGTACTGCATCTCAGCATGGGAGACTCATCTTATTACCAAGTTAGTGTAGGGTTTCCATCTTGGTATAGGAGATAGTGAGAATGAGATTTCCAAAGAGAGAACAAGTCAGCCAGGCTTAGTCCAATAATTGTCAACTAGATAAGTGCGTGTGTGTGTGTGTGTGTGTGTGTGAATAATGTAGATAACAACCCCCTTCATTTGCATACATGCACTCAAAGAAATACCGGCCTAAATCAATGCGCGGACATGCGAAATGTCTCCTTTTTCTCAACTGCTGTAAAAAATAAAAAATTACACAAATTTTCAAAAGGTATCAAATATGTGGCTCTAATTTTCCAAGCATGCGAAATGATAGGGTATCTAATGGGATACCGCTGGAAAACTGAAGCAAAACGAGATTGAAAGTGACATGTGGGAAGAGAGAGAGAGAGAGAGAGAGAGAGAGAGAGAGAGAGAGAGAGAGGGAGAGGGAGGCCACGTCTGAGTGAGTGCTTGCAAGGGAGCGATTTTTTTTTGTAGGTATCCTGAGGAGAGCACATTGCAAGGTCGTTGCAGGTGTGTCGACGCGAGATTTTTTGCGAGCGGATAGAATCGCGATGTAAGGAAGGGTAGGTGTGGGGCTTTTCGCATTAGCGCACTCAGAGCGCGGGAGCACGAAGATGCAGACGGCAAGTTGAGTTTGTGTTTTGACTTGGGTACTTTTGTGTTTGATTCCTTGGCAAAGACGCAAATGGAAACCTCTATCCCGAGTGCCATGAGAAAGGGCAAGAGCACGAGAAACCTGCATATGGCACAGGGTAGAGAGTATGCATGTGTTCCCTGCAAGAATGAAGACGAGCAAGGCGAGTTCAGCCAGCGGGAGGTGCAAGGATGGAGGGAGTACGTGGGAATGGAGGAGAGTGTACTTTCACTTTCGAGAATGAGAAGATGGAATCTTCACGCTTAATAAATTAATGAATTGGATCTGGATCCAATATTGGTCTTAGAAAAAGCCTCTTGATAAAACAAAGCCAAATATATCAATAAAAATTATATTTTTGTTAAATAACAAAATCTCCACAAAAATTATCTTTACATGCTTAGGTGGAGTGAAACTCAACTTATACATTTATTCTATGTACAATTGAAAGTCTTTTGTTTTTACAGCGTAGCTTGTTAGGCTTTTCATTTCCATGTGCATGTCAAATCTTACCCTTCACTTTTGCATTTTACATTAGATGTTTGCTCTATTTTTTGTGAAGTGAACCAACGCATGACAAGTGGAGCCTTCTTCTTGCTTGAAAATTTTAAGTTGCATTATATATAGTATATATATGTGTGTGTGTATATATATACATGTATATATGTGTGTGTTTTCGTATGTGTGTTATATAGCCCCTTTTTTGGCATATTTATCGTATGCAACTTCAACGTTGTTTGGACATGTCTCTAGATTTTCTCGAAGGGTTATTAAAACTTCCAAAAGAAGGTAATTTGTCTTGAAAAATAGAGAGAGAGAGAGAGAGAGAGAGAGAGAGAGAGAGAGAGAGCCATTTGCAACAAAGCGTAACCATCGCTATTGGTCTTTTCTTATCCCTTGGGATTGATGAGAGTCATCTTTGGAGCACAATGATAATGTCTTAGTAAACTATTATTAATCACATCATATTATTCCAAGACTCTCAAAGTCGTGACGGTTTGCTTATAAACAAATATCGATTGAATTGTGCAAGGTTTTTATGTAAAGCACTAGAGACTGACATAAGGAGGCCGTGAGCTTTGCTGTCAAGATGCTTTAGTGAAGGATTATGGTCCGACAAATGGAAAGTGTGTGCATTTGGTTGTGAAAGTTTTAGAATAATAGGCAGTGACAATTAAAACAATTAGTGGCAAGGAGCATGCTTTTAGAACTGATAGAAGGAAGACTTGGAATAAAGGTTATTAATGAAAGAAGCTAGATTTGCTACTCACAAGCTACAACTCGGACTGAAAGGTCATAATCTCAAAGGATGACATGTTAATTGAGTAATTTTTAGTGGGGAATGATGCTATAGTGCACTTATTTTTAAGCAACACTGTAAAAACAATAATGCATGCTATTGGGGCTGACATAAGAGTTATTAGAAGTTTCTCACAAGGTGATGGGCAAACAAATTAATGTTGCATGGAAAAATGAGGAGGCTTCCATCAAGCAAAGTAGAAGAAAAAATTGACGATCGTTACCTAACAAAAAGTGGTAATGTTGAAAGCTTCTCAAAATGTAGCATATCGTAAGTGGTGTAGATCTCTTGGAGCATATCAAAACTATTCTAGAAGAGGGACATGCTCTTGTTTTAGCTCGTGATGGGTCTTGAGGTGTATATTTTATGCAAGATGAATTTGAGTCTTCCATTATTGGGTTTTTCAAACCAACAGGATAAGAAACCTATGGTTGTAGATAACCCTACGTGTCCACCTGTTTCTAAGAATGGAGAAGTCCTTAAACGAGGGTGCTTTGTGTGGAGTGGTAGCTTTTCTTTTGGATCATAAGGATGATGATAAAACATGCAGGTAAAAGCTCATTGGTTTTGCAGGAGTCCCCTCAACAACTTTGGTGAAATGCCACCATGAATCTTTTGGCCTGTCAAAAACTGTAGAAACTACTTCAACCCTTCCAAAAATAGGGTCTCTTCAAATGTATGTACATGCCAAAAGAAACTGTGACGTCTCAGTTTCCTGTAGAAGAATTACACACGAAGTACACAAGATTGTCATTCTTGACATACACCTTGCTAATATTGACAAAAATGGCACAAACATATTGTCTTGCAAGGAAGCAAATGATTTAGAATAGAGAAACACATTGGAGAAGCGGATGATTCAAAATAGTTCAACATGCATTAGGGAAGTGGGTTCTACACAGCAAACACTGCATCAAGCTCAACCTGCTCCTTGCATGTGTAGCCACCAGGGATTTTAATTACGCGATGATGCATTTTGTTAAATGTTAATTATTGTTGTTATTATCACTATTTTTTTCATGTTAATAACATATCTAATGTCATGACCTATGATAACCGGTAGAAAACGTAGAACCGGCGGGACAACCAACAATCCCGGCAAACCCGGCGGGCTTGGCGGGACAAGCAAGAATCCCGCTGGACCCGTCATGTACCCCCACCATATTTGGCGGCTCTATATAACCCTATAGTAGACATCACATCACATCACCTCTTCCTCTAAATTTGGTCATCCTTTAAAATTTAGAAGAAAAAGTAAAGGTAAAAAAATGAATAGTCTTTAAAAAAATTAAAACCTAATGTAACTCTGATCATGGATCATTAGTTTTTTTTGGGACTGAACTGATTCTTGAAAGGAGGTAGAAAGGTGAATCTTTGGGCCAGTATCTCTACATTTGGGATGGACTAGTTTTATGTTTGGTTCACCGTTATATTTGCTAAATTGATTGCTATATTGATTAGAACTTCTATCATGGGTCATTAGTTCTTTTTTGGACTGAACTGATTCTTGAAAAGAGATAGAAAAGTGAATCTTTGGTTCCATATCTCTACTTTTGGGATGGATTGATCACATGTTTGATTCACCGTTGTATTTGCTTGCTATTCCGATTAGAGATCCAATCATGGGTCATTAGTTCTTTTTTGGACTGGACTAATTCATGAAAGGAGGTAGAAAGGTGAATCTTTGGGTCGATATCTCTACTTTTGGGATGGACTGATCACATGTTTGATTCACCGTTGTATTTGCTTGCTATTCTGATTAGAGCTCCAATCATGGGTCATTAGTTCTTTTTTGGACTAGCCTGATTCATGAAAGGAGGTAGGAAGGTGAATCTTTGGGTCGATATCTCTACTTTTGGGATGAACTCATCACATGTTTGATTCACCGCTGTTTTTGCTTGCTATTTCGATTAGAGCTCCAATCATGGGTCATAAGTTATTTTTTGGATTGGACTGATTCAGGAAAGGGGTAGGAAGGTGAATCTTTGGGTCGATATCTCTACTTTTGGGATGGAATGATCACATATTTGATTCACCGTTGTATTTGCTTGCTCATGTTTGAGTAGATTGAGGTTTATTCCCTTCAGGATTCACTACTACGCTTGTGTGTGATATTGATTATAACACTAATGTTTGGTTTGAATAATACTTGAAATAAGAGATAGCATATTGAGCTATGTTTATTGGTATTGCAGGCATCCAATAAGTATGTCTTCCACCGGGAATGTGAGTGGTGATGTTGGTGTCTCAAGCCTGGCTTCCTTGAGGAGACCTCCTACCTCGATGTTGCCAGGTCCTGCTTCGCAGGGCACCACTTCGCAGGGCAAGCGAAAGGCAGGTGGAAAAAGTCGAGGACCCGAGTGGAATTTTACCACAAATTTAAATAAGTATCAAGATTGGAAATGTAACTTCTGTGGCAAAGAGAAATCTGGAGGAGCACCAAGAATAAGGGATCATTTGCTAGGTGGCAATACCAGAATCCAAGGAGTAAAGTGCAAGTGCTTAGGTGCAGAAGAAGAAGCTATGCGCTTAAAAGATTTAATTGGTAAGCTAATTTCCAAGAGCAAAAGATCAAAACTCTCTACTTTCGACCATCACACCCCGGTATTGATAAGATCAAACCAGTATGAGGGATCATTGGGTGTAATGCCCACCAATGGAAGCACTCAAAGCAGGGAACCAACTTCTCATATCAATGGAACTACACCTAAACCATGGATCTCCTGACTTTCAGGTAGGATCGTCAAAAAGTAGATAGGTTAGCTTACAGAAGAGCTTCAAAACGCTTGCCTTAGAAGAAGCACAACTTGCTCTAGCTAAAGCCGTCTATTTCACTGGGGGATCGTTGGCCAGTGTCACCCGTGATGCATAGAAGTCAGCTTGGAAACGCATTGGGGAGTATGGTGCTGGATTTACCCCTCCAACATATCACCATATGAGAAACCAATTGTTGGCTAAATGTTACACAAGCACACAACAGGATATTCAAAGGGTAATATTAAATGCAACAGAACAATCTGGATACACCATAGTTAGTGATAGTTGGTCCAACGTTCAAAGGCGGCCACTGATCAACATCATGCTTGTATGTCCTCGTGGTGAATGTTTTATCAAAGCTGTGGATAGATCTGGTCAAATAAAGTCTGGCAGTTTTATAGCTGACATCATTGGCAACGCATTTGAGGAACTTGTAAAATAAAATGTTGTCCAAGTAATCATGGACAATGCCAAAAATTGCAAGGCTACAGGTAGGATACTTGAAAGTCGCTTTTGTCACCTATATAATGCTGGTTGCAGTACACACAGCTTGAAATTGGTATTGCAAGATTGGTACAAGAGGGAGGACACAGAGTGGTTCAAATGGATTGGTACAAGAGGGAGGACACAGAGTGGTTCAAAAGGCTACAGGTAGGATACTTGAAAGTCGCTTTTGTCACCTATATAATGCTCGCTTAATAGTCAATTTTGTTTTGAAGCGTCAGAGGGTTCTTGACATGTAGCGTTAGAGGATGTCTACTATGTTAAAACTGCCATGCGAAACTAGATTTTGCACCAACTACTATACGGTAGAATCACTAATAAAAAATAAGAATGTTGTGATGAAGACATTTGTTTGTGCCACTTTTTGAGAATGGGAGTCCGGTCAAAGGGAGAAGATAAAAAGCAAAATAGGAGTGATCAGAGATCTACTAGCTGATTGCCACTTCTAGGATGATGTGGTAGATGTGCACAATGTCATGATGCCAATTATGCTCGCATTACGCCAACTGGATTCTGCCTTGCCTAACATAGGTAAGGTGTGGATGGCTTGGTGGACTGTTCAAGAAAGCCTTGCAAATTCAGAGGAGCCCCAGGAGCCAATTGTGAAGCCTTGGAAGACACCATTCACTCAAAAGAGGAGAGAAAGTTTGAGAAAGTATGTGCATGGTCGATGGGTTGGAGCACATAGTCCACTACACAGTGTAGCTTTCTTATTGGATCCAGAGTATTGGGCAATGGAAATAGACAAACTTGATGAGGAGGTGTTGGAAGACTTTTATGATGTGATAGTCAGGTTTTATGATGATCCTGATGAGCATGCATCAGCTTTTACTGATCTTACGAAGTTTAAACTCAAAGAGGGTAAGTTTGGTATAGAATTTGTGCAAAAACTTACCACGGAGCAACCAGCGTGGAAGTGGTGGATGATGAATGGTGGTAGTGCACCCACCCTTAAACGCCTAGCTGCTAGAATCCTAGCCCAATGTGCATCGAATTCAAGTTCTGAGAGAAACTGGAATACATATAAATATGTACATTCCACAATCAGAAACCGCCTTCTAAATTCAAGAGCTGAAAAATTGGTGTATATGTACTACAACTATCGGCTATTGGCAAGAGTGCAAGCTGAGAACTACAAAGAGGAGATGCTGTGTTGGACTTATGATGTAACCAATGATGAGGTGGACGAAGACAGTGAGCTGCAAGGGGAATCTCACGAAGTAGAAACTACATGTACTTTAGAAGAGATTGAAGAGAATTTGGAAATTGAACCAACTTTGACCCGTCGCAGCAAGCGACGGTGGTTTAATTAATAGATTATCGAATCCATTGAGTGACTTCTGTTTAAGTTCAGAAATTGTTTATCTTATAAGCTTTTTTTTATATTTAGTTTAAGGTTTAGACATTTGCTTAATAATAAACGAAGCCCTTAAAAACCTTTACAAGGCCACAAATCACTATTAAAGCTTCATAATAAACAAAGCCTTAACAAATCTTTGCATTATCACATATCATAATTGAAGCTGAAGTGAGGACAATTCACAATTCACTAATAAATTCTCGCAAGACAACGAGTAAATGTTTTCAACTGTTACAAAAACTATCCAAGTGATAGTGAAATATTTGTGAGAATATCTTCATTCTCCTGTTCACGCTGACCGTTAAGCTTATTATAGTCTTCAGACATTTTGAACATTGCATATATCTTTTTGGATATCTCATACTCACATATAGCAGAATGAAAGTTATTCATCATGCTTTGCATCAAGCATGATATATGGTACATATGTCCGCATGGCAAGCTGAAGTGACCACACCACTCATGAAAGAATGATCTACATATGGGGCAAGGACCACCGTGCTCACCAGAAGCTGGAGGGCCTCAATAGATGTTGGGTGCTCAATCAATGTGGCAGCATTTTGTTTTTTTATAGTCACCTCTAACTCTTTTATGTGGCGAGGTAGTACCTTCACCTCCCTTTGCAAGTCTCTATTTAGGGTTGCTTCTGCATGAGAGCCTTGTGTAGCTTGTGATGCTTGCCTCAGTTGAGTTTGAAGCTCCTCCGTAACTTGGTGCACTTCCATTGATGCACCTTCTAGTGCCAATGACATCTCTTTCCGTGTGATGGTGATTGCACTACTGCGAATGTCCTCAACCGTCATGTGAGGTGTCCTTGAGCTGAAGTCCACTGCTTCACCCAAGACATAATGCATGTATAGCATCTTGGCAAACCACAATGGAAAATCCATATGATGCATAGGATGACCCATAACATCGAGATATATGTTCTCTCCATTGTCTCGTATGTCTGCATTAATGCATTGTGATAGCTTGAGTCGGCCTTTCTTGATGTTGTCATCTACAACGCCTGGCCATATGGATTTGACCATTTCTCGGTCAATCCTAGTATTCACCTCTTTCAATTGTGTACCCACTGGGTTGGCCCACTAGGAGCAACGAGCTGCAATTCGAGCGGTGTCGTTCACTCCACCGCCTTAACACATGGATCTGAGAGGCTCAAAAGCGTGCTTAGCCCTTTGATTATCATTATCCATATCTTGATTAAACACTATACTTCAGTTACGGCATACAAACTTAATGATAATCAATTGCTATAAGAGTAACCACCATTTTACAACAATCAATTGCTATAATTTTAACCACCATTTTACAACAATCAATTGATATTAGAATAACCACCATCTTACGACAATCAATTGATATAAAAGTAACCACCATTTTTTAAATCAATGAATGACAATCAGTGATTCCATGTGGCTTATTGCTTGAAACTTAAGAGAAAAAACAAAACTCATAGAAAATTTGTTGTCTATTGAGATATAACAAAGTGTTTTTATTACTCATACATCATCCATGGCGCATAACCCTGTTTTTTTTAAAGTGCTTTTATAAGTCAAAAGTCTCAGAAAACCCTGCTTCATAAAGTACATCATATATCCATCAAAAAAAGGCTACACTCATTTCAGAGGGAGGGCGTAAGCATCGTTCTAGCTGGACTTCAAATATTTCTAATTCTTCGTCCAAAAGTGCCAAGGTCTTTCTGTCTGTGGATTTCTTCCTCACCCAACCTTCCACAACAATCCTAGATATGGCTTGTACCTCCACTGAAACCTTATGTTTGAACCAATCTGTGTTGTAGTAGTCACAGAAATCTCCACAAAACTTACAAAATTGCCATATCACCCATCCTATGGCGTACACATTTGTGGCCTTGTTCCATGGGCACGGGTGATTTCCATCTAGTAACTCAGGAGCTCGCCAAGGATGAAGATTTTGCCAGTTTTCATCGGTATTGTTGGTCTTTTGTGTCTCTAAGCCAACACGCAGAGCCAATCCCCAATCAATTATTCCAATACGGGGAGTGAGATCCTTGGTAAAGTCCAACATGATGTTCCATGGATGGAGATCATTGTGGATCACTCCCTCGTCATGTGCGAATCGCAATGCCTTCACTAAGGCATGGATCAACGAGGGAGCATGATTGCACAGGCTCTTGATACGTGTTTTCTTGTCTTCAGAGGGTTGCTCCCATTTAAAGTCTTCAGGGATCTTTCCTTTCCCCTCTTGATGCTCTACAAGCGTCCTGAAAGAGCCATGTGGAAGGGGCACTGTCTCCATAAGATCACCTACAATTCCCCCATTGAAGTAGGGGAATATCAGAAACCATGGCAATGTTACAGAGTGGGCAATACTCCTCACAATCCCTCTATGGTTGAGATCTACCCACCCACTTTCTGATGCAAATCTTTTTCACTGATGCTTGGCCTGTCCTTTGAACTCCTTGGCACAATAAGTATTCGTTGCAGGAAGGAAATTGATCCCTTTGATTTGAACTTGCCACCCTGTGCCATCAGCCCCTAACCCATGTTTCTTGATCTTATTAATGGACTTATTTGAAATGCCCAGAGTCATACTACATTCAGAATTGTATATAATGCTCTCCAGGTGACTGGCAGAAGCAGTAGAACCCGATGTTCCCTCAATGGCAGCCTCCTCAATAAACGGTTCTCCAACTTGGTTGCTCCCCATAACTCTGGTGATATCCATTCGCATTTTCTTGCTTAGGCAAAACTGTGTGTCTATGTGGGATGCTCGCCTTGACCTCTCCTTTTCAGCTCTCCATCTAGTGTTCCAATGCTCTAGCTTACCCTTGTCTACTTCTTGAGGGAATTCCTCTTTCAAATCAGAGGCCACCTTGGGCAAATTTCCCACCCAACTGCTCAGTAATGAGATTTATTGATTCGGTTGTTTTGTCTGGATATAACAACACCATTTTGCGGGCAATCTCACTGTATAATGATTGCAATCTAGACTCATCTGCAACAATATGTGCTATATCGTCGGGATCTAGTGCACTGAAGATCGTAATCAAAAATTGTCTAATTTTCTTTTTGAACTCTATCATTGAAGTAGCATAAGGATCCATTTTGCCTGCAATGGTATTATTGCAAACAACACATTGTGAAATATAACTATGTGCCACTGCATTTGGATCTTTTCTACGTGAAAGAAAAAGTGCAGTAAAGACCATAGATCTCGTACGCTTTTGAAGTGACACACCTAATCGCAATTGCAACCATGTACCAATGCCTCACCGTACGACAACTTACAAACAGATGCTCGTGTCATTCTAGCAGCAACACACCTAGTCGCAATTGCAACCATGTGCCGAAGCATGAATGACTGTGAGCAACATAAAACATACTCACCCTACGCTTTTGCAATGACACACCTAGTCGCAATTGCAACCATGTGCCAGTGCATCCACTCACGGTGACTTCTTTCAAACAAATGCTCCTGTCATTCTAGCAGCAACACACCCAGTCGCAATTGCAACCATGTGCCGAAGCATGAATGACTGGGAGCAACATAAAACATAGTCACCCTACGCTTTTGCAATGACACACCTAGCCGCAATTGCAACCATGTGCCAGCGCATCCACGCACAGTGACTTCTTTCAAACAAATGCTCCTGTCATTCTAGCAGCAACACACCTAGTCGCAATTGCAACCATGTACCTAAGCATGAATGATTGGGAGCAACATAAAACATAGTCACCCTACTCTTTTGCAATGACATACCTAGACGCAATTGAAACCATGTGCCAGTGCATCCACACACGGTGACTTCTTTCAAACACATGCTCCTCTCATTCTAGCAGCAACACACCTAGCCACAATTGCAACCATGTGCCGATGCATGAATGACTGGGAGCAACATAAAACATAGTCATCCTACGCTTTTGCAATGACACACCTAGTCGAAATTGCAACCATGTGCCAGTGCATCCACACACGATGTCTTATTTCAAGATTCAATCATATGAAGCATTATGAAATTATTTGAGCACACATTCATGCATTAGATGCTACCATCAATCTAGCAGAAACACACCTAGTCGCAATTGCAACCATGTGCCGAAGCATGAATGACGGGAAGCAACATAAAACATAGTCATCTTGCGTTTTTGCAATGATACACCTAGCCGCAATTGCAACCATGTGCCAGTGCATCCACGCACGGTGACTTCTTTAAAATAGATGCTCCTGTCATTCTAGCAACAACATACCTAGTCACAATTGCAACCATGTGCCGAAGCATGAATGATTGGGAGCAACATAAAACATAATCACCCTATGCTTTTTCAATGACACACCTAGCCGCAATTGCAACCATGTGCCAGTGCATTCACGCACGGTTACTTCTTCCAAACAAATGCTCCTATCATTCTAGGAGCAACACACCTAGTCGCAATTGCAACCATGTGCCGAAGCATGAATGACTGGGAGCAATATAAAACATAATCATCCTACGCTTTTGTAATGACACACCTAGCCGCAATTGCAACCATGTGACAGTGCATCCATGTACGATGATTTGATAAAAGAAATTTTATACCTTTAAGTTTTAACGTAAAAACCTCAAAAAAACATCAATAAAATAAGGAAGGGTTTAAAAAATTACTGCTACACTGCTTTGAGAATGTGGAAAGCTGCCAGAAAGTTTGGTGAAGACTTTTCAATGTACCTCTTTTGTGAAAAAGACATAGCACCGGCGTCGCCTTTATATAGCCATGATAGGCTCGGTGGGGAAATAGCTTTACCCGGCGGGCCCGGCGGGCAAACTAATTAGCCCGGCGGGCTACGAGCCGGTCTCCAAGTCTCCCTAGAGGTAAAAAAAGATGAATGTCAATTAACATAATATTTGTTATTTTGCATTTCTATTGTTATTAACCTGAAATTATAGTGTGATCACGTCATTTTGAAATCCCTGGTAGCCACGGTATGCAAAAGCTACTCAAGTTGGCCGCTACACACATAGCTGCATTTTCCTAATAATATTTAAGATCACTTTGATGGCTCTATGCAATGAGGGAACTCTACACAGTGTGGTTATGTGTGGGGAGAATTGGTCCACCTATTCATTTAGTGGAGAGTGGCAGCCACAAAGAGAGAGAGAGAGAGAGAGAGAGAGAGAGAGAGAGAGAGAGTACATGCTTATGGGTCACACCCGTACATTGGAGGGAATGTGAGCTAAACCAAATTGGTTGCTAGAGTATGTATTATAGGTAAGGGAATAGGCTAAATTATCTGACTGGTTGAATACAGTCTCCTCTTTAAGTTTTGGGTTTGGTGGGTGCATACACACACACACACACACACACACACACACATACATAGAGATAGATAGATAGATAGATAGAGAGAGAGAGTACATGCTTACGGGTCATACTCTCAATTCTGCAACACACCCTTAAGTTCAATATGATGCATAAAACTTTTGCAAAGATAAGCAATTCAACGATCTATGTTTGCTTCCATTGCTATCAAGTTTTAAGGTGCCAATGTCTCTTAAATACACTGATAAAATATATGTGCCTTAAATACCATTGCTAGCCAATGCATGTGATGTATTGTAGTAGTAACTACACAAATAGTGAATGAATGTCACTGTATCACACCAGTGAATTCCCCTTGCGCATATTTACTTTAGCTCTAAATAATTGATACCATAGTAGGTGTCTAAATAATTGATGCCATACCATATATGTCCTTGTTTCTGTTGTACTAGGTATCAATATGAGATTCTCAAGACCTAGAAGATTACATTCCAAACGTCAATAAGCTATGGGAAAAAAATTGCATCCAATTTGAACCTAGCTTATCGTCCATATGGTAGGTCATGGTTTGAAAATTATTGGATTGTATAAAGATTGGAGCATGCAATGTGACATCTTTGCTCACAATCTAGAAATATGTCCCTCTACATGGCGGCATACCTCACATATATAGCGATAACGAGGCTGACAAACAAATGAAATAGAAACGTACTCCTCCTGCCATCACTTATGTATAATTGTTGGGCGCTTTGCCATCAGAGCAAGACTTAATAACATTGCATCTATAGCCCAATACTAGTTCAAGATACCAACCACAAATTAACAATATCCCCTCTCTATTCATGAGACCGATGAGTGATATTTGGGCATAAAAGAGACAGATATTATAATTATAGATTAGCTATCCATGTTAACCCAAACGAATTTTGACCTTATCATAAGACAAAATGTCAACGTAAAAAGATGTACATTGGCATATCCTTTCAAGAACAAATACGGTCTCTTTCTCGGTGATCTTGCAAGGGAGCTTTGTAACACATGCCATATCACAAGCTCGGTACACTGGCTACATGCAACTTTGTACAAAATGTCATGCTCTGTAAGACATGCAAGTTGCAACGGACCCTGAATTACTTTAGTTCTTGACCATTGTTCGTGAAAGAAAACCAGCCGTAGATGAGATCAATTGTCGACCTTGTAATGCTGGAATTTATAGGGAGGAGCTTTCCCTACAAACTCTATGCTACTGAAGAATGCTCTCGTCATGTTGACGATGTAGGCTTTTCTTCATGGCTCTTTGTTTTCATGTGAACAGGTATAAGATGCCAGTACAACTACTTAGACGTTGCCACTTCCAACACCATAGATGGGCGTTGCCACTTCCAGCACCATAGATCAGACAATGAGAAGGCAAAAAAATTCGTGTTTGATGGTTCCATTAAAGCTCATGCGCGAGCAAAGCCATCATCGTCTACTAATGTCTTAGCGTACTCTCTCTCTCTCTATCTATCTCTCTCTCTCTCTCTCTCTCTATACATATATATATATATATATATATATATATATGTATAGAGAGAGAGAGAGAGAGAGAGAGAGAGAGAGTAGATAGAGACAAACATGTAGACAAAACTTCGAGCTGCTTGTAGGGAACTCTCTCTCTCTCTCTCTATATATATATATATATATATATATATATATATATATAGAGAGAGAGAGAGAGAGAGAGAGAGATAGATAGAGAGAGAGAGAGATAGATAGAGACAAACCTTTAGACAAAACTCCGAGCTGCTTGTAGGGAACTTGCAAATTGCTTGTGGAGAAGTTCGAATTGTTTATGATTGAGCAACGCAGAGTGCTTTTTTTATTTTATTCACTTGGTAGCTTTTCCCGTGGAGTTTTTTAAATTTAGAGCTTTGTATGGCAGCGAAGTTCTTTTTTTTAAAAAATCTAAATCTACTGCCACGTGGTAACCAAGTAACCAACAGGTAAATAAATATGCCTTGACGGCAGTGCGAACAAACCAGTTTTGATTTCGCCAATGGGCCATGGGAAACGGGCGTTGCCATTGAGATAGGAAAGGGCGTAACTCGCAAGGGCCTTTTCGCAAAGTTTGGTGAAGACTTTTCAATGTACCTCTTTTGTGAAAAAGACATAGCACCGGCGTCGCCTTTATATAGCCATGATAGGCTCGGTGGGGAAATAGCTTTACCCGGCGGGCCCGGCGGGCAAACTAATTAGCCCGGCGGGCTACGAGCCGGTCTCCAAGTCTCCCTAGAGGTAAAAAAAGATGAATGTCAATTAACATAATATTTGTTATTTTGCATTTCTATTGTTATTAACCTGAAATTATAGTGTGATCACGTCATTTTGAAATCCCTGGTAGCCACGGTATGCAAAAGCTGCTCAAGTTGGCCGCTACACACATAGCTGCATTTTCCTAATAATATTTAAGATCACTTTGATGGCTCTATGCAATGAGGGAACTCTACACAGTGTGGTTATGTGTGGGGAGAATTGGTCCACCTATTCATTTAGTGGAGAGTGGCAGCCACAAAGAGAGAGAGAGAGAGAGAGAGAGAGAGAGAGAGAGAGAGAGAGAGTACATGCTTATGGGTCACACCCGTACATTGGAGGGAATGTGAGCTAAACCAAATTGGTTGCTAGAGTATGTATTATAGGTAAGGGAATAGGCTAAATTATCTGACTGGTTGAATACAGTCTCCTCTTTAAGTTTTGGGTTTGGTGGGTGCATACACACACACACACACACACACACACATACATAGAGATAGATAGATAGATAGATAGAGAGAGAGAGTACATGCTTACGCGTCATACTCTCAATTCTGCAACACACCCTTAAGTTCAATATGATGCATAAAACTTTTGCAAAGATAAGCAATTCAACGATCTATGTTTGCTTCCATTGCTATCAAGTTTTAAGGTGCCAATGTCTCTTAAATACACTGATAAAATATATGTGCCTTATATGTAGAAAGAAAGCATTTCAACTATTTTTCACGTCAAGGATGGCATTTTATGACTAGATGCCATTTGTTTTAGCCATAGCAACGCGCGGGTCACATACTAGTTTATTCTATGTACAATTGAAAGTCTTTTGGTTTTACAGTGTAGCTTGTTAGGCTTTTCATTTCCCAGGGCATGTCAAATCTTACCCTTCACTTTTGCATTTTACATTAGATGTTTGCTCTAATTTTTTGTGAAGTGAACCAATGCATGACAAGTGGAGCCTTTTTCTTGCTTGAAAATTTTAAGTTGCATTATATATAGTATATATATGTGTGTGTGTGTATATATACATGTATATATGTGTGTGTTTTCGTGTGTGTGTGTGTGTGTGTGTTCATCATAATCTAAAAAAAATTATAGGTTTAACTCTCAAAAGTAAAAAGGATAAAATAACTCTGAATTGATAAAAGGCCCGTCAATTGGAAAATCCCTCTCCCTATTTGGAATGCGAATGTTAGGGTTGGTTTTTGGTCAAACATTTTACCCCTTTCAAGGAATTTTTCTTGTTTTGTATGGGAAAAAATGTTAGGTACTCTTTTAAAAATACATGAGAATACTAAGAAAAATAACAATGTTTTAGAATTTTGAAGGGCAAAGGTGTCCCTGGTGAGTAGGAGTCCCCATGAGCTCAATCATAAAATCTATGTGCGTGCGTGTATGTGAATAATGTAGATAACAACTTCTTCATTTGTATACATGCACTGAAAGTGAGACCGGCCTAAATCAATGCACGGACACGCGAATCTTCTCCTTTTTCTCAAGCGCGGTAAAAAATAAAAACTTACACAAATTTTTAAAAGGTATCAATATTGTTCTTGAAAAAAGACTCTTGATAAAACAAAGCATTAACAATTAGATTTTTGTTAAATAACAAAATCTCCACAAAAATTATCTTTACTTGGTTAGGTGGAGTGAAACCCTATGTACAATTGAAAGTATTTTGTTTTTACAGTGTACCTTGTGAAAGGCTTTTCATTTCCTCGTGCATGTCAAATCTTACCCTTCACTTTTGCATTTTACATTAGATTTTTGTGAAGTGAACCTATGCATGACACGTGGAGGCCTTCTTCTTGCTTGAAAATTTTAAGCTGCATTATATATAGTATAGACTAGCAAATTCGACGTCGTGTTTCCTTGAACCGCATGTTGATGTGTTGAGAAGTATAACGTGGCATATTTACAAGTTCTAGTTGGCCATAGCTTGCCACAATGCCTTGTAGGTAGCTGAATACAAGGTAGTATGGGCTTCTTAACTACTAAATATGACAACGTCCCCGCCACTTTTTGACTCTATTTTGAAGGTGAATGATATCGAGTGGAATGCCACCCGTACTAATGTCCATAAGCATCACGTAATAGTAGTTCGCCAAATGCCCGATTGGATTATTGATGAGTTAATTGAATATAATGCCTTTCACTATGGGGATGCTGCCCTCAAGATGCCCATTATCATGTGCAGTTAGTAAAAACTATACATAACACGGGTTAGTCATCAAGGTGGCAAGAAGACATAACTGTTGATCGAAGCATCTTACAACGCGCGCGCGCGCACACACACACACACACACGGGGGGGGGGGGGGGGAGAGAGAGAGAGAGAGAGAGAGAGAGAGAGAGAAGGTAATATTGATCAGAGGACATAGAGCATAAAGTTACATCTACATGCTTTGTGTATGGCAGGGAGGACATATTCACAACATTGTACGTTCCAATTGCACAAGCACGACTCCAGCTCGACAACACTACAAGGTTCGTTATTTGCATCCAATTTCCCATGCGCATGCATTTCCTTTGTGCAACACATAAATGCTACGGGGCAAGGAACGGCTTCCATTTCTTATAATTTCTTGGAGAGACCACAATGTTAGCTCTTTACCATACTTTTGTATGGCACCTCTGTATGACATGCAGTGTATACTTTGTACTTTTAGTATGCGACCTTTCATTGCAAGATGATATGTTTAACTATTGACATTGCTTTCTTTGTAGCTTGAATCAAATATTTGGCTTGTAAATTGGACAATCCAAAATCATCATTACAACATTGCATGTCAGGAAAGCACCTCATTTATCTGCATATCATTTATGCTTTATCTATTTTCTTGGTTTGTAATTTTCTATGTTTATTACTTCCTTTGCTTCGGGTTATTTGGATCTTGTTTTCATAATTATACACTCGATGTCAATCAACATCTGCACATGTTAGTTACACACGCAACTATTTGCATACCATTGCTAGCCAATGCATGTGATGCATTATAGTAGTAACTACACAAATAGTGAATGAATATCACTCTATCGCACCAGTGAATTCCCCTTGCGCATATTTACTTTAGCTCTAAATAATTGATACCATAGTAGGTGTCTAAATAATTGATGCCTTACCATATATGTCCTTGTTTCTCTTGTACTAGGTATCAATATGAGATTCCCAAGACCTAGAAGATTACATTCCAAACGTCAATAAGCTAGGGAAAAAAATTGCAGCCAATTTGAACCTAGCTTATCGTCCATATGGTAGGTCATGGTTTGAAAATTATTGGATTGTATAAAGATTGGAGCATGCAATGTGACATCTTTGCTCACAATCTAGAAATATGTCCCTCTGCATGGCGGCATACCTCACATATATAGCGATAACGAGGCTGACAAACAAATGAAATAGAAACGTACTCCTCCTGCCATCACTTATGTATAATTGTTGGGCGCTTTGCCATCAGAGCAAGACTTAATAACATTGCATCTATAGCCCAATACTAGTTCAAGATACCAACCACAAATTAACAATATCCCCTCTCTATTCATGAGACCGATGAGTGATATTTGGGCATAAAAGAGAGAGATATTATAATTATAGATTAGCTATCCATGTTAACCCAAACGAATTTTGACCTTATCATAAGACGAAATGTCAACGTAAAAAGATGTACATTGGCAGATCCTTTCAAGAACAAATACGGTCTCTTTCTCGGTGATCTTGCAAGGGAGCTTTGTAACACGTGCCATATCACAAGCTCGGTACACTGGCTACATGCAACTTTGTACAAAATGTCATGCTCTGTAAGACATGCAAGTTGCAACGGACCCTGAATTACTTTAGTTCTTGACCATTGTTCGTGAAAGAAAACCAGCCGTAGATGAGATCAATTGTCGACCTTGTAATGCTGGAATTTATAGGGAGGAGCTTTCCCTACAAACTCTATGCTACCGAAGAATGCTCTCGTCATGTTGACGATGTAGGCTTTTCTTCATGGCTCTTTGTTTTCATGTGAGCAGGTATAAGATGCCAGTACAACTAGCTAGACGTTGCCACTTCCAACACCATAGATGGGCGTTGCCAATTCCAGCACCATAGATCAGACAATGAGAAGGCAATAAAATTCGTGTTTGATGGTTCCATTAAAGCTCATGCGCGAGCAAAGCCATCATCGTCTACTAATGTCTTAGTGTACTCTCTCTCTCTCTCTCTCTCTCTATATATATATATATATATATATATATACTCTCTCTCTCTCTCTCTATATATATATATACTCTCTCTCTCTCTCTCTCTATATATATATATATATAGAGAGAGAGAGAGAGAGAGTATATATATATAGAGAGAGAGAGAGAGAGAGTATATATATATATATATAGAGAGAGAGAGAGAGAGAGAGAGAGAGAGAGATAGATAGAGACAAACCTGTAGACAAAACTCCGAGCTGCTTGTAGGGAACTTGCAAATTGCTTGTGGAGAAGTTCGAATTGTTTATGATTGAGCAACGCAGAGTGCTTTTTTTATTTTATTCACTTGGTAGCTTTTCCCGTGGAGTTTTTTTAATTTAGAGCTTTGTATGGCAGCGAAGTTCTTTTTTTTTTTTAAAATCTAAATCTACTGCCACGTGGTAACCAAGTAACCAACAGGTAAATAAATATGCCTTGACGGCAGTGCGAACAAACCAGTTTTGATTTCGGCAATGTGCCATGGGAAACGGGCGTTGCCAATGAGATAGGAAAGGGCGTGGGCGTGACTCGCGATGGCCGACTCTATCTCTATAAAAAGAGAGCCCAGTACGTCCATGCAGGCAGCCGGCTCTCTCTCTCTCTCTCTCTCTCTCTCTCTCTCTCTCTCTCTCTGTGACACACACACACACACACACACACAGACACAGAACCGACGTGGTGCTGAGCTACTTGAAACAGACGTGGATGGCGTAGACATTTACCGTGGGTGCCTAACAACAACGTCACTTACTTCCAACTGCCACTTCGGACCTATGTATATCTGGTAAGTCCTTCATTGTTAAATTGCATCTGTAATTCTGTATGTGAAATTTTTTGCACTAAATCTTTAAAACTCTGCCACAGGCCCCTTGGCTCTCTCGTGGTGCTGAAGTCCTCCCCCCTTCATATCCCCTCACGCCCTCCGCCCTTGTAATAAAACTTCGAGTGTTTTGAAATGCTCACACAAGAATGCATAAGTTATTATTCTTCCTCTTAAAATTTGGCGGTTGTATCATCATTACAAGTTAATTGCAGGTCAAATGAATTAAACCTACTTCAATTAATGCAGTTGATCAACTTATTTTAAAAAATTTCATGATTGGTCAAGGAATAGATTTCTCTAACTATATACAGAGCCTCCACTCCCTCAAATTTTATTCCATGGGAGATGATTGTCTTTTAATTGATATATGTTAGTTAGCCTTACAACTACTCTCACCAAATTTTAAACGTTTTTGCCTACATGGATCACAATTATACTCTCTCCTCTCAAAAATTAACATTTGTGCATTCACATCAAATTTCCAAATAACGTGCATCTGAGAGAGGCAGTTAAAATACCCCTCTTAACATATTCACATGAACAAAATGACCCCTTATTTTATTTTATTTTTAAAAGATAGAATACAAAAACCGCTTATGTTAATGTATTTCTTCTAATTTGCCTAAAATGCTTTCATTTTAATACTACCGATGTTAAACTCACGTGGTATAATAAAATCATTACATAGTGCACCATCAGAGCGCGCAGAAGTAGCACCTAACCTTTATCAAAGGAAATACCCATGCTGATAGTTAGCTAATTGGATACGTGCATTTTGTCTTGGAACAAAGAGTAAAGTTCAAGAAAGTTGCAGTTTTTCCATTTTATTGACATTTCACCAAAGACTATATAGCTATGCTCATTAGTGCTACTGAGTAAATGTTTTCTTAGGTCTTTGCGGGTTTTTACATCCATCAATAGTTCCATCGCCCACTTGAAAAACATAAAAATGGTTTTACCATTGACAATGTTATGCATAATACGAAAGTATTACAACAACCAACATGAAACAATAGGGCTCCTATATTTTGATATTTCCAATCCTCTAGAGAATGTTCAATATAGAGGAAAATTTAGAGATCATGATTGTATATAGATATAAACCCCAAGTTTTGCATAGTTGACCGGTAAAATTAGCAATAGTTTAAAGATTCAAATTGTTAATGCAGAATGACTAGTTTTTATTGAATCAAAAAAACTCAACCATGCTTGTATAGTTCACTATATGGGATATTGGTTGCCCCAAAACTCAAGGAAGAATACTTTTATGTTATGAAACCAACGTGTCCAATATCAAAATTGTCTTTGGACTCTATTATAGTCACTAAAAAATCATGAAGATGTAAAAAGCTCTCGCACCTGCTACAAGTCGCCCAGCACTACTGCATTTGTACATTGGCACGTAACTAGTTAATTAATTTTGATAAAACACTATTATTATGATTATTGTTATATATATATATATATTTAATGGGGTTCGTTCCCACGCTATTGAGAAACTAGGTTTAACACCTTTCCTTTGTTTTGGGCAAGTTGTACATGCTCAATGTGAGCCGACCACCCTCGACATTATTACTCTTGTATGTTGCTATCCATCAATTCTTCTAGCTACTGCATGGCGTCCTATGTGATCGTGCCCCAACTTAACCCTTTTTTTCCCTTTTTCTTCGACTCCCACATCCTCAAGCAAATTAAGAATTCCTCTTAGTCAAATATGTAGACTAGGTATATCAATATTATAACAATTATTAAGAGTGCTAACCACTATATTAGAAACGTTCATGCTTTTGTTACTATATAAAGTATTATTATTTCTACTCTCTATTCTGTGTGTGCACAGACTCACCTACTCGGTCGGGAGTCTAATTATATGGAATCTTGCTAGATCCTCCTCCCGCCCTGGCGTTCAACAAAAAAAAAAAAAAACTCTCTCTCTCCTCTCTGTTCCCTCCGTGCCCTCCTCTGCTTCGCCATCGCTGGTCGAGCCCTCTCGCTTGCACACGCACGGACAGCAGGTCCTCCATGTCCTCGCTTTGCCACCTTCGCCCGCATTCTCAGCCCCGACAGCTCTACCTCCTCCTCATCATGTCCTGCCCCCGAGGCCCTGCCGATTCTGCTGCACGCCATGCTGGTCCCAGCACCTGCACTGCCTCAGGCTCATCGGGCGAGATGCCTCCCCCCAAACAAGAAGACGTAAAACAGTGCCCCTCTCTCTTCAATCTCTGTCCTCTCTCTTCGCCGGCGTCCCTGGGCATCCCTTGCTGGTTTGCGCTCCCGCATTCACCTGCCTGCACAGCCATGGACAACAGTTGCATCCCTCGCCCCGCTTCGCGGCTCCACCGGCCCTGGTCTCTCGACGATGAACACAGAACCTTGCACGCCTTGCACCTGCAGCACGCAACGAGCTCTCTCTCTCTCTCAGTCTCTCTCTCTCTCTCTCTCTCAGTCCCGCAACCTTTTCACATCGACCTTTCCGTTTCCTTTTCATGCTTCACCCAAGAGGGCATCTCACTAGATACCCTCTAATTAGACTTGGTTCAAAATTGGGGCGCCCTATTTGAATCTCTCATACCAATCACGAATTAATGAAAATTTAATGTGAAGGTCTTCAAAGATTTTACCACAACAGGAGAGAAACAAACAATAAAATTAAATGAAATAGAAAAGAATTGAATAGTTGCACTTATCTCTGGTGAAGAATTGCAAAGATCTAATTTTGCACGGATACCAAGTTGTAGACCTCTTGATTGTTTGTTACCAAGAGCGTAGCCTTGCGCTCTAATACCACTACTACACACGAGAGCATGGAGAGCCCTTCTAATAACGATAATAGTGAATCAATATGCATACTTGGCACATCCACGAGCACGGAATAGAAGTTGTACGCGAACATAGAGAGAGAGAGAGAGTAAGTGAGAACGTGCAGGCGCACCTCCTAGAGCGGAGTGCTACGCCAGCACGATGAGAGAGGAGGGAGGAGAGGAGAGAAGAAAGACAGGAACACTGGGTGGAAACTCCCCCCCATGCAAGAGTGACGATTTCCCTCTTGCACGTATTTGATTTATAGATTTCTTGAATGGTCAAATTGAGTACAAACTGGTCGGCCGGTCATAAATGGCCAAAGCTCATAAAAGACCACTTGAATAATAAAATGCACAATATATATATTTGTTCGCCTAGATCGGTCAAGCCTTTTCCACCTATAAGCTACAATATTAAATAGTAAAATATCAATTCCATAATATCAGGTACGTTGAAGGACTATTTTTAAAACTCCTTATCTGTGAATTTTTGACCAAAAAAATATCCCGTTTCCTATTCAATTTGTAATTTTCTTTCTCGTATCCATTTTATCATACCCTTCTATACATAAAAATGTGAGTAAAAATGAGATCTAATAACCCGTTCTACTGCACTCACGTGATACTCACATAATTTGAAGTGACCTCCCCGAGGTTTTATCTCATGGTAAGACACAAATAGAAGCACATAATCAAATACATAATTTGTATTTGACACCATAAGCGAGGCAGAGATGAAATCATAATTTTCATTTCACATGATTCATCAGATGGCCATAGACCAACCCACTCTATGGACACCATTTAGACAAAGATAGAGGTCAAAAATGCTAGGCTAGGTTGTGGGATTAGTTTGCTTGCCACTTTCAAGGTGGGTAAGCACATTGCTCAAAAATTCCCTTTTGTTTTTCTCTTGAGGCACTGGCAAGAACTTCAAGAGGCTTTGGTCCAAGAGGGGGGGTTCGTAGATAAACACTTCGGGGAAGCCCATAGACAATCTTTCTTGCACTATTTTTTGGTTTCTATCTACAAATCATGGAGAGAAGCATACTGGGTTGTAGTTTTTGTCTTTGTGCGTGACCCCCCAATCCAAAATGCCTACATAGATGCCCTTCGCACCAAAATGGAGAATGATGTTATGAGAGTGGAGATCATCGTGGAGGTAGTCATATACATGCACATACTTTAGGGTTTGGAGAAGAGAATTGGTAATCTACAAAATGTTATTTTGAAACAATTCTATTGTCTGTTCAATGACTAGATGATTGCAAATGACAGGCTGGCTTCCATTTGAAGTGCACTCTTTCTACATGGCCGCCATTCCAAAGTTCTGAAATGAGTGTCGGATGCTCCACGTGATGAACCATGGCAAGTGTATATATAATTTCTCAATGGGAAGTGTCCAAAATTGTCACTTCATTTTTAACCTGCCGATGATCCACCATCGGTCCATGGAAGTGCATTTTGGATTTTTTTGTAGCGTAGAGTGGATCTTTGAAGGTAGGATGGATGGCACCCGTACGCTTCAAGTGTGCCCATCTTCCCTCTCGCAGTTGCACAGCCTGTATATTAAAGATGGTGGTATTTGGCAGAAGGTGTAAAATAGTGGGGAGCTGAGAGAGGTCTAAAGCGGTAGTGGTTGATGCAATAGGCTTTGCTATAGTGATGACTCTTGGATCCTCAGCAACATTGGAAGACCCCCCTTCCACTCTCGTGCACTTTTTCTATCTTTACAACTTCTCCTTGATCCTAAACTCTATGTACAGCTATTGCACAATTTATATGCAAATAGATATATTTGGCAAGGCAGTAATATCAATATTTTGTAGCTCTTGCAAGGTATTTGCAATTTTCCCAATAGTCTACTTGACCATGTTCGATAATAAACTTCATTTCATGAGTGATATGTAAAAATCAAAGGGCACACACACGACTTTGAAGTTGCTCAAATATAGACTTGGTCAAAAGTCTCTGTAAATTGGTAATAGTGCTTTGAAATGGCAGGTTTAGACATTGGTGAAGCGCGGTCTCTAACATGTGGTGAAAGTGTCTTTGAGATGACCTTTCATTGATGTTCTGGAAAGTGTCTGCCTTATCTATAAGTTATAACTGCAAACCATGAACACTATGATATGAATGCAAACTATAGACACTAAGCCATGATTGAAAACCATAAACACTAAGAATGATTGCAAACCATAAATACTATGACAAGATTGAAAAACATAGATACTATAACATGATTGCAAACCATAGACACTAGGCAAATGATAGATAAAAGTTTAAATGTAGATAAATTACACACACACACACACACACACACACACACAGAGGTGAACATGCCAGGGGTGTGAGGAATTCCTAGCACAAGAACTGAACCTTGTTATGTGTAACATTTAATGCACTAGTAACTTGTGTGTAGCGGAAATTGATAACATGGTGAGGATTCCATTAAGAATAAGTTCCTAATGATCATAGAGAGAGTACTTAATTTGAGAAAGAAATAGAGAAATTTACACCTAGCTAATTTGGCATTGAAAATACTTGAAAAGAGAGAGAAATAGAACAATTGACAATAATCAAGTACCGGATTTACATGGAGCTGCGGTTCCCCCTCCATGAAAGCTTTGTATTATAGCTTCTCCCATCAAAGGAGACTTTTGTACAATACACTTCTTGTGTTCCTTGACAAAAATCATTGGTGCAATGAAGATGGAAGCTTATGCACGAAGATATGCTTGAAAAACAAACCTAGTGTCTCAAGACCTCACACACCTTCAAAAATGGTGAGAGGTAGCAGGGAATGAGGATAGACTGAGAGGAAGAAGATGTATCTTACAAGAAAGAAGTAGTCTCCTCACATAATCTCTCGAATATCATAGCTTAGCATAGTAATTAGCATGGTACAGGAGATGAGCATTCCATTGAAGCTTGGCTCTTGATTGTATGTGCATTCCATAGCCAAGAGTTGTTGGTGTAGGCCCTACTTCCCAATGCCTGGAGAAGGAGATACAATTCGTTTTCCACAGATGAGTTGTGTTTGTGGCAGGGAATGTGTTAGAGTAAAATGCATCCCTCCTTCTCTTCTTGATTGACCCCTCTTGCTAATTGCTCATGCTGGCCTCCCATTGGATCCTATTAAGATTACTCAATCACAAATTAGAAACATAGTCTCTATCCCTTTTACAAGTGTCTCCCTTTCCCCTTTTGTGAGAGCTTTAGGTAGTGAAATAAATTAGTTAAACTCTCATTAGACCTCTTAGTCTTCTAGCGAATAAAAATCAGGCAAGCCATTGGGATGTTGAATGCTCATTGGACCCCTTGGTAGACTGTGCAGTAGTCTTCTAGGGAGATTCATTTTTGTTGGTTCTTTTATCAATCATTTTTAGACTGATTAGACTAACTTTACTCTAGCCTAATTCTTAGTGGTCCACCTCCATGGCCATCTAATAGGATTTGAGGGGAGATTGGGGGCAACTAGCCTAGGAGACTGGCATGTGTCCAGTATTCCCTTTGTATAAAGGGGAAGCTTTGGAATGTGTGTGTGTGTGTGCGCTTCTCTCTCATCCCCTACTAAAATGGCTCTCCCCCTCCTCCCTAGGGATATGGGAAGACCTTTTAGTCTTCCATGACCATCCAATTTTCCCTTTGCTTTCCCCATTGGACAATTGAGTTAATTTTTGGAACTTTAGCTTATGCAAGTATTAATGGAGCTAAACCTTAGGGATTTTAAGCTCCATTGAAGCACATTTCTCTTTTGTAGATTGCCCCCTTTGGATCCCTATTTTCACTCCTTTGGATCCGTGTAGAGATCGGTCTGATAGCCTTACCAATATTCTAGCTTTTACTCCCCTGATACTTCCCCATATTAAATGATCGGTTTAACATAAGAAAATCATTTGATAGAATTACATATTAGTTTTACTCTCTCTTCAAATCATAGTTGTCCTCAACTATGAGGTAGAGAAGATAAAGCCTAGTCATTAGTCTGTTTGCTAGTGGGTAGAGGATCCCTATTTTACCCTACGGCACCATTCCAGAATGGATGACTAGTCCATTTGGTGCTTGAGAGCGTTAGCTACCGCAAGCATGTCTGCACATCAATCTTCCATAGCAGAGTGACAAGCTCTACTTGGTGTTTAGGAGACGTTGTCTCCCCAACCATGATCCTAAGCATGCATATTTATTAACATTTGTGCCCAATAAAGAAAAAGAGAGTCTTATTAGACAAAAACTTTGTTCATGTATACATATTTACATTTGCTTACTCTAGGAAATCATTGTAAGCATTGACATTAAGGTTTAGGTTATCCTTTCATTGTACGCTTTGCATCCATCTAGCATCTTCAAAAGGAAAATTTTTAAACTTGATAAGATGTCATTGGATAGTCTTACCGCCTTGTAATATCGTGTCTTCGTGTCGGGTGGGTCTTCAATGATTACTTCTTCAGGTGGATCTCCTTTGTAAGGCTTTGATAGGCTCAAGTGGAAAGAATTGTGCATGAGACAATGGTTGGGCAACTTGAGTTGATAGGTCATCTCATTGATTGGCCTCAGAATTTGAAACGGGTCATAGTACCATTTTTCTAATTTAGCATAGTACTTTTGGTGTCCCGTAGGATTCTTGCCCGTAGTGTGCCTTAATCGAGCCTTGGAAAATTTACGCAAGACCCAATCATTTTGTTTAAAGTTTAGGGCTCTTCTATGCTTATCAGCATAGTTTTTTTCCTTTTCTGAGAGATGGATGTAGCATCCTTAATCTTTTGGAAAGATTCTTGCAGGTCTCGGCTATATTCATTTGCTCACCTTGAGTAGCAGGGGATTTTTTATCTTCCCTCTATCACCTCAAAAGGTGCTTTTTCCGTGGAAGTATGTGCAATGTTATTGTAGGCATACTCCACTAAGGGTAAGTACTTCTCCCATTGTGACTTTTGATCTACTTAAGTGACATAAGATTTCAATAGATCAAGAATGGTAAGGTTAGCTATTTCACTTTGGCCATCCCGTTTGGGATGATAGGCTGAGAAGAAGTTTAGCCTTGTATCTAAATTCTCAAAGTGACCCTTATAAAAATTATTGGTCATTCCAAGATCTCTATTCGACACTATGGACATTGGCAAGCCATGGTACTTAAAGATTAGTGATATAAAGAGGGTTGCCATTTGATGGGCCTTGTTAGTGTTTTTGACAGGTATGAAATGCACTTGTTTGCTAAACCTGTCTACAATTGTCCATATTCTTGTATTCCCATGGATAGACTTGGTCAATCCAAAGATAAAATCCAATGATATGCTCTCCTATGGTGAACTAGGGATTGGTAAAGGTTGAAGCAATCCAGGTTTCTTTGTCTTTTGGCACACTACACATTTTTAAACATACTTTTGTATGTTTTCTTTTATGGTAGGCCAATAGAACTATGTTTCTATCCCTTTTAGGTAGATTGAATCCCTCTATGCCCCGCATAAGGAGGAGAATGGGATTCATACATTACTTTCTCACGTAGTTAGTTAGTAACACATAGTCTATTTCCATAGAGAACATACCATCTTGTAGGGTAAATGGTTCTTCCTTATTCCGTAGTGCAACGGCTGAAATCACATCTATAAAATTGGGATCAATAGCATACTCATCTATCATAGAAGATAGATCATTGTGAGTTTCTATAGATACCACATTCACTCTCGGTCATCTTGAGAGTGCATCGGCCACTTGATTATGCTTGCTAGCAACGTGAGCAGTTTGAAAATGAAATTGTGAAAGGAAATTTACCCACCTCATTTGTTTGTCAGAGAGCTTTCTTTGCGTCATGAAGTACTCAAGGCTTTGGTGATCCGTTGTCCTGCAGCTCCGCTTCCATGAAGAGAAAAAGAGTAGATAAATGTAAGCTAAGCTTCTTTGAAGCCTACACATTTATTGAGTAGTGATCAGGGCTTGTTAACAGGTCAAGCTTAATGATTAATGTATGCTAGATGCGGCTTTAAAGGGCCAAATGATGCCTTAATGATGCTAAAAAGTACTATGCTTGAAGTGAGCACAGATGGGAGTTTATGATTTAGAACGATAGTGCAGCTTGAAGTGCTCTACCAGCCTGTCTTTACGGCTCGTCGATAGGAGCTACGGTGAAAAAGTCATGGCATATTGAAGTTTGAGTCGATTTGCAGATCCGTACCGGAGTGGGCAACTGCAACTAAGGTGACAGAGATGAAATGAATGCATGGGCCTGAAGTGCTCTACTTCTGGAGCGCGTCGGTCTTTTCAGATTGGTGATTGGAGTTCCGGTCGCCAAGATATTGGCCGATAAAGATTCACTGAGGGCCGGTTTTGTACCACTCCGGTCGGCTCGTACGGAGTGCCATCTAGAAGATTTTGGCTCTCGCTCGGATTTTGGAGTGCAGCAAAGTAAGTGCTCGAGGAGAATCTTGTCCAAAATATTATCTCCTGCAGTGCATTGATAGCAGCTACATGTACGTCAAATGTGGTGTACGTCTCATTAAGTACAAAAACTGATTGAAGAGCTTCATGTGATCTCATATAATGCAATGATTGGGGGATAACTCCAACAGAGATAGGGCCAGGAAGCTGGAAAAATGCAATCACGTACGCTTATATCTTGAAGGAAAGCATCACCATGCAAAATGATGCGGGCATCGAAATTCATGAAGATATTGTTAGTCAAGGACTGTTGAAATAAGTTGTGCTTGGCAATGCTTTGGCCGCTATGTATGTCTAATGTGGTTCCCTTATGCGAGATGCAAGCTGCCCAAAGAGCATGGACATGGCCACCCGCCCAAAAGCTTTAGACAATTGGTTGCCCAAGAGCTTTAACCAAACGCCTGCCCAATGGGATAAATGAGGGGAGAATAGTGGGAAAGGGAGGAAAAATAAGGGGAAGCATGGCATTCAGCACAGCCTGAGAGCAGGGGAAGTTAAACAAGATCGCGCCAGGCTGTACAGAGCTCAGCTGAGCGCGGCTAAGAAGGGAAAGATGCCCAACATGCCAAGCCAAACCTTTTCGGACCCTGTCTTGGTGGGTTTCGTGTAACTCCGAATCCGCGATGCCACATCATCAAACTCTTTCCCATGCCACGTCAGTCATGGCGCTGTGACTACGTGGTGGGGCAAAAACTTGGGGAGCTATTATAGGAGGGCATCAACAATAGAAGGGGCGGAGCAAACGAAGAAGAAGGCTATGAACGAGAGGCAGCAACGAGAGCAAGAGGGGGAAGGAAGCAAGGGAGCTTGGAGACAAAGCTCTCTATCCTCTCTCTCGACCTCGGCTAATGAAGGCATAACAAGGGAGATAACGGAGAGATTTGAGGGAATCTTGAACGAGCAAGCAAGGCGAGATCTCTCTTTCTCTCAATCTCCAAACCAAGCAACGCGAGCTGTCTCTCTCGATAGTTCTCGGAAAAGAAAAGAAACAAGCAAAGGAGAGACTCTCTCGCTCTCTCTCTCTCTCTCTCGCTCTCTCTCTGTCTCTCTCTCTCTCTCTCTCTCTCTCTCTCTCTCTCTCTCTCTCTCTCTCTCTCTCTCTCTCTCTCTCTCTCTCTCTCTCTCTCTCTCTCTCTCTCTCTCTCTCTCTCTCTCTCTCTCGGCTTGCACAAGGAGAGTTCTATCTCTCTCGTTCGCTCGCGTTTGAAAAGCAAAATAAAAGGGAGACTTTCTCTCTCACTTTCGGCCTCGGTAAGCAAGAAAGCAGCAAGAAATGTTTTTCTCTCGATGAGAATAAGTCAAGCATAAAGAAGAAGGTACCCAGAGACAAGGTTTTTCTCTCTCGCTTTCAACCTTGATAAAGTGGTGAAGCAAGGAAGGAGGAGCAAGAGAAAAGTAAAGAAGCAAGTAAGATGATTCCATCAAACTCGGTAAGAAAGATAAAATTTACAGAACCTAAGGTCAGTTGAAGCAAATAAAGCGGCAGGAGGAAATTTCCATCACCGTCATCAGATAATGTTTGATTAATCATTCTATTAAGCTCGGTGTCGTTAACGGCCCGGTTAATTTTGTAAAGCGAGAGCTTAAACTCCTCGTAAGCAGATGATCCAAGTGACGGTGTTGTTAACAGCCCACCTTGGCTAAAGATTAAATTGTACTCAAGCGTTAATCAATTAATTGATGATTACGGTGATGTCCAGATTCAATTGCATCTATTGTTCTTGTTGTATCTCTTTCACACCTCCCATAGCCAGAGGCCCGGTGCCTACCCGGCTCACATAGCGAACACATATCCCCCGACATCTTTGGTTAACCCGACGCGAACGAGCCGGGGTGGGAGGTAAAGATGGAGAGTTTAGAGAAGATGATGAAGATGATTGCAGAGTTAAGTGCGAACGGTTTTGATGATAAGTTAACAGTTCCAGATTTTGCAAAGATGCTTCAATTGGTTCAAGGATCTCTGCTTGAAATAGAGACCGTAAAGAAGAAAAATCAAATGGATGAAGCTTTGGATGCAGCTTTAGATGCAGTATACGATGAAAGATGACTCTTTGATGGATACAATCCAGAGGGCTACCTAGAGTGCTATGAGTTGGAGACCAAGGTAAGAGGGATACCAGAAGAGTTGATGATCAAATATTTTGAGCAGTTAGTGAGTTTAGATGTGAAGGAGCAGATACAAGAAGTTACCAAAGCTTGCAGCGATGACTAGGAGTATTTCAAAGAAGCTATTGTGGAAGCACGTTATGAGGAGTATGAAATCTATCAAGAATAGAGTTCAAGTCTACTAGACTACGCACATATCCGAGGACAAATACGATCAAAGTTAGAAGCTGTGATTGACGAGTTTATTGTATAGGATGCTACCTTCTTACAGGCTAATGATGAAGATATAGTCAAAGCTGTGTATGAGAAGTTGGGGTTTGTAGATGCCTTGCATGAAGTAGAAGTCCTTGAGGGTGAGTCTCTACAGCCTCAAACTATATAAGGTAATTTTTTCAAAGAACATATACCTGTAGTACAGGAAGAAAATAAATCAGGGGATCAAAACAACCAAGTGGCTAAAGCTCAGGAAGAAAATGTGCAGGTGAATGAGTGCACTCATATTCAGGTAGATAGGAAAGAAGATTCAATTACAGCTGATACTTTTGTTACTGAACTAGAATTAGAGAAAACATTTTCTGGTACAGATTCTACCATAGAGGTGATTGAAGATACTGGTGCAGGTTTTTCCAAAGAGTTCATTAATGATACAAATGTCACAGGTCAAAGCAGGGCCGTTGTTGAGAGCATCAAGACCATGGATTTTGGTATACCAGATTTACCGAGTTTGGATGTACGAGATTTTGAGGACTTGGCTAACCAAGAGTATGTGCTTGAAGATCTGCAAAATGTTGATTCAGAGGGGGTGCAGACTCCTTCATTGACAAGTTTTTGTGAAGCAAAGCTACAAAAGTGGAAAATTGGTCTTGAATGTGATGATAATGAATCAGAGGGGGTGCAGACTCCTTCTTTGAAAAGTTTTTGTGACCTAGAGCTACCGATCTGGCAGACTGATCTTGATTTTGATGATGGTGATTTAGAGAGGGAGCAAACTTCTTCTCTATCAAGAATTTGTGACACGGGACTCACACTATGGCAGAATGATCATGAACTTGATGATGTTGATTTTGAGCTAGCTTTTGACCTAGGAGGTGACAGGTTTATGCATGGTCCAGGGAAATTGACTTATATGCCATATGATCCAAGCGGTTTGCATGAAGATTTGTGGGCTAATTTATGTTTATGCTCTAATAATTGGAAATTCTTGTATATTCTCTATGATCCTCGAGGACGGTGCAAATTGTTTACAGGAATGCTCACAATGGGGCAAATGATTGAGTTCCCGTTTGATCCCGGGGGCTACAAAAGTGCAAGTTCCACATTTGAAGAGTACTAGTTATCTGTTGTAGCAGGTTTCCTGGTACAAAGTTTTGTTTCCTAGATTTATGCTGAGTCAGGAGAGTTTTGGTTATGCATTCAATAAGATTACATTGTTGGCTTCCAGTTGATGTCTTTGAATAATTGATAAAGTATCTTCACATATTTTGAGTTGGTTCTGCTAACAAAACTTGAAGTAAAGGACTTGACGGCCATTCCGTGTGCAAAAAAAGTAAGGCATACTTGAGCTTGAAAGGGTTCCCTTAAGAGAGCTTAATGATCAAGTCGTGTGCATCATTAGCTAGAGAACTTGAGTCTGGCAGGGTTCACTAAACATGTTATCCATAATTGAATGCTTTGAAGATACGACAGATGTGGGTCAAAGATTTTTGAGACAGCTACCTAATGATTAAGCTAAAACATTGATGACAGGGTATAAAACTTATTTCATTTTTCATATGTTTACGAGTTTCATGAATTTGATGATGGGTAAAGAGCTGAAGGTACCTGTAGCGAATGCATATTGAAGTGTTGTTGACCTAGACCGGAGGCTGTGCAGGTTCATAGGGGGTGAATGTCGTGTAGCTGTGCTACCATGAAGAGAAAAAGAGCAGAGAAATGCAAGCTAAGCTTCTTTGAAGCCTACACATTTATTGAGTAGTGAGCAGGGCTTATTAAGAGGTCAAGCTTAATGATTAATGTATGCCAGATGCGGATTTAAAGGGCCAAATGATGCCTTAATGATGCTAAAAAGCACTATGCTTGAAGTGAGTACAGATGGGAGTTTATGATTTAGAACGGTAGTGCTTGAAGTGCTCTACCAGCCTATCTTTACGGCTCGTCGATAGGAGCTACGGTGAAGAAGTTATGGCATATTGAAGTTTGAGTCGATTGCAGATCCGTACCGGAGTGGGCAATTGCAGCTAAGGTGACAGAGATGAAATGAATGCATGGGCCTGAAGTGCTCTACTTCTGGAGCGCGTCGGTCTTTTCAGATTGGTGATTGGATTTCCGGTCGCCAAGATATTGGCCGATAAACATTGACCACAGGCACGTTCCGTACCACTCCGGTCGGCTTGTACGGAGTGCCATCTGGGAGATTTTGGCTCTCGCTCGGATTTTGGAGTGCACCAAAGTAAGTGCTCAAGGAGAATCTTGTCCAAAATATTATCTCCTGCAGTGCATTGATAGCAGCTACATGTACGTCAAATGTGGTGTACGTCTCATTAAGTACAAAAACGGCTGAAGAGATTCATGTGATCTCATAGAATGCAATGATTGCGGGATAACTCCAATAGAGGCAGGGCCAGGAAGCTGGAAAAATTCAATCACGTACGCTTATATCTTGAAGGCAAGCATCACCATGCAAAATGATGCGGGCATCGAAAGTCATGAAGATATTGTTAGTCAAGGGCTGTTGAAATAAGTTGTGCTTGGCAATGCTTTGGCCACTATGTATGTCTAATGTGGTGCCCTTATGAGAGAGGCAAGCCGCCCAAAGAACATGGGCATGGCCGCCCGCCCAAAAGCTTTAGACAATTGGCCGCCTAAGAGCTTTAACCAAACGCCCGCCCAATGGGATAAAAGAGGGGAGAATAGTGGGAAAGGGAGGAAAAATAAGGGGAAGCATGGCGTTCAGTACAGCCTCAGAGTAGGGGAAGGAAAACAAGATCGCGTCGGGCTGTACAGAGCTCAGCTGAGCACAGCTAAGAAGGGAAAGATGACCAGCATGCCAAGGAAAATCTTTTTGGACCCTGTCCCGGTGGGTTTCGTGTAACTCCGAATCTGCGATGCCATGTCATCAAACTCTTTCCCACGCCACGTCAGTCACGGCGCCATGATTGCGTGGTGGGGCAAAAACTTGCGGAGCTATTATAGGAGGACATCAACAATAGAAGGGGCGGAGCAAACGAAGAAGAAGGCTATTAACGAGAGGCAGCAATGAGAGCAAGAGGGGTAAGGAAGCAAGGGAGCTTGCAGACAAAGCTCTCTATCCTCTCTCTCGACCTCGGCTAAAGAAGGCATAACAAGGGAGAGAAAGCAAGGGAGATAATGGAGAGATTTGAGGGAAGTTTGAATGAGCAAGCAAGGGGAGATCTCTCTCTCTCAATCTCTAAACCAAGAAATGCGAGCTCTCTCTCTCGATAGTTCTCGGCAAAGCAAAGAAACAAGCAAAGTAGAGACTCTCTCTCTCTCTCTCTCTCTCTCTCTCTCTCTCTCTCTCTCTCTCTCTCTCTCTATCTCTTTCGGCTTGCACAAGGAGAGTTATATCTCTCTCTCTGTCGCTCGAGTTTGAAAAGCAAAAAAAAAGGGAGACTTTCTCTCTCACTTTCGGCCTCGGTAAGCAAGAAAGCAGCAATAAATGTTTCTCTCTCGATGAGAATAAGTCAAGAATAAAGAAGAAGGTACCCAAAGACAAGGTTTTTCTCTCTCGCTTTCAACCTTGATAAAGTAAGGAAGGCAAAGTGGGAGAAAGTGGTGAAGCAAGGAAGGCGGAGCAGGAGAAAAGTAAAAAAGCAAGTAAGCTGATTCCATCGAACTTGGTAAGAAAGATAAAATTTACAGAACCTTAGGTCAGTTGAAGCAGATAAAGCGGAAGGAGGAAATTTCCATCACCGTCATTAACTAATGTTTGATTAATCATTCTATTAAGCCCGGTGTCGTTAACGGCCCAGTTAATTTTGTAAAGCGGGAGCTTAAACTCCTCGTAAGCAGATGATCCAAGTGACGGTGCTGTTAACAGCGCTCCTTGGCTAAAGATTAAATTGTACTCAAGCGTTAATCAATTAATTTATGATTATGGTGATGTCCAGATTTAGTTGCATCTATTGTTCTTGTTCTCTCTCTTTCACACCTCCCACAGCCAGAGGCCCAGTGCCTACCCGGCTCACATAGCGAACACATATCCCCCGACACCATTCGCATGATGAAAGGAGTCCCTTGCTTCCATGAGTCTAGAGCATGTAGAGTTGCTAAGGGTTCCTTCTCTTATATTCCTAGAGCTTGATCAGTAGGATCAAGCCTTTGACTTTCACAGGCTATGGCGTGCCCTTCTTGGAGCAAAACAGCTCCAAGGAGATCACCACAAGCATTGCATTGAATCTCAAATGGCTTTGAGAGATCTAACAGTGTAAGCACAGGTACAGAGATAAGCTTCTTTTTAAGATTTCTGAAATATTGTTCTTCTTGGTGGATCATATACACCTAAAGTATTTCTTTGTTAGGTAATGTAATGGTCCCACGATTTGTGAGAACTTTTCTATGCGGCATCTATAGTATGCACACATACCTATAAAGCTTCTTAGTTCATGCAGATTCTTTGGATTAGGTCTCCCCAATCTCAAAAAAATAAAAATTCTTGCAAAACATATTAAGTGCATAAGTGAAGAGTGAGTTTAGAAAATGAAAAGACACATGAAGGTGGAAAGTCAAAAGACGAATGAAGTTGGAAAGTCAAAAGACAAATGAAGATGGACAGTCAAAAGACTATTTGTGTCCATATAAATAGGTGTTCATCTGCTCTTTCATTTTTCCTTTATTGTTTTCTTCTAAGTTGTCTTTAGTCTCTCTCTCTCTCTCTCTCTCTCTCTCTCTCTCTCTCTCGCAATGTTGTATTAATCTTTATTAGGTAATATTGTTGCAAATCTATGTGCTTTGTCACTTGTTTGTCGTTACGTACTATAGATTAACTCTAACTTTCATTACCTCTAACTTTGATGGATCCATTTAAATGCCATCTGGAGAGATAATGTGACCAAAATATTGAATCTCTTGTAAGAAAAAATTATTTTTCTTTTTCTTAATATAAAGTTTATTCTCTCGTAAAACTTGAAATATTACCTCAAGGTGTTGTTTGTGCTCGTCTAATGAATTAGAGTAGATGATTATACCATCAAAGAACACTCCAGTAAAGGTTCGGTGAGACCTAGATAGCTTCTCCATCAAGCAATTAAATGTGGCTGGTGGATCGGTCAATCCAAAAGGCATGACAATGTACTCCTAAAGACCAAACTTAGTGCAAAATGTGGTCTTCACAATGTCTTGATCAACTATCCTTGATCAACTTTTTATGTCAATCCTAATGAAGTAGGTCGACCCCTGTAACTTATCAAATGGGTCTTCTACCCGTGGAACGGGAAACGTATTCTTGATAGGGATCCTAGTTAGTGCTCTATAGCTGACACACATCGGATATGTGCCCTCTTTCTTTTGCACTAATAACACTAGTGAAGAAAATGGAGATGAGCTAGGCCTAAACATGCCTTTCTCAACCAACTCATGCACTTGCCGCATAATCTCCTCTTGTTGAGCTTGAGAAACTCGATAATGAGGTTTATTAGGTGGTGAGCTTCCTGGAAAAATTTCAATTGCATGGTCGTCATTCCCTCGTTTGGGAGGTAGTTCAGAAGAGATGTCGTTCATAAAAACATCTTGGAACCCCTTGAGGAAATTGGATAACTCTAGTTTCTTTTAATTGTTTATATTTTCTTTTGCTAAAGCATTAGCTTCATTTTGAGAATCTTTAACAAAAATCATGTACACAAAAAAAGAGCTCTTTTTTGACTTATTAAAAGCTTGCTTTTGTACAAGGGGTATGATACTACCCAACTCTTTAGCATCTATGTACATATTTTTTTTCCTAAACCTAAAGTAGATTTTCCTTTCAGGGGATTTAACATTGGCAGCCATGTAATCAAACCATGGTGCCCCTAGGATTACATCATCTTGAGAGGAGAGATGAGTAATTCCTCCTTGCCCAGATAGCTTTGTACATGGAGCCTCAATTTTCCAATTAAGGGAGTGATTGAGGCTTCTTGCCCCTTGAAAACACCATTGACAAGTAGGACACCTAGGGGATTCACCATGAAAAACTTACTGCTGTTGGGGGATATGTGTTTGTTGAGTGAGTCGGGCAGGCACCGGGTCTCTGGCTCTGGGAGGTGTAAAAGAGAGAGAACAAGAACAGCTGATAGCTCTAGAAATCACCACAATCATCAATTAATTGAATATTACTTTGAGTACAACTTAATATTTATCCAAGTTGGGATGTTAATAGCACCGTCACATGGATCATCTTCTTCCTAGGAGTTTAAGCTCCTGTTTACAGGATTAATCGGGCCGTTAATGCCATCAAACTTAACAAAATGCTAATTCAATATCTAACAGATAACCGTGGTGGAAATTTTCCTCTATCTCTTTATCTGCTTCAAATACCTCGAGGATTCTGCAAGCTTCAATTCACTTCACTACCTCGATCATCAAGCTTTGATTATTGTCAAATATTGTGCAGCTTCTTACTCCTTATGCTTTCCACTGGCTTAATTGTTGCTCATAGATTTTGACTTCTCCTCTAAATCACTCGCTCCGACTGCCTTTGGTGCTCCGCTTCAATCTTCTTTCCTCCTTGCAAGCCTCAGGCCTCACCCTCTTGCTTCCTTAGTCGAGAGGAAGAGAGAGAAAACATAGTCGAGAAATTCCTACCCGATGTCGAGAGGGAAAATTACCTTGCTTCTTTGCTTAGATCCAAGAATGAGAGAGAGTTTATTCTCCCCTTGTTTGTACGAGAACGAGATCTAGAGAGAGCCTCTCTTCCCTAGCTCAACTCACCTTCATGCAATGACTTTGATTCCTTTTTTTCCCTTGCCTGCTTGCTTCTTGTTCAAGCTCGAAAGGGATACCACGAGCCTTCCTTGTTTACTTGCTTTGAGCTTCTTGCCTTCACTCTCTCGCCCAAGCTCTCTTGCTTCACTTGGAATCCCCTCCTCTTGTTCAACCTCGAAAGAGAGAAATAACACGATATTTCCTTGTCTTGTCCGTTATTCCTTCCTTGATGCCCTAATTCTCCCTATGCCTTGCCCTCATTTTTCTTCGCTTCCACTCTCCTTGCTTGCTTCTTGTTCAAGCTCAGGAGGGAGAGAGAAAGATCTTTTCTTTGTAAATCTTGCCGAGCATGAGAGCAAGAGACAAGGAGCTCTGCTTGCTTGCCTCCTTATGCGTTCCTTTGCTTCCTTTTCTTGCTTGCTTTGCTTGTTTTCCTATGCTTACGTTTCCCCACAATTCCCTTCCTCACATGCCATGGAGTCCTTCTTGCCCTTCGACTCCCCTCCTTCCTCCTTATGCCTTGCCCTTGGTTACCTCCTTGTTATGCCTTAAAAAAAGCCATGTTAACAATAGCACTTCCCCTCCTAAGCAACGACAACAACGTCATTGCTAGGTGCGGGAAAAAGCATTAGATGACGTGGCTGCAAATTTGGAGCAGTGCTAAACACCGCGAGAGTAGAGCCAAATGGTGCGCCACAGAAGCTTTGCATCTTTCCTTTATCGCTCGACACTATTCGAAGACTTTGCAGGTCGGAGCAAATAAAATCCTCTCCTTCCACGATGTTGGCCGCTGCCTACACGACGCCATGAGTTTTTCTCTCTTTTTTGTTCACATCCCATAGGGTTTAATTGCAGGGCCTTTTAGCTTATGGTCTTGGGCGGCCCTAGACTTGGTTGCCTTTGGGCAGCCTAGCAAATCTACAAGGGCATCACATATGGATAGCGGCCTAAGCATTGCCAAGCACAACATATGGTACACATTGTGACCAACTTAGTGCTGCTAAGCGCGACGTTTACTCTCAACAGCTCTCATCTAACAATATCATCGTGAATCTACTTGCCGGTAACAAGGTCCTGAATAGTGCCACTGAAAGGGCGGTGGTAATGCGTGTGCTAGTCTCCACCCAACCGTGCTATCTTGTAGCCTCCTCCCAGCGTACACACTGTTCGGCCGTGCCGGTGGCCTTGCCCATAGGACCCACGTCCTTACATTACCCCCTCCTTCAAGAATCATTTTCATCCTTGAAAACGAACGTAGGAAAACGTTTCTTAAGTGCGGAGACATTCTCCCATGTAGAACCTTCTTCAGGTCTATCTAGCCATTTTACCAACACCTGTCGTCTGACATGATGTCTGGTGCAAAGCTCATGAGAATCCAAAATCTTTTCGGGCTCATGAGGAATGCTTGACGGTTCGATAAGGTCAACTAGAACACCTGTGTCAATCACTTATCATTCTGTCCTAGCTGTTTTCGTAAATGACTAACATGGAAAACACGCTGAACTCGTGAGTGCTCTGGAAGAGCTAACTTGTAGGCCACTTGACCTATACGTTTGAGAATGGTAAACGGTCCACAATAGCGTGGTGAAAGTTTAGCAACTTTTCCCGTCTTCAGAATTTCTTAATGCTCCAAAACTTTGAGGAAAACCTTGTCTCCTTCTTTGAAAGTAGCAAGACGTCGATGCTCATCTGCGTACTTCTTATATCGATCTTGAGCTTGCTTAACATTCTGTCGACGAGCAACTCGAAGCATGTCAAAATGGTCTTGGAGAAAATCCTTTGCTTGTTGTATCTTCTCCTTAGCCAACCCCACCGTAACGGTTGATCTAAGTTGAAATCCATACAAAAGCATAAATGGACTAAACCCTGTAGTCACATGCTTTGAACTATTATAAGAAAATTCCAATATAGCTAAGTGGTCTTACCAATTGGTTTGCTTCTTGCTAATGTATGCTCGTAGCATATCCTCTAGCACTTGATTAACTCTTTCTATTTGACCATCCATTTCTGAATGATTAGTTGTACTTAGATTAATTTTAGTTTCCAACTTCTGGAACATAGCTCTCCATAAGTGATTATCGAACTTTCGATCTCTGTCACTAATGATACTAGCTAGAAGACCATAGAGTTTATATATATGCTCTACAAATAGCCGTGCTAACTCCGGTGTTTTAACCGTAGTCTTAATGGGAATGAATCGACCCATCTTTGTGAGACGGTCTATAATTACCCAAATGGCATCATGGCCACGATTTGTAGTAGGTAGTCCCACTACAAAATCCATAGAGATACTCTCCCACTTACCTTGTGGAATCTCTAAAGGATGTAAAAGGCCACCTACCTTGAGGCGCTTTGCCTTATTAACTCGGCATTGTTGGCACTCTTGAACATCATGATGTAATCCCGGCCAATAAAATTGCCTTCGAACTAAGGCATACGTCTTACGGAAACCTAGATGACCAACACTTGGACTATCATGACACTCAAATAAAATTTGGCGCCTAGTGTTTGAGTCCTTTGGCACACACTCTCTACCTTTGTGGAGTAAGTAGCCATCATGAATGGAAAAATTCTTCCATCGCTTAAGCTCTTCCGGAGTAGGGGTGGAGCTCTGTGTGTTGGAGTTTCTATCTGCGCATGCAGAGACATGTTGATTTGGCTGTTCAAAGACATCTGAGTGTGAGGGATCCCTTTTTAAAAATGCACTCCACACATTAGCATATGAGTGATCTTGTGCACACTTGCCATGTAATGACTCCAAAAATCCACTCTTTAGTTTCGTGAAAGCAAGTGAATTAATCTGAGGCATCTGACTTAGTGCATCCACTACTACATTATATCGCCCCTTGCGATATTGTAGCTTACAATCATAATCGTGAAGGATTTCTGCCCATCTAGCTTTATGGCCCTTCAAGTTTTTTTGAGTAGTAAACCATTTGATACTCTCATGGTCTCAAACTCGGCACCATATAAATAGTGTCGCCACTTTCGTAAAGCGTGAATTATGGTATAGAGATCTCTCTCATAGACAAAATAATTTTGTTGAGCTAACTTTTTACTTTCAAAGGCTATAGGTCTTCTCTCCTGGAGAAGTACTGCACCAATGGCTTTATCACTAGCATTAGTCTCAACCACAAAGGCTTAAGTGGGTCGATGACTGCTAGGATGGGAACAATGGCTATAGATACCTTGAGCTGTTCAAAACTGCGTTTTTGGGCTTCTTCCCAAGAAAAGGTCTTACCTTTTGCTTTAAGTTGATCTATCATAGGAACAATGATTTTGGCATAGTCACAGATATACTCTCGATAAAATCCAGCCATGTTTAAAAATATTTAAAGCTCCTCAACCGTGTTGGGATGTGGCCATCAAAGAATGGCAGTGACCTTGTTAGTGTCCATCTTGATGCCAGAATAAGAGATCACATGATCGCGGTAATGTATCTCAATTTTAAAGAAATCGCACTTGCGTTGCTTAGCATACAACGCATGAGCTCGTAGCTGTTCAAACACTAATCGTAAGTGTTCTATGTGTTCATCTTCAGTCTTACTATAAATGAGAATATCATCAAGGAAAACAACAACAAATTTTCCAATATAGGGACGTAAGACACTATCCATGAGTGTCATAAATGTAGCTGGAGCATTGGTTAGACCAAAAGGCATAACCAAAAATTCAAAATGCCCAAATCGTGTTCTAAAGGCATTTTTGGAGATATCTTGCAGTAGGATACGTACCCGGTGGTATCCTGAAAGAAGATCTATCTTTGTATAGTATCTTGCTCTTTGGATTTGATGAAACAACTCATCCACTCGAGGCAGAGGATACTTGTTCTTGATGGTTATCGCATTTAATCCGCAATAATCTATGCACATGCGCATAGTTCCATCTTTCTTTTTTACCAACAAAATTGGTGATGCCTAAGGCGCAGTGCTAGGTCTAATGAACCATGAGCAAGGTAGTCACCAACTGACTCTCAACCTCCTTAGCTTCTTTAGCACTCATACGATAAGGTGGTTTACTCACCGGTTTAGTGCATGGCAAGACATCTATGCCATGCTGCACATCACGTGTAGGGGGTAAACCCGGTGGTAAATAACTTGAGAACACATCACTATACTCCGTGAGTAAGTGAGTCAGTTTTTGCCGTGCAAAAGGAGAAAGTAAACTAGAGTTATGCTAGATGGATAATCTTGTAATTTCTATAATGTTTGTTTTACAACAGCTGCACGTTGCTCTATAGAATTAAAATTGAGAGCACTTTGCTCGTTAGATTTGTTAACACTTTGTTTATCAGTAAAATTCATCGCACTTTGCATACCATTACTAGAATTCATTTCACTTTGCATACCATTACTAGAATTCATTGCACTTTGCATACCCTTACTAGAATTCATCGCACTTTGCTCTTGAGAATTCACAAGACTTGGAGACAAGCACTAACACAAAAAGACTTCATCTATTAAATTTTCTTTCTGCAAAATAGAAAGCTTGGTTGTACATATAAGAGATGCAGATGGTATATTTTTCTCACCAAGCAAAATCCCATGTTTACCATTGGCCATAAAGGATACAAAGTTGTGTTCATAACTAGTGTGCAATGTGTTTCCTAAACATGCAGCCACTCCCGTCCTAAACCTACATCAGCACGGTCCATGTTCATAACTTGGAAGTCAAGGGTATTTGTATGATCTTGAACAATAAGCTCAACCCCTTGAACTACCGTGTCGCAGACATCTGCTCCACCACATACTTGTGAGAGTAGGGAGTCTCTATAAGCTTCAATTTCTTGACTAGCTTATAGTTCAAGAAGTTATGAGTTGCACCATCATCCACTAAAATACGAACACGTTTTTTGTTAATAGTGCCATGCATGCGAATCAAATCATGGGGGACAAAGGTGGGCTTCCACATTGAAGCAGGCACACAACACTTGTGCTTTTCTTCCATATGAAGAACATCTACAACAAATATTTGGGAGATGAATCTAATGTGAGGCGTTGCACCGTGTGCATGGCCTTTTATTTGCCTTCCAAAAGAGTACAATCTTTCTTGTTATGTTGGTCCGAAAGACATCTAAAACACAAATTGCGTTTCTTTGCACACTCAAAATCAGCAGTGCTGAGAGACCAATGCGGAATATCTCGTGATTGCTTAGGCTTCTTAGCCTCTTGTGGGCGCGGAGAGGTAGATTGTCTCTTGTTCCTATTGGAACATGTGGGAGATCTACCTCCCCATTGGCTCTTAGCCACATTGCTCTTAGCAAGAGTATTCTTAGATTAGGGAACATTTCCTTTCCTCTCTTGGTCATCATCATATCTTTTTCCATGACTAATGGCTTCTTCCAAAGTTTTTGGATGTTGGGTCTTGACATGAAGATGACAGTCTTTGTCAAGACCCCTATTAAAACCCCATATCTTTTGGAATTCATCTAGACCTTCTAGTTTTAATATGATTTCCCGATACTTTGAAAGGTATTGTGTGAGAGAGAGACTAGACATGCGGCATGCATCCCATGCTAGCCAATTCTTATCTTCTTCATTGAAGTCCAAAAACTGTTTGGAGAAAGAAGCTTAAAACACAGCCCAAGACGGAGGACGAGCATCTATTGGAACCGTCATCCACCACTTATAGGCCTTGCCTTTAAGAGATAGACTTTTTTCCACACCCGTCTTTATATCCAGGGTGTGTCTCAATCTATGAATATCACTCCATTTGTGTAAGAACGTATTGACCGCATCCTTGTTGGGATCACGCTCTTCCCCGTGAAACTTAAGAATGTTGATATTCTTAAGTAATGCATTGCTACCTTCTGCATCTTTTGCAGCACTTGTCTCTTGGACTCCTTGAGTCGTGCGAGCTTGGTTCCCTTGAACCGTGCCACTGGTGGCTCCTTGAGTTGTCTGTGAATTTATAAATTTCACAACAAGTAACTCTGTAAGATTAATAACATTTGCATTGAGTGCAGAGAGGCTTCTTTCAAGTACGCTTTGGCGATGTTCCAAAGTTTTGAAAGAAGCCATATCTACAAGCCCATGATCTCCTTGATCATCATCATCATGCATATTAGTGTCAGAAACACCCGTGGTGCCCTGATTTTGATCTACGTGCTCAAAATCAAATGTGTGTGTAGGTGGGATATCCTCACTGACCATGGTAAACAAACACTAATGCAAAGGGAGAAAAAGAAACGACAACTTGTACCTTGTCTGTGTTTTGTATGCTCCGCGATTTGCATTGCATGCGAACCTCGCCTTGCGGGAAGTTGAGGGCTTCACTTTTCGTTCCTTGTAAGAACAACGTTGATGATTCTTCACAAAAACTCGTCGTTTTTGTGAAGGCTTTTCTTCACTTTGAGAGCTACCTCCTCGAGGAAATTATTTTTTTTGGAGGAAAACTTGCCTTCCTCCAAGAAGTGAAGAGGAAGGGTAAAGCTACTTCCTTGAAGTTTGAAGATTTCTCTTTTCTTCTAGTTTTCCTTTCAACACAAGTAGACTATGTTTCCTTGTTATACACAACAAGGGCCAATAGCTTGATGGTAAAGTGTTGGCCTCTTACCCTCATAGGGTGGGTTCAACCCTCCTTCATGCAAGGGCTAAGTGGGCTTTCCTATGCGCACAACCAACGGAAGCCTTCAGAAGCCTCGGTGCCATCGAGTTGTCGATCGATGGGGCAGCTCTCCTTTCATTGTCTGTCCACGCGCTGCTCGCACAGGGAACTGTCTATGTCTTCTTTTTGTTGCACAGCGGAGACATCAATGTCTGCGGAACGTGGGGGAGAAGCAGGGCGTCACACGCACATGCAAGACGCTTTTAGCCTCCTCCCAAAAATAGCTCGAATACCAGTGAAAGGGCAGTGGTAATGCGTGTGCTCGTCTCCACCCAATTGTGCTACACAATGTCCGGCCGTGCCGGTGGCCTTGCCCATAGGACCCATGTCCTTACAGCCACATGCCCCCAAGATGGAAGTATAAGTGATTGCATTTGGTGAAAGACATTTCCTTTGCACTCGGTTGTTTATTACTTGTATCAGTTTCTCAGAGAATGCCAAAATTATCCAGGTCAATAGTGCCGGAAATTGACACCGGCCTCAAGCCGTATGATCTCATCAAGCTAGACTCTGCCTGACGAGCCATAAATCCCTTTGGACTTCTCAAACTGCATAAAATGCATACAAACCCTACTGAGGCTGTAAAAATCCCAGATGGAACTCCGATCAAGCGGACCAAATTGGTACGGAGCCGACCCCCGGTGAATCTTTAACGGCTAATATCTTGGAGACTAGGACTCCAATCACTAATCTGAAAAGACCGATGCGCTCCACAAAGTGAGCATTTCGGGCCCATGCATTCATTTCATTTCTGTCACCTCAGCTGCAGTTGTCCAATCCGGTACGGATCTGCAATCGACTCAAACTTCAATATGCCATAACTTCTTCACCGTAGCTCCATCAACGAGCCGTAAAGACAGGCCGGTAGAGCACATCACGCACTACAATTCTAGGTCATAAACTCCCATCTGTGCTCACTTAAAGCATAATTATTTTTGGCATCATTAAGGCATCTGTTGGCTCTTTTAATCCATATCTGGCATACATTAATCATTAAACTTGTCCTGTTAACAAGCCCTGATCACTGACCATTAAATGTGTAGGCTTCAAAGAAGCTTAGCTTGCATTTTGTTGCTCTTTTTCTCTTCATGAAAGTGGAGCTGCATGACACTACACCACGTTAGTGCAGCGGAGGGGGGGGGGGGGGGGGGGGGGGGGGGGGGAGGGGCGAAGAAGTGAGAAAAGAAAAAAATGAGAGGAAGTTTTTGTGTTTCAAAATCATGGCTTGCCAAAAAAGTCTTCCCTCCAACTTGTGAATCAATAGCTACAAAGATACATGTAAGAACTAGCACTGCTTTGTGTCAACTACTTATTTTGTAATTATGGTTCGATTACTGAGGGATGAAAGCTATAAAGAGTTTGTATAGATGCAAATTTACACAAAACACCAAACACAACTTTATAACCATGTTTTTCGAGCAATTTAGATGGGTCAAAATTGGATGAGTAGCTAGAGTGCATGTTGAACGGGCACATAGTTTAAAACTCAAAGTAAGAAACATTGAGGGTACGTCTAGTTATCAATAGAAGTGGTTTCTTAGCACGTTGTCTGTCACTATGCTACATGATCTTTGACTAGTTTTATTCAGTTAGATCATGTGAGACCTAGATTTTATGTGTAAGATAGGGGTATGATAGTTTTCTGTATTGATTGTTGTATAAGCGTATAAAGGGGGTCGTATTTCCTAATATAAGTCGTATATAGGGATTTTATCAAAGTTATTTGCTCGCTGGTGGTGTACTGTTTTGTATATAGAGTGAATCCCCTAGGGTAGGACATCTCCCATCTCATAGGCTTGGATGCCTAGCTTGGTGGCCAGCTCTGTGGATATGAAATTTTGAGTAGAACCAGGGTCAAAGAGAAGAAAAGCATCATGTTATCTTACCTTTCCCCAAGCATGGCAAAGAGGAGATCCTTTGTGATGAGCATCCTCTTCTTGAATTTTGACCAAGGTAGGTCTAGGAGGCTCATTCCTTGTATTCTTGTGGGGGCAAGCACGAAAGGCATGCCCTTGCTCCCCACACTTGAAACAATGGTGATCTTTCCAATAACGCTCTAGCTCTTCAGGAGAGTCTATTTTTGCCTTTATAAACTCCCTTGTCCTTATCTTTGTTGGTGGTGGTGTTGCCTTTGGGAGACTTCTTGACGTTGTCCTTCCCCTTAGGCTTGTTATGGTCCTTTTTTTCTGTGGGCTTAAGATTTCTCTTAACCCCTTGTTGGAAGTTGATTCTTGAAGCCACCATGGTATGGTGTATGACCACAAATATGGTGTGTGGCCTTTGGGAGTTAACATACTCCGCCATATCCTTAGTTAAATCCACACAAAATTGTTGTTTTTTCTCTCCAAAATCCATCTTTTTTAAGACATTGTCTTTGAGATGTAAATCCCAAAACTTGTCTACATATTGCGAATAGTTTCATAGGGAGAGAGATTCAAGCTTCACCATTCGGTGAGTACTTTGTCTTTGGCATCGGTGGCCAAAAACTGCTTCATGATGGAAGCTCTCAAAGCTTTCCATGTTCGTGGAGCGTCACCGTTTTCTCATAGGATAGACCACCATTGCCTCGCGGACTTTGAAAAATCATAGCAATTAATAACACCAACCATTTGTAGCAAGCTTGAGGACCTCTCTTCTTGAGTAAAAGAAAGAGGAACCAATAGCTTTGATACCAATGTAATAATTAATGCACTAGTAACTTGTGTGTAGAAAAAATTGATAACATACTGAGAATTTCATTAAGAATAAGTTCCTAATGAGCATAGAGAGAGTACTTAATTTCAGAAAGCAACATAGCAATTTACACCTAGCTAATTTTGCATTGACAATACTTGAAAAGAGAGAGAAATAGAACAATTGACAATAGTTGAGGACCAGATTGACATGGAGCCGGTCCCTCCTCCACGGTCCCTCCTCCATCAAGGCTTTGTATTATAGCTTCTTCCATCAAAGGAGACTTTTGTACAATATAGTTATTGTCAAGACCTCATAGACCTTCAAAAACGGTGAGAGCTAGCAAGGAATGAGGATAGATTGAGAGTAAGAAGATGTATCGTATGAGAAATAAGTATTCTCCTCACATAATCACTCTAATAGCATAGCTTAGCCTAGTAATTAGCATGGTAGAGGAGATGATCATGCCGTTGAAGTGTGGCTCTTGGTTGGATGTGCATTCCATAGCCAAGAGTTGTTGGTGTAGGCCTCTACTTCTCAATGATTGGAGAAGGATATGGAGTTCTTCTTGCACACATGGGTTGCGTGTGTGTGGCAATGTGTTAGAGTAAAATGCATCCCTCTCTCTCTTCTTGGTCGACCCTCTTGCTAATTGCTCATGTTGGCCTCCCATTGACTCCTGTAAAGCTTAGCTTAGGAGCATAATTGATTGCCTTTTGACAAGTGGCCCACTCTCCCCTTTTGTGAGAGATTTGAATAACTAAATAATTCAATTAAACTCTCATTGGACCTCTTAGTTTTATGGCCAATAGGAATCACGCAAGCCATTGGGCTGTTGAATGCTCATTGGACCCCTTGGTAGACTGTCAAATAGTCTTCTACGGAGCTTAATTTCTATTGGTTCTTTTATCAATAATTTTTTAATTGATTAGACTAACTTTACTCTAGCCTAATTTTCATTGGTCCACCTCTATGGCCATCCAATAGGATTTGAGGGGAGATTGGGGGCAACTGGCCTAGGAGCCTGACATGTGTCCAGTACTCCCTTTGTGTAAAGGGGAAGATTTGGAGTGTGTATGCGTGTTTCTCTCTCATCCCCTACTAAAAGGGATCGGTCCCTCCTTCCCATGACCATCCAATTTTCCCCTTGCTTTGGCTATTGGACGATTGAGTTAAATTTGGGAACTTTAGCCTATGGAAGTCCTATTGGAGCTGAACCTTAGGTCTTTTATGCCCCATTGAAGCACATTTCTCTTTTACAAACTATCCCCCTTTGGATCCCTTTTTTCCATCCTTTGGTTCCCTGTAGAGACCTGTATGGAAATCTTACCAATATTCTAGCTTTTACTCCCCTGTATTAAATGATGAGTTTAACATGAGAAAATAATTTGGGAGAATTAGATAGGGAAAATATAGACATGCATACATGTGAACAACCTCACTTGTGTGAGGTACTCTCAGCATAAGTAGTGGACATTACTATAATGCTAATTGATAGTTTTTATCAATCTAGTTCCAATAAAATGTGTAGAACTCATAGCATAACCACTGGTGGATAACTTAACATTATCAAATGTAGATCAACCATTGCATGTATTTACATTCAAGACAACACCATATCATCTATTGATGAACAATGGTGTATCTGCAGAATACAAATCACAAGGGTAACGGGTACATTACGCTAGGATGAAGAGGGAATGGACTATGCATCTCTTTACTCCAAGGTTGACGAGCAGTTATTGCGGTTGTTGTCATCATGTACATACCTATCCAGTGAGTCATGGCCCTTGATGTGGCGTCTTTGCATATTTTTCCCACATGATAGTATGCCTCATTTGGTTTTATATTGTGCATAATCATGGTGACATACTCACCTCGCGTACAAAGATTGAATCAAATAAAAACTACCAAAAATAGCAGCTAAGAAATGTTGTTGTAAAATGACATGGAAAGTGTTCCAAAAATAGCAACTTACAAACATCGTCATAAACTTACATGCAAAGTTATCCAAAATTAAAAAATAATGAAAAATGATGCATATCTATGCTTTTTATCCTTCTATGAGTGATCCCATAAATTTAGGGACTTTTTTATTTTGTTTGACATAAAAATGATCTTTTGGATTAAAAAAAACTAAAAATGACCTAATTTTGGTCAAAACTGGGAGAAAAGGCCCATAATTTGACACATTAGCACTTTTGGTCATTGGAAAAAGAGTGGGAAACCTGCAATTTTCTCCTAATTCACTTCATGTTTGCTCTATGAATGTGTAGTGTAGTCCTGCCTCTTTGCTATCTTGTGTGTGAGGGGCTAAATTAGGGTTTTTCTTCATCAAAATGGTGTGTGAACTTCAATTTGGAAGCTCTTAAATCTCTCCAAAATCAGTAAACCATGGACATGAAGGTGCAAACTTGTGATTTTTTTCAGCATTCTAAAGTTTCAACTATGTAATTAGGGGTGAGGCTACAAGATTCCATGAAAAAGATTTGGGTTTTGAATGGGTTTTGTGCTTGTATGAAAGTTGAGGTTTCATGGCTGAAACTTAAGTATTTCCATATGCTCTTTTTAAGTAAAATTTGTTGTGAAATTGTAACCCTTTTATCACAAATTGGTTGTGAGTTATTGATCCTTTTATTACAAACTTACTTACAAAAATAACCAGATTCTAGGCTCGTGACGAAAGAGGGTTTGTGACTTTTTAATCATGAATGCTCTTAGACTTTAAGCCAACTTTAGGAAGAGGGTTGGTGAATTACATATGCACTTTTTCACAAAGTGTTTGTGACTCTCATCTCACGAACTCTTAGAGCCAATGGTTTTACACCTTCTTAGTTAGACCACACACTTTCCAACGGCTCCATTATATTGTTCTCTCTCTCTCTCTCTCTCTCTCTCTCTCTCTCTCTCTCTCTCTCTCTCTGCCCCCCTCCCCCCCCGAAAAAAATCTTCACACATACTTAAATCCCATCGTTCTTGAATAACAACAACTTTAAACTTGCTCTAGCTATGATATTTTTTAGTTGAAGCTCTTGAACTCACTCAATGATATATGGCATGACAAACCATTCAAAATTTAGAATATTTTTCTCTTGTGGTACACCATGCAACTCTAGCTCCTCTTCGTAGCACTTCAAATATCCTCTTGGATCATAGGCATAAAAAATGCTCCCCTTATCAAAAACTAAGCATTTGGCATTTTTTAGAGCTAGCTACTGCAACAACTCTTGCTTCCAACTTTTTGACTCTTCAAATTTTCTCTTTCCCATTAAAGATTGTTATACTTTAAAAAAAAATGAGTTAGCCTACTCTTCAATTCCACACAATCCACTCTTTGGAGATTGCTCCGATTTCCAATTCTTGATTTTCAAATTGGTAAACAAACTATTCTATTTGTTACACTTGATAGGCATATTGATACTGCAAATTACAAGCCATTATCCCATAATCTATTGTATTTGTTTCTCTTGGGAGTTCAATGCTCCTTGGTCATTTGGGAAACTAGATCCCCTTGGGTGGCCATTGTACATGGATTTTATGGCTCACCACATTTGGCTTACATATTGGTGAAATAATTACTTTGCACAATTTTCTCCTCCTACCACCTTTTGAGGTACACATGAAGCACATCTCATTTGGCATACATACTCTAAAGAACACCACATTTGACATACTTATCATGCAAAAAGGTGACAACTATGCACTGCGAGGTCAGTTTTTGGCCTGTTCGGGGTCCGTTTGAAGTCATCTAAAAGGCCAAGGGTGCCCAACTAATAAAGCTAAGTGTGGGAACTGAAAAAACAGAGAGAAGACCAGAAAAAACGTGGAGAAGAGAGGAGGAACAGCCGCAGGTGTGTTTTTTGGGTTTTTGGAGCTTGTTTTGGCCGTAAACTGCTCATCCGAGGTCGGATTTGAGCACTTTGACATTGTAGACTGGGGTTTTGGGCCGTTCCGGACGCGATGGAGCTGTCCATTTTGCCAAATTCCTCACTCTTTTCTTGTGTAAGTTTCTCCTATGAGAGAAGTTTCTGCTCTAGTTTGTGATTGTATCTGGCTTATTTTACCCATATTGTGTGAGCTATTTGCCCCATTGGTGTTGGCCCAAGCTCAATTGTATCTAAACATCAGAAATTCTCCTCTTTTGAGCTGATTTTTTTGGGTGTGTGTGTGTGTGTGTCTGTGTGGAGTGGGCAAGTGGATAGTCTCTCTCCTCTCACTCCAGAGGTGTGTTCCCTGTCTCGGCCAGGTGTGTTGTCTAAGCCGAGTGGTGCCCCATAGTGTGTGTGTGTATCTTCCCAAGAGTGTGTGTCGGGTTGTTATAGAGGCCTTCTGTGTGTTTTCATCCCGCTCACATTCTTTTGGTGCCCCCACGGAGGATCTTCTTCGAGTACCTTCTGCTTCGAGCTTCGAGCTTCGAGCTTCGAGCTTCGAGCTTCGGGATTACAGGTTGCAGGTTGCAGATTACAGGTTACAGGGACAGGTACAGGTACAGGTGATTCACACATGTACAGGTAGCTGGAGTACAGTGATATACTAGCAGTGATGTCACTTACAGTTGTTGTGGGTATCCATCACTTGGCGCCTATTTGAGCGCATTGTCTGCTGGAGTGTACGTTACTTGTGGAAACTGCCATTGTACGCAATTGTGGAGCCATACTTGGTTGTATTTGGCAGTCCCAGCCATTTCTGAGACTTGGTTTGGAAGATAGTCATTTCTGAGACTTGACTATATGCGATTTGCATTAGCCTTCGTGTGAGGGTCGATAGCGTGAGGTTTTTATTGAGCTGGGGGATTCTCAAATGTGGAGATCCTTTCGGTGATACAGGTAGCTGGAGCACCCTTTTTGTGACCTTGCCATAGGCTATGTACTAGTAAGTCCTACTTGATGCTCGGGTTCTATTGTTGACAGTTTATTCATACATAGACATTCTTTATTTTGGGTTCCTACTGCTCTACTTTTGGGGAAACTCTGTCGAAATTTTTCCAAGTTATGATCCCTGGTTTTTTGGTATTTTGAGCCATTTATGCTGTTATGCTGCTGAAATTTTGGCAAAATCAGAGGTTGAGTTAGGTGTGCCTTCTTGGGAGCTTCATGGTTGGCTTTAATGGATGATCAAAATGGCCCTCAGTTCACTCCTTTTCATTTAACTCAAAGAATTCAGATTAATGTTCATGTGTCCAGGAAGATCTTTTTCCAACAGCGCATAGTCTTTATGTTTGGGCCAAGAAGATTGAGAGAGATCCTGGAATGTCCTTTGCCTGTTGTCATTCCGATGATTAACTATGAAAACTCATTTGATGTGCATGTGTTTGTCCTTATCTAAAGTTGAGCTCCATTGAAGTTTCTGGGGATTGGGTAGTGAAAAGTTTTGGGTTCTTGCACGTGTGTTCGAAGGGGTTCTCAAAGCATCATAATTTGGGTAGCCATGGCTTTCTCTTATCCCGAGTTTCATGGAAGAAGTGATGAAGATGTGGAAGAATTTTTGGAAAAGATGGAGGTTGCCTGCATTAGCAACCAGATTCATGACCCTACGCAAATGTTACGCCTTCTCCAAATTTGTTTGAAGAGTGATGCACGAGTTTGGTCTAAAGCATTTGAAGAGGAGTTGCGTGTGGCTGATCCACCTGTAAGGTTGAGTTGGGACAATCTACGACATGGGTTGGAAGTGGAGTTTGTGAAGATAGAAGACCCTGACAAAGTGTGGCAAGAAGTACAGGCTTTGGTGCAAAAGGAAGGTGAGCCAGTACATGTGTACATACGTAAGTTTTCATTGGCATGGGAGCGAATGTGCAAGGCTTTAGCACCACAGGTACCCCCGCCTGACATGATGAAGAAGGACAGGTTCTTGGCTGGTCTTTGGGAGAATATACGTTGGAGAGTGGAGCTAAAGAAGCCTAGGACATATGAGGATGCACTAGAGGTAGCAAGGAAGCTGAGGAAAATGAGCCAGTTAGGGATGGAGTCTTTGCCAAAGAGGTCTGAATTTCAGCCTATAGAGTCTTTACAAGGGCGCATGTCAGGGGTTCATCATGAACCAGTAGTTCCTGTTACTACTCAGGTTATGCCAGCAGTGGTCACTACAGCAGTGCAAGATGATGGGCTAAGGCAAGACATGAGGCAAATGGTAGATTTGATGAAGAATCTCAGCCTAAACATGCTACGTCAAGTGAGAAATAATCGAGGTCGAGGGAAGTTTGCAAATCAGCAAGGAGGTGAAGAAAGGCCTAGGAATGGTGTGGGACAAAGAAATGGTAGGTTTTGGAGGCAGACGCCCACATGTTATAATTGTGGAGAGTTGGGTCACATCAGCCCGCAATGTGATAAGCCCCCAAGGATGGGGGAGACATGTATCCATTGCCAAGACAGGTGTTAACTAGGTCAAATGATTATGGCATCGAAATTAAGGGAGACGAAGGAACCAGTGGACTGACCCACGAGGAAAAAGGAAAGACAAAAGTGCTAAGTGTAGTCACCTTGGAGAAGGCATCAAAGCTAGAGGATACATTAGTGATGCCTATTGGGAAGAGGACCACAGAGGAAAAGGAAGGAAGAAGTGCCCAAGGTCCTAGTAAGAAGAAAGGAAAGAGCCATGAAGGTGAGGATGTCAAGACGAAGAGGAAAAGGAGAGCTCGTCGAAAGTTTCATGTTTCAGATTTTCCACTAGGGGATGGGCAATTAAGCTATGACTTGAAGGAGGATCTGACGAGCACGAAGGCAGATGTTACTTTTGGGAAGCTTATAGAGATGGTGCCTAAGCTAAAGCGACAGTGGAAGAGGATGGTTAACCCAATGGAGAAAGAGCCAGAGAGAGGTTCAGTGAAGGTGTTGGCAATGGACAAGCTACCAGACATTTGTCCAATAGTAGATGTGTGGCATAAAAGGAAAAATTTGGGACAAGGTTATGTGGATGGCGGAGCCCAAATATGCGTCATAACACACTCATGCGTTGAGAACATGGGTCTCACAGTGGCTGGGGTGTCCGGGTTTCGGATCAGATTGGCAAACCATCAAAAAGTAAAATGCTTAGGTGTTGTAAAGAGCTTAGAAGTGGAGTCATATGATGCAAAGTCAGTGGTTGATTTTCATGTGATGCCAGCAGGGTTGGGAGCATATCCTATTATACTGGGAAGACCATGGTTACGTGCAGTGGGAGCTGCTCAAGATTGGCGACATGGTACGATTAGCCTCTATGGAAAGACAGGTACCAAGAAGCTTTATAATATGGACACAAGGAAACGATTAGAGGAGCTTTATGAAGATGAGGATGAGTCTAGTGATGAAGACTCCTCCACGGTGACAGATGAGGACAGTGATAGCACTACCAGCAGTGATGAGGATGCTGATGTTGCATTTTTTTTTATGGACAAAGAAATCCAGGAGATTGGTTTAGCTGCATTTGCGAATGAGGTTGAAGATGAAAGTGAAGGGCCTTATGAAGTGATTGAAGGGCTGATGCAAACCAAGGTTGAGTTGTCAAAGAAGCAGGAATTAATGACGCAAATGATTAGTGGAGACCTCTCAGCTATGGAGAAGGATATATTTTTGCATATGCTGGCTAGTTTTCCTGATTTGTTCATTACTTCATATGAAGAGATCAGAGGGTTCAAGGGTGAAGAGATGCATATAGAGCTGAAAGAAGGTGCTAATCCAATACGGCAAAGGCTAAGAAGGATGGTTCAAGAGCAAATGGAAGCCTTGCGGGTAGAGGTGGACAAGTTATTGAAGGCAGGGTTCATAGTCCCTGTGGAGACCACAGAATGGGTGAGTCCAGTAGTAGTCAGTCCAAAGAAGGATGGGAAGTGGAGGATTTGTGTAGATTTTAAACCCTTAAATACAGCCACTAAGAAGAACCCATATCCTCTTCCATTCATTGATCAGATCTTGGATTCAGTGGCAGGTTATGAGAGGTACAGTGTGTGTGATGGTTTTTCAGGCTATTTTCAATTGAAGATTGCTCTTAAAGACCGCACAAAGACAACTTTCATTACGCCATGGGGCTGCTATTGCTACACAGTATTGCCATTTGGGTTGTCAAATGGACCTTCCTTCTATCAAGAGAGAGCAAATTGGGTGTTGGAACCATTCATTGGTAGTTGTGTTAAAGCTTTTATGGATGACTTCTGTGTCTATAGCAGTAGGGCTGATCATCATGAGAAGCTGCAGATGGTATTGGCTCGATATGATGAATGTGGAGGACAAATAAATCCAAAGAAATGTCATCTAGCACAGCCAAGGGTGAAGTTATTGGGCCACATGGTGTCAGAAAATGGCATTGAGGCTGATCCAGACAAGGTTAAGTCTATTATTCTTCTTCCATCACCTATGAGTACGAAGCAATTGGCAACCTTTATACACAAAGTGAAGTACATGGCACGGTTTATTCCATTGTCTTCGCAGCTTCTTTATCCATTACAGCAAGTGGCAAAGCATGATCCATTGCAATGGGATGACAAGTGTGAAGAAGTGTTTCAAGAGGTGAAAGAGGTGTTAGGGGGGTTGTCAGCCATGCAGGCTCCTGATTGGGAGAAAGTTTTTTATGTAAATCCATCAGTAGGGGATGATGCCATTGGAGCCATGCTATTGCAAAAGGGGAAGGGCAGCCATTATATGAGGCCAGTGTATTGTGCAAGCCGAGTGAAGTTGGTAGCGGAGAGAAAGTTATTGGAAGTAGAGCTAGTGATGGCCAGTGTAATATTTGCTTGTCGACGATTTCGTCATTACTTGCTACCACGGCCTTTTGTTTTCTTGACGAGTTATGCCTTTTTGCCACAGTTAATTAATGGTACTAACATGTCAAATGTGGTGAAGAAATGGGTAATTGAGCTGCAAGAGTTTGAGTTCTCTTTTCTAGTGGAAGATAGTACAAGGGCTACCCTAGCTGATTTGTTGACCTACAAGGAGAATCCCCTTATTGTTAAGGAAGAGGTGGTGAGAAAGGTAGTTGAAGAAGTGCCACAGATCAGCAATGCACATGTGTTGTTCTTTGATGGTTCATACAGAAAGAGCCACGATGCAACTTCAAGGGGTATAGCACTTTATGATCTAGAGGGGAAGCTAGTATGCAAGAGAGGGTTCAAATTGGATGCGCATAGTAACAATGAGGCTGAATATGCTACATTGGAAGCCGGATTACACATTTGTTTGAAGCATGGGGTTCGAAGGTTGAGCATAAAAGGTGATGCCTTGTTAGTGGTGAAGCAAGTGCTGGGTGTGTGGAAGAGCAAGAACACCTCATTGAAGGAAATGTGCTTTAGAATTAAAGGCCTGTTAAAAAACTTTGAAGCATGGAGCATCAAACACATTGAACGTGCTCTAAATGGAGAGGCACATGAAGCAGCTGAAGGCATGATTCGGGAGCTATTCATGTTGAGGACCAATTTACCTCTTTATCATGGCCGGGAAAGTTTGGCTCAAGAAGAGGAGTTTTTGCTAACAGGAATCATTCCAAAGGAGATTCAGAAGTCTAAGAAGTATGGCTTTGTGCGTAGAGCATACAGGTACAAATTGATTGGTGATGTCTTATACATGAAAGGGGCTGATCTCGTGTTGAGATGTGTACCTTGGCGGGAGGAGCTTTACAGAGTGTTGGAAGAGAATCATGAAGGCGCATGTGGGGGCCATTTTCCTCTAAAGATCACCTTGCATACGATTTTGCAAGAGGGGTATGTATGGCCTAGTTTGCACAAGGATTTTCACCATTGGTGTAGGTCTTGCAATAGATGTCAAGCATTTGGGAAGAGAGTGTTGGAGCCAAAGCTACGAAAAACCATTATGGCGTTTGATGTGTTTGAAAAGTGGGGGATTGATGCAATAGGCCCGTTACCTATCACAAGAAGGGGCAAAAACTATATCTTGACGGCAGTGGACTATCTCTCTAGATGGGCAGAGGCTATAGCAGTAAAACAGATCACTGCAAAGGATGTGGCAAAATTTGTGTATGATGAAATATGTTGCAAGTTTGGGGTGCCATTAGAGCTACTTTCAGATAAGGGGCCAGGATTTAGAGCTAAACTGCTAGACTTCTTATGCACAAAGATGAAGATTAGGCACCAGCATACCACTCCTTATTACCCGCAGTGTAATGGATTAAATGAAAGATTCAATGGTGAGTTGGTACAAATTCTTTCTAAAGTGACAGAGCACCAAGGAAAGAATTGGGATTTGGAATTGCCTAGTGCATTTTGGGCTTACCGTACTTCGGTGAAGATAGGTACAGGGCTTACTCCATTTCATTTGGTGTATGGAAAGGAAGCACTATTTCCTGTGGAGGTAGAGTTGCCTGCGGTCAAGATGTTAGAGAAGTTGCTTGGGTCGCCTAGTGATGCATTCAAAGAGAGGCTCTTGCAGTTACAAGAGGTCCAGTTGGATAGGATGAGCGCATTGGAGCATTATGGGCAGATGCAGGATAAGGCTTTGGAAAAGATAAATGAAAAGGTTAAAAGTAAGGGTATCAAGAAACATGACTTGGTTTTTGCTACAATAGTAAGCTGGACAACACCTTCCAAAAGAAGTTTCAAATTAAGTGGGAAGGCCCTTTCAAGGTAGTGGAGTGTTTTCCAAATGGCACATATCAGCTGGCTAACCTGGATGGTGTTCTACATAAGTCAAGGGTAAATGGGTTGCGTCTTAAATTGTATCATGCTAGATTGATGATGGTGGAGCAAGATGAGCTGTCTATGGATCAAGCAGTGTTGGTGAGGGATGAGGAGACTTGTGATGCGGCGAGTCTCATATCTCTCTTTGCTGTTGCTGATCATGAATGATCTAGCAGGCTAGGGGATGGGCAAATTATGTCAGGAGTTTTTTGGAGCAAGGGATTGCGCATATGTACATATACATGCATGGTGCATCAAATAAAGGATTGCCCATTTTCCTTAGCCAGGTGGTTATGTGGGGCCCACATGTGTACAGGTAGGATAGGGTGTACATAGTGCATCGATTTTCACTACTACCAGTACCACTGTTTTTTTCTACAATAATGAGGAGTTTATAGCCTGTAAAACTTCTCAAGGAAGCTATCCGCGGGCCAACGACATGAGGTCAACAGGTGCGTCAGATGGCAACTAGTGGCGTCAGGAGGGCGAACGAGGTCAATATTTGCACGCAGATGAGGACGGACACAACGTGGGTGTTTTCTTGTGAGAGTTACGCAGAAAGGTCATCATTAGGACCAATTTTTGGGGCCACTTCACGTGGTGGCGAGATGCATTATTGGAAAAAAGCTGAGTGCCAGGTGTGCGGATGATGCAAAAAGGTGACAACTATGAACTGCGAGGTCAGTTTTTGGCCTGTTCGGGGTCCGTTTGAGGTCATCTAAAAGGCCAAGGGTGCCCAACTAATAAAGCTAAGTGTGGGAACTGAAAAAACAGAGAGGAGACCAGAAAAAACGTGGAGAAGAGAGGAGGAACAGCCGCAGGTGTGTTTTTTGGGTTTTTGGAGCCTGTTTTGGCCGTAAACTGCTCATCCGAGGTCGGATTTGAGCACTTTGACATTGTAGACTGGGGTTTTGGGCCATTCCGGACGCGATGGCGCTGTCCATTTTGCCAAATTCCTCACTCTTTTCCTGTGTAAGTTTCTCCTATGAGGGAAGTTTCTGCTCTAGTTTGTGATTGTATCTGGCTTATTTTACCCATATTGTGTGAGCTATTTGCCCCATTGGTGTTGGCCCAAGCTCAATTGTATCTAAACATAAAAAATTCTCCTCTTTTGAGCTGAGTTTTTTGGGTGTGTGTGTGTGTGTGTGTGTGTGTGTGTGTGTTTGTGTCTGTGTGGAGTGGGCAAGTGGATAGTCTCTCTCCTCTCACTCCAAAGGTGTGTTCCCTGTCTCGGCCAGGTATGTTGTCTAAGCCGAGTGGTGCCCCATAGTGTGTGTGTGTGTATCTTCCCAAGAGTGTGTGTCGGGTCGTTATAGAGGCCTTCTGTGTGTTTCCATCCCGCTCACATCTGCAGACCCGACGGGTTTATCATGAAACCCGACGGGTCCGGCGGGACAAGCAAGAATCCCTCCGGACCCGTCATGTACCCCCTCCATATTTGGCGGCTCTATATAACCCTGTAGTAGACATCACATCACATCACCTCTTCCTCTAAATTTGGTCATCCTTTAAGATTTAGAAGAAAAACTAAAGGTAAAAAAATGAATAGTCTTTAAAAAAAATAAAAACTTAATGTAACTCTGATCATGGATAATTAGTTCTTTTTTGGACTGAACTGATTCTTGAAAGGAGGTAGAAAGGTGAATCTTTGGGTCGGTATCTCTACATTTGGGATGGACTAATCTCATGTTTGATTCACCGTTATATTTGCTAAATTGATTGCTATATTGATTAGAACTTCTATCATGGGTCATTAGTTCTTTTTTGGACTGAACTCATTCTTGAAAAGAGATAGAAAGGTGAATCTTTGGGTCGATATCTCTACTTTTGGGATGGACTGATCACATGTTTGATTCACCGTTGTATTTGCTATTCCAATTAGAGCTCCAATCATGGGTCATTAGTTCTTTTTTGGACTGGACTGATTCATGAAAGGAGGTAGAAAGGTGAATCTTTGGGTCGATGTCTCTACTTTTGGGATGGACTGATCACATGTTTGATTCACCACTGTATTTTCTTGCTATTCCGATTAGAGCTCCAATCACGGGTCATTAGTTCTTTTTTGGACTGGATTGATTCATGAAAGGAGGTAGGAAGGTGAATCTTTGGGTCGATATCTCTACTTTTGGGATGGACTGATCACATGTTTGATTCACCGCTGTATTTGATTTCTATTTCGATTAGAGCTCCAATCATGGGTCATTAGTTCTTTTTTGGACTGGACTGATTCATGAAAGGGGTAAGAAGGTGAATCTTTGGGTCGATATCTCTACTTTTGGGATGGACTGATCACATATTTGATTCACCGTTGTATTTGCTTGCTCATGTTTGAGTAGATTGAGGTTTATTCCCTTCAGGCTTCACTACTACGCTTGTGTGTGATTTTGATTATAACACTAATGTTTGGTTTGAATAATACTTGAAAGAAGAGATAGCATACTGAGCTATGTTTATTGGTATTGCAGGCATCCAATAAGTATGTCTTCCACCGGGAATGTGGCGGTGATGTTGGTGTCTCAAGCCCGGATTCCTTGAGGAGACCTCCTACCTCGATGCCAGGTCATGCTTCGCAGGGCACCACTTCGCAGGGCAAGCCAAAGGCAAGTGGAAAAAGTCCAAGACCCGAGTGGAATTTTGCCACAAATTTAAATAAGTATCAAGATTGGAAATGTAGCTTTTGTGGCGAAGAGAAATCTGAAGTGGCACCAAGAATAAGGGATCATTTGCTAGGTGGCAATACCAGAATCCAAGGAGGAAAGTGCAAGGGCTTAGGTGCAGAAGAAGCAGCTATCAAATCGTTATCAGTTTTGTGTCCGCAGACTAACTTTGCAAGTTTGGTTACAACTTTCAATCCAATGATCCAAATCTTACCAACTTTGGTTTGTGGGCTTATTACAACATAGTTAAACTAGTGGTATGCTAACTTAATCAAAAATTTGAAAAATGGGGCAGATGTAAAGAACCGTGATATTTACTTCTAACAACGTTTTGCATCAATTTGGTCAAGTAAGCACGTACACTTGTTTATCACATCAATTTAAGCCTATGAATCAAATTTCATTGAGTTTGGACAATTTTTTTCCCAGTTTACACTCAAGTTCCCAAAAGTCAATACAAACTTTAGTTTTTACCTAGTTTTTGGAAGTTTGATGATCCAAATCCTATGTGCCTTTACAAAAGTTGTTTGTACACATGCAATGAGTCACTGGTGTAAACCTTGGTCAATTTTGAGCTGAAAGTCAATAATCGTGCTTATTTACTTTATGCTGAAAATGAACACGTCTTTGTACTTTTTCAATGGATAGTCTTTCTAGGTTAGCCTATGAATCAAGTCAAAACTTAATTTGTCTTAAAATGTCAAGAAAAAGTAAATAATCTAAGTTTTGCAAACTCTTGAAATTTTTACCTCATTGTGTCCTTGAGCTTACCCACTAGTTCATACAACTTTTAAGCATACTTTCCAATCGGATTGAGTGGTTTGGAGTCTTTTCGTGCTATTTCTAGCCGTAGATCTAAAATTTTGCAACTTCAAATAACAACTCACAATAATTCTTTCGGAAAGAGCAATGTTCTTAAATCTACCTTTGATCCTACTTACCCTACTCCTAGGCTCTCATGCAATGGGGTTGTGAAAAGTGTCCACCAACACTCGTTTTCTTATTAATTATGGTTTCCTGAGCATTGATCTTAAGACTTGTATTGTCCATCAATCATTCTCAAAATCCTAATCTAGTTCTACAATCCTACAATCCTAAAGGCACTTGGAAAGTACAATTTACCTCCAAGCTACCTCTACACAGCAAAAGACGACAATCCTAAGCTATGCGGTTTCTAAAAAGAAGGTTTTTACTCTAGGAGATACTAGAGGAAGTTAAAGGATTACTTCACAAGATGCTCTCGTTTTTCCCTAGTTTAGGTCTCTTTGATCCCTGAAAGCGGTGCCAAATATGGGCCGGGTGTCTAACCTCACTCCTATCTTATTGCAGATTTAGCGAGAACCACGATTAAATTGTCAATCCATGGGATGAATCTGGCTCAACTAGTGCATAGAGGCTACAAGAGGTTGTCAATCTCTTGGAAAACAACAAACCACTCGCATCTGACTCAAACTACACTGAAGTGATTGAAATCACCAAAAGCGAATCGCTCATTGGCAAACAAATCACATCCGTTATAGCATCAAATGACATCCAAACATAATGACACTTCTAGGACAAGTGTATAAGACCTACGTACACATGCTTATGGTCTCAAATCCCACTCTAGGTCAAGTGTAAAAATCACAATTATTAATAGCAATGGATTTTTGACCTAGTCGTTTTCAACCCAGAATGCATCTAAATGCTTAGCAATGATGCCCCAATACCCATCTATGCTTAGTTTCGGATTTTGAAGTGTAAATTCCTATTTATGATGAAATTAGGTCGTAGGTCGGCGATGCCAAAAGCTACAAAGTACCGTGAAATGCTTACGTCAATGCGTAGAGCTCTTACTTGCAGTTGCAATGCAACAAACACAACTGCAATGTGACACCCAAGGAGGGAGTAGGAAGCGTGAGAAGGAGAGAAGTGAGTGCCATTAGCTCACAATGTGTATTTCATTATCCAAAACTTAACATTAACTTACAAAAATTGGTTTTTATATCTTAGCCAAGGTTTTTGGTGGTCAAAACTAATAATCTAGGAGCTCTAACTAAACATGAGTAATGACAGGTTGATACAATGTGGAAGCTTGTAGCCCCATTTCATCAAAGTTACAAGGTTTATCCATAAAATAGGAGTTACAATATTCTTGATTTATCAAAATAATAAGTCTTTTTACAATGAGATCTCCGAAAAATGGTATCCAACTTAGCTTGTTGCTAACACTCCTTGGGATTGTTTTGCAAGAATGCCTTTTGAGCTAGTTAATGGGTGAAAGCATGTTAACCTGTCGCGCTTCTTGTGCTAGTTAGCAGTTTCAAGTTAGCACATCTTCAAAAATTTGGGCGTCCGGTAAATTTTTTATCTTTACGAAATGAAGACAGGTTGGCAATGCGACATGGATCTAGAAATCTCTATGGATGAGTTTTGTAGTGGTGACTCTTCAACCACTTCAGAGGAGGAGTCAACAGTGAGTGAAGAAAGTGACAGTAGCATTGAGGTGATGGGGATCATTCTGAAGGACCCTAAGAAGATGGAACAACCCGATGCCTCATCATCAAACCAAGGGGAGACACCAGGTATACAACCTCTAGTAGAAGCAAGTAAGCTACATGAAATGCTCTCTAGTGAGTTGTGTGGGAAGGAGTGTGAAGATTATATTTTGATGCTAAGTAATTTTACCACATTTTTCATTGATGAATATGATAAAATCACTGGCATCATAGTAGTTCAACATCACATTAAGCTCAAGGAGGGAAGTAAACTTGTAGTGCAGAAGCTCAGGTAGCTAGGAGTAATTCAACAAGATGCCCTACTCAAAGAGGTGAGGAAATTGCTAGAAGCCGGTTTTATCTATCCTGTTGAAGACTCAGAGTGGGTTTCTCCAGTGGTAGTCACACTAAAGAAGAATGGTAAGTGGAGGGTTTGTGTTGATTACAAGCCTCTTAATGCAGCCACAAAGAGGGACCATTTTCCTCTTCCTTTTCAAGACGAAATTCTCAATGAGGTAGCAGGACATGAGCACTACACGGTATGTGATGGCTACTCAGGCTACTTCCAAATTAGCATCGCTGAAGAAGATCAAAAGAAGACAACCTTCATCACACCATGGGGATGTTTTGCTTACAGAGTTATGCCTTTTGGTCTCACTAATGCTCCAGCCACTTTTCAGCGATATGTAACATTTGTTTTTCAGCCATTCTTTGGAAAATCAATCCGTGTTTTTATTGATGACTTTTGTATCTATAGCTCTTGCTCTCTTCATTTGGAGAAAGTTTATGAAGGTCTAGCTAGGCTACAAGATTTGGGGGGCCAACTCAATGTGGAGAAATGCCACATTGGTGAAAGCAAGGTTACTCTTCTTGGCCATGTGATCTCCGCAAATGGCATTGAAGCTGACCCAAGCAAGGTTCAAGCCTTCCTGGCTTTGACCTCTCCCACCACAACAAAGCATTTGGTCTCTTTTCTTCAAAAGGTGAGGTATTTGAGTAGGTTCATTCACTTGCTCTCCCAAGTGGTTCTCCCTTTACAACAAGTTACCCATCAAGAGATCTTCACTTAGAGTGAAGAAAATGAACAACAATTGAATGAGGTAAAACAAATTCTAGCTTCACTTCCCACCATAGCACCTCCAAAGTGCCATTTTATGTAAACCCTAGTGTGGGAAATGACACACTTGGGGCTGTATTGATGCAAAAGGATTCTCAAACATCGTTCACGCGTCCTATCTACTTCTCTAGTCGAATGATGACTCCATCAGAAAAGGGATACACGGCAATGGAGCACATGGTGCTTGCATTAATGTTTGCTACCACCAAATTTCGCTCTTATTTATTGTCTAGACCATTCATAATCTTAACAATGGAAGAAGTATTTCCTTATGTAATGCAGCACATGGATGTTTCTTCTAGGATTTCCAAATGGCTCACAAGGCTGCAAGAGTTTGACTACACAATGCAAGTGGATAACTCCACAAGGTCCAGTCTAGGAGGTATTCTCACTCATCGCTACTATGAAAAGAAGCTAAAGATAAAGCCAAATGATCAAGATATTACACCTGGCAGTGCTGGAAGTCCCTAAGGTAGAGGAGGCTGACTCTCTTTTCTTTGATGGAGCCTACAAGAGGAAAAGGGGACAAAGCTGCAGCAGGCATTGTCATCTTCAACGAGAAAGGGGATAAGGTTTTCTCCATTGGGAATATCTTGGATTCTCACTCTAACAATGAGGTAGAATATGCAGCCTTAACTCTTGGGTTAGAGTGGTGTGTGACACAGGGAATTCAACGGTTAAATGTATTTGGTGATGCCGTGCTTTTAATAAAACAAATACAAGGAGCCTGGGCTTGTAAAAATCATAGCTTGCTAGACCATTTGTGCAAAGTCAAGGAACTTTTAGGGAAATTTCAAGTTGTATAATTACATCATGTCCCTCGAGCAAAAAATCAAGAAGCAGATGCTCTAGCTAGAGAGAAGCTGCAAGATGTTTTAGTGGTGTGTGCTATCAATTTGAAGCTGCCTCTCTTCCAAGGTAGCAATGCTATGCCTGACATCATGAGTTTCTTGGACACAGGAGAGTGTCCTAAGGATCTTACTAAGGGCCAAAAGCAGTGGCTTGTGCGTAAGGCAACAAAATACCACCTTATCAATGACGGCCTCTACTGCAAGGGTAAGGATCAAATTCTTAGGCGTGTAGCTCTCTCTAGAGAGATCACTGAAATCATTTCAAGTTTCCATGATGGTGTTTGCGGAGGACACTTTGCACTTGACATCACTAGTAGAAAGATTCTACAAGCCCGGTTTGTATGGCCTAGTCTACATAGGGATGTGCATCATTGGTGTAAAACATGCAAGGAATGTCAAAAGGCAGGGGATAGGAGGCTCACATATGAGCCACAGACTCCTATAATCTCATATGGACCATTTGAGAAATTGGGAATTGATGCTAATGGGCCTTTGCCAAGGAGCCAATCAGGTAAATTTTATATCATCATGGGTGTGGACTACATGACCAGGTGGGCTGAAGCAGTTGCCACCACCCGGATTACAGCTAAGGAAGTGGCTAGGTTCGTATTTGAAAACATTTGTTGCCGTTTTGGCATTCCTCTTGAAATAATTTCTGACAGGGGACCAGGTTTTAGAGGAGACCTTGTAGGAGAGCTAATGGAGAAGTTAGGTATCTCACGACGACACTCAACTCCCTACTACCCACAATGCAATGGTTTGGTGGAAAAGGTAAATGGTATGATCTGCAAGATCATCACTAAACATGTAAACAATCACAAAAGTGATTGGGACAAGCATCTTATGGCTGCACTTTGGGCTTATCGCACTTCATTTCGCACATCCCTTGGGTTCACACCATATCACTTGGTGTTTGGTAAGGAAGCCATTTTACCCATTGAAGTACAATTGGCTAGTCTCACGGTGCTAGCTGGGCACGTGGAACGTCCTAATGCTCATCTCCACAACCACATTCTTGATCTAGAGAGGCTTCAACTAGACAGAGAAGATGCTATCAACTATTATACAGCACAGGTAGAGCAACGTCGACTTACCTTCAACAAGGGACTTAGGGCAAAAGGTCTCAAGAAAGGTATTTTGGTCCTACTGTATGATAACAGGTTTGACACTAGGAAGGATAAAAAAATCTCACCGAGATGGGAGGGTCCATTTGTCATTAGAAAGTGCTACGCCAATGGCAGTTATGGATGCAGATGGTAGGCTCCACAAAACACGTGTCAATGGATGGAGGTTGAAGCAGTACTTTTTGAGGTTTGATCAAGCACCTATGATGGAAATCCCTGAGGAGGGAGACTCCTCCACCTCAATTGAAGAAGGATCAAGTACAACGCTAGAGGCATGAATACCTCTAGCCTTAGGGGGAGGGCTACTGAGGCAAGCTTTTCCATGCATGGGAACCCCCCCATATATCTTTGCCCTTTTACCAAAATATTTCCTATTATATAAGTGACTTTTGATTTTTCTTCCCTTTTTCACAAAAGTTTTGGCTTTTATTAAACAAATAAGACTTATGCTAATCAATCACGATGTAGCATAAATAAGTAATCTTTCTTTGTTGATCTCTCTTTTGACCTTAAATATTAAATATATATATTCTAAATTACATTATATATTTTAGTATTTTCTAATATATTTTTCATGTATATATATTATTCCACCCTACCAAATATTTTATTCACTAGTTTTCATTTTCAAACCTCAACCCCACTTTCAAATTTCAATAATACCTCCATCTAGATGATTGTCAATCTTTTCAAAACTCTAGGTCATGTTTTCATACACATGAAGGAGCTTACACTTGAAGGCAAGAGAGAAGTCCACTCAAAGGGACCACCAGAAGACCTTTGTAGCCAGAAATAATACATTATTTGGCTGAATTTTTTAAGTAGAGAAGAACCCCGAATCTGAAGGAGCGTTCAACATGAAAGATGTAGCTCGTGATCTCAACTTTTAGCTTAATTTTGTTCAGAATTTTTGGAGTTATGAACACGGAGATATGATTTTTGTAGTGGACCCCATTTTTCTCGTGTAATGATGACACAGGCCATCCCCAATTTTCTTCCCTCTAGAATGGCTATGGTTCTACAAGTCTTCAAGCATGATTACAAGAGACAAGGCTCTTTTAATGAGGTCTTGGCAAGTCTAGAGTGATTCTATCACCATTTTTGGAGGATCCATCCTCATCAACAACTATCCACCTTTGACAATCTCTCTTGTAAATTTCTTACCTCTCTCTTCTCTCCCTAATAAGCTTATGTCTAGCCAAAGCTAGACTATTGTAAATATCTCCTATCCTCTACATCCTACCCACATTCTCTCATCTTCTCTCTCTATTGACTCTGGTATTTTAAATAATGAGGAGACAAGATGGGAGCCACAGTCACATGCACCCCATTTTCCTAGTCACCAAAGTGAGACACTCACCTCAAATAGAAATATTGCTAAATTCTCCCCTCCTTCCCTATATAAGGAGGCCATGGGAGAGCACACACACACACACACACACACACACACATATACCTATCCATACACACTCTTGTACTACATGCTTGTAACATGAACCCTAATCACATAATCACAACACCATCATCATCACCATCACCATGCACAAAAGATGAGCACCACACCTCCACACCACTTGTAATTAAGGGTTGAAGGCACAATTTGAAGAAGAAGAAGGGTGGACACACTCATGATATTCCTCGCCATCAACTCCCATCTCTCCATTATGCCTCCTACGATCTTGTCCCCTTCTCATTTTCCTGTCATACGCTACCTATTGTATTCATCTTTTGCAAGCAATCAACACACTCCATCTTGGTGCCATACTTTGCGTCGCTTTAGATACATCTCATTGTGAGTATGGTATATGCTTGTTCCTTGCCTTTTTTTCTGCTTATGTAAAGGTTTGCGGATTCACCACCATACACACACACTCTCTCTCTCCCTCTCATATTCCTATCATCTTGCTACTTCTATCTTGAGGTGTGCGGATTCGCCACCTCTTGTATGATAAGTGAGCATACTTGCAAGTTTCCCCTACCTCATTATCTTCCTTACTAACATGCACGAGTAGCATGCCCATTCTCACTCATTCACCACTGCTCTCACCTTATTCTCCGACCACCCCATTCCACATTTGGGCGTGGATATTGAAATTGTTTTCCATGGTATGCTTCATTGTGTATATGTATGCGTCCTAGCTGCATATCTTGCTAGGTCGTGTCCCTATTGTGTATCCCCCATGATGAGGCCATTGTGCATAGTCTTGGTGTAGAGGCCACCAGGTCTATTTTTCACTTCCCCCTCTCATTTGGTGCCCCCACTGAGGATCGAACTCAAGACCTTCAATTTACAAGACTGACATGTTTACTTCTCTTCATGGACGAGTGGCTTCTTGAATTCTCTAATGGGACCACTGAAGAAGAGGGGCTTCAAGAAGGTTTGACTCAATTCATCAAGACACTCTTGCCAAGGTGTTGTATTGTTAGCATAGAAGAAGTGGTAAGATCCTCTTTCCCTACTCAGATTGTTTACATTTCTCATCATCCCCGCAAGCGTAAAAGCAAGGCACAAGCTACATCATGCTCACATTGTAGCCAAAAACCGCACCTTCAACATGAGTGCAACCCAAAGTGAAGAAAAGTCCATCATTTTCTCCCTTGACATCTGCACAAGCGTTATCACAACAGTAGGCTTTCAAGTAGCACCAAGCTTCTCTACATCTACGTCCATATCTTTGCCACCTATTCCACCTTCGCCCACAACAAGCCTTCACAACTTGAGGAAGCTACTACGAACACGTGGTCCCTCCCTCTCCCTTGCACCAAAAGATTCAAGGGTTTTCCAGCGCCGACAATCACGCCGTCTCCAAAACAAAAGGGTAAATCCTCCAAAGTATTTCTATACCTCACTCTCATCTCATGAGCCGGGAACTAGAAACAGGAGCATGGATTCTACGTCGTCTACCGAGTGAAGTGGCGGAGCTTGTCCTCGACAAGGTCTTTGTCACTGGTTTTGCTTGGCGGAAATACAAGACCCTCCACCTTCAAGGGGTGTTGCTTGTGAATCAAGGCTATGACGACAACTTTATAGCTTGTTATGTATCCATCCAACTTGGATTAATACAAGTGGTAAGACTCACCACCTACCTCATCACACCTGTGTATACACTAGATGGCACTCTATCTTGCAGGAAAGTGAAGTTGCTCAAAGAGAGAGAGTTCAAGCTTTTCCAAGAGCTTGCTAGAGGGGCAGTCCTAGAGCTAGAAGACGAAGACAACCTTGTCCTATGGTACTATAAATTTGACCTCGACTACCAAGAGCTCTCCACCTCCGACTATAACCTTCCACCACGAAGGAGAGAGCCTTTCCGAATTATCATGTGATGGACCGAGCACATCAACCTTTTGCAAGGAACCAAACTTATGCACCACAACGAATTCAATCAGTCAAAGTAATCTTGGACCGCAAGATGTTTTATCAGCAGATCATTACAACCATGTTTGGTAGAGAACGACTGCAAGAGATAAACACCTCTTCTCTACCCTTTATCCTCCCTATGATTAATCATGAAGTGTCTTTTGATGTAGTTATTTTCATCCTTGTATAGTATGTTTTTCATCCACCGAGCACCTATGTATTGAATCTCTATAAGAAGAGAAAAAAAAATTCTAATTCGAGTTAATTTTCTCACTCTCACAATGGCAAGTGTAGCATTTCCAACATTTACTGGTAAGGTGGGTGAGGATGCTGCAGACTTTCTAGACAACTTGGCAATAGCATGTGTCATCTCTGCGAGAGATGATGATGCTTCGCGCTTGCGCATCTTCCCACTTCTAATGAAAGTGGAGGCAAGATCATGGTACAATGCCTTGGCACAAGCAACCAAGGAACGGTGTAACTTATTAAGAGCAGCCTTTGTCAAGCGTTTTGGAGAGGGCACAACATCAGAGAAGCTATGGCAATTGTTGACAGAGTTGAAGCAGGGCAGTATGCTGGAATACGCATCATATGAGTCAAAGTTTGTAGATTTATGGGGGGGATGGGTTACATCGCTAAGAGAGGATGAGGGGGCACCTGATTTCCTAAAGAAGGATCGGTTTGTGGCTAGGTTATGGACAACTCTTAAAGAGAAGGTGAAGGGAAGGTTTCCTGCTACGTATGAGCTAGCATTTGAAGTGGCCCGCCTTAAAGACAAGAAGTTGCGCCTACAAGCCAGGAATATCGATGAAGAGGAAGCCGTTAGGACCCGACCACCTCTAGCACCACCTACAATAGCCGCCCAGAGGATTCAACCACAAGAACCAATTGAAGATCAGCAAGACCTGCTCAATCCAATCACCATTCAACTTGAGAATCTCTCAGTCCATTTGATACAACAAGGTCGTGCACACAATCGCAACCAAGAGCATGGAAGAGGACAACGAAGGCAAAACCAAGAATACCACTGCTACAATTGTGGGGAGGATGGTCATGGCATGTACTACTATCCACACCCAAGGAGGAAGAATTTCAACAGGAGGAGCCAGGCAAAAACAGGTCTCACCACCGAGAGGAAGACACCCCACCACGAGGACCACAGCAAGCACCACCCATGCAAATCCTACAACGACCATTCAACCACAACACCACCACCATCACCAACCTCTCATTCCACCCTTTAACCCCCCCACCAGTTGGCAATCAAACAGTAAGTGTCATCAGTCTTGAAGGTAAAGGAAAGGAGAAAGTGGAGGAGGATATCAAGGGAGTAGCAAAAGGTAAGACCAAGGTTAAAGGAGTAGATGCCATAGGGGCAAAACATGCTAGGCATGGTGAATCTTCCCAAAAGGAAGAAAAGATGAAGACTAAAAGAGAATCTAGCAGAAATCCGTCCAAGTCACGATGTAAAATTGACATTGTAGATTTCTCTTTGGGGTGAATTTTCTAAACCATATGATTTGGTTCAAGATGTTTCTGTGCAGGGCCCAAAAATCACATGGCCCCAATTACTCCACCTAGCACCTAGGGTGAGGAGACAATGGACAAAGATGGTTAGCACGAGACGACCAAAGCCAAAGATAGCTGGGGCTATCTCTGGGAGGAATCTAGATGACATACTACCAGTGATGGATGCTTACATAAAAGGGCAACACATCTCCAATATCTACATCGATGGTGGCGCACAAATATGCGTCATGAGTGAAAAAATGATGCACCGTTTGGGTTGAGAGGTGAGTCGGCCGGCACCATGCCGAGCCAAAATGGCAAATAATGTAAAAGTTCAATGTGTTGGTGTTATAAATGCAGTTAGGATAAGGGTATTCAACACCGAGGTAGATGTGGACATCTTTGTCATGCCACACAAAGGGGAGGGCTATCCTATCATTCTAGGGAGGCCTTGGCTTATGGCTATGAGAGCTAAGCAGGACTGGGATACCGGCATAATCCAAATGAAGGATGCAAAAGGGAGGCCAATACTTTATGACATGAAGAGAGGCCGGAAATGTGACATGGATCTAGAAACCTCTATGGATGAGTTTTCTAGTGGTGACTCTTCAACCACTTCAAAGGAGGAGTCAACAGTGAGTGAAGAAAGTGACAGTAGCATTGAGGTGATGGGGATCATTCTGAAGGACCCTAAGAAGATGGAACAACCCGATGCCTCATCATCAAACCAAGGGGAGACACCAGGTATACAACCTCTAGTAGAAGCAAGTAAGCTACATCAAATGCTCTCTAGTGAGTTGTGTGGGAAGGAGCGTGAAGATTATATTTTGATGCTAAGTAATTTTACCACATTGTTCATTGATGAATATGATAAAATCACTGGCATCATAGTAGTTCAACATCACATTAGGTTAAGGAGGGAAGTAAACCTGTAGTGCAGAAGCTCAGGTGGCTAGGAGTAATTCAACAAGACGCCCTGCTCAAAGAGGTGAGGAAATTGCTAGAAGCCGGTTTTATCTATCCTGTTGAAGACTCAGATTGGGTTTCTCCAGTGGTAGCCACACCAAAGAAGAATGGTAAGTGGAGGGTTTGTGTTGATTACAAGCCTCTTAATGCAGCCACAAAGAGGGACCATTTTCCTCTTCCTTTTCAAGACGAAATTATCAATGAGGTAGCAGGACATGAGCCCTACACGGTATGTGATGGCTACTCAGGCTAATTCCAAATTAGCATCACTAAAGAAGATCAAAAGAAGACAACCTTCATCACACCATGGGGATGTTTTGCTTACAGAGTTATGCCTTTTGGTCTCACTTATGCTCCAGCCACTTTTCAGGGATATGTAACATTTTTTTGTCAGCCATTCTTTGGAAAATCAATCCGTGTTTTTATTGATGACCTTTGTATCTATAGCTCTTGCTCTCTTCATTTGGAGAAAGTTTATGAAGGTCTAGCTAGGCTACAAGATTTGGGGGGCCAACTCAATGTGGAGAAACTCCACATTGGTGAAAGCAAGGTTACTCTTCTTGGCCATGTGATCTCGGCCAATGGCATTGAAGCTGACCCAAGCAAGGTTCAAGCCTTCCTGGCTTTGACCTCTCCCACCACAACAAAGCATTTGGTCTCTTTTCTTCAAAAGGTGAGGTATTTGAGTAGGTTCATTCACTTGCTCTCCCAAGTGGTTCTCCCTTTACAACAAGTTACCCATCAAGAGATCTTCACTTGGAGTTAAGAAAATGAACAACAATTCAATGAGGTAAAACAAATTCTAGCTTCACTTCCCACCATAGCACCTCCAAAGTGGGACGAGCTATTTTATGTAAACCCTTGTTGAGCCAGCAGAGGATCACACCCACATTTTTGCTCACACTCATCATTTTTGTAACCATTGATTGTAATAAATGTCTTTCCGACATTGATTTTGATTGGAGCCATTCATTAAGTAACGGGACTCAATTGAGTTTCCAGCTTGTAATTCCGAAGTAATTTCACTTGCTGATGTAATTAGTTAGAGATGTTCTCACCTCCAAGGTTGAGGTATATAAGCCAAAATTTTGTAACCTAAAGGGAGAGTTTTTATTTAATGAAAGAGAGTTTTTGGAGCGCCGTGACTGTGTCTGAGAGAGAGAGAGAGAGAGTCTTATCTACTTGCTACGCGAGCTACGGAGCCGCCATTGGAGAAGTGACACCGCCATTGTGTTAGCAACGGCGAGAGCTACGCACAGATACCAAGAGTGCGTGCTATCGGCTTCTATGTGTGGTAAGTTCCTACGAGCTTTGGTGTGAGTTTTCTTCCAACTCGTGTGTCGGAATGGAGCGTGCAGCATATCTATAGAACCACAACGAGTAGAGCTACGCATTAGTACCATCGGGGTCAAGTTTTGGTCACCTGTATTTTTTGGCCTGTCTTCATACGCGTTTACCGCACGGAGTGATTATAGGTTGATTTTGTAGTTCAAGTCTTTAGGGTGTTGTTCTTACCTAGTGTATAGACTTCCCCTTGAGTTTGAAATCGATTCAATGATTCTAGATCCTGTTTCGTATAGCATTTGTTTGTAGTACGGATTTCAGTCACTTGCGTATTTTAGAACTTAGATTTGATTTCCTTAGTAGTGATTGTCTTTAGAAGGTCGAGTAGGTGATTTGACACCCACCTAGTTGTTTCCATGCGCCTGCGGGTCAAGCTCCGTCCTCGTCTGACAAATTTTGTTGTTGGTTGAGTTCTCGCTATTTAGCTTCCGCTAGCGGCGTAACTGCCTTAACATTTGGCGCCGCTGCCGGGGACGAGAGCCCTAAGTAGGTGACCTTAGACTAATCCTACGAGGTGAGTCGTATAAACTACGTTGTATACTTTAGTTAGAAAAGATCTAGGAGTGGTGGACTCCGAAGATCTCGAGAGATACTAGGAAGTGGGTTATTCCTGGGTCTTCCGTGTTGACAGTATTTTTAAATTAGCTTAGATTTGTTTGTTGTTTTGTTGGTGTTGAGTAGTTGTTGATAGAAGAAGAATTTGCTAGTCCGTGAGTGGCAGTGGATCTCTTTAAAATCACAATTACCAAACCCATTTTATGATTAGGAATAGCTTAGGTAGGACTTCATTTGATCCTGATCTGGAGCTAGTAATCATTGGAGTATTTGCTTGATATGGTTGATTGCATGTTAGATCACTAAACCTTCGAGTTAGTAGTGAAACTTGCAATAAACAAAATCCAGAGAAATTTTTTGTGTATCTGGGAGTTGCTGAGCACTAGAGAAAGCTTTAGGAAGGATTCTGTGCCAAAAAACTGGAAATCTGCAACTTTAGACATCATACGCGTATGATGTCTAAATGACCAAACAAAGACCAAAACAGAAATTTTGACTTTACCAGAGTGTTCAAAAGGGGAGTTATACCCTAATTTCAACTTAAAACAAGAGCATTAACACTAGGTTGGTAATGGAACACTTTTATGTCCTGTTAAGTGACCATTTTCCTTGAATTATGTCAAGAGTTTCAAAATGGATTTTGAGGTGCCATCTATCTAGAAAGTTGTCTCATGAGCTGAAAAAAACTCGACATTTTTTTGGAATATCAATTCCATCTTTAACATTGTCCTTGCACAACATTTCACAACCTAAACTGTGTGAAAAAACGGGTCCTGTTTTTGGCTTTTTTCAACTTTTTGCAACTATACCACTCCAGAATTCATGTTTGTGAGGTCTATAATGCTAGACAACTATCTTTAGTAGTCCTCAACATGTCCTTATGCTTCTAGGGAGAAATAAATGTTAAAGTTGTAAGTTATGACCAAATGACAAAAATTGTCAAATCCAGTTTTTTAGCCAATTTTAGCTCTTCTATGATTTTTTTTGGTGGCTTTCACGATATCCAAATGTAGTTTTGATTTTCTATGTCGCATATTGTAACATAAAGCTAATATTCCTTGAGTTTTGGGGCACCTAATACCCTATTTTGCATAGTAGACAACGATGGTTGATTTTTTCAATTATAGAAGAAAACGAAACATTCTAGTATATCAAGTATAGCTTTTTCAATATTGTTAGTTTCTTGTGACAACTACATGCATTTTGTAGGTAGTAACCATATCTAGTCATGAGGATCAAATTTGGCTACATATTGAATAGTTTCTATGGGATTCTACGACTCATAATGTTGAACCCAGTTTTTTCATGTTTGCTGTATTTAGCACTTCATCTTTGTCCCGAAGATTCCCCTTGGTAAGAGATGTATTATTCTTTTGACATGCTCCATGGCTCCTTATGAACCTAAAGGACAATAGGGAACTGAGAAAACATGCATATATTATTTGTATTGAGCGTGGCTATAGAAACTTTGATGATAGGTTTGCAGAATGGTAAAAATTCAACTTTTTTGTACCTATTTGTTTTGGAAAAACAAAAAATAGTGAGTGAGAAGCAATCATATGTTCTGATCACCAACCCATTGAAGTTAACTAGGGAATTTATCTCAAGTCCTACAAAAATCCCTAATCTTATTTTTATGCAACAAAACGTAAGAAATGACTGTTTTGATGAAAATGTACTGGTCCATCAACTTTGGAGGCTTGGTGTGACCAAAAGATGAGAAATTTTATAAGTTTCTTTTTTTTTCCATGTGTAGTAGGCCTTGAACTATAACCTCATGAAAGGATTTTACAAAATGAGTGGATCTACTATGGTTTTGGAGGTTTTTTTCAAAACCCTGAAAGGACACTTTTATGTCCTGTTAGGTTACCAACCTAGTGTTAACACTCAAAGAAACCCAAAAAGACAAGTCGGAGTCCAAGAAACGCAAAGAATAGGAAATTTTGGATTCAGATCTTGTTTTTACATTCAAACCTGACAAAAACACTTGAAACTCAATTATAAACATTGGAGAAGGCTTAAAACCAAAAATAGTCAAAATCTGGGAAAAAAAGACATCATACGCGTATAATATCTTTTAGCACATCCACTAATTATTTTTGATATCTGACCTGACAAGATTGTTACAAACACTGTAGAAAGCAAAAATATCAAGTCTTGACCCAAATTGATGAAAAAGACATCATACGCGTATGATGTCTTTGACCTAATTTTGGACATATTTTGATACTTTGCCAACACAGATCCATTGTAATAGCTGTCTAGAGGTTATATTTCAAGTTTCATCCCATTTGGATCACAATTGACCCAAAACAAGTCAAAAGCGGAAAATTGCCAAGAAAAGCCTAAATTAGCCATAACTTGCTCAAACAGAGTTCAAACTGAATTTTGTGAGTGGACAGAGCATAAGGGGGCTACTGAGAGTGAGCATAACCAAAATAGTCCAAATCTGTGAAAAAAGACATCATACGCGTATAATGTCTTTTTCAGCATAACTGCAACAAAATTCTCACTTGATGAAACAGAAGTTGTCCAACTGACAAGATTAAACAATTGACCAATTATCAATCAGTTTGGATCAATTCTGACCACAAGAACTTGGGAACACAAATTGCCGAGACGAGAAGTTAAAGTCCTTTAGGGGAATTGATGGATTTGAGATCGGGCAGGAATCTCTAGAATAACCAACCAAAACAAGGGGAACAAGCAAGTGTCATATCAACCGAGGGAAGTGTAAACCAAAGTTGGGTGCAACCATTAGGGCCGATCTTTGAAGGAAGTGTTTCTGATACTTCTTCGGAGAGATCTTACGAGATTTTCACCGAACACTTGAACCTGAACAACAGAGAAAATATGGCAGCACGATCATCAAACCCTTCCGCCACAATGAAGATATTGTTCATAAAATACCAGTACGACAATGAGCAAGGTGCCAAGATCTACAAAGATGGAATGGACCTCTATTGTGTAAAGATAGAGGAGAGACCTAGTGAGTTCAAGGACTTAGTGCCTGTGAGCTATAGCGGAGATAGATATCTAGATGACGAGGGTACCATGTACTTGGTAGTCCTAAACCCTAACATTGTGGACAAGTGGGGATTGATGGGAACCAAAGCCAAAGTAGATGAAGAACTTGAGGAGAAAGCACCAATAATGAACTTCCCTGATGCGAGGTTAAGAAGAGAGAATGAAACTACAAGGATCAACACTGATAACATCTATGTGGGGCTATACAAATATAATAATGGGGAGCAAGATCTCTATTATAGATGTGAAGAACCCTACACCGGAGAGTTGACAGACCAAAAAAGACTTTATGTCTTTACCTACACAGAGGGATCGGAAGTGAAAATTGCTGCTTACGACAAGTATGGGAGGCAATACTCAACAATGGGCAAGAAAGAATTAGAAGGATATACATACTTTGGGGGACCACTAAATCAGTATTATGTTACTTCTAGCTCACAAAAACCAGCACCAACAAATGGAGGGCAAAACCCAATGACGACAAGAGGACAAAGAACTCAGGCTGCTGACTCTTTCAGTCAACCTCAGTACTCGCAACCCGGACCAATGGGATCATTACATTCCAGAGAGTCAATGGATACGAATCGAGGTAGTGCAGTTCCAATCCCCACATATACCACTCCAGGTCCAAGGTTTGAAGCGGAACCATCACAATTACCTCCTAGTAGTAGATTCAGGGCAGGGGAACCGACAAGGATAACCCATGAAGTCCATGATGCTAGAGAAAGCTTTAGCCGGGACATAGGAGCAACAAGATTGGTAGCAGACCATATACGTATGAGACCATCTCAAGTAGCGAAGTGTATGCCAAAGAAGTATGGTGGTTCAGGAGATCCATATGCACATGTGTCACTCTTTAAGAAAGTCTTAAGAGCTGAGCAGATAACAGATTTTCATACACAATACGAGGGATTTGGTCTTACTCTAGAAGGTACGGCATTGACATGGTTTCAACCACTGAACATAGGGGGATTCCATGACATTGACCATTTGCTAAGAGAGTTTGCTGAGGAATTCTCAAAACGAGGGATTAAGCACAATACGGTCTCACAAATATATGCTTTTAAACAGAGAGAACACGAAAAAGTGAAGGAAGCTTCATTTCGCTTCAAACAATACATTGAGAGATGTCCAGTACGTGAACGACCACAAGATGACAGACTATCTGTTCTCTTTATTGAGGGACTGAGAAACGACACTCTCAAGAAGGACTTGCACTTGAAAGCTTGTACAAGTTTCGAGCAAGTAACGAGAGAGGCATTGTACTTAGTGGATAACTGTACGGTTTATGGAGAGGTGTCAGCGGATACAGATTTTGCATCCTGTAGCTCCTCCTCCGTAGCGAGCGAGACTACCACTAAAAAGAATGTTCAAACAACAACCATGCCAAATGTAGAGCAAATGATAGAAGATGCTCTAAAAAGGATGGCACCATACCAAAAACCATTGCCAAAAACACTGAAATGGTGTGCTATTGAACAAAAATGGACAAACCATCCAACAGAGGAGTGCTATTACAACAAAGGGTATGTAAGGGAGCGTCAGTATGCACCTCCTGCTCAATTAGCACCACCTCAAGTACATCCAGTACCTCGATACCCAACGGGAAATGTACCAGGACCTATGGGGATAGAAAGACCGCAACCGGTATTGGGACAACAACCACCTTTACCAGAAGCAAGACCAGTAGGCATTAGATATGCACCAACCTTAGAGAATCAGGAAGAACAAGCCTTAGTGCCTGTTCAAGCCTATTATGAATAATCTGGTGCACACATGTCTCCAACTGTGTATTACCCACCAGAAGAACCCAAACAACCAGAACCATGGGGCATGATTGGGAATGTTGGAATACCAACAGTTATAAGTGTTTCTGATGAAGAGAGATACAATTTGGACGCAAGAAAATTGATGTTCATAGCTCATGGAGGGTTAACAGGACAAAGACCATCCTATCCATAAAGGACAAATCAAATGGGACCAAGACCAGCACTAGGACCCTGTTATAAGTGTGGAGGTGACCACCTGATGAATGTTTGTCCACATACGGAAATCATTAGAATTAACGCTTATTTCACTGAGTGTGGGGTTACTCACTTCATTGAGGATTGTTCAAAGAATCCAAACAAAGTGCAAAAGACGACATTGAATATGCTAGAAACTATTCCTACCAGTAGTGGGTCTCAAAATGAAACTCTGATACCAACGCAAGTTGTTACTAGAGCTCAAGCTAAGAAAACCACTAGAGAACCTGAGAATGGAAAGTTAGTGACCGAAGTGGTTAGTCAAGGACCGCGGAGTCAGAGAAACACATGGAAAGCTAGAAAAGCACCCATGAAGTTGAGAAAAGAACGTGAAGACGCTATTCTAGCTGAGGAACTAAAGTGAAATAAAGATAGATTAGAAAAACTTGAGAGTCAAAACGGGAAACGAGAGATGAGCCCGAAAAGAACGAAACAAAAGAGTATCAAAGAAACAACGAGCTTAAGCTCAGGGGGATCAGTGCTAGTCGACAAAGTACACGAACCATTGGACGCACTGATGAGAGCTTACGAAGCTAGGTTAAAGAACAACCAAACACAAGAACAGAGGGGGATGACATACCCAAACGTGGAATTGGAAAAGCAGAGACTTGAAATGTGCCAGAGAATGATCGAGACTGCACAAGCCTTATTAGAACCACCAAAAGAAAGAATGAATTGTGGAACGGAAAACTCAATTCAGCAAGAGACTATCGTTTCACGGGTAGCTGAAAAGACTCCCAGTGCACAAAAGCCTGAAAATACACACAAGGATGACCGCATAGTATTGAACACAACCGGTCAAGAGATAGAGAGTTTTCATCCAGTCATACAGAGGTCTTACGGAATAGATGAGGATTACAATGAATTTTGGAAACAAGTGAGAGAGGAAAACTTTGCAAACGAGCTAAGTTGCCAAGCTAATCAGACAATTGGGAAAAGGACATAAGAAATCCTCCCATAGTGGAATTTGAGGCAGGATCTCAAGTGGACTTGGATCTGCAATCTTACTGGGGAGATGGGGGCTCTGTTAGAACAATGGAGAGCAAACCTCACTCACTGAATACCTTACCTTCATACTTAGGATAGTATGAAGCAAAATCCGAGACTAGAGCACTTCCCTCACGAAGAATCTCATTAGAAAAAGTCATGGACTCGCAAGGATTGATAGAGATCTTGTCAACACCAGTGACATGCACTATCACTCTAGCTGAGATTTTGAGGCTAAGACCACATATGTGGACCACTGTAGGAAAATGCTTGGAGAAATTTGGGATAAAAGACCCAACATCGAGACTGCAAGAGGGTATACAAGAGCTGAGTAAACCACAAAAGAACGCTAAGCCTGTACCCTTAAACAAGGTCGGAGAGTATTGCGAAGGTGAAGAGGGGAATACAACCTTACCAGTTGAATTCCAAGGAGTGAACACGATGGAAATACTAGACAGCGGAGCTGGGGTAGCCATTGCTACAAAAGAAATCTGGAAAAAATGGGGGAAACCAGCAATAAGGAAGACTAGGTTGAAACTCCAATTAGCAGATGGACACATGGAGAAACCTATGGGGTTATTAGAGACAGTCGTAGTGACTTCTTGCGGCATTGAATACGAACATAATTTTTCTATTGTCGATTTTGGCAAGGAGAATAACTATGATATCATATTGGGAAGACCATTCATGAGACAGTTGAAAATGGTCCAAGATTGGGGCTACGATCACATATACCTGAGAAATATGGAAACCACTACACGTGTGAACCTGAGAGACCATAGCTTCAAAGATGTGAACCGAACACCGGTAGAGGAGTTTGATTCAGCTACTTTGGCGGGATCCAAATTTCCAGCTTGGTTAGGTAAGCCCAAGGAGTTATGGATGTGTGGAGCCTCGAAATGTGGAAGTCTGAGGCGAGAAGAATATGTTTTAGAAAGGGCTATCAAAGATGAAACTTATATAGGAGAACCCTTTCCAGAGGACACACTTGAACCATTAGAATGGACACACATTCTAGCAACCCTAGATGTTTGTGCAATTCCGGATGGTCCCACAACGAAATTTTGCGACAAGGACGGGTATGACGTGGTTCCGTACTTCATGTTGAGAACTGTACTCGAAAAAGAAATTGAAAAGAACGATACACTGGAAAAGGAAGATGAAGAGGAGGTGTTTCACGACATTCCTGATCATCCTGAGTGGGGAAATGAAGTAGACAACGAGTCAACGGAAAATTCAAGCGAAAACGAAGAAACTATAACGGATGTCCGATTTTATGATTTTCCGAACCAAACTAAACAACGCCAGAAACGCTATAGAGCAAAGATAAAAACAAAGGGGGTTAGAACCAATCCGATGCCTAGAATAAGAGGAAAAAATCAATTCCTAATGCTAGTAAAGGCGGAAGACTGTGTTAAGGACAAGATTTCCGGAAGAATGAGAGGCAATGATCAAAAGAGCTTACGAAAAGACAAAAGAGGCTCAAGAAATCAAGTTCAAAGGAATGGAACGAAAACAGAAACAGAAAAATCAGAAAAGAACAAGCGCAACAGAGAACACACGGAGTCCAAGTTAGAACGTAGAAACAAGTACAGAGAGCTCAAGAAAACTCTGAAAGAAGTTTGGACGACAGAATTTGAGAGTGGAGAGGACGAAAACGCCAAAATCAAGGAAAACATGGATGTTCTCTCACTATAGGAAATTTACAATAGAGGATAGGAAGGTGGTATTAACCCAACCTATTCGAGAGAGAAGGGAGAACGAATCTTATGACGGACCGGAGGATGCAAAAAAAGTTGATTTAGCAGCTCCAGGTGAGACACCTAGACCGGTGTACATAGCCACATATTTGTCTCCAGGCGAGGAAGAGAGACTTTTGAGTCTTCTCAGAGAGTATAGGGATGTGTCTGCATGGTCTTATAAGGACCTAAAGGGAGTTGACCCATCGATATGCCAACACACAATCCCACTGAAACAAGACGCAAAGCCTAGCAGACAGAGACCATACACATATAATGATACATTTGCTAAGCGAATCAAAGAAGGGATAGATAAGCTAATGGAAGCTGAATTCATATACGAGATTGAACACACCGATTGGGTATCTCCGATTGTGGTAGTACCCAAGAAGAACGGAAAACTCCGAGTGTGTGTCAACTTAAAGAAAGTGAATGCTGCAACAATCAGGGACAATTATCCCTTGCCGATAACTGATCATGTTCTAGAGCGTGTATCAGGGAAAACAACATACTCCTTTCTTGATGGTTTTTCAGGATATAACCAGCTAGCCATAGCACTGGAAGATCAACATAAAACAGCTTTTGCAACGGAATGGGGAATTTATGCTTATCGGGTTATGCCTTTTGGTCTAACCAATGCTCCCGCAACCTTCCAGAGGCTGATGACGCATGCTTTCAAAGAATACTTAAGGTTGTTTCTAGAAATATACATGGATGACTTATGTGTACATTATCTTCTAAGAGATGAGCATCTAGAACACCTAAGAAAAGTATTTGAGAAATATAGGACATATCGCATTTGTCTCAATCCTGAGAAATGTGTGTTTATGGTCCGACAGGGCAGAATTCTGGGACATATTGTCTCACAAAACGGAATATCCACGGATTTAGAGAAGATAAAAGTTATAGTGGATATGCCGAGACCAACCAATGCGAAACAAGTACAGAGCTTTATGGGACATTGCGGATATTATAGACGATTCATTTACATGTACGCTATAATAGGCCAACCACTTTATAGGCTAATAGTGAACTTTTAATGGACAGAGGAGTGTGAGGAATCGTTCAAGAAATTGAAAGAGGCACTCATTACTGCTCCAGTCTTGAGATCACCAGATTGGGAGAAGATATTCCATGTGCATATAGATGCTTCGGCATATGCAATAGGATGCATTCTGGCTCAACCAGGAGAAGGAAACATGGATTTTCCTATCTGTTACGCCAGTCGACAGCTCAACAATGCAGAGAAGAATTACACCACAACAAAGCGAGAAGGATTAGGAATGATATATGCTGTGAAGAAATTTCAGCATTATCTTCTAGCCAACAAGTTTGTGTTTTTTACGGATCACCAAGCCTTGCTCTACCTAGTGAATAAACCATGCAATACCAGGAGAATAGTGAGATGGTTCATTATCTTACTGGAATTCGACTTCACGGTAGTAGTAAAGAAAGGAAAAACACATCTTAGAGCTGATCATCTTTCGCTATTGACGAATGGAGAAGACCCTATAGGAGTAGATGACGACATGCCAGACACGTACTTGTTCAACATAGAAATGATACCGAAGTGGTCTCAAAATGTCGTTAGCCTATTAACCTATGGAGGAGAGTTTGATAAAAGAGAATACAACCAGAAATATATTGCTATTCAGCAATCCAAGAATCTTCAATTGGTTGCAGGAAGGTTGTATCAATTGGGAAATGATCATGTTTTACGACTATGCATCAATCCTGAGGAATATAATATATATCTGTGCGAAGCACATGTTCAGGAATGTGCATTTCATTGTTCAAGAAGGAACACATATAGGAATTTGTTACAATTGGGAGTCTATTCGCCAGGAATGAAAGAAAGCGTACATGAATATGTCACTATATGTATTGTATGTTCATCAAAACCGCCAACAGAGTATTCGACATTATATCAGATAATGATCGCTCCAGAATGGAGTCAGTATATTGTTGAATATCTCACAAATAGAACTTTCCCAGAAGGAACGTTAAAAGCTCGTCAGAAATCTATAGAGACAGAAGCTAGAGATTACGCTTTAATAGGAGATCAACTCTATAAGAGAGGTAAAGACAACCAGCTTAGGATTTGCGCATCAGAGACTGAGTATGTGATAATACTAGAGCAAGCTCATGGAGGAGTAGGTGGAGGCCATTTCTCAGGTGATAAGACAACAAAACTTGTCTTAGCCGCAGGAATATGGTGGCCAACATTACATATGGACGCTGAGGAATACGTTAAACGGTGCGATGACTGTCAGCGGACCAAAGTACCACTTAAAAGAGATGATATGCCGCTTAGACCAATGATGGGGGCAAGAGCTTTTGCAAAATGGGGGATTGATTATGTCGGACCCATTTCACCTCCTGCATATAAGACTCATGCACAATACATCGTTGTGGCTACAGACTATCTAACAAAGTGGGTCGAAGCAAAGGCAACTCAAAAAGCGGATGCCAGGACCACGACACAATTTCTATATGAATACGTCTTTGTACGATATGGATTGCCAATAGAAATTGTGAGTGATCGAGGCACACATTTTATAAATGAAGTGATAGAGATCCTTCTAGATGAATTCATGGTAATCCATAGGAAATCAGCCCCGTATCATCCACAAGCAAACGGACAAGCTAAAGCAACAAACAAAAACATATGCACGGTCCTCACGAAGATTGTATCTGAGTCGAGAATTGACTGGGACCAGAAGTTGCATTCAACATTATGGGCATATAGGGTAGCATATAAAACATCAATAGGAACGACCCCATATAACATGGTTTTTGGGCTAAATGCTATCTTACCAATAGAATTCTTGATTTCAACCTTAAGGGTGGCTAAGGATCTAGAGTGGACAGGGCACAAGCTTTCTGATAGAATAGATGACCTGGAAAAGCTAGACGAGCTTCGCCTAAAAGCAGTAGCTTCTATCTACGCTCAAAAAAGGCGACAAAAAGAATTTTTTGATAAGCATGTGCAGACTAAAGAGTTTAAGGTTGGGGACTATGTCCTAGTTTACACTCTGAAACAGCATGCTAAGAAGCTTAAAAAGCGAGGGATGGGACCTCCGGTGATTAAAGATCTATCACCAAGTGGATCCGTCAAGCTTGCTACATTAGACGGAGAAGAAATGCCCAATTGGATTAGTGGATGCAGAGTGAGAAAGTATCTTTTGCCGCTAACCCAAGACATGCTTCTCAAAATACATCAAGAAAAGCTGCGTGTCCAGAAAAAGAAAATGATTTTGGAGGAAGCGCAAGCCGAGGCGAAGGAAAGAATGGAGAAAAGAAGACTACTACGTCAGAAACTGCGCAATGAAGGAGCAATACGAATAAACGCAGTCAGTATAACAGAAATGGATAATGACAAAGAAGAACCCATCATTGAATGCAAAGTAGGAACCAATCAAATCAAAGCCAGAGTACTATTGAATTCAGGAGCTCAAACTAACCTACTTTCACTCAGTTTGTATAGACAATTGACAAATGACACTAAACTACAAACTGCCAAGCAAGTGTTAAAGAGTTACTCTGAGAATTCAATCAAAACTGTCGGATGCACAGTTTTACATATACAGATTAACCAGTATGTGTATCCTCATATGTTTTAATTGGTTGAAGACCAAGCTACACAACATCCATTATTGCTAGGACAACCATGGCAGAAGCAATACAATGCAATGATTGACTGGAGTTCTAAATCAGTGCTTATCAAATACGAAGGTGAAAGTCAATCAGTTAAGTTCACCAAAGGAGAAGAGCCAACTCCAAAGGACGAATCCAAAGACAAAGGTAAACAACAACCAGAGAAAAAGAAGAAGCAATGGCAACCAAAAGTTTCTATACAACTGGATTACTCTTCGACGAGGAATTCTCAACAGTGGATAAGGAAGACAAGCAATAATATAACAGCTCAACCTTGGGAAAAAATGGAGTCAAAGTTGGTATGGAGACCAAAAAAGGTTGTGCTAGAGAACACAAAGGTGGAAAACAGAGTCTTCAATACCAGACAACAGAGTGATTCCAGATAATCAAGGACAGTGAAACAGATCTGGATTCCAAAGAATTTCATGACGGCACAAAGCTATAGCAAACAAATTTGGATCCCAAAGATTTGTAAACAGGAACTCCATTCAATACAATCAACGGAAACTCCTAGGTATTTCAAGTTGAGGAAATCTTTAATGCGTCCTATCTACTTATCTAGTCGAATGATGACTCCATCACAAAAGGGATACACGGCAGTGGAGCTTATGGTGCTTGCATTAATGTTTGCTACCACCAAATTTCTCTCTTATTTATTTTATAGACCATTCATAATCTTAACAATGGAACAAGTATTTCCTTATGTAATGCAGCACATGGATGTTTCTTCTAGGATTTCCAAATGGATCACAAGGCTGCAAGAGTTGGACTACACAATGAAAGTGGATAACTCCACAAGGGCCAGTCTAGGAGGTATTCTCACTCATCGCCACTATGAAAAGAAGCTAAAGATAAAGCCAAATGATCAAGATTTTACACCTGTGCTGGAAGTCTCTAAGGTAGAGGAGGCTCACTCTCTTTTCTTTGATGGAGCCTACAAGAGGAAAGTGGACAAAGCTGCAGCAGGCATTGTCATCTGCAACGAGCAAGGGGATAAGGTTTTCTCCATTGGAAATCTCTTGGATTCTCACTCTAGCAATGAGGCAGAATATGCAGCCTTATCTCTTGGGTTAGAGTAGTGTGTGACACAGGGCATTCAACGGTTAAATGTATTTGGTGATGCCATGCTTTTAATAAAACAAATACAAGGAACTTGGGTTGTAAAAATCATAGCTTGCTAGACCATTTGCGCAAAGTCAAGGAACTTTTAGGGAAATTTCAAGTTGTACAATTACATCATGTCCCTCGAGCAGAAAATCAAGAAGCAGATGCTCTAGCTAGAGAGAAGCTACAAGATGTTTCAGTGGTGGGTGCTATCAAGTTGAAGCTGCCTCTCTTCCAAGGAAGCGATGCTATGCCTGACATCATGAGTTTCTTGGACACAGGAGAGTGTCCTAAGGATCTTACTAAGGCCAAAAGCAGTGGCTTGTGCGCAAGGCAACAAAATACCGCCTTATCAATGAAGGCCTCTACTGCAAGGGTAAGGATCAAATTCTTAGGCGTGTACCTCTCTCTAGGGAGATCACTGAAATCATTTCAAATTTCCATGATGGTGTTTGCGGAGGACACTTTGCACTTGACATCACTAGGAGAAAGATTCTACAAGCCGGGTTTGTATGGCCTAGTCTACATAGGGATGTGCATCATTGGTGTAAAACATGCAAGGAATGTCAAAAGGCAGGGGATAGGAGGCTCACATATGAGCCACGGACTCCTATAATCTCATATGGACCATTTGAGAAATGGGGAATTGATGCTATTGGGCCTTTGCCAAGGAGCCAATCAGGTAAATTTTATATCATCATGGGTGTGGACTACATGACCAGGTGGGCTGAAGCAGTTGCCACCACCCGGATTACAGCTAAGAAAGTGGCTAGGTTCGTATTTGAAAACATTTGTTGCCGTTTTGGCATTCCTCTTTAAATAATTTCTGACAGGGGACCAGGTTTTAGAGGAGACCTTGTAGGAGAGCTAATGGAGAAGTTAGGTATCTCACGACGACACTCAACTTCCTACTACCCACAATGCAATGGTTTGGTGGAAAAGGTAAATGGTATGATCTGCAAGATCATCACTAAACATGTAAACAATCACAAAAGTGATTGGGACAAGCATCTTATGGCTGCACTTTGGGCTTATCGCACTTCATTTCGCACATCCCTTGGGTTCACACCATATCACTTGGTGTTTGGTAAGGAAGCCATTTTACCCATTGAAGTACAATTGGCTAGTCTCACGGTGCTAGCTGGGCACGTGGAACGTCCTAATGCTCATCTCCACAACCACATTCTTGATCTAGAGAGGCTTCAACTAGACAGAGAAGATGCTATCAACTATTATGCAGCACAGGTAGAGCAACGTCGACTTACCTTCAACAAGGGACTTAGGGCAAAAGGTCTCAAGAAAGGTATGTTGGTCCTACTGTATGATAACAGGTTTGACACTAGGAAGGATAAAAAAATCTCACCGAGATGGGAGGGTCCATTTGTCATTAGAAAGTGCTACGCCAATGGCAGTTATGGATGCAAATGGTAGGCTCCACAAAACACGTGTCAATGGATGGAGGTTGAAGCAGTACTTTTTGAGGTTTGATCAAGCACCTATGATGGAAATCCCTGAGGAGGGAGACTCCTCCACCTCAATTGAAGAAGGATCAAGTACAGCGCTAGAGACATGCATAACTATAGCCTTAGGGGGAGGGCTAATGAGGCAAGCTTTTCCATGCATGGGAACCCCCCCATATATCTTTGCCCTTTTACCAAAATATTTCCTATTATATAAGTTACTTTTGATTTTTCTTCCCTTTTTCACAAAAGTTTTAGCCTTTATTAAATAAATAAGACTTATGCTAATCAATCACGATGTAGCATAAATAAGTAAGCTTTCTTTGTTGATCTCTCTTTTGACCTTAAATATTAAATATATATATTCTAAATTACATTATATATTTTAGTATTTTCTAATATATTTTTCATGTATATATATTATTCCACCCTACCAAATATTTTATTCACTAGTTTTCATTTTCAAACCTCAACCCCACTTTCAAATTTCAATAATACCTCCATCTAGATGATTGCCAATCTTTTCAAAACTCTAGGTCATGTTTTCATACACATGAAGGAGCTTACACTTGAAGGCAAGTGAGAAGTCCACTCAAAGGGGACAACAAAAGACCTTTGCAGCCACAAATAATACATTATTTGGCTGAATTTTTTAAGTAGAGAAGAACCCCGAATCTGAAGGAGCGTTCAACATGAAAGATGTAGCTCGTGATCTCAACTTTAAGCTCAATTTTTTTCAGAATTTTTGGAGTAATGAACCCGGAGATATGATTTTTGTAGTGGACCCCAGTTTTCTCGTGTAATGGTGACACAGGCCATCCCCAATTTTCTTCCCTCTAGAATGGCTATGGTTCTACAAGTCTTCAATCATGATTACAAGAGACAAGGCTCTTTTAATGAGGTCTTGGCAAGTCTAGAGTGATTCTATCACCATTTTTGGAGGATCCATCCTCATCAACAACTATCCACCTTTGACAATCTCTCTTGTAAATTTCTTACCTCTCTCTTCTCTCCCTAATAAGCTTATGTCTAGCCAAAGCTAGACTATTGTAAATATCTCCTATCCTCTACATCCTACCCACATTCTCTCATCTTCTCTCTCTATTGACTCTAGTATTTTGAATAATGAGGAGACAAGATGGGAGCCACAGTCACATGCACCCCATTTTCCTAGTCACCAAAGTGAGACACTCACCTCAAATAGAAATATTGCTAAATTCTCCCCTCCTTCCCTATATAAGGAGGCCATGGGAGAACACACACACACACACACACACACCTATCCATACACACTCTTGTGCTACATGCTTGTAACATGAACCCTAATCACATAATCACAACACCATCATCGTCACCATCACCATGCACAAAAGATGAGCACCACACCTCCACACCACTTGTAATTAAGGGTTGAAGGCACAATTTCAAGAAGAAGAAGGGTGGACACACTCATGATATTCCTTGCCATCAACTCCCATCTCTCCATTATGCCTCCTACGATCTTGTCCCCTTCTCATTTTCCTGCCATACGCTACCTATTGTATTCATCTTTTGCAAGCAATCAACACACTCCATCTTGGTGCCATACTTTGCGTCGCTTTGGATACATCTCATTGTGAGTATGGTATATTCTTGTTCCTTGCCTTTTTTTCTACTTATGTAGAGGTGTGCGGATTCACCACCATACACACACACTCTCTCTCTCTCCATGTCATATTCCTATCATCTTGCTACTTCCATCTTGAGGTGTGCGGATTCGCCACCTCTTGTATGATCAGTGAGCATACTTGCAAGTTTCCCCTACCTCATTATCTTCCTTACTAACATGCATGAGTAGCAAGCCCATTCTCACTCATTCACCACTCCTCTCACCTTATTCTCCGACAACCCCATTCCACATTTGGGCGTGGATCTTGAAATTGTTTTCCATGGCATGCTTCATTGTGTATATGTATGCGTCCTAGCCGCATATCTAGCTAGGTCGTGCCCCTATTGTGTATCCCCCATGATGAGGCCATTGTGCATAGTCTTGGTGTAGAGGGCACCGGGTCTATTTTTCACTTCCGCCTCTCATTTGGTGCCCCCATTGAGGATCGAACTCAAGACCTTCAGTTTACAAGATTGACATGTTTACTTCACTTCATGGATGAGTGGCTTCTTGAGTTCTCTAATTGGACCACTGAAGAGGAGGAGATTCAAGAAGGTTTGACTCAAGTCATCACGACACTCTTGCCAGGGTGTTGTATTGTTAGCATAGAAGAAGTGGTAAGACCCTCTTTCCCTACTCAGATTGTTTACATTTCTCATCTTCCCCGCAAGCGTAAAAGTAAGGCACAAGCTGCATCATGCTCACATTGTAGCCAAAAACCTCACCTTCAACATGAGTGCAACTCAAAGTGAAGAAAAGGCCATCATTTTCTCCCTCGACATCCGCACAGGCGTTCTCACATCAGTAGGCTTTCAAGTAGCACCAGGCTTCTCTACATCTACGTCCACATCTTTGCCACCTATTCCACCTACGCCCACAACAAGCCTTCACAACTTGAGGAAGCTAATACGAACACATGGTCCCTCCCTCTCCCTTGCACCAAAAGATTCAAGGGTTTTCCAGCGCCGACAATCACCCTGTCTCCAAAACAAAAGGGTAAATCCTCCAAAGTCTTTCTATACCTCACTCTCATCTCATGAGCCAGGAACTAGAAACAGCAGCATGTTTTCTACGTCGTCTACCGAGTGAAGTGGCGGAGCTTGTCATCGACAAGGTCTTTGAATGACACTGGTTTTGCTTGGCGGAAAGACAAGACCCTCCACCTTCAAGGGGTGTTGCTTGTGAATCAAGGCTATGATGCTGACTTTACAACCTGCTATGTATCCATCCAACTTGGATTAATACAAGTGGTAAGACTCACCACCTACCTCATCACACCTGTGTATACACTAGATGACACTCTATCTTGCAGGAAAGTGAAGTTGCTCAAAGAGAGAGAGTTCAAGCTTTTCCAAGAGCTTGCTAGAGGGGCAGTCCTAGAGCTAGAAGACGAAGACAACCTTGTCCTATGGTACTATAAATTTGACCTCGACTACCAAGAGCTCTACACCTTCGACTATAACCTTCCACCACGAAGGAGAGAGCCTTTCCGAATTATCATGTGATGGACCCAACACATCAACCTTTTGCAAGGAATCAAACTTATGCACCACAACGAATTCAATCAATCAAAGTAATCTTGGACCGCAAGATGTTTTATCAGCAGATCATTACAACCATGTTTGGTAGAGAACGACTGCCAGAGATAAACACCTCTTCTCTACCCTTTATTCTCCCTATGATTAATCATGAAGTGTCTTTTGATGTAGTTATTTTCATCCTTGTATAGTATGTTTTCCATCCACCGAGCACCCATGTATTGAATCTCTATAAGAAAAAAAAATAAAAATCTAAGTCGAGTTAATTTTCTCACTCTCACAATGGCAAGTGTAGCATTTCCAACATTTGATGGTAAGGTGGGTGAGGATGCTGCAGAGTTTCTAGACAACTTGGAAATAGCATGTGTCATCTCTGCGAGAGATGATGATGCTTCGCGCTTGCGCATCTTCCCACTTCTAATGAAGGTGGAGGGAAGATCATGTTACAATGCCTTAGCACAAGCAACCAAGGAACAGTGGGACTTATTAAGATCAGTCTTTGTCAAGCGTTTTGAAGAGGGCACAACATCAGAGAAGCTATGGCAATTGTTGACAGAGTTGAAGCAGAGCACTATGCTTGAATACGCATCATATGAGTCAAAGTTTTTAGATTTATGGGGGCGATGGGTTGCATCTCTAAGAGAGGATGAAGGGGCACGATTTCCTAAAGAAGGATCGGTTTGTGGTTGGGTTATGGCCAACTCTTAAAGAGAAGGTGAAGGGAAGGTTTCCTGCTACGTATGAGCTAGCAGTTGAAGTGGTCCGCCTTAAAGGCAAGAAGTTGCGCCTACAAGACAGGAATATCCATGAAGAGGAAGCCGTTAGGACCCGACCACCTCTAGCACCACCTACAACAGCCGCCCACAGGATTCAACCACAAGAACCAATTGAAGATCAGTAGGACCTGCTCAATCGAATCACCAATCAACTTGAGAATCTCTCATTCCATTTGATACAAAAATGTCATGCACACAATCGCAACCAAGAGCATGGAAGAGGACAATGAAGGCAAAACCAAGAATACCACTGCTACAATTGTGGGGAGGATGGTCATGGCATGTACTACTGTCCACACCCAAGGAGGAAGAATTTCAACAGAGGAGCCAGGCAAAACCAGGTTTCACCACCGAGAGCAAGACCACCACCACCGAGGGCACCAAAACAAGCACCACCCATGCAAATACTTCAACCACCCATTCAACCACAACCACCATCACCACCACAACCTCTCATTCCACCCTTACCCCCACCTCCAGTTGGCAATCAAACAGTAAGTGTCATCAGTCTTGAAGGTAAAGGAAAGGAGAAAGTGGAGGAGGATATCAAGGGAGTAGCAAAAGGTAAGACCAAGGTTAAAGGAGTAGATGCCATAGGGGCAAAACGTGCTAGTCATGGTGAATCTTCCCAAAAGGAAAAAAAGATGAAGACTAAAAGAGAATATAGCAAAAAGCCGTCCAAGTCACGACGTAAAATTGACATTGTAGATTTCTCTTTGGGTGAATGTTCTAAATCATATGAGTTGGTTCAAGATGTTTCTGTGCAGGGCCCAAAAATCACATGGCCCCAATTACTCCACCTAGCACCTAGGGTGAGGAGACAATGGACAAAGATGGTTAGCACGAGACGACCAAAGCCAAAGATAGCTGGGGCTATCTCTGGGAGGAATCTAGATGACATACTACCAGTGATGGATGCTTATATAAAAGGGCAACACATCTCCAATATCTACATCGATGGTGGCGCACAAATATGCGTCATGAGTAAAAAAATGATGCATTGTTTGGGTTGAGAGGTGAGTCGGCCGGCACCATGCCGAGCCAAAATGGCAAATAATGTAAAAGTTCAATGTGTTGGTGTTATAAATGCAGTTAGGATAAGGGCATTCAACACCGAGGTAGATGTGGACATCTTTGTCATGCCACACAAAGGGGAGGGCTATCCTATCATTCTAGGGAGGCCTTGGCTTATGGCTATGAGAGCTAAGCAGGACTGGGACACCGGCATAATCAAGATGAAGGATGCAAAAGGGAGGCCAATACTTTAGGACATGAAGAAAGGTCGGCAATGCGACATGGAGCTAGAAACCTCTATGGATGAGTTTTCTAGTGGTGACTCTTCAACCACTTCAGAGGAGGAGTCAACAGTGAGTGAAGAAAGTGACAGTAGCATTGAGGTGATGGGGATCATTATCAAGGACCCTAAGAAGATGGAGCAACCTGATTTCTCATCATCAAACCAAGGGGAGACACCAGGTATACAACCTCTGGTAGAAGCACGTAAGCTACATCAAATGCTCTCTAGTGAGTTGTGTGGGAAGGAGCGTGAAGATAATATTTTGATGCTAAGTAATTTTACCACATTGTTCATTGATGAATATGATAAAATCACTGGCATCACAGTAGTTCAACATCACATTAAGCTCAAGGAGGGAAGTAAACCTGTAGTGCAGAAGCTCAGGCGGCTAGGAGTAATTCAACAAGACGCCCTGCTCAAAGAGGTGAGGAAGTTGCTAGAAGCCGGGTTTATCTATCCTGTTGAAGACTCAGAGTGGGTTTCTCCAGTGGTAGTCACACCAAAGAAGAATTATAAGTGGAGGGTTTGTGTTGATTACAAGCCTCTTAATGCAGCCACAAAGAGGGACCATTTTCCTCTTCCTTTTCAAGACGAAATACTCAATGAGGTAGTAGGACATGAGCGCTACACGGTATGTGATGGCTACTCAGGCTACTTCCAAATTAGCATCACTGAAGAAGATCAAAAGAAGACAACCTTCATCACACCATGGGGATGTTTTGCTTACAGAGTTATGCCTTTTGGTCTCACTAATGCTCCAGCCACTTTTCAGCGATATGTGACATTGGTTTTTCAGCCATTCTTTGGAAAATCAATCCGTGTTTTTATTGATGACTTTTGTATCTATAGCTCTCGCTCTCCTCATTTGGAGAAAGTTTATGAAGGTCTAGCTAGGCTACAAGCTTTGGGGGGCCAACTCAATGTGGATAAATGCCACATTGGTGATAGCAAGGTTACTCTTCTTGGCCATGTGATCTCGGCCAATGGCATTGAAGCTGACCCAAGCAAGGTTCAAGCCTTGGTGGCTTTGACCTCTCCCACCACAACAAAGCAGTTGGTCTCTTTTCTTCAAAAGGTGAGGTATTTGAGTAGGTTCATTCACTTGCTCTCCCAAGTGGTTCTCCCTTTACAACAAGTTACCCATCAAGAGATCTTCACTTGGAGTGAAGAAAATGAACAACAATTCAATGAGGTAAAACAAATTCTAGCTTCACTTCCCACCATAGCACCTCCAAAGTGGGACGAGCCATTTTATGTAAACCCTAGTGTGGGCAATGACACACTTGGGGCTGTATTGATGCAAAAGGATGCTCAAACTTCTTTCATGCGTCCTATCTACTTCTCTAGTCGAATGATGACTCCATAAGAAAAGGGATACACGGAAGTGGAGCACATGGTGGTTGCATTAATGTTTGCTACCACCAAATTTTGCTCTTATTTATTGTCTAGACCATTCATAATCTTAACAATGGAAGAAGTATTTCCTTATGTAATGCAGCACATGGATGTTTCTTCTAGGATTTCCAAATGGCTCACAAGGCTGCAAGAGTTTGACTACACAATGCAAGTGGATAACTCCACAAGGGCCAGTCTAGGAGGTATTCTCACTCATCGCCACTATGAAAAGAGCTAAAGATAAAGCCAAATGATCAAGATATTACACCTGTGCTGCAAGTCCCTAAGGTAGGGGAGGCTCACTCTCTTTTCTTTGATGGAGCCTACAAGAGAAAAGTGGACAAAGATGCAGCAGGCATTGTCATCTTCAACCAGCAAGGGGATAAGGTTTTCTCCATTGGGAATCTCTTGGATTATCACTCTAACAATGAGGCAGAATATGCAGCCTTAACTCTTGGGTTAGAGTGGTGTGTGACACAGGGCATTCAACGGTTAAATGTATTTGGTGATGCCATGCTTTTAATGCAAGTTTCCCTCTATTCATAGAAACATACTCAACCTTTAAGTTTTCCTTTCTCTCTCTCTCTCTCATCCGTGTTACACACACTCATCATAACAATCAACAACTCGGTGGGAGAGGGGATGGGGTAGCACATTTTCTTGCTACACATGGAGGTGTCAAATTTTCAAGAACTTTAAGAAAGAGTATAAGAGTGCCTATCTAGAGTAATAATAACTCATAACTTTAGAAGCCGGTGTCAAGCAGTGAGGTGTTCCCTCTCTCTCTCTCTCTCTCTCTCTCTCACACACACACACACACACACACACACACACACACACACAAAGTGTGTGCTTGAGCTCAAGACTCTATGTATAGATATTTGAAAGCAACTATTTACGACTGTTCTGATGATATCAATCTCTCTCTCTCTCTTATATATATGGATATATATATATATATATATATATATATATATATATATATATATATATATATATATATATATATGTATATATATGTATATATATGTATATATATATATATATAATTTATTTATTTATCTATCTATTTATTTATTTATTTAGGCTCGTCATAATCGAGAGAATTTATGGATTTTAAAGGGTGGCACATGGTTTACCTCCTAAAAATAAAAGGGGATAAAATACCTTAGAACAGGTAAAAGGCCTGTCAACTCGGCAGTCTCTATTCTCATTTGGGGTGCCAATGTCGAGGTTGGTTTTTTTTCGTGCATTTTACCCATTTTAAGGCATTTTTCTCATTTTCTATGGGAGAAAATGTTAGCCACTCTCTTAAAAATACACTATCATTTCAAGAAAATAATAATTTCTTGGAAATTGGCAAGGGTGCCCCTGGTGAATAGGAGTCTCCATGAGCTTGGTGATACTCTCTCTCTCTCTCTCTCTCTCTCTCTCTCTCTCTCTCTCTCTCTTGTATGGCCAATGACATGTATAATAACCCCATCATTTGCATGCATGTCCCCAAAGCAATACATAATGAAGTCGACCCACAGACACACAAACCTTCTCCTTTTTTTTCTAGGGATAGATGTTTGAGATTAGTTAGTGTGTGTGTGTGTGTATACATATATTTATGTGTGTGTGTGTGTGTGTGTGTGTGTGTGTGTGTGTGAATCATAGTTTAGAGAATTTATATATATATATATGTATATATATACATGTATGTGTGTGTGTGTGTGTGTTTTGGTGTGTGTGTCCATCATAATTTAGAAAATTTATAGATTTTTAAGGGTGGCACATGGTTTAACTCTCAAAAATAAAAAGGATAAAAAGGCCCGTCGATTGGAAACTCTCTCTCCCTAATTGGGATGTGAATGTTAGGGTTGGTTTTTGTCAGACATTTTATTCATTTCAAGGCATTTTTCTTGTTTTGTATGGGAAATAATGTAAGATACTCTTTTAAAAATACATGATAATATTAAGAAAATAACAATTTCTTGGAAATTTGAAGGGCAAAGGTGTCCTTGGTAAGTAGGAGTCCCCATGAGCTCAATCATAAAATCTATGTGCGCGCGCGCGTGTGTGTGTGTGTGTGTGTGTGTGTGTGTGAGAGAGAGAGAGAGAGAGAGAGAGAGAGAGAGAGAGAGAATAATGTAGATAACAAGCCTCTTCATTTGCATACATGCACTCAAAGAAAGACCGACCTAAATCAATGCGCGAACATGCAAATCTTCTCCTTTTTCTCAACTGCTGTAAAAAATAAAAAATTACACAAATTTTCAAAAGGTATCAAATATGTGGCTCTAATTTTCCAAGCATGTGAAATGATAGGGTATCTAATGGGAAACCGCTGGAAAACTGAAGCAAAAGGAGATTGAAAGTGACATGTGGGAAGAGAGAGAGAGAGAGAGGGAGGCCGTGTGTGAGTGAATGCTTGCAAGAGAGCGATTTTTTTTGTAGGTATCCTGAGGAAAGCACATTGCAAGGTCGTTGCAGGTGTGTCGACGCGAGATTTTTGCGGGCTTTTCGCATTAGCGCACTCAGAGCGCGGGAGCAGGAAGATGCAGATGGCAAGCTCAATTTGTGTTTTGACTTGAGTATTTTTGTGTTTGATTCCTTGGCAAAGATGCAAACGGCAACCTCTATCCCGAGTGCCATGAGAAAGGGCAGAAGCACGAGAGACTTGCATATGGCGCAGGGTGGAGAGTATGCATGTGTTCCCTGCAAGAATAAAGGCGAGCAAGGCGAGTGCAGCCAACGAGAGGTGCAAGGATGGAGGGAGTACGTGGGAATGGAGGAGAGTGAACTTTCACTTTTGAGAATGAGAAGATGGAATCTTCACACTTAATAAATTAATGAATTGGATTTGGATCCAATATTGGTCCTAAAAAAAGACGCTTGATAAAACAAAGCCAAATATATCAATAAAAATTACATTTTTGTTAAATAACAAAATCTCCACAAAAATTATGTTTACTTGCCTAAGTGGAGTGAAACTCAAATTATACATCTATACTTCTATTATGTGGCTTAAAATTTTTGAAGAAGGAGAAAGGCTCCACGTGTCGTGCACTGGAGGGTTTTAAACCTTTCAAGTAAAGACCTTCACCTCACCGTTGAGTTCTCCAGACGCTGCACGGATTGTACCTTCCCCAACTTTTAGGCTGCCTTCATCGCTGCTATGTCGTCCTGCCTCCTTTTATTACTCCAATGAATTGCGACAGTCTCGTGTGGAGACGAGAGAGAGAGAGAGAGAGAGAGAGAGAGAGAGAGAGAGAGAGAGAGAGAGAGAGAGAGAGAGAGATGGAGAGAGAGAGAGAGAGTCGTAGGACAGGTTGTCTTTGTGTGTGTGTGTGTGTGTGTGTGTGTGTGTGTGTGTGTGTGTGTGTGAGAGAGAGAGAGAGAGAGAGAGTGAGAGAGAGCCATGTACAACCTGTGTGTTTAGGAGAGAGAGAGAGAGAGACAATAGCATGGTGGCAGCACCTTCAAGCGTGCTCGTGCCCTCGGTGGCGCTTTAGCCTCATTGTCGTGCAACCAGTGTGAGTTGTGCTATTTTTGCTCGTGGCCCGTGTGCTCTCTACCACAGGTAATGCAGGTGCTGAGCACTATCATGCTTGTGCAATAACTTCAAGGGATAACACCCTCTCCTTCAGAGCAAGACTCGGGCAGCAAGACCTGTTGGAGGCGGCTGGTTGCCAGCCCATCTCGCCGCTCTTACTGTAGCTACCCTGCTCTCCGCCTCTTCTCCATGGTTGTGTGTGTGTGTGTGTGTGCACGCGAGAGAGAGAGAGAGAGAGAGAGAGAGAGAGAGAGAGAGAGAGAGAGAGAGAGAGAGAGAGAGAGAGAGAGAGAGAGAGAGAGAGAGAGAGAGAGCGTCTGCTCATTTTTTCTGCCCCTCAGTTCCAATGTTCGATGGAGCACTGCCTATTGATGAAGATGAGCCGAGAGGAGTGCATGGAAGCCCTGGCCAAGCATGCTCACATTGATCCGGTCTTTACCAGAGAGAGAGAGAGAGAGAGAGAGAGAGAGAGAGAGAGAGAGAGAGAGAGAGAGAGAGAGAGAGAGAGAGAGAGAGAGAGATAGAGGTCGCTTCATGGCAGTCCACCTTTTAATTGTTGTGAAATAAAACTGTTATGTAGTGGGTAGGGCGGATTTGAGAGAGAGAGAGAGAGAGAGAGAGAGAGAGAGAGAGAGAGAGAGAGAGAGAGAGAGAGAGAGAGAGAGAGAGAGAGAGAGAGAGAGAGAGAGAGTTTTTGCTGAATCCAATGCATTTTGTTGCAGTTTGGAGGAGCTGGAGAAGGCAAACAAGGAGTTCTTCTCGGTTTACAACACGTTGCAGAAAAAAAACAGCAACCAATGAAAGACGAGATCCTGCTACTCATCATCATCATTGTCGACGTTAGTTTGTGCTGCTCGAGCGGCTCCATCTGTAAATAAGAGTAAGAGTGGAGTGAATATACTGCGTAGGAGAAAGGACCGCCACTCAAATTTGGGCCCTCCTTGGCTTGCACTTTTAGATGGATGGATCCAACTCTCTAGCCACCCACTTATAATTAACACGGAAAGTTCGCAAAATCTTTCTCTCTCTTTACCATTTTCCTCTTGAATAGCAGGTCTTGAGTCCTGTCAGATAGATCTTTCAGGTCTCTTGGGATAGTTTCTTCCGACGTTAAAATTATCTTCCTCTCTCTCTCTCTCTCTCTCTCTCTCTCTCTCTCTCTCTCTCTCTCTCTCTCTCTCTCTCTCTCTCTTGCACATCCCGTCAAATCTAGAATAAGAATTAAGTGCCTTGAGTAGACATCAACTACATTGCAAGAATGACGTACTTGCATGCTACAAACAAAGATCTACTATGAAAAGATGTTAAGATACTGTGAAATGCTACAGCTAGAGAAGAGGCAAAGGGGTTTTGTCCACTACATGCAGTATCATGTCGACGTGGGTGTGTAGATTTCTTGTACCCACAAATATAGGCATTGACCAATAAAAACGAGATTATAACCCGGTGGTTCTGATCTCCGTGCACCTCTAGACCGAGGTGTGCGGAGATTGGACATGACTAGAGAATGTGAGGTAGTTAAAGGGTGAACAAAAGAGAGAGAGAGAGAGAGAGAGAGAGAGAGAGAGAGAGAGAGAGAGAGAGAGAGAGAGAGAGAGATAAGATTATAAATGTCAATAGAAGATTAAATTTGTTGTCCAGGTTATAAGATTTTTTCCCTCATTATGAGTAGTGATGAGGATGTGGGGCCGTCCAACCGAAACACCTATCTCTCAACGACGATCTTATGTCCTTGTAACCATTGCAAGCATGTTGTGCGACGGACAAGACGCGTTTCTTTAAAGTATGTTCGCGAATTTGGCGAGTTTGATCCATCTATTATAGATAGAGTTGTTGCCAATTATAACTCGTTGGACTCTGACGCTGGCCAACAGGCAGCAATCTTGCAACCCAATAGACGTGTTCGCAGGCGCTTTGGTCAAGCAGCATATGTGAGGCCACAAGATGTAGCCTCTGACAACTCGGGGGATGATCAATCTGACCACATTACCAACGAGGCAATGTTTGAGCCCGAAATTGATGAAATGATCGAGACGATCATGGATTCAGAAAGGCTTGTCTATGATGATATGAAAAGTGAAGCCGATACGCCATTGTATAATGGAGCACGTGTGTCTAGATTGAAAGCGCTCCCGGTTCTTCTCAACATGTAGACAAAGTTTGGATGGAGTGACACTAGCGTCACAACGCTTTGCAGGTGATCTATTACAATTAGTTTACTTTAATAAAACTCTAAATGTATAATGATCTGATAGATTTTTACAGAATTGTACCGTATTTTTATGTTGTGTAGATTTCTCAAAGAGCACATACTACCAGTTCATAATGTGATACGAGATTCTTGAGAGGAAGCAAGAAAGATTTTGCGAAACTTGGGGATGGATTACAATTCGATCCACGCTTGTCCTAATGACTGCATTCTTTTCAGAGGGGAATACATAGACATGGACAAGTGTCCGAAATGTGATTCCGAAAGATATCAAGTATATCTCCACGGAACAAAAATTCCGCAAAAGGTTTTGCGAAATTTTTCTTTGCTTCCTCGCATCAAGCATTTCTTTGAATGTGAGTCCATGGCCGCCCTAGCATCATGGCATGAGGACAATAAATCTTCGGATGGTGTGCTACGGATTCTTGCAGATTATGCAACCTGGAAACATATAGATGGAACATGCACGGATTTTGCCAGGGAAGCTCGAAATTTGCGCTTAGGCCTGGCTATGGATGGCATAAATCCATTTGGTCAAAGATCAACATCTTACAGTGTATGGCCCGTTGTCATCGTCAACTACAACATTCCCCCGTGGTTGACTACGAAGAAGGGGCACCTATGGCTAAGCTTGATTGTGCCGGGGCGATATAAAGTGAAGAATATGGATGTGTATCTTTGTCCACTATTGGAAGAGCTACAACAATTGTGGATTGGCATAGAGGTGGTGGATATGAGCCGACACACAGGTCGACAGAATGCTTTGATCAGAGGCATTCTAATGTGGACCATGCATGACTATCCCAGACTAACAGAATGCTCAGGTGATCTATTTACACTCCTCACTCAGACACTGTAAATAAATCTTGCTTTTTCTCAAGTTGATATATTATCATGTGTATACATGCAGGGATTCAAACAAGCGGATACAGAGCATGTGTCACATGTGGACCTAGACTGAATGCATGTAGGGCGCCCTCACTGAAGAAGCAAATCTACGAAGGTCATCAAGCGTATCTTCCAGAGAATCATGTGTTACGCGACGGCTTTTTGGGAAAAGAGCCACCGAGGATGTCTGCACAAGCATGGTTAGAGAAGAAGGAGATGTGTGATGACGGATTTCCCCCAGGGATGAAGAGACTATCTCTATGGTACTAGTTACCATACTGGCCCCGACTCATGATCAATCACTTGCTTGATCCAATGCACATATTCAAGAATGTGGGTAATCTACTATGGGACCATCTAACCGACAACAAAGATACTTTGGGAGCCAGAGTTGACCTTAGAAATGTGGATCGTATGGAGCAATATTGGCCGCAAACAACGTCCGATGGATCGATAAAACTCCCTAAAGCACCGTGGATTTTTAGAGGAGCCCAAGAACGCAAAGTAAAAGAGACCATTTAATCTTTGCAGACTCCCACTGGTGTAATGCACTCGCTCGGAACGTGTTTTACTAAAGAAGGAAGGCTTACCGGTTTGAAGTCAAAGGACTGGATTAAAATGTGTCAGGTATGTTCATAGTGGAGTATATCATAGTGGTAGCCCCTCGCAATGCACGGACGTATGAAGGCTACCATCTGCTAATCACAGCGGCATCAATGGAGGAGATCGGAGAAGATGCCCGGTCAGAAGCTGTGGAGGTGGTGCCAGACGAACATCAAGCTGCTACTCTCTATGGGGTGCATGCAGAGGATCTACAAAATGAAACAGAGGACATCTGTTTAAACGGAGAGCTCTATATAGATATAGGAAGTTATGATGAGCTATGCGAGGATGAGAGAGAGATATCTTAAAGCCATAAATATTGTATTTGAACAAGATGGCTCCGTTTTGTAAATTCAGAGTTATGCACTTACCTCTTTCATCACTCAAGTTGAATAGAAGAAGAACGCTTTCTATTGCTGCTAGCCTTTGAACATTCCAAAGCTACATGCACATTCAAGTTCTTGTACGATTCTTCGGCTCATTAAGTATTTGCGTCATTACGTCATTGTATTTATATGCGTCATTGCGTCATTGTATTTAATGGTCTTTGCGTTCACCCCAGGTACATATGCTCTAGGTATGTTCTCATTAGTAGAGACGACGAGCATCTCCTCCTCTCTCTCTCTCTCTCTCTCTCTCTCTCTCTCTCTCTCTCTACTTGTCCATGTTTTCTACTCCATTCATTCAATATTAAGTTTAAATGTTCGTGTGTTTAATGGAGGTATGGATGATTATGAGTTTCTTTCTTCTTTGTCACCCTAGCATAGATAGTGGTACGTGGAGCGTCATCGCTCTGGCACACCATCGCGCGTTTTACTCCATCTGCATCTCCCTCTGTTTCGGAGTACTCAGTGCGCTCCGAAGCTTCGGTGTCAACGAGACGATCTTCACACTCGTCTAGGCACCGACGCTCTAGTGGTGGCGGTGGCGGTGGCGGTGGGGGTGGCGCCACCAATGCTTCGACACTGCCTCGTGTTCGATGAGGCTCTTTACCCTCTCCTTCTTTGCCCGTCCCGACACCAGCCACGGCATCGCCATCGACACCAGGTTCTGGGCGGTTGAGTGCCGTTACCCACAGCTACACACCACTAGCTACTTCTCTAGGAGTCACTCTAGTGGACACTCCTCGCTTCGGGGCTCAGACTCCAGTGGAGACACCTGGCATACGTACCCCCATTGACACGCCGCTAGAGACCCCTGTCGAGACACCCAGGTTCACGCGTCAGCGGCGAGAGGGCTTGCCTTACTCCGTCGACTTTTGCGGCGGCATCATCTTGGATGATGACGGCAAGAAGGTGATTTCAGGCATGCGCGGTCTTTGCTCTAAGGTGTTTAGACACTACATACTAAACACCTGGAGTGAAGTACCGAATGAATTGAAAGACAGAGTCATTAGCATGCTTCATGACGAGTTTCCCGTTCCAACACGGGATGACCGCTTCAATGAAGATGTGATGAAGGTTTGAATGTACGAATACTGCAAGCATAAGCATTCCGAAGTGCAAAAAGCAATCAAGCATGGATGGAACAGACCAGATTGGCTGGCCAAAGAAGATTGAAAGCATGCGAAGAAAGAAGTGCGCGAGAATCCCGACAAGTGGAAGCAACAAAAGGAGGCAGCCAGAGCGCGAGTAGAGGCAGGGAGCTCGCACCACTTGGGGAGCGGCGGGTGGGCATCATTTGAGGCCGATTTTGTAAGTGTTTTCGCATCTATGTTTGATAGTTTAGGGTTTATGGGATTTGAAATTCTAACATAATGGATTCTTTGTATGTTTTGACAGTGGTCGTTTACAGGACATGATCCCACTACCTTTGCACTTTTTTTCAAAGGTAAATAGACCAATGAAACATTCAATATGGTTGATGGGTGAATGCCCTGCCCCCAAAAAATTTTAATCTCGGGCGTCGCTATATTAGGCTCTGCAGTGTCGCTACAAGCGACTACAATAGCGATTACTATAGCGACGTTCTCTTATCGACGCTAATAGAAACACTTTTAGTGACGCCGGGGGTTTAAAAAACCCAATGTATTTTCGTCGCTTTAAGCGTCACAAGAGCACACAACCTCTTGTAGTGTCCTTTATCCTATGCATTTTCAAAATGTCTTCATCATTTTTCTCTCCACTAGGAATCGAACTTGGCTCTCTAGGCACTTGCACAGACACTCAAACCAAATTCCAATATTTTAAAATCACCATTATATTTTGATTGTGCACTTCTCAAGGTATGGGCACGTCATGTCACATTGAAAGAATTTGGGGCACAGTATTGGGGCTATTCTATGATGTTAATATGAGTATAGGATATGGATGTGCAAAGGTCATAACTTTGAGTGGTGTTGTTCAAGTACATATCATGGGAATAACATCTATGAGTTGTAGGGTTATATGGGGGAAAAAAGGGGGAGATCAATGAGATGAGTTAAAGGGAGATGTGAGGTGTCAAAACTTGGTACATATTATTGACTTTTAATTTTTTGAGCTCAAAGAAGGCATCCACGTGTTTGATTCTCCTTCTTCTGCTGCACGTGCTCATAATATTTAGTACTGTCCTGTAGGCTGCAACTGATGTCCATCATCCATGTTCGCTTAGTGTGTGTGACACTGTGACAGTGTGTGTGAGAGAGAAACCGGAGAGAGAGAGAGAGAGAGAGAGAGAGAGAGAGAGAGAGAGAGAGAGAGAGAGAGAGAGAGAGAGAGATGATGATGCAACAGCACGATATGATTTTCGTACGGTGTACTTGCAAACCGTGTGTGGACAATCACCTCTGTGTATGTGTGTGTGTCTGCACACAATGCTGTAAGAATTGCTAGCGATCTTGATATTCGTAATTTTGTACCTGTAGTGTGTGTGTGCGTGCGTGCATGCAGTGCGCATGCTACAACTTGCAAGACCTGCCGCCAGCAACTCGGTGAGCTCAAAGCCCTCCACGATATGCATGGAATTGATGGAATCTTGGAAGAGATCAACTGCAAGACGTGCACTGTTGTCCGTATTCATGCGTGTATGTGAAATTGGATGAAGAGAGAGAGAGAGAGAGAGAGAGAGAGAGAGAGACCTACTATAGTAGCGGCATGCATTCGGTGCACACAATGTGTGTTTATGCATGTTGCAAGAGCCGTTTTTTGTGCACACTGTGTGTGTGTGTGTGAGTCTGAGAGAGAGAGAGAGAGAGAAAGAGAGGTTGGACTCTGGAGAGAGACAGAGAACTGAGAGAAGCGACTGGGGGCATTGTACACCATGCGCGCGCGAGTGTGTGTGTGTGTGTGTGTGTGAGAGAGAGAGAGAGAGAGAGAGAGAGAGAGAGAGAGAGAGAGAGAGTTTTTTTAAAAATTCACTTTTTCAAACATACAAACCTCCTTTCCTTGAGTATGCCAAGAGGAAATTTTAGAAAATTAGGCGCATTTTCCAAGTTTTACCACTATATTTCTCTATTTTGGGGCGGAATTTCTCCTTTTCCCCTTGCCCTCAACCAATATTTCTGGAATTGAAAATGGCACGCTACTAAGTTGAGACACATTTTTCCGGAACAGTGAGAGAGTAGCTTACAAAATTCTCCAGGGCTCTTGGCGCATCCACATAATATTGCAGCTTGACTTCGTTGTGTGCGCAAAAGAGAGAGGAAGAAGAAAATTATTTTAACATCGTAGGAAACTATTGAGAGAGAGCGAGAGAGAGAGAGAGAGAGAGAGAGAGAGAGAGAGAGAGAGAGAGAGAGAGAGAGAGAGAGAGAGAGAGAGAGAGAGAGAGAGAGAGAGAGAGAGAGAGAGCTCAAAACAAACTCCTTGGCTTCTCAATTGCTGGTGCAGTGTTGTAATTCGCCATGGCCACACTGACACTCAAGGTTCTCCGCTGATGGTGCACCATGTTTGGCTTGCGGTCCTCATTGCCCTTAATTATGAAAAGGGGGTAAAATAAGAGTACATAGTGGAAGACCTTCAAAACAAGAGTTAGTTCTTGCTTCAGGTTGACACCATCCACAAGAACATCCCTATGCTCATCCACAACGGCAACCCTGTTTGCAAGTCTTTGGTCATTTTGCAATACATTGAAGAAGTTTGACCCTCTCCCGGTGATGTATCCCTTCTTTTCGACAATATATACCATAGTGCGGTCGCTCCTAATTCTAGCAAGACTTTGTTGATAAGAAGCTCTACAACGCCGGAGGGCGGATTGTTCAAAGCTTCCAAGGAGAGAAGATAGGGCAAGGCCGAAAGGAATTCGTCGAGGCGCTCGAGACATTGGATGGAGCCCTCCACGATGTGTTTGCTGGAGGTCGATTTTTTGGAGGGTAGAGAATATGGTATGTGGACATTGCCTTGTCCCCCTTCCTCTGCCTTATGAGGCCTTGGGGGAGTTCAAGATCTGGGAAGCTGCTAGGTGCCCCATTTGACATTGGAAGGAGAATGTATTGGAGTGGCCACGTGTGAAGGAGGCATACTAAAAGAGGCTTCAGACACCTTAATCTTAATTAGCCCAAGATATATATATATATATATAAAGAGAGAGAGAGAATTACCTATTACGTCTGTTGCAACTCCTTTTTGCCATGGCCTGAAGGAGAGATAAAAATGAGCCTCACATACCAGAATGAAATGCTCAATACACTAATAATATTCTTGGATTTGTTGCTCATGAAACTGCCTTCAAGGAACTCCCAATAACGTCATCGAACTATGCAAGCAAAGCAAGGACATTGCTAAAAAAGGTGATGTCCAAGTACCGCGAGGCTGCTCCTAATGTTTCCCGGGTGGGTGCCACTAGATTTGCAAATGCAAGGTTTGTGGAAAGTCTACAGGAGTTCAATGAGTGAACTCTCGAAGGTATGGGCTCAAATACGGAATCCGTCTCTAAGACATTTGTGATTGTCAAAGGGGACACTCTATGGGAAGGTTAATAAGGACAACAAGTGATGTTGTGTGGTGATCTTTTGACATACAAAGTGTGCCTCAATAGATGTATATATTTTTCTTTGATTTTTAGGGAACTGATAATAATCAATTTTTTGTGCTTGCCCGTCGCCTAGCAAGGTATGTTTTATAGCCCCTTTTTTGGCATATTTATCGTATGCAACTCTAATGTTGTGTGGAAATGCCTCTAGATTTTCTCAAAGGGTTATTAAAACTTCCAAAAGAAGGTAATGTGTCTTGAAAAAGAGAGACGCGAGAGAGAGAGAGAGAGAGAGAGAGAGAGAGAGAGAGAGAGAGAGAGAGCCATTTGCAACAAAGCGTAACCATCTCTATTGGTCTTTGCTTATTCCTTGGGATTGATGAGAGTCATCTTTGAAGCACAATGATAATGTCTTAGTAAACTATTATTAATAGCATCATATTATTCCTAGACTCTCAAAGTGGTGACGGTTTGCTTATAAAAAAATATGGATTGAATTGTGCAAGGTGTTTATGTAAAGCACTAGAGACTGACATAAGGAGGCCGTGAGCTTTGCTGTCAAGATGCTTTAGTGAAGGATTATGGTCTCACAAATGGAAAGTGTGTGCATTTGGTTGTGAAAGTTTTAGAATAATAGGTAGTGAAAATTAAAACAATTAGTGGCAAGGAGCATGCTTTTAGAACTGATAGAATGAAGACTTGAAATAAATTTTATTTATGAAAGAAGCTAGATTTGAAACTCACAAGCTACAACTCGCACTGAAAGGTCATAATCTCAAAGGATGACATGTTAATTGAGTAATTTTTAGTGGCCGATGATGCTATAGTGCACTTATTTTTAAGCAACACTGTAAAAAAAATAATGCATTCTATTGGGGCTGACATAAGAGTTAGTAGAAGTTTCTCGCAAGGTGATGGGCAAATAAATTAATGTTGCATGGCAAAATGAGGAGGCTTCCATCAAGCAAAGTAGAAGAAAAATTTGACGATCGTTACCTGACAAAAAGTGGTAATGTTGAAAGCTTCTCAAAATGTAGCATATCGTAAGTGGTGTAGATATCTTGGAGCATGTCAAAACTATTCTAGAAGAGGGACATGCTCCTGTTTTAGCTCGTGATGGTTCTTGAGGTGTATATTTTATGCAAGATGAATTTGAGTCTTCCATTATTGGGTTTTTCAAACCAACAGGATAAGAAACCTATTGTTGTAAATAACCCTACGTGTCCACCTGTTTCTAAGAATGGAGAAGTCCTTAAACGAGGGTGCTTTGTGTGGAGTGGTAGCTTTTCTTTTGGATCATAAGGATGATGATAAAGCATGCAGGTAAAAGCTCATTGGTTTTGTAGGAGTCCCCTCAACAACTTTGGTGAAATGCCACCATGAATCTTTTGGCCTATCAAAAACTGTAGAAACTACTTCAACCCTTCCAAAAATAGGGTCTCTTCAAATGTATGTACATGCCAAAAGAAACTGTGACGTCTCAGTTTCCTGTAGAAGAATTATACACGAAGTACACAAGATTGTCGTTCTTGACATACACCTTGCTAATATTGACAAAAATGGCACAAACATATTGTCTTGCAAGGAAGCAACTGATTTAGAATAGAGCAACACATTGGAGAAGCGGATGATTCAAAATAGTTCAACATGCATTAGGGAAGTGGGTTCTACACAACAAACACTGCATCAAGCTCCACCTGCTCCATGCGCGTGTAGCCACGGTATGCAAAAGCTACTCAAGTTGGCCGCTACACACAAAGCTGCATTTTCCCAACACTATTTAAGATAACTTTGATGGCTCTATGAAATGAGGGAACTCTACCCAATGTGGTTATGTGTGGGGAGAATTGGTCCACTTATTCATTTAGTGGAGAGTGGCAGCCACAAAGAGAGAGAGAGAGAGAGAGAGAGAGAGAGAGAGAGAGAGAGAGAGAGAGAGAGAGAGTACATGCTTATGGGTCACACCCGTACATTGGAGGGAATGTGAGCTAAACCAAATTGGTTACTAGGGTATGTATTGCAGGTAAGAGAATAGGCTAAATTATCTAACTGGTTGAATACAGTCTCCTCTTTAAGTTTTGGGTTTGGTGGGTGCACGCACACACACACACATATAGAGATAGATAGAGAGAGAGAGAGAGAGAGAGAGAGAGAGAGAGAGAGAGAGAGAGAGAGAGAGAGAGAGAGAGAGAGAGAGAGAGTACACACACACATATAGAGATAGATGTGTGTGTGGGTGTGTGTGGGTGCACACACACACACACACACATATAGAGATAGATAGAGAGAGAGAGAGAGAGTACATGCTTACGGGTCATACTCTCAATTCTGCAACACACCCTTAAGTTGAATATGATGCATAAAACTTTTGCAAAGATAAGCAATTCAACGATCTATGTTTGCTTCCATTGCTATCAAGTTTTAAGGTGCCAATGTCTCTTAAATACACTGATAAAATATATCTGCCTTATATGTAGAAAGAAATCATTTCAACTATTTTTCACGTCAAAGATGGCAGTTTATGACTAGATGCCATTTGTTCTAGCCGCAGCAACGCTGTCGTGCTGTGGCACGTATATAGTGGGAACAGGCATTAAACGATTTATCTTGTGACTTTTTGATGCATAAGTATACTTCATATAATACGCATATGCATAAATAAAAGCTTTCTACCATACCTTAGTATTACCTTTGAAGTAATATAAAACTATTAGAAAGTACTGCAAGAGAAGTATCAATGATTGTGCCTCTTTTTGTCTGGGGGAAAAGCATTTGTAAATTTCTTCTAATATCTCAGCTATACCCTACCATATATAAATTATTTTCTTCTTTTCACATTTATTTAATAATATAACCCTTCAATAATGCATACCTTCTTGGATACATACAAGAGGGAAGGGCCTACTACAAGACTTTATGAAAAGGAAGATCCAAAGCTTCTTGGACCATCCCAATTTGAAAATACTGAAATAAGGCTGTGGAGAAAAGACCAAAACCAAGTCAAGCTCTTTTAGTAGGCCAATTTTGCCTTTTGAAGCATGTCAATCCGAGTTACAGGTCCAAAGTTACAGGTAAAAGAGTGTAAAAGCCTCTCACAACTACACTGCAAGAAGAGATGGTAAACAGGTGATGAAGTGAAAAGAGGTAATCTTGCTCTTTTTCCATAAAATAAGATATTTGGAGGATAAAAGACACAAGCATGTGAATGTGACACCTCAAATATGCCTTGAAGGACAAGACACACAAGTTGGGACCTCCTGCTGGAGCCACACAGAAGATGCCTAGGTGGGGCCCATATACATCATGCACCCACATGGAGCCTCAACGATAAAAAATGATGAATTTCATGATATTTTGAGTCCTAATATAGCCCATTTTAATAAATATCCAAATAACATTTGATTTGGGCTAACTCTTTAGCCTAATCAAGTGATTATGTTAAACATGGCTCCCTCACCTATAAAAAGGGCAACCTTCTCTTCATTGGGGCAAGTTATGAGTGAGTGAGAATAGATCAGTTCCATAGTGACCCACTCATCTGAGTGCCACACTTTCTCTTGAAGAAAGGCTGAAGTCTTGCCTCATCTTCTCTCTCCATTAAGGTGGTGGCGATTGCTCTCATGTAAGATATATGTTGCTAGTTTTACTTTCATTTGCATATCTAGTCCAATACTTGTCTCTGACTCTATCTCTATCTCTCATTATCTATCTTTAATACCACCACCACACTTAGATCTATCTCTAATTCTATCTTACTTTCCCTTTGATCTCTCTTGTTGTGTCCTAATTGTTTCATTGGAAGGTATTCAAGCAGCAGCCTTGTCAATGTAATGAGTACAACCTTCTTGCAGGAAACAATTATGAGCACAAGGTTAGTAACCATATCTTCATCTTCCACAAGAATCTCTCTCTCTTAAGGTTCTCATTCTCTTCCACAAACTCTAGAATCTCCTTGCTACAGGTACTTCTCTCCCCGCAGTATCCTTATTGCCTAAGGGCAACAATAGGGCTTGGGAGAGAAACTCTCTTCTTCTTCTCCTTTCACTTCTTTCACACCTTTATCTTTGAACATACTAGGTATATCATTGATGAATAAGAATAATCCACATAAAGGTAATTTCTTTCAATTCCACTCAATGCAATCTATTAGGGTCAACATGTGGATTAGTCGAAAGATTCACTTTCAGCAACGCATAGTGTTTCTATTTGGTCCTGAAAGGCTCAACGAAATACTTCTCTCACCAAATCCCATCATACTACCTATTATTGACTATGACTTCTCTTTTGATGTGAATGTGGTTATTTTATTATGAATCAAGATGATTTGTACTCACAACTAATCCCAATCGCTAGACAAAACATATACATTATAGTAAGCACAAAGCTACAGTTCCAAAGAGCAATCCACAGCTTATTTGTACAACAAAGATTCAATATCATTAACTCATCCATTAACCCACCCTTTTATCCTACCCATGATACGACATGATCGTAATCTCGATGTTTTCATTTTTGTTTTGTTCTGACTATCTTTCATGAGTTCTCTCCATCACGTGTGTGTTTGTAAGGAAAAGTGAGCGGCTTCTTTGGCTACATTTCTTCTATAGCTCTAGAAGCTATGTTATCTACATCTTATCTCTTTCTCATAACCCTTGAGCTTCCTCACAAAATCTCACAGCAAGAGGCCCGGTGCCTTCCTCGCAAGACCGCCTACTTTTTGACATATTTTTGGTGAACCCGACGCGAACCTGCCAAGGTGAGAAATTGTGGGTAACCATGGGTGATCATGTTGAGCAACAAGGTATGCATTTTGACCCATCAACAATGCAAATGTTTCAAGCATTTGCAATGTTCATGCAACAACAACATGCCACTAAAAGAAGGGAGATTTCAACAATGAAGGCCATACAAGCGGTCGTCAAGAGAATGGATCAATTCAATGGCAAAGATGTAACCAAGTACTTACGCAAGTATGTGAAGGAGATGGAGCTGCATCGCGTGTCAGAAGGTGAGATGATTCAAAGCTTTGAGCTAGTTGTTGCTCCAGAAATTAGGGAGCATGTTAGGGAAATTAAAGATGGGCATGGGAGAAATTGGGAAGAACTCAAAGTAGCTTTAAAGGAGGAATATTTCATGGAGGACTCGGAGAGAGTAACCAAAAGGACATTCTTAGAATGGGTAGTCAAGCCAAAGCAAGGACTATCAATAACAGAGCTACTTAGGGAATTTAAGCGGTGCTATGCACAACTCACAAGGACAGAAAGAGCCACACTAGATGCAGAGAAGACAAATCTTTTCTTACAAGCTGCAGGTAAAGAGTTTCAAGAAAATTTGGAGCTTCTTCTTGAAGATAAAGATGTTGAGCAAGGACTAAAGACCGACTGGAATGAGGTTGAAGGTGCTGTCTCACTACTTACCAAATGACAAAGAAGAAGGGACAAGATGGTAGTAAACACTACAAGTCCTTCCACCTCAACTTCTGGCAAAATGGTAAAGCCTACTTTTATCGCTCCTAAGCTTGATGAGTCCATGCTAGATGAGCTTGTGAAGGAAATGCGTGACTTGAAGGTGAAGCTTGCAAAGCTTGAAGAAAAAGGCCAACCACCAGGGCCACTTCCTAGGCAAAGACAACAGCCCAAAGAAGGGTTTCTTAATAGATGTATTTGGTGTGATAGTACAGACCATGTAAGAAGGGATTGTGATGATTTTAGTGATGCTTTGTAAAAAGACGTTGTCTTTTTTAAGGATGGTAAAATCCACTTAAGAGAGACAGGTCTACCCTTGAGAACTAACTTTGGGAAGGGGGAAATGCAAACCTTAGTTGAAGATATGGCAACTAACCGTGCCATCTCTTCAGTTGAGGCAACTACTTATGGAGTAAAAATTGAGCACCTTAATGATGAAGAGGTGAGTGACCATCATGGTCAAATTTGGCCAAATGTCATGCAGCTAAAAAGGGAAATCTTACAAAAGAGATTCTACATGAAGCAGGTGATTGTATACGTCTAGAAACAGGATGGAATGATCCAGTGGACTCATTGTCAGTGCATACCTACATTACAAAATGCCAACAAAATGAGGCGATTGTAGAAGAGAAGAGCAGATGTGAGAATGCTGATGAAGGACCATCAAAAAGAGCTTCCAAAAGTGGGGGAAGAAGCGACTCAATGCCTTCCCAAACACCCTCAACACAAGGTGCGTCTCCACCTGAAGAACTCATGGAGGAGTCTACAACAGGAAAGAAGAAAGAGCCAACAAAAGGTAAGACAAAAGGCCCAACTTATAAAGTACAATCTGATATTGAGGTTGCTAAAGATTTAAAGAAAGTCTTGGAGGAAAGGATATTGAATAACAAGATTGAGTTTACTTTGGGAGAAGTTCTTGGCATTGCAAAGCGTGAATTCCATGAGGTGATCATTGACATCATCAAGAGGAAGAGGCAAACCCTTGTTGAATTTTCTCGTCCACAGGTTGAAGGGGAAACCTCAAAGACACAAGGGATGCAGCTACAAAATAAGGAGGATGATGGAGCTGTGGTAGGATGCTACCAATCTAGTGGGAGAGTGAAGCAAGTGCATTTCTCAAATGATGATGAAGAAGTTGAAGATATTCCTAGGAGTTACTATTCACGAAGTCATTGGGCAAGGGCTACTACAGAAACTTTGGTCAAGGTAGGTGATCTTGAAGAGCCATTTGTTGCCTTGATTGACCATGGTTCAGAAATAAACATAATGTCAAAGAGTCTCTACAACAAGTGCAAATGGCCGATGGACATAGATCATGGCTGGATGGTAAAAATGGCAAACAATTCATCTGGTGAATTGTATGCAGCATGTCCAAGTGTGAAGGTAACAATAGGTGATGCAGAGATTGACCAAAACTTCTTTGTACACGATACATCTTCATATGATCTCATCCTTGGACAACCCTACATTGTGGGAGTTCGAATGGAAACAAAGGTAATGGATGATGATTCAACATATGCCAAGATACATAGCAAAGATGGTAAACGAGCTGTCCAATTTCTCACAGTTTGTGTAAACCATGAAAGAAATCGTGACAACCTCAGAGAACATTCTCTACCAAAGGTGAACAAAGAGTTTCATGATCATAGAGAAATGATGGGTTTTGGCCAAGTACCATTGTAAAGCGAGATTGCAGTGGTATAGAAAGAAACAGGGTCTCGCCTGATCCAAAAATAGGTGAAATTTTTTCAACGGGCTCCTTGGTAACAAGGAATAGATCAGTATGTTTTACAAAACTTAAAGATTCAAAGAGATGTGAGAAGCAATATGTGCATAATGTACAAATAGGCATGAAAAAGAGTGGGTTGCTAGAGCCTACTGAAAATGTTTTGGGTTTGTGTGAACAAGTTTCTTTTGTAGATACTATGGGTGAGCTTGATGCTATAATGGGGTCTAGTTTGCATCTTGAAAATGAAGTTGTGGAAGTTTGCTCTATGGAAATGTATCAAGTAATAGAAGCCTTTAAAGAAAGCCAAACAGTTGGCCCAAAAGTCCATGTTGAAACTAAATACAAGAGTGTAGCAAAGAAGGTGAAACCAGTAGCTTCACCCTTACCACCCAAGAACAGGGAAAAGATTGAGTAGGCTTCATTACAACCAAGTTTGAGGAATCCTAAAAAGATTGGGCATACCTTCACAAAGGAGTCTTTTCAAGAGTTGCAGATTGGTTGTGAGGAGTTTCTAACACAGGAGGAGACAAAGTGCTTCAAAGAAATGCTTTCAAAGCATGGTAAGGCTTTTGCATTTGAGCCACATGAGATAGGATGTGTTGATCCTCCTATTGTAACTCCAATGGTAATTTTCACAATACCTCATTTGCCTTGGAATCTATGGCCTATTCCGTTCCAAGGCTCATTTGCCAAAGTTAGTAGAGCTACTGAATGAGAAAATCAAAATGGGAATCTTGGAGCCTTCTTGTGCTCCATACTCAAACAGGTGGTTCACAGTTCCAAAGAAGAATAGTTCTCTACGCTTCATCCAAGATATGCAGCCAGTGAACAAGGTGACAATTAGAAATGTAGGTACAAGTCCAATTGTGGATGAGTTTGCAGAGGCGTTTGTTGCAGGGAGGGCAATCTACTCAGTGGGGAATCTCTACTCAGGGTATGATCAATTTCAGCTTGCAATCAAAAGCAGAGACTTGACAACCATGAGGACACCTTTGGGTTTGGTAAGGATGTGTACCTTGCCACAGGGAGCAACCAACGCGGTTGCACATATGATGAATGGGATGAATAAGGTCTTACGTGACTTTATTCCTCAAATCACAATGCCTTTCATTGATGATTTGCCTATCAAATGATGTGAAGAAAGTGACAAAGATAAGGCTTTGGATCTCAAGGGATGTCGCAGGTTTGCGGTAAATCACATAAATGATTGTGATAAAATTTTGTCTAGGCTGGAAGAAGTGAATCTTATATTGTCACGAAAAAAGTCTATGTTTGGTGTCAATGAAGTGCTCATTGTGGGGCACATGTGTGGGCCATATGGTAGGAAACCTTGTCCAACAAAAGTAGATGCCATCCAAAGAATGAAAGAAACATGCACTAGCATCACTGAGGTTAGAAGGTTTCTGGGAGCATGTGTCTTCTATGTTATTTGGATTCCACATTATGCACATGTAGTTGATCCTCTTTATCAGCTGCTTAGAAAGAATCAAAAGTTTAAATGGACAGAACCACATGTAAAATCCATGAAAAAGCTAAAGGAGTTTCTCTAGCCAGCAACGACTTTGAGAAAGGTAGACTATGAGTGTCAGAGGCCAATAATTGTGACAGTAGACACTAGTCCTACAAGGATTGGATGGGCAATAGGGCAAGATGACAAAGAAGGACACAGGTATGTGGTAAGATTTGGAGCAAAGGTACTAAGTGCTCGCCAAAGAAACTATCCACAGATAAAGAGAGAGTTATGGGGTATGGTTACAGCCTTGAAAAGTGGGAAAGAGTACCTAATTGGTGCATGTGTGGTTGTAGAAACAGATTGTCTACCACTTCTTGGGATGATTACAAGCTGCTCAACACCAGACATTGCTATGTTACAGTGGATTGCCTACATTAAGTCCTTAAATCCCGAGTTCAAGCACATTGCAGGTAAAGACAATACAGTGGCAGATATGCTATCAAGGGCAAGTTATGAAGATGAGTCACAGATGATTGATGAGGGAGATGATGTGGGCACAAAATTCTATTCCATCTCTCATGTCAAAGGTAACTATTTCTGCATGACTAATACACTTGAATTTTTCTTGAAAGATCTTTATGAAGGTGATTGGCTTCTTATTAAAAGCTATTTGAGTACTCTAGCAAAACAAGATGATTGGTCTGAACAAGAATTCAGCAGGATATGCAGGAAAGCATATGGGTACTTTTTGAGGGATGGTTACTTGTGGAAGCATCCTAAACAAAAGGGTGCTACACCACAACGGGTTATATGTAAAAAAGAGACTCAAGTAAAGCTCATGCAAGAGTTTCATGAGAGTCTATGGGCTGGACACAGATGTGTGTGGGCAACCTTCTCTAAGTTGAAAGAAAAATACTGGTGGAAGAGTATGTATAAAGATGTATCTCAATTTGTAGAGTCATGTGTAACTTGTCAAATGTATTCAAATGTCCGACATCGTGATGGATTGCACCCTACATATCCACTAGCCATGCACTATAAGTGGGTTGTGGATCTAGTCACAGTGCCTTTAGGACTCTGGCAGATGAGATACTTGGTTCTTGCATGAGAGGACCTAGCTAATCAGGTTGAAGGAAGAGCATTAAGAGATAAAACCACAGAACCTGTGTGCAAATTCCTTCTTGATGAGGTGATTTGCCGTTATGGTTCCGTGGGAAAGATCACTGCAGATAGAGGTGAGCTAGATGTTGAGGAAGCAAGGGATTTCTTTACCAGATTAGGAATCAAGCTTTCTCTTACCACAGCTTACAGCCCTGAAGGCAATGGAAAAAATGAAAGAGGGCATCCTCCTATCATCAAAGCTTTGGCCAAGGCTTGTGAAGGAAGAGTTGGTGAGTGGCCAAAACTGTTACCATATGCTTTATGGCCTGATCGTACAACACATAGCTCAGTAACTGGCTACATGCCTGCGGAGCTAATGTATGGTCAAAAGCTAGTGATGCCGATTGAAGATACAATTCCCACATGGAATGTACTACCTTGGCAAGAGGGGCTTAGCAGGGAAGATCTCCTTGCACTGCGTATAAGGCAACTAGAGAGAAGACCTAGAGACATTGAAGCTGCAAAAGAACGACTCAAAAATGCAAGGTTGAAAAACAAGGACTACTTTGATAAGCGACATCGACTGAGGAGCAAAGCAATTGACAAAGGTGACTGGGTTTTAGTGTATGATAGTAGCCTTGATAACCAGCACATAGTCATGCGTAAGCTCTCAAAAAGGTGGTTTGGACCGTATGTTGTAAAGCATGTGCATGAAAAAGCTACTTACAGCTTGTGTGAACTAGATGGTACAGAAGAGGATCAAAATGTTTAAGAGAAGAGGAGACAATGATCTAGAAGATGTTGATGAGGAAAAAGAGCAAAACACAGGTGAAGATCAAAGTGAACATGAAGCTCTGGAATCATCCAGTGAAGAAGAAAGCAAGGAAGATGTACAAGAGGGCTGATCTTACAAAGAGACAATATGGCACATACCGGAGGATGTGCAGGTTTAGAGGGGGTGGATGTCGTGCTGTGGCACATATATAGTGGGAACAAGCATTAAACTATTTATCTTGTGACTTTTTGATGCATAAGTATACTTCATATAATACTCATATGCATAAATAAAATCTTTCTACCATACCTTAGTATTACCTTTGAAGTAATATAAATGTACATTACTATTAGAAAGTACTGCAAGAGAAGTATCAATGATTGTGCCTCTTTTTGTCTGGGGGAAAAGCATTTGTAAATTTCTTCTAATATCTCAGCTATACCCTACCATATATAAATTATTTTCTTCTTTTCACATTTATTTAATAATATAACCCTTCAATAATGCATACCTTCTTGGATACATACAAGAGGGAAGGGCCTACTACAAGACTTTATGAAAAAGGAAGATCCAAAGCTTCTTGGACCATCTCAATTTGAAAATCCTGACATAAGGGCGTGGAGAAAAGACCAAAACCAAGTCAAGATCTTTTAGTAGGCCAATTTTTCCTTTTGAAGCATGTCAATCCGAGTTACAGGTCAAAAGTTACAGGGAAAAGAGTGAAAAAGCATCTCACAACTATACTGCAAGAAGAGATGGTAAATAGGTGAATCAAGTGAAAAGAGGTAATCTTGGTCTTTTTCCTTAAAATAAGATATTTGGAGGATAAAAGACACAAGAATGTGAATGTGACACCTCAAAGATGTTGAACCGGAGGGAGAGAGCGCATGTAGACGAGAGGAGAGAGAGAAGACACCAACATGTATAAGCCCCAAAGTGTGTCCAATGACTACACGAGATGAGTTTATATAGAGGGGACCAGTGTGCTATATATAGAGATACTATATATAGCTCAACACCCCCACTCAAATGAAGGTCCCTAACTGTGGATGAAAAAACCCTTGGGGGCTCAAGGGAAAAACCCACAGCTCTATATATACCCACCGTTTTATTGAAATGTTTTCAAGATATATTTACAATGTTCAAAGGAGCTACATCACTCCTGTTTTACAATGTCCCCTTTCAAGGGTCTTTAACAACTCTATATATACAATTGAATTGATGCTAATTCTTCAATATCTGTGAACATCTAATATATGTTTGAGCCGCTTCAATATCTCTGAGCTCATGTACACACTGCTTGACGTGCCTTTCATCCTGTAAACAAAATCAACTCAAGAAACATATCGAGACATGAAGGTTAGAAATAAATACATCGCATTATCCTTAGAGACGGTTCGTGATGCTGCTCTAGAGACGACATAGAAACAAACATAATGCCGATGCAATCACATGTATAGATGACATAGAAACAAACGTAACATCAATGTAATGACTTGTGCACAAATATATACAATTCCGGCATGTAACAAACACATTGGGGTCCCCAAGATCTCAACTAATAGCTATCATCATCATGGCTTTACGTACCATGGCATCACGGTGTTCACCATGGCATTAAAACGCTTAGAAAATTTTTTAAATAACAATCATCATGGCTTTACGTACCATGGCATCATGGTATTCACCATGGCATAAGAGACACTTATATAGACTTTGCTATAATTATATAGACACTTATATAGACTCTGCTATAATCAGTGCTACGTCTTCTATTCACACACCCTAAATGCATGCTAATTATCTAGAAACTTGATAGCAAGAACTGTAAGCCTATTCCATACGGCTTATGTGATTAAATATCCATAGTCATAGCGCTGATTTACACTCAGTCTTGCAGTTGCACTTGCATCCAAGACGTCGATTGTGCTTCTCTCTTTAACTAGCTTAAGAAAACAAAATCACAAGAAAACTTATCTATCATGTCTATGCTCTCCATAGATCTGATACCATGGAGGGAGAGAGCGCATGTAGACGAGAGGAGAGAGAGAAGACACCAACATGTATAAGCCCCAAAGTGTGTCCAATGACTACACGAGATGAGTTTATATAGAGGGGACCAGGGTGCTATATATAGAGATACTATATATAGCTCAACATTTTCATCAACAAAAGAGCGCATCAATGCCCTTCCCATTTCTGTATGGTCTCTTCCTTTTCTCATGACACCATCATTACCATGCACTGAGCATCTAACCCCATTCTCAAAATGTTCACGGTGACGATAAAATAAAGTTTTTGGAATGCCATGAATTTCGTACCAAGCTCTACTGCAAACCTCACTGCCATTAAAAGAAAACACATAGCATGTCTTTGTAGTTGTTTTGTTCTCATGCCATGCAATCAACATTGTATCATACACATAGGTTGTTCTATTTTGCAAACTTTGTCCCCAAAATTCATTGCGCATAGCCATGACCTTATCTCGATTGGCATATTGACAACACCTTTTGGAACAACAATCTATGGTTGAAAAAAGCTGGACAGATGCTAGAGATGCTTGATTGGATCTCTTAGAAGCTTTCACTGACATTTTTGGCTTCCTATTTACAAAGAAATATTTCCGCTTTTTTGAAATAGGCTCTACCAAATAAGCTGATTCAATTCATGTGTCTTGTAACGCATGCATAGCATGTAGATCCTCATAGCATAACAATTCTTTTCCATCCATAGTTGTCACTCTCTTGATAGGCCAACAAACTAGATTAATGCTGCATACACTAGCTTCTGCAAAAATAGTAGCCTCATCTACATAGGATGTTTCGATACCAATACCAATGTTATCTTCACCTAGCTCACCAAAGTTTACAGAGCAAACGAACACACATACATGACAACCCCTTCGGCTACTACATGTGTTTTTCTTTCATCCCAAAGTTGAACCCTCTTATCCTTCCAAACCTCTCTGTAGCTCATTCCATTACATTGTAAATCCAATGCTCCTTCTGCTTTGTTAGCCTCATGCATAGAAGCCCCTTTGTATTGCATCTCATTTATATGTTGCAACAACCCACTACTCCATTTCACAATACTATGAAAAGCATCTCCCACTGTCAATGCATCCATTGTTGGAAAAGGGATGAGTGCTTTCTTTTCAAAACAAAAATCAACTGACACCAATACATTGCCTTCCCCAATAAGCATGCCATAACAATATGCACTTGGATTTATTTCAAATACAGTCACACTGGAAACCTTTTGTGTCGCTAAAAACATGCACACTCTATCACCATGATTGAAATTAGCCATACCTGCAAGAAGATTTGCAAGAATAATTGTTAAACAAACCGCTTGTAGAGTATATTGATTTATGTAGCATAAAGCATAACAAGTATGTATGTGGGTGTTTCATGAGAAGCACCCTGTGGACTGAAGGTCATAGGGTTCCCTCTATGCTACTAAGAATCTCTTTGTGCTCTATGCTCTATCGTCTATGCTCTATGATCTATATTGACTTCCTATGGCCCCTAGACCACAAGGCGCCCTCATTGTTTCCAAAAAACCCTCATTGTTTTGCTATGGCCCCAGGGCCATAGCTCTCTATGCTGGTATAAAGCATATTTGCTCTATATTAGCTCCCTAAGGCCTGAAGGCCATAGGGTTTTCCTCAAGATCATCTCACGGAGTTTCATGTCAAGTATATATACATCCTATGGCACCCCATGACCTTAGGGTCAAAAGATCTCCAAATGAAACATACGGCAATGTATGGCCCTTGAGCTTATACATTGCAACCCCATGACCCTAGGGCCATAGGATCGGCATATGAAACATACGACAATGTATGGCCCTTGAGCTTATACATTGCAACCCCATGACCCTAGGGCGATAGGATTTCCAAATGGAACATAGGGCAACGTATGGCCCATGAGCTTATACATTGGCAACCTATGGCCCTAGGGCCACAAGACTTGAAAACATACAAAAAGACAACCTATGGCCCTAAGCCCAAGGGTGTGAGCATTGACACCCTATAGCCCTAGGGCCACAAGACTTCAAAACGTACAAAAAGACAACCTATGGCCCTAAGCCCAAGGGTGTGAGCATTGACACCCTATGGCCCTAGGGCCACAAGACTTCAAAACATACAAAAATACAACCTATGGCCCTAAGCCCAAGGGTGTGAGCATTGACACCCTATGGCCCTAGGGCCACAAGACTTCAAAACATACAAAAAGACAACCTTTGGCCAAGATGTCAAAGGTGACCAAGATATCAATGCAGCCCCATGGCCCTAGGGCCATATGATCTCTATATGGAACATGTGGCACCCTATGGCCCTTGAGCTTATACATTGCCACCCCATGACACTAGGGCCATAGGATTTCCAAATGGAACATAGGAAATGTATGGCCCTTGAGCTTATACATTGCCACCCTATGGCCCTAGGTCCACAAGATCTCACAACATAAAATAAGAGAACCTAAGGCCCCTAGGCTCAAGTGTGCAGGTTCAAGGGTGGCCAAGATATCAATGCAGCCCCATGGCCCTAGGGCCATAGGATCTCTATATGGGACATGTGGCACCCTATGGACCTTGAGCTTATACATTGCCACCCCATTACCCTAGGGCCATTGGATTTCCAAATGGAACATAGGCAATGTATGGCCCTTGAGCTTATAGATTGCCACCCCATTACCCTAGGGCCATAGGTTTTCCCCGAATGGAACATAGGCAATGTATGGCCATTGAGCTTATACATTGCCACCCCATGGCCCTAGGGCCGTAGGATCTCTATATGGGACATGTGGCACCCTATGGCCCTTGAGCTTATATATTGCCACCCCATGACCCTAGGGCCATAGGATCTCCAACTAGAAAGTAGGGAAACGTGTGGCTCTTGAGCTTATACAGTGTTGTGGACCTAGGGCCATAGGATCTCCAACTTGAACATAGGGCTATGTATTGGAGCTTATCCATTGTCTCCCCTAAACCCTAGGGCCATAGGATTTCCAAATGGAATATAGGGCAACTTATGGCTCTTGAGCTTATACATTGCCACCCTATGGCCCTAGGTCCACAAGCTTTCACATTGCCACCGTACGGCCACAAGGATCTCAAAAGATAGAAGAAGAAAACCCTAGGACATAGGCTTTTCAAATGGAACTGAGTGCACGCTTTGATCCTTGACCTCCAACATTGCCGTCCTATGGTGTGAGCCCAGGGGTGGCTGAGGTGTCTTCATAATAATTTCTTCCATTCAAGGGATATCTGCAAGTGGCATAAATTAAAAAAATAATAAAAAATAATTATTATTTTTTAACGCTACGACAAACTTTGTCATAATGGGTTTTCAAATACACTTATTGATATCGGACAAAAAAATAGCGCACAATTTTTGGGATAATTTTTTAAAAATTTAGCTATTTTTAGTGTATTTTTTACTATGCAGATTTTGATTCTGAAGTCAAATTTTTCTTCATGGGTGTCGTTCCACTCGTACTACAGAGATATGGACATTGACAAAGCCTTGCACCAACTTTTTTTTTTTCCATCCTCTTTTTTTTTTTTTTTGGAAAAGCTCTTTCAATTTCAGAGCCGACGAGCTTATGTCTCATTTTCGCACAAGCCTAGAACTCTAGTAATCTCGATTGCAAACCCGTGAGAACAACCCCTGCATTCAAAATTCGAATTTTGAATTTCTAATCTAACCTAACTAACCTTATCTCTCTCTTTCTCTCTCTACCACAATTTTCTCTGCGCTATCGCTCTCTTTCTCTCTCTCCTTTCTTGCTCGAAACCTACACAGAAACCTGCATAGAGCTTGTCTTTCTCTGTCCCTCTCTCCCTCTCTCCCTATGCATACAGTTCTACGCCATCGTTGCGACGTGCACACAGATCTACGCGAAGCCATCGCCTCAACCTTCAACAGAAGGACTGTTGTCGCGACCTCCCAAACACAGATCTGTTACCATCATCGTCGTGGCCTCAACACACCTAAGTGACTGCTTGCTATTGCTGCAGCCGATTTTCATCAAACACAGATTTACTCAAAGGTAACCTGTAGAAACCCTAATCTTTTTGCTTAATTCGGTTTTAACTGTTCTTAATCTAATTACGTTTTAGCTAAGTTATGAATCACCTCTCTCTAAAACAATAAACAAAAATCATTAATTACATCTCTAAAACTGTAAAACTGTAAAACTATAAAATAGAAAAATCTCTAATTAGAGATCTAAAACTGTAATACAAAATACTCTAATTAGAGACCTAAAAATATAAAATAGAAGACACTGATTAGGGACCTACGTTTGTAAAAGGAACTCTTATTAGGGAACTAAATCTGTAAAACAGAAAATTCCTCATAAGTGACCTAATATTGTAAAATTGTAAAACTCTAACTGCAAAAATCTCTAATTACAAAAAAAAAAATTAAACCTGCAAATACAAAAGACAATAACTATAGAAAATGCTGAAACTATGGATACCTGTAATTGGGTTGTGGGGAGTTGGGCACACGTTGTAAGAGGACGAGTAGAGCACATTGTTGTATGAGGATGGATTAGGGTTCAGTTGTTGCAGGAGGATGGGAAAAAAAAGAGGCAAAGAGGTGGGAAAGAAAGTGTACACTATATGTGTTTGTAAGATATGGTGTAATATAGTTTCTTTAAATTCATTTGTAGTCACTAAAATAAAACTAGACATCCAATCTTTAGAAGGGCAGACAGGGTGTGGCTACATAGAGTTTCACCTCATAATAAAGAGTAACATATGGCCCTAAGGCACCCTATGACCATAAGGCCATAGGGTGCTCTCACATCGTACTATAGGGTGAGCAATGTCCCATATGGCCATAGGGTGCCAATGTACAATCTAAAGGGTCATAGGGTTCCCTATGTTCCTATTGAAGATCCTATGGCCATAGGGCCATAGGATCTCCAAAACATATATATGGCACTATGGCCATAAGATCACACGGTGCTCTATGTCCGATCTAGAGACCTTGTGGCCCAAGGGCCTTAGGGTGGCAATGTACAATCTCAAAGGCCATAGGGTTCCCTAGGTTCCTTTTGGAGATAGGGTGGCACTAGGGCCATAGAATTTCCAAAAGCAACATAAAGAACCTAGGGCCATAGGATCAAAGGGTGACCTATTGGAGACCTTGTGGCCCAAGGGCCATAGTGTGGGAATATACAATCTCAAGGGCCATAGGGTTCCCTATGTTCCTTTTGGAGATCCTCTGGTCCTCCAGCCATAGGATCTCCAAAATGAACATATGGCCCTACGGACATAGGATCACAGGGTTCCCTATGTTCCTTTAGGAGATCCTATGGTCCTCGGGCCATAGGATCTCCAAAATGAACATATGGCCCTACGAACATAGGATCACAGGGTGCCCTATGTCCCATCAAGAGACATTGTGGCCCAAGGGCCATAGGATGGCAATGTACAATCTCAAGGGCCATATGGTTCCCTATGTTCCTTCTGAAGATCCTATGGCCCTAGCGCCATAGAATATCAAAAAGGAACATAAGAAACCTATGGCCATAGGATCAAAAGGTGCCCTATGTTCCATCTTGAGACCTTGTGGCCCAAGGGCCATAGGGTGTATTTGTACAATCTCAAGGGCCATAGGGTTCCATATGTTTTTTTTGGAGATCCTATGGCCCTATATCCATAGGATCACAGGGTGCCCTAAGTCCCATCTAGAGACCTTGTGGCCCAAGGGCCATAGGGTGACAACCTACAATCTGAAGGGCCATAGAATTCCCTATGTTCCCTAGGGTCACAAGGTGCCCTACGTTCCATCTGAAGACCCTATGGCCCAAGTGCCATAGGGTGGCAATGTACAATCGCAAGGGCCATATGATTCCCTATGTTTCTTTTGGAGATCATATGTCCCTAGAGCCCAGGTGCATGGGGCTACCATGGTGCCTGTTATTATGCACCATGGTGTGCCCTATGTACATAGGCCACCCTCGGGACCTTGGATGCCCTCTGTCCCATCTAAAGACCTTGTTGTCCAACAGCCATAGGGTGACAATCTACAATCTCAAGGGCCATAGGATTCCCTATGTTTCGTAGGGTCACAAGGTGCCCTACTTTCCATCTGAAACAATGAACGCACCTTGTGTCCTTTGGGCCATAGGATCTCTATGTAGAGCATAGAACAAAGAGCATAGAGAGCTTCTTACTACCATAGAGGAAACCCTATGGCCTTCAGGCCACAAGGTGTCAATATAGAGATAACAGAGGTTATTACTAGTGAGTAGCGTTAAATGGTAACCTTGCATTTGCATTACATTTCTACTCAAATGTATATATTTTTTATCAAAGTTTTAACCTAGTGTTCATTCTCTCTTTTCGTAATAGCCTTTTTCCATACAAACACCTTACCCTTCTTAGATCTTTATGCATTTACATCATATTTCTCTCTTCATGCTAAATGTAAATAGTAAACTTAATTCTACTCTCCTAGTTTTTTACTGCATATTCTTTTAACTAATTACCTTTACTAATTTAAATAGCTATCTACATCCCGTAATTTGTAAATAAATAATTTATGGGCACTTATCTTACCCATCTTCTCTCACGGGTAGGGTTAACCTTGTAGGCCTTCCCTTCCCCACCACTATGTGACCCAACTCTTGGATCATTTACTTGTGTTGGTCAACAAATCTTAAATATAATGTATATCCCCAATAAATCAAACTTTATTGGAGCCTAACTCATTTGTTTAAGGTGGATTGTCTTTTGAAAAAGCATGCTACACCTTGGATGCATGCTAAAGGCCCCCCTACAAGGAGACTTGGTTCAAAAGGTGTTTTGGATGCATCTTGAACGCCTTAGCTCATAGTTATACTTGAGGAACACTCCAAAATCAGCTTAAACACTTTGAGAAGTTCAACTTTTCCTTTTACAACACCCAATTCTGAGTTACAGGCTGAAAGTTATGGTGAAAACAAGGTGCTGCGGACACTGTTACTGCAGGTCAAAGTTACAATCAGGTAAACCACAAAGGTGAAAATTTTTCTTGACTTCTCCAACATTCTAAAATACCAATGGGGAGTTAAAAACCACTTGCATGTGGAGGGGTCGGCTCAAGATGCTTCCAGAGATACAACAAACAGGATGGGGACACTCTACAGGAGCCACTGGAGGGACATCATGGTGGGGCCCACATACATTATCAACCCTTATGGAGCCTCCACGACTTAAAAGGCTATTTTAATGAAAAAATAAGTCCCTTATTTGCATAATTGAAGGAATGGTCAAAAGGGAACCTAACTATGGTTAATTACCTACCCTAGTCAAGTTTAACCTAACCCAAGGTCTTGTACAGCTATAAAAAGGCCCTTTGGCAAGCACAAAAATACACACACCTACTCCATTTCTGAAAATAAGATCCTCTAAGGTTAGGGAAGCCCTAATCTCTCTCTCCTCTTGTCTCCCTATCCATTTCCTAAGCTCGCTATCATAAGCGGCACCATAGAGAGAGCATCAATATGCTATTGCTACCATTCTCTTGCAAACATTTCTCTTACCATACTCATCCCTAAATAAGGATTGTAGATTCTATATGAGAGCAAGGATATCAAGTTCAATGATCAATCTCATGGTTTGATCAACAAATTGTTGCAATTGGGGTGTCGTCGTCACACTTTTGCTCTAAACGCATGTAAAATTGGTAAGCATATCTTGGCAGCTTCTCATATTTTGTGCTCATTGGGTTGCTTGTTTGTTGAGAAAGTTTTTTGTGCACCATGGTGTCTATTTGCTTGGCTTCTCTCCTTATGTTGTGTGTAAGTAATTCTTGGGGCTGCATAGATGGAGAAGAGCTCTCTATGCATGCCGCCTTATGTGTGTAAGTAGTCTCTTCTTTTGGGAAAGGAAAGGAGTTGTCAAGTATTTGTGCATTATGGTGTTTTGAGTTTTGAGGTTTTGTGCTTGCTTTTCTTAGAAGTATATGAGCACTAATATGGTGAAGGTCAATCTTTGCATGTGAGTTTGTGCAGTGTTCAAAGGGATTGCTTAAGGAGTGTGTGTTGAATGGTTGAAGGGCATTTTGTGTTGAAGCACATAAGGAAGGTGTGACTGTGTGTGTGTGTGTGTGTGTGTGTGTGTGTGTGTGTGTGTTGTATATGGTTTGTTTTGGTTTCCTTCTTTCTCCATAAAAGAGGGTGGTGCCCCTAAGAAATATGCGTGTGTAGGGTCTCACGGAGTGGTTGTCTGGTGGGAGCCTTGAGTTGAGCCCCATCTCAAAAAATCCACTCTCACTAGCATAGAGGGGACCCTGTGGCCTTCAGCCCACAAGGTCTCCTCAATATAGAGAAAATAGTGGTTTTTACAGGCATAGAGAGCACCCTATGGACCTGGGTCCATAGGTTTCCAAAAAAATGTCATGAATGGTTTCTTTAAAACATAGAGGCCACCTTGTGCCCTTAGGGTCATAAGATGTGTAGAGCAAAGAGAGGTTCTTACTAGAATATAGGGGAATCTATGGCCTGAAGGCCACAGAGTTCCAGCATAGATCGGTTCTTACTAGCATAGAAAGACCAAATAGTGCTTTATATATGGGGCCTTCAAGTGTCAAAACAACGAGGGCACCTTGCGGCCTTGGGGCCATAGGATGTCAATTTAGAGCATATAGAGACCTTATTACTACCATAGAGGGAACCCTATGGCCTTCAAGCCACGGGGTGTCAATATAGAGATAACAGAGGTTCCTACTAGCATAGAGGGGACCCTATGGCCTTCAGCCCACAAGGTCTCCTCAATATAGAGAAAATAGTGTTTTTCATTGGCATAGAGAGCACCCTATGGACCTAGGTCCATAGGTTGCCAAAAAACTCTCATGAATGGTTTCTTTAAAACATACAAGGCACCTTGTGCCCTTAGGGTCATAAGATGTGTAGAGCATAGAGAGGTTGTTACTAGAATACAGGCGACTCTATGTCATGAAGGCCATAGGGTCCCAATATGGAGCATAGATCGGTTTTTACTACCATAGAGAGACCAAATAGTGCTCTATACATGGGGCCTTAAGGTGTCAAAGCAATGAGGGTTTTTTCAAAACAATGAGGGCACCTTGTGGCCTTGGGGCAATAGGATGTGAATTTAGATAATAAAGCATAGAGCATAGAGCATACAGCATACAGCATAGAGCAAAGAGCATAGAGAGCTTCTTACTACCATACAGGGAACCGTGTGGCCTTCAGGCCACAAGGTGTCAATATAGAGATAACACAGGTTCTTACTAGCATAGAGGGGACCCTATAGCCTTCAGCCCACAAGGTCTCCTCAATATAGAGAAAATAGTGTTTTTTACTAGCATAAAGAGCACCTTATGGACCTGGGTCCATAGGTTGCCAAAAAACTGTCATGAATGGTTTCTTTAAAACATACAGGGCACCTTGTGCCCTTAGGGTCATAAGATGTGTAGAGCATAGAGAGGTTCTTACTATAATACAGGGGACTCTATGGCCTGAAGGCTAGAGGGTCCCAATATGGAGCATAGATCGGTTCTTACTAGCATAGAGAGACCAAATAGTGCTCTATACATGGGGCCTTAAGGTGTCAAAACAATGACGGCACCTTGTGGCCTTGGGGCTATAGGATGTCAGTTTAGAGCATAGAGCATAGAGCATAGAGCAAAGAGCATAGAGAGCTTCTTACTACCATAGAGGGAACCCTATGGCCTTGAGGCCACAGGGTGTCAATATAGAGATAACAGAGGTTCTTACTAGCATAGAGGGGACCCTATGGACTGTTAAGTATGGAGCCTGATTTACCCTTGTAATTTTCTGTGGTAAAAGCGCACATTTGTAAGGCCCCCATTATGAGGAGAAGCCATCGTGCGTGAAGGAAAATAACTCGCTGGAAACCAAAATTTTCACGGACAAGAATCACGGAATATTCCTTTTCGCCGGAATATTATGGTCGGACGGCGGCCAGAAAGTGGTCGGAAAACAACCGCTTGGTTGGCCGATGGCCGGTAGTCAATGGCCGATGGCCGGTGGTCAGAAGTCAATGGTCGGTGGCCGGTGGCCGAATTCAAAAGCGGACTTGTCTTCTCAAGGGCGGCCACACATGGGTGGATTGGAGGGTCCGATTTGGACTTATTCGCACAAGGGCGGCTACACATGGCTGTCTCTGATAAGAGAGGGCAGCCCTTTTGCCCTATAAACGGAGGCCATTTCTACACACATTTCATAGTGTGAAGTTGATGCAACAAGGTGAGTGTGAGGTGGTGAGAGTGAAGCAAGGCGGGAGCTCCATTAAGGGTATAATCCCTTTGTAAACTACTTCTTGTTTTGAAGTACTAAAGCCATTGAGTGGCTACTTTCCCGTGGACGTAGCCCACATTGGGTGAACCACGTATATCTTGTGTACTCTCTCTCTCTATATATACTCTATAATCTCGTGTATGTAAATCTGTCTCTCTCCATTAAGTAATCTACTCAATTATCTATTTAGCTACGTCTTATTTCCTAACAACTGGTATCAGAGCAAGGTTTGATCGTAGCTAAATTATCTCAAGGAAAGGATTCCTTGAATTAAGTGGAAGTTATGGCGGAGGAAGGGAAGCTCAAGATTGAGAAGTTCAACGGCAAAAACTACCAACATTGGAAGATGCAGATTGAAGACTATCTCTACCAGAAGGACCTCTATTTGCCACTAGGCGGTCTTGCAAAGAAGCCCGCAACAATGGCAGATGAAGTATGGATTGTCCTTGATCGAAAGGCACTGGGATTAATCCGGTTAAGCTTGGCGTCAACGGTGGCCTTCAATGTTACCGAGATGAAGACCACGGAGGACTTGATGAAGTCACTTGACGACTTCTACGAGAAACCATCGGCATCCAATAAGGTATTTCTTATGAAGCGCTTGTTCAATCTACAGATGGCAGAGAATGGTTCAGTTGCAGAACACCTAAATGACTTTAACACAAACATTAGTCAACTTCGATCAGTGAAAATCAATTTCGATGACGAAGTGCGAGCTCTCCTTATACTATCATCTCTACCGAATAGTTGGGACAGCCTTGTGATGGCTATAAGTAATTCTATCTCTGGAACAAATACTCTTAAGTTTGATGATGTTGTGGGTGTTCTCCTAAGCGAGGAAATGCGAAGGAGAAGCACAAGAGAATCATCAAGTGCTGCACTATCAGTGGAAACAAGAGGAAGGCCTAAGGAGAGGTTCAAAAACCAAAAGGGTCGTGATCGCTCAAGGCGGAGTAAGTCACGCACAAAGTCAGTTCTTGAATGTTGGAACTGCGGCAAGAAGGGCCACATCAAGAAGGATTGCTGGTCCAAGAAGAAGAAGGAGACAGAGTCTTAAGACAACAAGCCAACATCGGAGGCCAATGTGGCAGGTAAAGTAGAGCAAGATGCTCTAATTCTCTCATTAGACAATGTGTCTAATTCCTGGATACTAGATTCCGGGGCTTCATTCCATGCGACACCACACAAGCAACATTTCCAAGACTACACCAAAGGTAATTTTGGGTATGTATACTTGGGAGATGATGAAGCTTGTGAGATTGTCGGCAAAGGTACAATTTCTGTCAAAACTGCTAACGGAAATGAATGGAAGCTTAAAGATGTTAGGCATGTTCCTTCTCTTCGCAAAAATTTGATCTCTACAGGACAATTGGACGATTAAGGTCACAACATTGCATTCGGAAACAAACGGTGGAAGATCTCAAAGGGATCTTTGGTGGTTTCCAAGGGAGAAAAAGTCGATACACTTTACTTGTGTACTGTTGGCACGCAACCTTCAGCTTGTGCAGCAACTACAGAAGTTGACAGTGCGGTGTGGCACTATCGACTTGGGCATATGAGTGCCAAAGGAATGCAAATCCTTCAAACAAAGAATCTTCTACCAGGTTTGAAAGAAGTGGACTTAGAGTTCTGTGAAGATTGTGTTTATGGTAAACAAAAGAGGGTAAAATCTCAAAAATCAGGAAATGAAAGAAAAAATAAAAAACTTGAGTTGGTTCATTCTGATGTTTGGGGTCCTGCAAGTACACCATCACTTGGTGGCTCATTGTACTATGTAACATTCATAGACGATGCGACTAGAAAAACATGGGTTTATGTCATGAAGAATAAATCCGATGTATTTTCTATATTTCAAAGATGGAAAGACTTTGCGGAGAATGAAACAGGTACCAAGGTTAAATGCCTCAGACCCGACAATGGAGGCGAATATTGTAGCCAAGCTTTTGAAAGCTTTTGTGCTAGGAATGGCATTTGGAGGCAAAGGACAACCCCAAGAACACCTCAACAAAATGGGATTTCGGAAAGGATGAACAGGACAATCATGGAACGAGCACGAAGCATGCGGCTACATGCAGGCCTACCGCTTGAGCTTTGGGCGGAAGCTGTAAGTACGTCTGTGTACTTAATTAATCGGTCACCCTCAACGGCATTGGATGGGGGAGTTCCAGAAGAGGCATGGACAGGTAAACCGGTGAATTATGCATTTCTCAAAGTGTTTGGGTGTGAGGCTTTCATGCACATAGATAGAAGCCTAAGATCAAAGCTAGATGCAAAGTCCAAAAAGTGTTTCTTCATTGGCTATGGAGAAGGAAACTTTGGGTATTGCCTATGGAATCCTGAAGATGGTAAAATCTTAAGGAGTAGGGATGTAATTTTTAACGAACAAAATATGTACAAAGATTACTTGGAAAGAAAACAAACAAAAGAAACAGGTGATGAGTACATGGAGCTTGAGGACGATGAAGACGCAAGGACTGCAAACGGTGACAATGTGCAACAACGTCAACCAAATGAGGAGCCTCAACCTATTCCCCGAAGATCTACAAGAGCAAGTAGACCTCCGGAAAGGTTTGTTCCTTCCTTCAACCATCTCTTGATCTCAGATTCTGGAGAGCCGGAATCATACGAAGAAGCTATGCAACATGAATCCAAAGAAGAATGGACGAAGAGCATGCAAGTGGAGATGGACTCACTACATTGCAACCAAACATGGGAGTTGGTTGAGTTGCCTAAAGGTAAGCGGGCACTTCAAAACAAATGGGTGTACAAGCTAAAGGAAGAAGAAGGTGGGAAGAAAAGGTACAAGTCTAGGCTTGTGGTAAAAGGTTTTTCTCAAAAGAAAGGTATTGACTTCAATGAAATATTCTCTCCTGTTGTAAAAATGAACTCAATTAGGCTTGTCTTAATCCTTGTGGCTGCTCATGATCTAAATCTCGAGCAAATGGATGTAAATACGGAATTCCCTCACGGTGACTTAGAGGAGGAAATCTACATGCTTCAACCAAAGGGGTATGAAGTAAAAGGTAAGGAGAAAATGGTTTGCAGATTAAAGAAGAGCTTGTATGGTTTAAAGCAAGCATCAAAACAATGGTACTTGAAGTTTGATCTATGGATGTTGGATCATGGATTCACAAGATGCAACTCGGATCACTGCGTCTACACGAAGAATTTGGGAGATGGGAAATTCATCATCCTAATGTTGTATGTTGATGACATGTTGATTGCAAGTGCTAACATGCAAGACATCAAAGACCTAAAAGAGGAGCTGTCTAAATCTTTTTCAATGAAAGATTTAGGTGTTGCAAAGAGGATACTTGGTATGAAAATATCAAGGGACAGGACGAAGAAGACAATAAAGCTATCTCAAGAAGATTACATCAATAAGGTACTAGAAAGGTTTGCAATGCAAAATGCAAAACTAGTTTCTACACCTTTGGCTGGTCATTTTAAACTAACGAAGGATATGTGTCCAAAGACACAAGAGGAGATAGCCTATATGTCTAAAGTTCCATATGCTGCAGCGGTAGGTTCTCTAATGTATGCTATGGTCTGGACAAGGCCAGACATTGCACATGCAGTGGGAGTTGTGAGTAGGTTCATGGACAACCCAGGTAAAGAGCATTGGCAAGCTGTGAAGTGGATACTTAGGTATCTAAAAGGGACAACAACAAATGCTTTGTATTTTGGAGGAACTGATATTTTTCTAGAAGGGTATGCTGATGCAGATATGGCAGGTGACAAAGATACTTGAAGGAGCACTACTGGCTATGTGTTCACGGTTGGAGGCACACCAGTAAGATGGGCTTCAAAGCTGCAGAAAGTGGTTTCACTTTCTACCACGGAAGCAGAGAATGTAGCAATGCCGGAGGCAAGAAAAGAAATTATGTGGCTTCACAGATTCTTAGAAGAGCTTGGATTCAAACAAGACAATTGTGTCTTGTACAGTGATAGCCAAAGCGCTATCCATCTTGCAAAGAACTCAGCCTTTCATTCAAGGACAAAGCACATTGAGGTGAGATATCACTTCATACGCACTCTTTTGAAAGAGGGACATCTAAAGCTAGGAAAGGTGCACACAAGTGAAAATCCTGCAGACATGTTTACAAAGGTGGTCAACAAGGAGAAGTTGAGCTTTTACTCATCTTCAATCGGCATTCAAGGATAAGAAGCCAGAATGGAAAGCAGTCACAGGTTTGGCTTGGAGATCAGTCTCCAAGTGGGATATTGTTAAGTATGGAGCCTGACTTACCCTTGTAATTTTCTGTGGTAAAAGCGCACATTTGTAAGGCCCCCATTATGAGGAGAAGCCATCGTGCGTGAAGGAAAATCACTCACCGGAAACAAAAATTTTCACGAACAAGAATCGGGGACAAGAATCACGGAATATTCCTTTTCGTTGGAATATTACGACAGGACGGCGGCCGGAAAGTGGTCGAAAAACAACCGGTTGGTTGGCCGTTGGCCGATAGTCAATGGCCAGTGGCCGGTTGTCGGAAGTCAATGCCCGGTGGCCGGTGGTCGAATTCAAAAGCGGACTTGTCTTCTCAAGGGCGGCCACACATGGGCGGATTGGAGGGTCCGATTTGGACTTATTCGCACAAGGGCGGCTACACATGGCTGTCTCTCATAAGAGAGGGCAGCCCTTTTGCCCTATAAAAGGAGGCCATTTCTACACACATTTCATAGTGTGAAGTTGATGCAACAAGGTGAGTGTGAGGTGGTGAGAGTGAAGCAAGGCGGGAGCTCCATTAAGGGTATAATCCCTTTGTAAACTACTTCTTGTTTTGAAGTACTAAAGCCATTGAGTGGCTGCTTTCCAGTGGACGTAGCCCACATTGGGTGAACCACGTATATCGTGTGTACTCTCTCTCTCTCTCTACTCTATAATCTCGTGTATGTAAATCTGTCTCTCTCCATTAAGTAATCTACTCAATTATCTATTTAGCTACGTCTTATTTCCTAACATGGACTTCAGCCCACAAGGTCTCCTCAATATAGAGAAAATAATGTTTTTTAGTGGCATAGAGAGCACCCTATGGACCTGGGTCCATAGGTTTCCAAAAAACTGTCATGAATGGTTTCTTTAAAATATACAGAGCACCTTGTGCCCTTAGGGTCATAAGGTGTGTAGAGCATAGAGAGGTTCTTACTGGAATACAGGGGACTCTATGGCCTGAAGGCCACACGGTCCCAATATGGAGCATAGATCGGTTTTTACTAGCATAGAGAGACCAAATAGTGCCCTATACATGGGGCCTTAAGGTGTCAAAACAATGAGGGTTTTTGCAAAACAATGAGGGAACCTTGTGGCCTTGGGGCCATAGGATGTCAATTTAGAGCATAGAGCATAGAGAGCTTCTTACTACCATAGAGGAAACCCTATGGCCTTCAGGCCAGAGGGTGTCAACGTAGAGAAAAGAGAGGTTCTTACTAGTTAGAGGGGACCCTATGGCCTTCAGCCCACAAGGTCTCCTCAATGGCATAGAGAGGATCCTATGGCCCTCGGTCCATAGGTTGCCAAAAAACCCTCATGAAGGGTTTTTTCAAAACATATAGGATGTGTAGAACATAGAGAGTTACTTACTAGCATAGGGGGGACCCTATGGCCTTCAGGCCATAGGGTGCAAATATAGAGCATAGATCGGTTCTTACTAACATAGAGAGACCAAATAGTGCTTTATACATGTGGCCATAGGGTGCCAAAACAACATGGAGGGTTTTTTCGAAACAATGAGGGCACCTTGTGGCCTTGGGGCCATAGGATGTCAATATAGAGCATAAAGCATAGAGCATAGAGAGCTTCTCACTAGCATACAAGGAACCCTATGGGCTTCAGGCCACAGGGTCTAATGTAGAGATAACAGAGGTTATCACTAGCATAGAGGGGAACCTATTGCCTTCAGCCCACAAAGTCTCCTCAATATAGAGAAAATAGTGTTTTTACTAGCATAGAGAGCACCCTATGGCTCTAGGTCCATAGGTTGCTAAAAAACCTTTATGAAGAGTTTCTTCAAAACATAGAGGGGACCTTGTGCCCTTGGGGTCATAGTATATGTAGAGCATAGAGAGGTTCTTACTAACATACAGGGGACCCTATGGCCTGAATAAGGGTGCCAATATCGAGAATAGATCGGTTCTTACTATCAATGAGTGGGGGCCCTATGGCCTTCAAGCCAAAGGGTGCCAATATAGAACAAAGATCAGTTCTTACTAGCATAGAGAGACCAAATAGTGCTTTATACATGGGGCCATAGGGTACCAAAGCAATGAGGGTTGTTCAATGGCATAGAGAGCACCCTATGGCCCTTGGTCCATAGGCTGCCAAAAAACCCTCCTGAAGGGTTTCTTCAAAACATAGAGGGCAACTTGTGGCCTTGGGGTCATCGGATGTGTAGAGCATAGAGAGGTTCTTACTAGCATACAGGGGACCCTATGGCCTTCAGGCCATAGGGTGCCAATATAGAGCATAGATCGGTTCTTACTAGCAAAGATCGGACCCTATGGCCTTCAGGCCAAAGGGTGCCAATATAGAGCATGGAGACGCTCTTACTAGAATATAGGGGACCATATGGCTTTCAAGTCACATGGTGCCAATATAGAGAAAATACTGTTTTTACTAGCATATAGAACATCCTGACCTAGGGGCATTGGTTGTCAAAAATCCATCATAGAAGGGTTCCAATGGCCTTCAGGCCTTAGGGAGCTAATATAGAGCATGGTGCTTTATATCAACATAGAGAGCTATGGCCCTAGGGCCATAGCAAAACAATGAGGTGTTTTTGGAAACGATGAGGGCACATTGTGGTCTTGGGGGCATAGGAGGTCAATATAGAACATAGAGCATAGAGCACAAAGAGATTCTTAGTAGCATAGAGGGAACCCTACGACCTTCAGGCCACAGGGTGCCATTATAGAGTAAACAGAGGTTCTTACTAGCTTAGAAAGGACCCTATGGACTTCATCCCAAAAGGTATCCTCAATATAGATCAAATAGTGGTTTTTACTTGCATGGAGAGCACCATATGGCCCTGGGCTCATAGGTTACCATAAAACCCTCATGAAGCGGTTCTTTCAAACATTGTGGCCACCTTATGGCCTTGGGACCATAGGATGCCAATGTACCACATGATGCCATATGGTGTTGGTGTAGAGGCTCTAAAGAGGTATTTAGGCCATTCAAGGGATACTTCTTTGAGGGTCCTCTAATGTCATAAGGGAACATGTGATCACACTACCATAGAGTGGCCTAGGTACACTTGTAGAACCATTTTTTTGGCACCCTTTGGACCTAGGACCACATGGTTTAACTGTAATAGGACTAATCTTTGAAGTTCTTAAAGTCGAAAAGAATGTAGTAGAGCATATCTTTCGTTTAACACGATTTGAAAGATTGTTGAATAGTCTATTAAATAGAGCTTATATGAATGAGTTTGAGATATTAATAGAGAACATATATTCTTTTTTTTATACATAAAACACTAAAGAAGTATTTGATAAAGATTAATGAATAACAGATAGTCTATCTATGAACAATAAAATTGAGATTTTTATTAATATCAATGTTTTATATTTATGTGTTTTAGCTTAAAATACATGGGTAGACTTAAAATAAGTTGAAAAAGTAGTGGAGACCAAAAAATAGAGGTTTTATGAGTCACAACCTAAAAGTTGTGTTTTCAGCTAAAGAAAGATAACCAAACCTATTCCCGTCGTTTTGAGTACCTGCAATGCTCTATTTGGAGTTTTTTTGTAAAAGTTATGATGAAAACAAACAGAAGACAGCAGCAGTGTAGTATACACAGGGACAAGCAGACATACAACATCATACAACTCTCCCTGCTATCAAGCAAGAAGTGGATTTGTTTCTTCATGGTAGACTATTGCAATTGAGATTATGAAGGTACATAATTATGTTTGTTTACTTTGATTATCATGTTGAATTGGTTGTACGAGTATGTTCTTTTGGCTATTTTGTAGGCGATGCAGAAATCAATGTGTGAAACAAAATCTGTGCAAAGTGTCATGATAAAAATCTAACCTTCACGGATCGCTTAGCGATCACGTTTTTATCTTATTCTCGCAGGTATACTTGGTGCAAAAATCAAGTTGACTGAACGCTTAAAAAGCGACTATTTTGAGAAGTCGCATGCTTTTCGAGGAAAAGAAGGATAAAAGCACGACGGGTGGTGCGTTTGGGGACCATTCGCACATCTCCTCTTCTGCGAGTGTGAGTGCGAGTGCGAGTGCGATTGTGAGTGCGAGTGAGATGCTACATGCAAGTGGACTGAAGCTCGGGGGTGGTCGGGAGGTTCAAGCTCCGTACAACGGAGTGCGCCCATATATTTTATTGCTCCTCTCTTGTATCAAAACTCTGCAAAAATCCATCAATACAAAGATCTCTTTCTCTATCTTTTGATGTCTATCTCTATTATTCTATTCCTGTGACAATAAGATATGAGAAAACGGAGAGAGTGAATCGTATTTTAGAAGATATGTTACGAATGTATGTCAATGAAAACCAATCTAATTGGAAGAAATATCTGGCTTTGGTTGAATTTGCATATAACAGTTCATATCATTCATCTATTAGGATGACTCCGTTTGAGGTAATGTATGGCTACAACTGTCCCACACCTATTAATTTTTTTAACTCGAGGAATAAGGTAGAACTGTCACGTGAGATGCTTGAGAAAATGGATAGCGAGTTGACCAAAATCAGAGGGAATATTAGAGAAGATCAAAAGAGACATAAATTGTATTATGACAAGAAACATTGTGTTGGGGAATATGAAATTGGTGATATGGTTTTCTTAAAGGTTATTCCTAAAAAGTCTCATTTGATTCTTGGAAAGGATAGAAGATTGTCTCCACAATTCGCTGAGCCGTTTAAAATTTTGAAGTGCATTGGTTCATTAGCTTACAAATTGGAATTGCCTTCTCATGTTAAAGTGCATCCTGTATTTCATGTGAGTTTATTGAAAAAGTATGTTCCTAATGTGCATCACATTGGTTCATTAGCTTACAAATTGGAATTGCCTTCTCATGTTAAAGTGCATCATGTATTTCATGTGAGTTTATTGAAAAAGTATGTTCCTAATGTGCATCACGTTTTTCAAGACAACTCTAAGTTGAAAGATGACGAAACATTGATTCTAGAACCCGACTTAGTGCTAGATAGGCCTGTTAAACATCTGAGAAATAGAGACATTGTGGATGTTTTGGTTAAGTTGAAAGATGACGGAACATTGATTGTAGAACCAGAATTAGTGCTAGATAGGCGTGTTAAACATCTGAGAAATAGAGACATTGTGGATGTTTTGGTTAAATGGAAGAACTATCCCAAGTAGAGGATGCATTGTGGATTGATCTTAGTGTTTTGCAAACAGAATTTCCCTCTCTTTCCAACTCTGAGGACAAAGTTAATTTTGATAAGGAGAGAATGTAATAGGACTAATCTTTGAAGTTCTTAAAGTCAAAAAGAATGTAGTAGAGCATATCTTTCGTTTCACACAATTTGAAAGATTATTGAATAGTCTATTAAATAGAGCTTATATGAATGAGTTTGAGATATTAAGAGATAAAATATATTCTATTTTTTTACATAATACACTAAAGAAGTATTTGATAAAGATTAATGAATAACAGAAAATTGATATTTTTATTAATATCAGTGTTTAATATTTATGTGTTTTAGCTTAAAATGCATGGGTAGGCTTAGAATAAGTTGAAAAAGTAGTGGAGACCCAAAAATAGAGGTTTTAAGAGTCTCAACCTAAAAGGTGCGTTTTCAGCCAAAGAAAGACGTTTTTCGCAAATCTGTCCATGCCACCTTGTAGACCAAACCTATTCCCGTCATTTTGAGTACCTAGATTGCTCTATTCTGAGTTTTTTTGTAAACGTTATGATGAAAACAAACAGAATGCAGCAGTAGTGTAGTATACACAGGGACAGACAGACATACAACATCATACAGCTCTTCCTGCTATCAACCAATAAGTGGATTTGTTTCTTCATGGTAGACTATTGAAATTGAGATTATGAAGGTACATAGTTATGTTTGTTTACTTTGATTATCATGTTGAATTGGTTGCACGAGTATGTTCTTTTGGCTATTTTGTAGGCGATGCAGAAATCAATGTGTGAAACAGAATCTGTGCAAAGTGTCATGATAAAAATCTAACATTCACGGATCTCTTAGCGATCACGTTCTTATCTTATTCTCGCAGGTATACTTCGTGCGAAAATCGAGTTGACTGAACGCTTAAAAAGAAACTATTGTGAGAAGTCGCAGGCTTTAGAGGAAAAGAAGGATAAAACCATGACGGGTGGTGCGTTTGGGGATCATTCAATGATCTCCTCTTCTGCGAGTGCGAGTGCAAGTGCAATTGTGAGTGCAAGTGCGAGTGAGACGCTGCATGCAAGCGGACTGAAGCTCGGGGGTGGTCGGGAGGTTCGAGCTCCGTACAACGGAGTGCGCTCATATATTTTATTGCTCCTTTGTTGTATCAAAACTCTGCAAAAATCCATCAATACAAAGATCTCTTTCTCTATATTTTGATGTCTATCTCTATTATTCTGTTCCTGTGACATTAACATAGAGGTGACTTTATGGCCCTAGGTCCATATGGATGTAATAATATCCATCTTGTCTAAATATATGTCATTCTTTTTACAGAAAATTTCTCAAAAGAGAAAGTCAAAATCAGTTGATGCAATAGGCTCAACACCAAGTTCTTGATATCTAGATTTTCACTTACCAAATGGTAGAAGCAATGAGAAAGTCCACTTGTTCTTTCAAGATAAAGAGCAATTGACCTTCAAGGACTGTGGTATTTTCAAGGAGATAAAGAAAGATTGTTCAGATCTTGAAATTTCTCCATGCCTTGGAGTAAAACTACTCAATGGTGACTCCTACTTGTTGGAGCCTGTGGCCTTTGCTCAAAAATTGGTGAAGGTTGATTATGAAGGAGTGACAATGACAAAAGCAGGGTGGGTGGAGCTTCAAGAAGACACTCCAAGTGAGAACTTTATAGACTTATATATTGAGGGATTTAAGAAAGTCAATCAATATTTAGGTAAATTGAGCAGCACAAAGAAGAATAAGAAGCGAAATAATGAAGACACAGGTACAACAAATCAATCTAAGACGCTCAAGGAGAGTCAGACTCCCTCACTTGGACAAAATAGTGGAAATGTGGCCGAAGAAAATCTTTCAGTTATACCCTTACAGACTCAAGAAGCTGGAGATTCTAGTGGACTTGCAACCCTAATAGTTGGAACCCCCTCAGTGGCAGTGGTTGTGGACTCAACATCCTTAGCTGTGTTGGACTCTATTATACAGCCCAAAGAAAAAGGTATTGATAAAGAAGTTGCCAAAACTTCTAAGAGTGGGCTAGATGGATACGTCGGAATTGACCACTATTTTAAATTTGGTGTACAATTTACCCAGTTGATCCTAGTTGAGCAATGCAACCTTGCACCAGATGGCTATAGATGCAGACCATTGTCAGATGTATATGTGAAATATCTCTTGAAGCAATTTGCAGGGCACTCTAGGCCAGTCTCTAGTGTAGCACACTTGATGCCGTATAACCCAATTACAAAAATGCCTTTACAAACAACTGAAGTGCATGGAGACAAGCTATCAACATACTACTACTGGATTCTAGCTGGTCAACATTCCATCATAGCGGCTAGAGATTTTTTGTGTAACAACAGCACTAAGTATGCTTTGAGAAAAGAGTTCTACAAGTTTAGAACTGCAAGGATAGTGGTAGACGCTCCGAAAGAGGTTGCTATTCGAATTTCCAAAATGGAGAACATGGAGAGAATAACAGCAATGAAACACTAGCCTTATGTGGAGGTCTTGAATCATGGCCGTAGTCAATGGCTTGCATATTCTAAACCAACAAAACCCAAGGCAGGTGTTCCTGTCGATCATCCGAGTCGAGCAGGTTGGGATGTAAGTTCCACTTCCCTATGCTTGTTTTGGTTACAAATATGTCTTGAAATAAAGTTAATTTTCTTTTCTTTATTTTGAAGGCCTTTGTAAATGTGGCGAAAATCGTGTTCAACCATAAATCATTTGCCAACAAAGAAGCACACATGGTCATGTACGATGATGAAATCTATGATCAGTGGATACACATCTTGGACAAGCATCAGACATCAACTGCTCGTGGGCGACAATCAAGCATAAAAAACTTTAGATGCCTAGCTCGTTTAGAAGATAATGATGTCAAGCTACTACAACAAGAGCTGGCAGATGAGAAGATCTGCTTAGTGAAGAAACCACGTCAAGCGTGTATGCTCGACCTCACTGCACGTGCAACGGTCTTAAAGAAGACCAGGGTTTTTGAGCCTCAAATGTTGATGGCATTTAAAGACATAGATCCATCAGAAATAGCAGTTACTTCATGGGATAAATGTAAGTCTCATTATAACATTACAGATGAGATTTACAAATCTCTCTTCACGAGTTGTACGCAATGGCTAAATCTCCTACTACAAAAAGGAAAGGAGAAAGAGACAATTCCTGAGATCACTAGGGGATATGTCTAGTGGATCATTGCACAAAAGAATGGCACTTCTAGTTTTCAATTCATTTTACCATGGACAATCAAGTGTGTTGGAAAGAATTTGGAAGGAATTGAGTTTCTCTGCAGTGAGAATAGCTCTAAAACTCGTGTTGGTATTTGCATCATAGACACAACACACAAAACTCTTACATCTAGTGGTTGGAGTGCTGCCCAATTTGGTAAAGTAATTGATGGAGTATGTGGGGTAGCACATGAACCATCAGAGTTTTTAATTGCCGGCTTAGTCAAGTATCAGCATGCTACTTCCCTAGAGAAGGAAATTTCTGAAACAGCTAAATGGTATGAAATGCATGTTCTACCTTTGAGCTCCTTAACACTAGGTTGGTAATGGGACACTTTTATGTCCTGTTAAGTGACCATTTTCCTTGAATTATGTCAAAAGTTTCAAAATGGATTTTGAGGTGCTATCTATCTGGAAAGTTGTCTCATGAGCTGAAAAAAACTCAACATTTTTTTGGAATATCAATTCCATCTTTAACCTGGTCCTTGCACAACATTTCACAAGCTAAACTGTGTGAAAAAACGGGTCCTGTTTTTGGCTTTTTTCTACTTTTTGCAACTATACCACTCTAGAATTCATGTTTGTGAGGTCTATAATGCTAGAGAACTATCTTTAATAGTCCTCAACATGTCCTGATGCTTCTAGGGAGAAATAAATGTGAAAGTTGTAAGTTATGACCAAATTACAAAAATTGTCAAATCCTGTTTTTTAGCCATTTTTAGCTCTTCTATGATTTTTTTTGGTGGCTTTCATGATATCCAAATACAGTTTTGATTTTCCATGTTGCATATTGTAACATAAAGCTAATATTCCTTGAGTTTTGGGGCACCGAATACCCTATTTTGCATAGTAGACAACAATGGTTGATTTTTTCAATTATAGAAGAAAACGAAACATTCTAGCATATCAAGTATAGCTTTTTCAATATTTTTATTTTCTTGTGACAAATACATTAATTTTGTAGGTAGTAACCATATCTAGTCATAAGGATCAAATTTGGCTAGATATTGAATAGTTTCTATGGGATTCTACAACTCATAATGTTGAACCCAGTTTTTTCAGGTTTGCTGTATTTAGCACTTCATCTTTGTCCCCAAGATTCCCCTTGGTAAGAGATGTATTATTTTTTTGACATGCTCCATGTCTCCTTATGAACCTAAAGGACAATAGGGAACTAAGAAAACATGCATATATTATTTATATTGAGCATGGCTATAGAAACTTTGATGATAGGTTTGCAGAATAGTAAAAATTCAACTTTTTTGTACCTATTTCTTTTGTCAAAACAAAAAATAGTGAGTGAGAAGCAATCATATGTTCTGATCACCAACCCATTGAAGTTAACTAGGGAAATTATCTCAATTCCTACAAAATCCCCTAATCTTATTTTTATGCAACAAAACGTAAGAAATGACTGTTTTGATGAAAATGTACTGGTCCATCAACCTTGGAGGCTTGGTGTGACCAAAAGATGAGAAATTTTACAAGTTTTTTATTTTTTCCATGTGTAGTAGGCCTTGAACTATAACTTCATAAAAGGATTTTACAAAATGTGTGGATTTACTATGGTTTTGGAGGTTTTTTTCAAAACCCTGAAAGGACACTTTATGTCCTGTTAGGTTACCAGCCTAGTGTTAATGGGATTAGAGACCATCCAAACATGTGCTCTTCGCGAAGTAATTTTTGGAGTTTGGGCATTTTTCAGTCAAGGAGAGCACTACACCAACTACTCTAGTGTTAAAGAGTCATTGTTGGAGCCAATGCATACTCTCTGCGTCAATGACGACGAGTATGATGTTGTGACCACGACCAAATCCTTTTTTGTACGTCGTGCAATCAAATGCATCTGTCTCAAAGAAGATGATCAAGTGATACACATTTTCTCATTAGGCTATGGGACTAAAGAGGCACTACAACAACAGAGAAAGGTGATATCAGTTGCATGTAGTAGTGATCAAATGACGCAATTGGAATCTCTTTGCCATTCCCTAGTGGAGGAAGACCTTGATCTTAGAAGGTGGGCAGGTGTGGATAACACAGAGAAAGTCAATGCCAAGGATTCAGAGGAAGAAGAAATTGAAGAACCATAGGATGCAAGTGCTGAAGCCATTCTAGAAAGTCTACAGGAAACAGGTTAAGCTAGCCACCCATGATATTACATTACTGATATTTAGATTATTATTGTTGTCATTTTATTTTATTTGTCCCATCTCAAATCTGCCCATGATGTTAAAAACATTGATGTTTGGCTCATTATTTTTCTCAATTTATTTTCTTTGAAAAAATGTGAACTAGTGAGTTTGAGTTTTTTCACAATAAATGAAATAGACTTAAGTGTATGATATTATATGGACATGTTTTGGTAAATAGAATTCTACATTTATATATGGTCATAAGATATATATTATGTAATACTTTAAAGTTAATTGATCATATGAGGTTTGGGAAGAATACACTATGACTTGAGGATCATAGAGATCTTTGTAGACATGACACCCTATGGCCCTAGGGCCATAGAATCCCCCAAAAGAAAATGGGATACCCTACAACCTTATAGATGTAGGGTGATTACACCGAGTCTCTAAAAGGGCACATCAGCATCTGGGTTACTCTATAGCCTTAGGCCCATAGGGTGTCAACATAGAATCCCGCCAAAGCATTTTGGCTACCCTACAATCTTACGTAAGATTGTAGGGTGATTACATAGAGTCTTTAAAAGGGCACATAAGCATTTGGGCTAGTCTACAACCTTAAGGCCATAGGGTGTCAACACAGCTATCCTACAATCTTTTGTATATAGAGAGATTACATAAAGTCTCTAAACGGGCACATGCGTGTTTGGGCTATTCTAGAAGGAAACATAAGTTATCCAAGAGCATTTGGGATACCCTAAGGCCTTAGGGCCATAGGGTGGTGACATAGAATCTCCACAAGGGCACTTAAATCACCCCATGGATGTGTGCTCTTATGCACACATCTTATAAAACATCACATGACACCCTATGGCCTTTAGACCATAAGTTGGTTATTCTAGGTCACCTAAAGACTCTTTAAGTGTTTCAAGAACATTTTTCGTTGGCCTTATATCTTGTGTCCATATACATTAGGGACATATATTTCTTATCTTGTGATTAAGGTTTAATATTCTATTGACAATGAAATAAGCTAGAAAAAACTAAAAAGTATTTAGTCCTCAAAATTCCAAAATGAGAGTTTGAAGAATTGATGTATGATCATTTTTTGTTGGGTGTAAGTTCTTCTATTGTGAATTGATGGTATAAGCATTTGAAATAAATATCTTTGTATTGCAGCTAACTAGATTAAACATATTCGCTTTGAAATAATTATCTTTGTATTGCAACTAGCTAGATTAAACATATATTCAACATTTGTTGTAAATGCCAATTATTTGCTTAGATAGTAAACATCGAGTATAAATGGTTATTGAAGCATTTGTCATTTGGATTATGTGAAGATCTAGTTTTTTGATTGTAACAAGATTTTATTCAAAGATATAAAGTGCGAGTATTTTTTTCCAAACTATGATTTTGCTTCTCTTCTAGATGATGCAGAGAATTGGAATTTATATCTTAATTTTTTTTCAATAGAGGGAAGCTAGGACTAGTAGAATTTTTTAGCTTGTCATATAGCAATCGGAACATTGTATCAAGGTTTATTGCAAAGAAATGATTGTATAATGTATAACCATTGTTTAAGTTTGTAAATTGGAAGTAAAAGGCAATGCAAGTTCCAAAACATGTGCAATGCCATAAGGAGAATCCAGCACAAATACTTTTGCCCCTCAGGATTTGTAAATCAAAGTGCATGGTGAGCCGGACCTTCCATCCACCAACAGATCAATGCATTTGTGAATTAAAGTACTTGCAAATTTTATTTAAATGTTTGAATGTTATGATGATATTTGAAGGCAAAAACCCCTTCAACTATGTGGCAAAGCAACAAATGTATGATGTATATAATGATTCAATTTTGTATATCATGTTGCATATTTATCGCAATATTAACTTACATATTTTGCTAGCATAGAGGACACCCTATGGCCCTAGGACCATAGGATGCCATCATATCCCATGTACAATTTCTCTTTTACCATAGAGGACATGTTATGGATCTAGGGTCATAAGACGCCAACATAGTGCATAAATGGCTTCTTATAAGTATACACGTAAACATAGTGCATAGAGGGAATTTTACTAGCATAAAGACCACCTTATGGACTTGGGAAAATAGGGTGCCAACATGGAGAATAGAGGGCTTTTTATTAGCACCTTGTTGCCCTTTGCATGCCATAGTGCCATAAAGTGGTTTTTGTATATATAGTAGAGAATTCTCACACACATGATACCTTGGTCACTATCTAGCCCTTGGACCATATGATAGTAGCATAGAGGACACCCTATAGCCCTAGGGTTTCCTTCTATCCCTAGGGCCATACACTGCCAACATATAGTATACATGGTTTCTTCATAGAGAAAACCTTTTAGCCCTACACTATAGAGTGGAAACCTAGACCATATAATGTATCCTACTAGCATAGAAGGCACTCTATGACCCTAAGGCCAAAGAGTACCAATTTAGGGCATAAAGGGTCTCTGCCTAAGTTGAAGGACACCTTGCGGCCCTAGGGAGCACCCTATGGCCCCAGGGCCATAGGGTGTCAACATAGTCAAATGGGGTGTAAACTTAGAGATAGGGTGCGAACATATAGCATGGAGGGTTTCTTGCTAGCATAGAGAGCACCCTATGGCCTTGGGACCATATGATTCCAACAAAGAGCATAAACGGTTTTTTGATAGCATAGAGGATAGCTTATTTCCCAGGGGGCCATATGATACAAAAAAAAGAGTCTTAAGAAGGGCACCTAGGCCACTAAATCACCATGGGGCCATAAGGTGGTATGTGTGGGGAATGCGCCTAAAGGGTTCCTTGGCTATCCTATGGCCTTTGGGCCATAGGCTACAAACATAGAGTTTAGATGGTTTCTTACTAACATAGAGCTCACCTTGTGGCCTACGGTCTTTAGATTCTAATATAGACTTTCAATGGTTTCATACTAAGCATAAGGGGCACCCTATGGCCTTGGGGCCATAGAGTGTCAATGTAGAGTGCAGAGGTTTCCTTTCTAGCATAGAGCGCACCATGTGGCCTAGGAGCCATTTGATGCACCCTATGGCCCGAGGGCTGTAGGTTGCCAATGTAGACAAGGTTTCTTAGTAGCATTATAAAGGGTACCTTGTGGCCTTTAAATATCCATAGGATGCCAACATAGAGCATAGAGGGTTTTTCTTACTAGCATAGAGGACATCCTATGGCCTTGGGACCATAGGGTTTCAATATTGAGCATAGAGGATTTCTTACTAGCATAGAGGCTACCTTGTGGCCTTAGGTCCATAGGGTGCAAACATAGAGAATAGAGGATTTCTTACTATCATACACGGTACCTTGTGGCCCTAGGTCCATATGGTGCAAACATAGAGCATAGAGAATTTGTTACTAGCATAGAGGGCACCCTATGGCCCAAAGGCCATAGAGTGACAAAATGTAGCATAAAGGGTTTCTTACTAGCATAAGAGGTAGACCTTGTGGCCCTCGGATCATCGGGTGCCAACATAAAGCATATATGGTTTCTTTCTAGTGCTCATAGAGGGCATCTTGTGGCCCTATGACAACCCATGGCCTTAGGGCCATAGGGTAAGACATAAGTAAAGTACCATGTGGCTTTGAATCCATATATCTATTTATATGTTGAGACCTCCCAAAAGTCCTAACCCTATGGCCTTGAGGCCATAAAGTGACATATTTTTTATTATCTTAAAGTCATAGAGATATCTACAAAGAGAACTGTATGGCCTGAAGGCCATAAGAAACTTAGTCAAGTAAATCATCCAATGCAAGAAGATCATGGCAATAGAAAATGAGACTTCTGCTCTAGAGCTTAAAGGAATAAATTTTTCTCCAAGTATACTTCTAGGCGCCACCATCATGGACAAAGAACTAATGTAGCTAGATAAAGATTAGGGATCTCTAGACAATAAGGAGCATAAAAATAAACTCATTGTAGATGTGTTGTCAGTTAGTAAATTTGCTATTTGCGATTAGTTTTTTCTAAGAGTGTGACAAAAAAGAGTTATCAAAATGTAGATACTTTGGAATCTAAAATTAGGTGTTCTTTAAACTTGCAGTCCTTCAACAAGATATTGCGGCTGACAAAGTTTTACTCGAGATTGTTTGTATATAGGATGCTAATGCCATTGACCTTACTGAGAAAGATTCTATCAATCTTCATGTCAACCAAAGAGTTTCTCACAAAGATGACAAGAATCTACAAGTCTTTGAAGGTCAACTGCTACAGCAACTGGAGATAAATTTAAAGAGTAATCCAATGGAAGAAGACAGTGAAAGTTCCAGAACGTGTGCAAGGGAAGAAGAAGAATCTAATGAAAATATTCTAGTAGCCCAAGAGTTGGGAATTGGATTGCATGACACCACAATGGAAGTAGAAGGTTTTTTTTTTCTTTTTTTTCTTGAAAAGCTCTTTCAATTTCGGAGTATTAACTTACACATTTTCCTAGCATAGAGGACACCCTATGGCCCTAGGACCATAGGATGCCATCATATCCCATGTACAATTTCTCTTTTACCATAGAGGAAATCTTATGGATCTAGGGTCATAAGATGCCAACATAGTGCATAAATGGCTTCTTATAAGTATACACATAAACATAGTGCATAGAGGGAATTTGACTAGCATAAAGATCTCCCTATGGCCTTGGGGCCATAGGGTGCCAACATAGAGCATAGACGGCTTTTTATTAGCACCTTGTTACCCTTGGGACACACATGATACCTTGGTCACTATCTGGCCCTCTGACCATATGATAGTAGCATAGAGGACACCCTATAGCACTAGGGTTTCCTTCTATCCCTAGGGCCATACACTGCCAACATATAGTATACATGGTTTCTTCATAGAGCAAACCTTTTAGCCCTATGCAATAGAGTGGACACCTAGACCATATAATGTATCCTACTAGCATAGAAGGAAACCTATGACCCTGAGGCCAAAGAGTACCAATTTAGGGCACAAAGGGTCTCTTCCTAGGTTGAAGGGCACCTTGTGGCCCTAGGGAGCACCCTATGGCCCCAGGGCCATAGGGTGTCAACATAGTCAAATGGGGTGCAAACTTAGAGCATAGAGGGTTTCTTACTATCATGGAGGACACCCTGTGTCCTTGTTGCCATAGGGTGCAAACATATAGCATGGAGGGTTTCTTGCTAGCATAGAGAGCACCCTATCGACCTGGGGCCATATGATACAAAAATAAAAGAGTCTTCAGAAGGGCACCTAGGCCACTAAATCACCATGGGGCCATAAGGTGGTCTTTGTGGGCAATGATCCTAAAGGGTTCCTTGGCTATCCTATGGCCTTTGGCTACCAACATAGATCAGTTTAGATGGTTTCTTACTAACATAGATCTCACCTTGTGGCCTACGGTCTTTAGATGCTAATATAGAGTTTCAATGGTTTCATACTAGGCGTAAGGGGCACCCTATGGCCTTGGGGCCATAGAGTGTCAATGTAGAGCGCAGAGGTTTCCTTTCTAGCATACAGGGCACCATGTGTCCTAGGAGCCATTTGATGCACCCTATGGCCCGAGGGCTGTAGGGTTCCAATGTAGACCGTAGAGGTTTTCTTTCTAGCATAGAGGGAACCTTGTGGCCTAGGGGCTATTTGGTGCTCCCCTAGAGCAAACAAGGTTTCTTAGTAGCATAATAAAGGGTACCTTTTGGCCCTCAAGTCTCCATAGGGTGCCAACAAAGAGCATAGAGGGTTTTTCTTACTAGCATAGAGGACATCCTATGGCCTTGGGGCCATAGGGTTTCAATATTCAGCATAGAGGATTTATTACTAGCATAGAGGCTACCTTGTGGCCCTAGGTCCATAGGGTGCAAACATAGAGAATAGAGGATTTCTTACTATCATACAAGGTACCTTGTGGCCCTAGGTCCCTAGGGTGAAAACATAGAGCATAGAGGATTTGTTACTAGCCCAAACTCCATAGAGTGATAACATGTAGTATAAAGGGTTTCTTACTAGCATAAAAGGCAGACCTTGTGGCCCTCGGGTCATAGGGTGCCAACATAAAGAATATATGGTTTCTTACTAGTGCTCATAGAGGGCATCTTGTGGCCCTATGACAACCCATGGCCTTAGAGCCATAGGGTGACACATAAATAAAGTACCATATGGCTTTGAAGCCATATATCTATTTATATGTTGAGACCTCCCAACAGTCCTAACCCTATGGCCTTGAGGCCATAAACAAACATATTTTTGATTATCTTAAAGTCATAGAGATATCTACAAAGAGAACCGTACGGCCTGAAGTCCATAAGAAACTTAGTCAAGGAAATCATCCAATGCAAGAAGATCATGGCAATAGAAAATGAGACTTCTGCTCTAGAGCTTAAAGGAATAAATTTTTCTCCAAGTATACTTTTAGGCGCCACCATCATGGACAAAGAACTAATGTAGCTAGATAAAGATTAGGAATCTCTAGACAATAAGGAGCATAAAAATAAATTCATTGTAGATGTGTTTTCAGTTAGTAAATTTGCTATTTGCGATTAGTTTTTTCTAAGAGTGTGACAAAAAAGAGTTATCAAAATGTAGATACTTTGGAATCTAAAATTAGGTGTTCTTTAAACTTGCAGTCCTTCAACAAGATATTGTGGCTGACAAAATTTTACTCGAGATTGTTGGTATAGAGGATGCTAATGCCATTGACCCTACTGAGAAAGATTCTATCATCTCCATGTCAACCAAAGAGTTTCTGATGAAGATGACAAGAATCTACAAGTCTTTGAAGGTCAACTGCTACAACGATTGGAGATAAATTTAAAGAGTAATCCAATGGAAGAAGACAGTGAAAGTTCCAAAACATGTGCAAGGGAAGAAGAAGAATCCAATGATAATATTCTAGTAGCCTAAGAGTTGGGAATTGGATTGCATGACACCACAATGAAAGTAGAAGGCAATGGAAGTTAGAGAACATGTGCAACGCCAGAAGGAGAATCCAACATAAATATTTTAGCACCCTAGGATTTGGAAATCGAAGTGCATGGTGAGTCAGACCTTCCATCCACCAACAAACCAATGTTGACTATAATAGTGAGCTTGTGTGGATTTTTCCTGAGGAGATGCTGGCAAAACTCCAAGAAAATGAAGAGCTTAAAGTTTGTACATGAGGATATTGTTCTTCGTTTAGGATGCATTGAGTTTTTAAAGGCTCTATTTAGCAATTTCAATGTAGGGATATGGCCAGCTGCTAATGACATGCATGTTGTGGACATCATCAAGATTTTAGAAAAGGAAGCTAAAGAAAAATTTCTATTCTTTATGATCTGGGGGCAAAGCCAATGTCAACCATACGTAGAATCAAGGATCACTCGCTTAGATAATCCAGGAGTAGAAGCACTTTTCAAACCATTGGCTATTGCATCATCAAATTTTGGGCTTGATGCAAGAAGATTGCTTCTTGTAGATGATGAACCATTAAAGGGATGTGTGAATCTTGCATTGAATTGTATTTTTCTACCATCATTTAATGTTGATGATGAGGAGGATAATATCCTCCTTGGGGAGCTGCTACCATATATCAAAGCTCTCAATCATGTTAATGACATTCACACAGTTACAGGGTCTCATTTATATAGACAAGCACCCATTTCTCAAGGTCATGAGCTTTATAACCGTATACACAAGGTTGTTGCAGAGTGGGAGAAGAGAAATCTAATTTTTCTAGGAAAAACCTACTCCACGGGAAGGCTACCAGAAGTTTCTCGTCCTCTTCACGATGAGAAAGTTACAACATCTAGCACTAGTGGAATGTTCACTCGAAGTCAAGACAAGCTAACCTTGGAAGATCAACTCTAATCAAAGAAGGTCTTGCACTTGGTGTATCAATCAAAGTGGAATTATCCACTCTTATTCTCTCTCCATCAATAATGGTGCCGAAGGGTTTGTCAAGTAAGATGTGTTCTACATTGATGTTTTCTTGATTTCTTGTTGTTTTCTTTTTCATCTCTAATCCAAAATATATATATATATATATATATATATATATATATATATATATATATATATATATGTATCTAATCTCATCTCCTTAACCAAATATCTCTTTCATTCTTAGTAATTCATCCTCTCTACAAATTTTAGGTTCTCTTTGGTACGGGTACATCTCTCCGCACAGTATCCTTATTGCCTACGGGCAAGAATAGGGCTTGGGAGGGAAACTTCTCATCTCTTCACTTCTCTCATATCTACATTTCTCACATACTATCCTAGATGAATGATGATAATTTCTATCGCTTTCACTCTGTACGATCTATTAGAATTAACATATGGATTAGCCGTAAAATACACTTTCAACAACGTATAGTGTTTCTCTTTGGCCCAGAAAGGCTCAATGAAATACTTCTATCACCGGATCCCATCATACTACCTCTCATAGACAATAACTTTTCTTTTGACGTAAGCGTAGTTATCTTGCTATGAACCAAGAGGATTTGTACACACAATTAATCCCAATCACTAGACAAAATATATATATTATGGTAAGCACAAAACTACAATTCCAAAGAACAATTCGTAGCCTATTTGGTCAGCCAAGATTGAATGCCATTAACTCATCTATTAACCCTTTCATATTACCCATGATACGATATGACCATAGCCTTGATGTTTTCATCTTTGTGTTTTTTTGACATTCTCTTTTGTGTTCTTTCTTTGTGTGTGTGAGTGCAAGAGAGAAAGAGTGAAACTTCTTTGATTGCACTTCCGTCCAAACCCTAGTCTTCATGGAATCTATGGTACTCTCAAAGCCATAATCCCGGTGCTTTCTCGACAAGACCGCAAATTTCTCGACATATTTTTGGTGAACCCGACGCGAACAAGCCGGGGTGAGAGTACATAAATATGGCTAGCAAAGTGGAGCAGCTATATACTGAAATGAAAGAGCTTGCAGACAGATGCAAATGGCTTGAAGAAGAAGACTAGATTCAAAAAGCGATTGAAAGCGCTAGGCAATCCGTATATAATGAGCTTAATATATTCGAAGGCTATGATCCAGAAGGATATCTTGAGTGCTATGTGATAGAGATGAGGCTTCAAGAAATTCCAAAAGCTCGGATGATTGTAGCATTCGTTGAACTTGTGAGTGATGATTTCAAGCACCAAGTTCAAGACTATGCAAGTGTATATGCAAGCAACTGGCGTGAGTTTTCTACAACTATAACACAGGTATGCTTCGAACATCAAGACCAAGAGATGGAGCAGAGTGGAAGTGGATGTGACCAGCTAGAGTTGGTGTCTCTTGTAAGACATGCAAGTGTCAACACATCCATACACGCTAATTTAGAAGCAGTAATAGATGCATATCTTTTGCAAGATGCAAATTTATTTTACGCAGATGAAGCAGACAGAGTGGAAGCTATTTATCCACGTTTGGGTCTTGTAACCTTCGTATCTCAAGATAATGACTCTCATGATGCTATCCAAGCGCCTAAAACGGCTCACAGCGACTTAGAGAATGATGCAAACTCGTCGGCTATGATAGATGATTTGGACGCTCCTTTTGATTTGTTTGAAGATGCACATGAGTGTATATACAAGGATGAGGAAGACGGCTATATTAGTGATGTGCTACAATCTACTTTTGAGCAGATCCAGGAACTTTTACCAAGTTTAGAAGAGCTAGATGCCTATGCTGAAGACATATACCAGGATGAAGAAGTCATTATCAATGCTTTCCTATGCGAGTTTGATGCATGTGGTACTACCCAAATGGATATGCCTAGCTGCAAACGTGCTAATTTAGAGGGGGTGACTGAAAATCTCTTCCTTTGTGAGTATAGTTCTGTTAGTAGCATTGCGGATTGTACAGTACCTCAGCTAGACGAGGTGGAAGAAGAGGAGTGCATTGACAGAGTAATATGTATGTCTTGTATATATGGGGTAGCAGATGTGATGCAGATGACTCATGAAATTGTGCCTTATTTAGAGCTAGATGAAGCAAGCTTTCACAATTCCATGGTAGAGGAAGGAATGACAGATGCAGCTTCTTTGCATGAGGATTGGGGTTCTGTGGATGAAGCTATGAATCTTCAAGATTCACAAATCAAAGATAGATAAGTGTTTGGGAATGCTATACAAGTTGAAGTGAAATCAGAGGATAGAGTAGAAGAGCAAGAAACCTCTTCGGATATGGTCTGTGATTGGGGTGATATTTATGATCTGTGTGAAGATGCAAATAAAGATGCTTGCCATGAAGTACCTACTATACAGGGTTCTAAGAATTTTGGTTGCCTGCAAGTATGCAAACAATATCTGAGGCATAAAAGGGATTTAGGTCTTGTGTCACAGGGTATAAATTGCAAGCAGGTTTGTGAGAATCTATCCGCTATGGATATAAAGGGTATACATGGTGATGCCTTGAAGCAAGAAGAGGATGCTAGCTCTATGCTGACACCAGAGTCATGTAATGAAGAAGGGTTATCCCTAGATGAGTGGAGACATGATTCAGTTGAAGATAAAGGGATGGGTCAAAAAGGAAGAAGGGGTGAAGATATTGTGTCAGAGAATAACTCCGAGGAGGTTTTTGAGCAGTCGGTTACAAGTGACCAGGAGCATACCTACCAGGATGATTTGGAAAGGGAATTAGACACCATATTTGAGAGGTATGCAAAGTTTTATGATGTGAAGCTGGAGAGGTATTTGGTAAATGGTGAGAGAATTGATGAGCGGTTTACCATGCATATTTCTGAGGTTTCTCTCGATGTTGAGAAAGGCTATCTGGAGGATTATTTTGAGAATGAAGATGCAGATTCAAACTTCTATGCGAAAGAGGTACATATGGAATTAGAGGTTGGTGAGAAGGTTGAAGTGCAGTTTCAAAAATCTTTCGAGTATATTACAAGAAGCCTGGAAGTGTTTTTTGAAATGGAGGATGAGGAACATATGTCTCTTCGTCATGAAGATTTTGCGCATAATGGAGATTTGTTACAGATGTTTTGGAGACAGATGTATGTAACAATTCCTTCTGGTTCGAGAGGAATTAAAAGATGCGAAGAATCTCAATGCTTAGTACAATATAAGTTTTTAAGTTACCCATATGATTTTGGAGGACGTCATGGGATGACAGGGGATACAATTGCTTTCACAAGTTACCATGAGGCTGGCACATGCTGAAGGATGTGCAGGTTTAGAGGGGGTGGATGTCGTGCTGTGACATGTACATATGGGAACGCATGCTACAAGAGTTATCTTGTAACTTTTTAGATGCATAGTTATATTTTCTATAATGTACATAGGCATATTTAAGTATTATAATATGCTTTCTATCTCATCCTATTATTTTTCTCAAGGGTAACCTATTCTTACTTTACCATCAGAAAATACTATGGGAAAAGCGTCAATAGCTCCGTCTCTTTAACTTGGGGCAAAAAGCATTGATTCTTTATTTCTTCTATCTCATTATCATCTCACACCTTAGCTAGATCCTATATCTAGGTTAAACTCCAATATATATATATTCTATGTATTTTTCATATTTTTCTTATATTTCTTTTTAAGTAGCTACTAGGAGGGAATCAAATCCTAGTGGGACACTAGGTGGCATGATTTCAAAGATACACTTATTTTAATGCATTATTGCAAGAATGATTACAAAAATTTATCAAGAAGAAATTTCATGATTTCATATGGCATGAGATGTCCTTTGGAATCAAATGAAAGTCTAAGCTAAGGGGACCACAAGAAGACTTTTGGTGCCAGAAATGGACCCTATTTTGATGATTTTTTTACACAAGGTTCCAATCCGAATTGGAAAATGATTTGAAAATGAAAATCGTAGCTAATGAGCTGAATCTTTTGCCCATATTTTTACTTTTTTATTTGGAGCCACAGTTAACAGTAGAATGGTAACAGGACACTTTTATGTCCTTGGACACTTTTATGTCCTTGGACACTTTTGTGTCCTATTAAGTGACCATTTTTCTTGAATTATTTGAAGAGTATGAAAATTAATTTCTAAGTGCTATATATCCACAAAGTTTCCTTATGATAAGAAAAAAACTTAGCATTTTTTTTGGAGTATCGATCTCACCATTAACCTTACTCCTGCACAACATTTTTGAACGTACACTGTGTGAAAAAACGAGTCCTGTTTTTGGTTTTTTCTCAATTTTTGGCAACTATACCACTCTAAACTTCATGTTTGTGAGGTTTAGATGGCTAGAGGTTAGGCCTTCATAGTTCTCAACATGTTTTGATGCTTGTAGGGAGAGATAAGTGTTAAAATTGAAAGTTATGACCAATTTACAAGAATTGCATAATCCTTTTTTTTGGCCAAAATTAGCACTTTTATGATTTTTTTAAAGGCCTTCTTGATATCCAAATTCAATTTTGATTGTGTAAGTGTAATGTATAACATAAATCTAATCTTCCTTGAGTTTTGGGGGACCTAATATGCTATATAGCATAGTATATGATGATGGTTGAGTTTTTTTATTGCCGAAGAATACGATACATTTTAGAGTAGCAAGTATAACTTTCTCAATATTTCTAGTTTCTTAGGCCAATTGTGTGTATTTTTTAGGTAGTAACCATATCTAATCATAGAGTACAAACTTGGCTAGATATTGAGTAGTTTCTATGGGTTTCTAGAGGTCATAATGCTAAACCCAGTTTTTTCATCTTTGCTATATTTAGCATTTTATCATTGCCCCCAAGGTTCCAGTTGTAAGAGATCCATTATCCTTTTGACATGCTCCATGGCTCCTTTTGAATCCAAATACCCAAAGGGAACTAAGAAAACATGTATATAGTATCTGTATTGAGCGTGACTATAGAAACTTTGATGATAGGTCTGCAGAATGGCAAAAATGCAACTTTTTTTTACCTAATTTTTTTGCCCAAAAAACAATTAGTGAGGTAAAAGCAACCATATGTTTTGGTCACCAACCCATTGAAGTTAACGGGGCATTTTATCTCATTTCCTACAAAAGTCCCCACTCTTATTTATATGCAATCAACCGTAAGAAAGTGTTGTTTTGGGCAAAATGCACTGTCCATCAACTTTGGAGTCTTGTAGTGACCAAGGGATGAGAAAAATTACAAGTTTCTCATTTTTTCCATATGTAGTATTTATTGAAGTATAAGCTCATAAAAGGATTTTTCAAAATGAGTGGATCTACTATGATTTTGGAAATTTTTCCCAAAACCCTGAAAGGACACTTTTATGTCATGTTAGGTTACCATTCTAGTGTTAAGGGGATATGATCAAAATACTGGACCCCAATCTACCCACATCATGCAGGGACAACTCATTTTCAACTTTTCCAATTTCTGTTCACACTGGCTACTCTCTTCTTGTGTAAACCCTTGGGGATTCCCTTCACCTATAAAAGGGGACCTCTTCTTCCTTGAAAAGAACTCAAGCATTCAAGCCATTGATGAGAGGAATTCATGAGGGAGTGAGTAGTAATGCCATAGCCATTAACACAAGCATAAGCCTACACTTTCTCCTAGAAGAAGACTAGCCATTCTTGCAACAACAAGCTAACCTTGGAAGATCAACTCTAATCAAAGAAGTTCTTGCACTTGGTGTATCAATCAAAGTGGAATTATCCACTCTTATTCTCTCTCCATCAATAAGGGTGCCGAAGGGTTTGTCAAGTAAGATGTGTTCTACATTGATGTTTTCTTGATTTCTTGTTGTTTTCTTTTTCATCTCATCTCATCTCCTTAACCAAATATCTCTCTCCTTCTTAGTAATTCATCCTCTCTACAAATTTTAGGTTCTCTTTGCTACAGGTACATCTCTCCGCGTAGTATCCTTATTGCCTACGGGCAAGAAAAGGGCTTGGGAGGAAAACTTCTTATCTCTTCACTTCTCTCATATCTACATTTCTCACATACTATCCTAGATGAATGATGATAATTTCTATCGCTTTCACTCTATACGATCTATTAGAATTAACATATGGATTAGCCGTAAAATACACTTTCAACAACGTATAGTGTTTCTCTTTGGCCTAGAAAGGCTCAATGAAATACTTCTATCACCGGATCCCATTATACTACCTCTCATAGACTATAACTTTTCTTTTGACGTAAGCGTAGTTATCTTGCTATGAACCAAGAGGATTTGTACACACAATTAATCCCAATCACTAGACAAAATATATATATTATGGTAAGCACAAAACTACAATTCCAAACAACAATTCGTAGCCTATTTGGTCAGTCAAGATTGAATGCCATTAACTCATCTATTAACCCTTTCATATTACCCATGATACGATATGACCATAGCCTTGATGTTTTCATCTTTGTGTTTTTTTGACATTCTCTTTTGTGTTCTTTCTTTGTGTGTGTGAGTGCAAGAGAGAAAGAGTGAAACTTCTTTGATTGCACTTCCGTCCAAACCCTATTCTTCATGGCATCTATGGTTTAACTCCTTCATATAGTTTTTTTTTAGTTCTCTCACAAACTCTCACAGCCATAAGCCCGGTGTTTTCGCGGTAAGATCGCAAATTTCTCGACAACGTGATAGAGAAAAAGTAAGGGTCTTAAAGAATATCAAATCATTATTATCCTTGAAAGGTACAGAAGCAATCATGCTTGCCCAAAAATTGGGATGCAAGGAGCGTGTGATCAAAGTACATGAAGCCAGGAATTATATAAAGCATCTAAAAATTCGGTATGATCTCAAATAGCCCTATATCAAGAAATGGTGGAGCAATGTTTTGTAACATTTTGTCATTTACAAAGATCTTTATGTACTCAGAGACTTTGTTAGAGTGCTTAGGGTTTCAAGATATATGAAGATGTAAATGATTAATAGTTTTTTAAATTGTCTTTCAACACTATAAGTAACTTCTGAGTTTCATGTGCCAAATGCTCTTTTTTTAAAAGCTTTTATAGTTTTTTTCTTTGAAATTTGAGTTCACTATGCCATCAAGGACAATCTACATGCTCATAAGGTCAAATCTTTCTCTATAACCTTGGGGGAATTTCACTTTATGGTCTCAACACCCTATGAATCTAAAGCCATAGGATCATGGTTTGGCATGTGTGCTTGCATAGGACTTACGAATTTTAACCACAAATTAGCACCCTATGTCCCTAAGGTCTTCAACACACTTAAGATCTCTATATTATTATTTTTAAAAAAATCATTTCAGGGCTTCTAAGAAAAAATGTTTTGCTATTAGATTATCACAAAATAGAGAAGCTCCCTTTCATATTACATCAAATATCAAATTCAAACCAAGAGCAATGGTTTCATTTTCTACCAACATCTTTCAAACAGGACAAAAGAACGCTTATCTTGGATTTAGAGGGTGTGCTTCTTGCAACATTTGAGCTTCAATCAAGGACAACTTGGACCAAGTACATGTGCATTGTAGAAGATAACAATGAGGTGTATGCGGTGCGTCCAGATGCAGAGTATTTCTTAAGATTTTGCTTTGAGTTCTTTGAGGTTTAGATTTGGAGCTGCCATCGTTTACAAAAATCTCAACACATAATCAAGACCTGTTTTCCTACACAAAGTCACAAATTCAAGATGATTATGGATAACCGTTGCTGCCAAAATTCAAATTTCATGATCGGTTACAAAAGAGCCTATCACAAAAATCTTTCAACCATATGGAAGCTATTTGATTATTTAGATGGGGGCAACACTATAATATTTGATGATAGTCCATATCGAGTGATGTGGAATATGCAAGGAACTTATATGATTTTTCCAAAGTTTTGGAACCAACCTACTCAATTGCTTCAAAGTTTTTTAAAAGATGAAATCGCTCCATGGTTATGTGGATGGTTGTATGCTAAAGACAAGAGAGACTATACCATAAGAAATTTTGTAATGTTCCATCCTGATCCTGAGACTCACTATGTAATGCAATGTTATATGTCTCAAAGGACTCAAAATCTCAAGAGAAGGAGGCCATTTTAAGTGTACTAGTTAAGTATTCTAAATAGCATCTACCAAGTATTTGAAACATCTTTAAACTGTTTTTTTAATGAACCAAGAATGTTGTGGGATATCTTGAAACATCTTTAAACTGTTTTTTTAATGAAGTGCATCCTATTGTCAGGAGACTTCTCTCATTCAAGTTCTTTGGTTTCATTGTTTGATGCTTCTATGGTATTGTTAACTTTTTCTTCTTATTAATTGTCTTTATTAAGTGATCCAAACAATCAGAATTTCTTGACATTTGGTAGTGTTACAAAACAGTGTTTTTTGAACACCCTCAATCTTGGAGATATCATGCTCTTTCTAGTTAGTCTTTTATTGTACATGCGATGAAGACCATCATTTTTATGAAACTGTCAAGTTGGTGGTAATCTTTATGTTTATACTTTATACTATTTTGACATAACCAATGTATAAAATTCGGATTATTCACATCAAATGGTGTTTTTAAACACCTCCTTTTTTTTGAGACACCATCTCTAAAACCTTTGAGTGAAGTTTTAAAGCATGTACTTGATGTAAAAATATTCATCTTAAAATTGATTCTTTGGCACAAACTTATATTAGGAGTTTTTATATTGTAGTTTTATGTTAAGAAATAATTTTAAAGTTAGAATTATGATAGTTTATCTAAGTAAGTGCCTCATCTAACTTTGTATAGCTAAATAAAATACCAAATGGAATTATAGGTGCAATAGATGACATCTTATGGTCTTAGGGACATAGGATACTCTATAGTATTGTTTAGATTTTTTAATTGTTTGTGAACATAGATCATAGAGGGTTTTTCTCACTACCATAGAGGATATCCTATGGCTTTGGGGCCACATGGTCTCAACATTGAGCATAGAGGATTTCTTACTAGCATAGAGGGTACCTTGTGGCCCTAGGTCCATAGGGTGCAAACACAAAGTATAGAGGATTTCTTATTAGCACAGAGGGAACCCTATGGTCTAAGGCCATATGGTGACAACATATAGCATAAAGGGTTTCTAACTAGCATATGAGGCACACCTTGTGCGCCTGGGGACATAGTGTGCCAACATAGAGCATAGAAGGGTTTCTTATTGGCATAAACAACATCTTGTGGCACTAAGACAACCTACAGCCTTAGGGACATAGGGTGGCACATAAATAAAGTCCCATATGGCTTTGAAGGACTAGACCTCTTTATACGTTGGGACCAACTAACAATCCTAACCCTATGGCCTTGAGGTCATAAAGAGACATATTAAAGTCATAGACATGTCTACAAAGAGCACCATATGGCCTTAACACTAGAATGGTAACATGACACTTTTATGTCCTTGGACACTTTTGTGTCATGTTAATTGACCATTTTGCTTGAATTATTTGAAGAGTATGAAAATGAATTTCTAGGTGCTATATATCCACAAAGTTTCCTTGTGATTTGAAAAAAACTTAGCATTTTTATTTTAGTATCGATCTCACCATTAACCTTACTCTTGCACAACATTTTTGAACCTAAACTGTGTGAAAAAACGGGTCCTGTTTTTTGCTTTTTTTCAATTTTTGGCAACTATACCACTCTAAACTTCATGTTTGTGAGGTTTAGATGGCCAAAGGTTAGGCCTTCATAGTTCTCAACATGTTTTGATGCTAGTAGGGAGAGCTATGTGTTAAAATTGAAAGTTATGACCAATTTACAAGAATTGCATAATCCTGTTTTTTGGCCAAAATTAGCACCTGTATGATTCTTTTGGTGGCTTTCTTGATATCCAAATTCAATTTTGATTGTGTAAGTGTAATGTATAACATAAAGCTAATCTTCCTTGAGTTTTGGGGGACCTAATATGCTATATAGCATAGTATATGATGATGGTTGAGTTTTTTTATTGCTGAAGAATACGATACATTTTAGAGTAGCAAGTATAACTTTCTCAATATTGCTAGTTTCTTAGGCCAATTGTATGTATTTTGTAGGTAGTGACCATATCTAATCATAGACTACAAACTTGGCTAGATATTGAGTAGTTTCTATGGGTTTTTAGAGGTCATAATGCTAAACCCAGTTTTTTCATGTTTGCTCTATTTAGCATTTTATCATTGCCCCCAAGGTTCCAGTTGTAAGAGATCCAATATCCTTTTGACATGCACCATGGCTCCTTTTGAATCCAAATACCCAAAGGGAACTAAGAAAACATGTATATAGTATCTGTATTGAGCGTGACTATAGAAACCTTGATGATAGGTCCGCAGAATGGCAAAAATGCAACTTTTTTGTACCTTTTTTTTGCCCAAAAAAAATTAGTGAGGTAAAAGAAACCATATGTTTTGGTCACCAACCCATTGAAGTTAACGGGGCATTTTATCTCATGTCCTACAGAAATATCCACTCTTATTTATATGCAATCAATCATAAGAAATTGTTTTTTTGGACAAAATGCACTAGTCCATCAACTTTGGAGACTTGTAATGACCAAGGGATGAGAAAAATTACAAGTTTCTCATTTTTTCCATATGTAGTATTTATTGAACTATAAGCTCATGAAAGGATTTTTCAAAATGAGTGGATCTACTATGGTTTTGGAATTTTTCCCCAAAACCCTGAAAGGACACTTTTATGTTCTGTTAGGTTACCATTCTAGTGTTAAGGCCATAGGTGCAATAGATGGAATCTCATGCTCTTATAGCCATAGGATACTATATAGTATTGTTTTGACTTTTTTAGTGTGAAATATTAGTTTGAATGTTGTTTAAATTATCGTGTATTTAAAACTTGATAGCATGCTAGAAAACCATGACCAAGTATTTTGTTATACATGGATTAAGGTCACCAAATTATGACAAGAGTGTTTAATAGTATTTGCCTTTACATATTATCTTTTTTATTTGCTGTAATCGATCTATATGCTGCTTTAAAATCATATCAATTGGTTTTTTTGACACCTCATTTTTTGAGAAGCTACTTCTAGAAGCATTTGTTGAATTTTGAAAAGCACTGATGTCATACAAATCCTCTTTCCAAAAACTATATTGGAGGTTTATTCTTAAATTTTATAGTAGAGAAATTAAAATAGACTCATACAATCATGATAATTTATCTAAATTAAAGGCAACTAGAGCTTAGAAATCATTAAATAACACAATCCTAGCATACACATTTAGAATTTGGAAAACGGGATTTTCCCAAATTATCTAAAATGGTGTTAGGACATAAAAGTGTCCTTTCAGGGTTTTGGGAAAAATTTCCAAAATCATAGTAGATCCACTCACTTTGAAAAATCCTTTCATGAGCTTATAGTTCAATAACTACTACATATGGAAAAAATGAGAAACTTGTAATTTTTCTCATCCCTTGGTCACTACAAGCCTCCAAAGTTGATGGACAGTGCATTTTACCCAAACCAGCAATTTCTTATGGTTGATTGCATATAAATAAGAGTGGGGATTTTTGTAGGACATGAGATAAAATGCCCCGTTAACTTCAATGGGTTGGTGACAAAAACATATGGTTGCTTTTACCTCACTAATTGTTTTTTGGGCAAAAAAAATAAGTTCAAAAAAGTTGCATTTTTGCCATTCTACAGACTTTTCATCAAAGTTTCTATAGTCACGCTCAATACAGATACTATATACATGTTTTCTTAGTTCCCTTTGGGTATTTGGATTCAAAAGGAGCCATGGTGCATGTCAAAAGGATATTGGATCTCTTACAACTGGAACCTTGGGGGCAATGATAAAATGCTAAATAGAGCAAACATGAAAAAACTGGGTTTAGCATTATGACCTCTAAAAACCCATAGAAACTACTCAATATCTAGCCAAGTTTGTAGTCTATGATTAGATATGGTCACTACCTACAAAATACATACAATTGGCCTAAGAAACTAGCAATATTGAGAAAGTTATACTTGCTACTCTAAAATGTATCGTATTCTTCAGCAATAAAAAAACTCAACCATCATCATATACTATGCTATATAGCATATTAGGTCCCCCAAAACTCAAGGAAGATTAGCTTTATGTTATACATTACACTTACACAATCAAAATTGAATTTGGATATCAAGAAAGCCACCAAAAGAATCATACAGGTGCTAATTTTGGCCAAAAAACAGGATTATGCAATTCTTGTAAATTGGTCATAACTTTCAATTTTAACACATAGCTCTCCCTACTAGCATCAAAACATGTTGAGAACTATGAAGGCCTAACCTTTGGCCATCTAAACCTCACAAACATGAAGTTTAGAGTGGTATAGTTGCCAAAAATTGAAAAAAAAAAAACAGGACCCGTTTTTTCACACAGTTTAGGTTCAAAAATGTTGTGCAAGAGTAAGGTTAATGGCGAGATCGATACTCAAAAAAATGCTAAGTTTTTTTCAACTCATAAGGCAACTTTGTGGATATATAGCACCTAGAAATTCATTTTCATACTCTTCAAATTATACAAGCAAAATGGTCACTTAACAGGACACAAAAGTGTGTCCAAGGACATAAAAGTGTCATGTTACCATTATAGTGTTAATTCTTGCAATTGACCAACAAGATCATGAAAAACCCGGGCCATAACGGGATACACACCTTGAACCATGCGCTCCACTCTATCATCCACTGCCACAGGGACCATTGGTTGCACCACAAATGGCTCAGCATGTGTCATGTCTTGCTCCCACCTTCTCTTGATCTTCTTGCTTTTGGCCTCAGCAATTTCCACAGCTCTTTCAAATGTAGCAAGCTCCTCTTGATTGACCTTCTCCCTTACACTTGGATGGAGACAATCCATAGATTCGTGCACTTTAAAGAAATCCACTGGACGTACCTGGGATGTTTCCTCTAATTGCACCAGATTCCTTTGAAGTGTTACAAAAACTCTTTAAAGTTAGCATTAATATCTTGCTGCAAATCTCTCAATTTTGTTGTTGCTTCTATTGCGGTTAGCTTCTTTCCAAACCTGCCAAAAATTAACTGCTTCACTTGCTCCCATGTTTGCTTTTTGTCTTCCTCTAAACCTTCAGACCACCCGCGAGCTTCTTCTTTGAGTGCAAATGAAATTTTGCTTCATCATTCACAATATGCATACCAAGTGTATGCCACTCAAAGTCCGCAATCCAGTCCTTTACATCCTCCTTTGTTGTGATCTTATGAAAATAAGTACTCCTTTCAAAGATTATGTTGCTTGCATTTAAATTGACAAGGAAGCAAAGTCTTCAATGAATCTCAAACTTCACACCAAAACCACTTCACTTGGGTGCACAATTGAAAAGTTTCTGCTCCCCAGTGGGATCAGCAAAGGATGATGGAGCAAAAGACATCGTGCGCACACTCCCACACCTAGACAACTCAGCACCACACTTGTAATTTACTTAAATTCCAACCCCCAAAAATCACCACGCAAGAGATCAATAAAAATACTACCCACAAGCTCAACTCAAACTCCAAATGTCTCGACCTACAAGCCCTTGCCTGCCTGCAAACAGTACAAGGTGAGTCGATTTGATAAACACTTGAAATCACTCTTGATGGTGACCAAAACATACAAGAAAAACCATCAAAACCTCAAAAAATCCAGCCACAAAATGCCTCTCTCAAACCATTGAAAAACCTTCACCAAACTCCAGTCTGTTGGACTCTTTGGAGTAGCGGCAACCCTAATGGCACCAATACAGGGTCACATAGTCTTGCATAAATCCGCACCTTCTTCCTAAATTCCTCACACACACACATCCATGGAAAACTCAAAACTGCCATAGACTCTCCCAAGTGCAAAATTGAAGAGACAAAGCTCTCATTCACTCCTCCACACACTCGAAAATAGGACACAAATGCGACGGGACTGCACTAGACCACCTGTAGCAACCTTGCTTCCTCCCACACACAGAGAGATGAAAGTACCGCAACTTGGCTTTACAAATTCTCCCTTGTTTTGGACCATCAGAGCACCATGAGTGATGTGGCATTTCAAAGCCTTTTCATACCATTTTTTGTCATTTTTGGACCTTTTTTGGCCTAGTTTTGACCCTTGGCAGGCATTTTTCACGGACTCCAAAATTCACCAAATTTTGTATGCTTGATACTTGATACCCAAAGAACTTTTCCACATCCGTACATTTCATTTTTTAACACTTCTAGGGTGGTGGACGCATCATTGTAGATCAGGCATGCATGTCCCAAACTTCTCGAGTGGGATGAGAGTGCCCACACATGTCGCTTGCATTATCTACATTCTATAAAGCTCAAGAACATTCTCTAGAGCCAAAAGAAGCCACCTAGAACCATATCCAAGGCCTGATACCCTATCTAGGCATGTACATGTGCCCGACTACTGGCACACAAACTTGAGTATTCACAATGTGTACACGCTGCATCTTTTGAAAACTTAAAAGCACGTTGCAAAGCTCCCAACTTGATGTATTTACATATTTTTGTACATATGACAATGCATATACAAGCTACTTTGTACACTCCATCAACAACTATTGGCCAACCAATTAGCTTCCTGATTCTCCTCTATTCTAGCTTGTTTCTGCAGTTCTTCAAGAAACTTTAACAACCTTTTTAGAGAATCTCTTTTTACCTACCACTGACCCAAAAGTTGTTTTATGACTAGGAGGGCATCACTCTTAACCAACAACTTGAAAATGCCAAACTCCAAAAATTTATTTAGCCCTAAGTGGAGTTGCACATACTTTGCTTCATTGCTTGTGTGAACACCTTCCTAATCATAGGCTTTATGATAAAAATACCATACGCTGGGGATCTTGGATGATCGCTCCTCCTCCTACCTTCTGAAAAACTCTCTTATAAGCATTGTCAAACCACATAGTGAAAGCTTCCTTTAAATTTTTCTCCTCTGCAAGGTCTTTCTTCGTCACTCTTGGATAGAGCGGAAAAGTTTCTTCCTTGTTGACCAAAATATCCATCAAATCCTACGTACTCGTGTGATCAATCTTGAACTTAAACTCAAATTCCTACAACTCAAGCACCCGTTTCTTGATCTTCCCTATTAGCTCCTCGCAAGGTCTTTCTTCATCACTCTTGGATAGATCGGAATTTTTTGTTTCCTTGTTGACCAAAATATCCATCAAATGCGACCTACTTGTGTGATCAAACTTGAACTCAAAGTGAAACTCCTTCAAATCAAGCACCCACTTCCTAATCTTCCTTCTTGGCTTAAGATAAAGCACTACTTTAGGCAACAAGCTATTAAAGGTGGTCACATAAAACTTTTAAATGATCAAATGCACGTTGAACTTATGAGAGGCAAAAACCAAGGTCATCACTTACTCCTCTGCTCTTGTATATGATGTTTTCCTTGAACTAATTATCCGGGTGTCAAAGTAGATTGGCTTGTAGCACTTACCCAACTTCTACATCAACACCACACTAACTACAAGAGTGCCTACGATCATGGCCACATAAAAATGAAGTATTGGCATAATATTTCCTTCACTCTCCTAAAGTCTAACCGAGCATCTTCCATCCATTGGAAGTTGTGAACCCGCTAGCTCAATTTCTAAAGAGGATACACATACTCTGATAGCATCTAGAAAAATCTAATCAAATAATTGAGCTTATGCACAAAGGAATTGAAGCTTGCTACATTAGTCGGGGGTTCCATCAATATTAAAGCTTTCACCTTCCCTAGATCTGCTTCAATGCCATTTTGTGAGACCACATGGCCTAGAAAATGAACCTGTGGTTGAGCATGCTTGCACTTTTAGGGATTAAAATTCCCACCTTCCTCATCAACCTTTGAAAAAATGGCCTTAACTTGGACAAGCTCTCTAATATGGAGATCAAACAATAAATATCATCCATGAAAACTTTGAAAAATTACCCAAGTATGGTCCAAACACATTGTTCATCCAAACTTAAAATGTTGCATAAGCATTCAACAACCCCTAGAATAGGCAAAGCACCCCCGTGGTGAAATAAAAGTGGTCTACAATTGATCCTCCAAAGCAATACCAATCTCAAGATAACGTAAAAATCCATCCATAATAGAATACTGCTCATGTCCTGCTACTTGATTCAAAATCTCATCTTGGAATAGAAAGGAGAAGTGGATTCCTTTGGTAGCAATATTTAATGGCTTATAGTCTACATATACTCTCCATTTCCCATTCTTCTTTGGTGTGATAACAATAGGTAAAACCCACTCATACTCTTTCACTTGATAGAAAATACTTGCCTCAAGTAGCTTGTTGATCTCTTGCCGTAGAGACTCCTTCTGAATGTCTCCCAACCTTTGGAGGTTCTATGCTCTTGGATTGCACCCGTCCTTGAGAAGAATACAATCCTCCACTCCCTTAGCTCCTCGCAAATCCTTGTATTCTATAGCAAGCAAACTAGGATAGGATTTGCATAACTATACATAGCATTCCTTTTCGTGCTTGGTTAGATTCTCAACCAACATACCTTCAACCTCTTTAAACTCAAGACTCTCAATTAGAACCTGCATACCTTCACTCGGCTTGGATAAATCCACTCTGACCCCAACTAATTTTTTTTCCAACTTCATCAAATATTCATCACTCTCTTCCTCTTCAACACTGGTAGTACCTTCATCATAAGTTGACTATGTCTTGTACTCATAACTGGTGCTTGAATCTTCTTTATCACTTTCCACCTCTAGATGAAAGTGATTCTCTTTGATTTTCAAGTCAAGCACTATTTTTTCACCATTCTCTCAATCTACCAAGGTAGAACCCCGTTTCTGCGAATCTTGTTTGTCCCCAATTTTTTGCAACCACGGACTCCCCAAGAAGTTTGCGTAATACTTTTCAAAACTCATTAAAAAAAATCAATGAGGCATTAAATTCCCATAACTTTTTCCTTCACATGCTAGGCGATCTTTGGCATGGTTGACTCTCCTCATCTGCACATTGGACCTGACCACAATCTCATTTCAATATCCTTCATAGTAGGTTTGGTTAGCACACAAACTTGGGCACCACTATCATCATAGGCATGCAACTGCTTCTTTTTTCGGATCAAAACATCCACCACTAGAAGCACATTAGTTGGCCTCCCTACCCTTAAGGCTAAGTTCTATACCACATGCACAACACCTTTTGCATGTGGAAGACTTGTGCTAACTAGTAGACTACTCTCCTCTCAATTTGAGGTTCGATGAAAAAAAATTCCCAAAAGTGATATTTAGGATTTTGATTCTCAACATCACTCACCGGATCGTACTTTAGATGACCATGCCCCAGCTAGAAAAACATTTGTTTAATATTTCAATGTCGTCTTCTCTTGTTGTTCCGTGACTTTCCTTTGCCTTCATTCACTTTCTATTTTCCCATCCTAGCCCTAGCCTTCCATTCTATCTCGGTCTCCATTTTTCCTCTTTCCATTTTGTTTGCCATATTAACATCGATCTCTTAGTTGTCAACCCAATAATATTAACTCTAGGCACTTCATCATTACCTGGTGGAGTTGGTGGTGCTTAGTTTTTGAATTGTTGCTGGTCCATTTAACCATTGAATTGCACTTGTCATCTGCATCAACCAAACAACAGATACATGCCACCTCTTTTCCTTGATGAATGAGGGAATTCTTGAGCATAGTGTTCCTCTTCCACATAGTTATAACTCTTGCTAGGATTTTTCCTAGCCCTTCCTCTTCCAACCCTTGGCTACCCTCTGACCATTACACTTGAACAAAGCTCTTGTGTTTGCTCAGGTAAATCGTACCCATTGTTGAGGAGTTTATACCACACCTTGATTTGCTTGATTATCTAATTGAGTTTCCACCCTCGGACTTGGAAGCGGATTGGGAGCCATCACCTCGTATCCCAATGCACCTTGCTCTTTGCCCATGCAATCACAACGGCCCTGTTGTAATTCTTTGGGCTCTCAAAATCCACCCTTTCTCAAACTTTTGGATGCAAACATGTCATTAGCGTCTCTAATTTAAAGTACCCACTGTTAGCCAATTGCATGGCCGCTACAAACTCCCTCTAACACTCTTCAAAAAGATTGAAAAAGGCACCAAACTCCTCCTTCATGCCTTGTATTAGACTCTTCAACCTTGCATCCAAATCAATAGAAGATACATCTTTACATAAGTCCTACATAAAGCGAGTTTGTAGAACTCGCCACATGAATCTTGGTTCTCCTTACAAAGTATAAAACCAGGTCTTCTCTTTTCTCCACATGAGCATTGGAATCATCTTTATCTTGCTATCTTTTTTTGGCATGTGCAAAGATAGTATATACAACTTGAAATTGGTCATCCACTCTTCCAAATCTTCTTCTTCGGTGAAAATTGACCCTTAGCTTTGTGCAGACATCTCTGCTTTGTAAAAAACGTCTTCTTTGGTCAAAACCAATGAAAAATTAGATGCTCATCAGTAGGTTCACTAGAAGATGGAGAGGGAGAATGGAAGCACACCCAAAGACACATACAAAAGCCTCTCTATAGCCTAGGGTACTAATAGCACCCCATTCCTCTTAGAGTCACCTACAAAACAACACAATTTCCTCCTGAACAACTCAGCACACCGTGTAAATATGCACAAGCACACCCTACACATCAACCATGCACACAATCCTTTCTTGGCCCCTCTTTGCATAATACCACACCCGGCTTCAAATGCCACTCAACCACACCAACATCGGTGACCAAAAATAAAGTATTAGAAAAGTGAGGGGGGCAGGGGGGAAATCAACAACCACTTGGAAATGATAAGCCTATTCTCCAAAAAAATTGAGTACATTCCTCCTCCTTCCTATGTGCAAGCTCTCCAAGAAGCCCCCCAAAAAGACAAAATTTTCCCCTTATAGGGCAACTATGATATTTTTAGCCTCTTCTTTTTTATCAAGCACATCTCCTTTTAGCTTGTTGCATGCCCCGGCATGTGTGAGCCTACTTCTAAGGGGGACATCATAGTGCCATGAAAACCCACCTATGGGACTGAGTCATTAATAAAAGGGGGGGACTCTCTTGGGACCTCCTGGGAACACACCCATGATTGGATGCCATGTCATCATACTACAAAGTTGTCATTCAATGGTCACTATGCATTGCAACACTACCTACATTCTATAATACCACTGCTCGACACCAAACAACATTATGAGCAATGTCAGTTCCCGCCATAGCTAATTGCTCAAGGAGCTCATGCTCCCTAAGAGATACACCAAGGGAATGCTCTTCTCCACTATATATACTTCTAGAAACTTATCCTATTCTCCCTGTGTGGCATATGTCACCTACCATCTGCTGGTCCTATAATGCTCGAGCTCCAAACTCCCTGAAGCTTCAACAAAAAATGTCAAAAAACTAGCTTTTGTCCTCACCATTTTAGTGTTTCGCCACATGATGATTAGTGACCCAATTTTTGATCTCCAAAGCCCATCTTAAAGTTCAAATTGTACAAACCATGCCGCACTTGGATCTTGCCGAGCTCGCACATTGAGGCCGCCAAAAGCACCAAAATTCATTTGATACCACTCTATTGACAAATGACACACCAAATTCAAGCATTAATATCTCCATGATTGGGAATTTGATTGAAATTTCATTGACTCCTATGGCCTTCGCATACTATATAACTCTCATAAAAACCCAGGCAAGGCCACAAAAACCCTAGATGGCACATATATTGAGCCAGTCAAACTGGTCGGTGAAACTTCAACTTCTCATATCTTGGCCGTTTGAACTCTGATTCCCAATCCAAAATTATCAACATGCACCATTAAACAAGCACTTCAATCCATGCACTCACTTCATCCTTGAACCATCATCTACAACCTCCCAATACAGTATGGATTTGCAAACCACTTTGAACTTAAAGCGGCCATAATTTTCACGCCGTAGTTTCATTGAGAAAGAATCGAAACCAACCTATAAACCATATATAAAGGGCCACATTGGGCCCTCCCATTTTTGCACTTTGCAGCCTTGAAATGCCCATAAAGAATATATATATGTTTCTCCTTGCCTCTTCTTGAACTTCACAACTACTCAACCAACTTGGCATGCCCTTGAGAGCCCACACAAGCCTGTATTGCACTCATTGTATCATCAACCAACTTTATTTGCACCAATGAGCCATTCATGAAGTGCCATATTATGATCATTATTACTAACAAGATTCTCTTTATGAGTGTGGATTTTATTTCCCCCCTTGATAACCGTTATCAAATACTATAGTTACTGGACTTTTCTCTTGGTGTTGGAGTGGATCTACTATTTGAATATGGATGACTGAGCATTTCATGTAGCTAGTAAAGAGAAGAGATAGTAGGGGATGGTTATACCATGTGTTGAGTCTCAATTGGTTTTGACATTTGTTGTGTCTCCACTCGTTCAATATGGAATAAGTCAAGGGGTTCATCTTCTGATTTTAGATGCATGCATGGTACTGGGTTTATTGGGATCTCCACTAATTTGGAATCTAATAACTTGATCTTGGCCTCCTTCTATACTCTTGGTAACAACAATATCAACAATTATTTGAGCCTTACTATACCATTGGAGAACACCCAATTCACCTCATAGGGTGCACGCCAATATATCTTCAAATTTGGCTTCTTTGGTCCGAGTTTTGATTATACAATTGAACCAAGTCACGCTTCTTGAACTCCCTGATCACAATCTTACTATCATGCTAGTGCTTACTCCTTTACTCGACTACTTCCTATTCCAACATTGCCCTTCGTTTAACCTCATCCAATTTCAAAAACTCATCTAGACTCTACTGCAAACTTTGGTTAAAGTTCATTCCATGTTCCATTGTCCGACTTAGATGGGGAAGTCAAAACTCAATGGGAACTACTACCTTTGTTCCGTACACCATTGTAAAAGGTCTAATTCCAGTAGTAACCTTATAGTTATCTCTATAGGCTTATAGTGTTGTCTCAAGTTTGGAATCCCAATGGTGTCGTTCCTTACGAACTATCTTAGTAGGAATGGTCTTGATAGTTTTCTTTCCTTCTTTCACCTTGACCATTGCACCTGGGATAGTAATGGGTAGATTTTTATTTAGTTACTTCGAAAATATTACTTAGTATCCAAATGGTTTCATTGGTAAAGTGCCCTCCTTGATCTAAGATAATGTTAATTGGACATTCATATTTGCATATAATGTTCTCATACAAGAATATAGTCATGGATTTGGAAGTGTTGTTTGGTAAGGCCTTGGCTTCAACCCACTTGCTGACATAACATGTGGCCGTAACAATATACATTTTCTTTCTTTGAGTGAATTTCTTTAATGTCCACATGAGCTCCAAACCCCATTTCATAAATATTACCAGTGGACGTACTAGAGTTAGTGGTGTCACATGAGCTTTTGTTGCCCTTACCCTACTTTGGCAACTAACATAAGTGTTACAAAAATCTCTAACGTTAGCCATCATTTTCTATCACCACAATCCTGCCTCGAGGACCTTATTATATGTAATATTAGTTGAAAAGCATCCTCTTGCATCTCCATTGTGAACTATAATTGTCACTTTCATTTGTCTTCTCATTGGAACAAATTGAGAGGTGAAAGTATGCACAATAGTCTCATCATGGAGGTACACAATGGGGCACCACCTAGCAAGATATATGGCTAGGATGCATACATACATACAATCAAACATGCCATGGAAAACAATTTCAAGATTCACGCCCAAGTGTGTGGGGATGTGGTGGTCGGAGAACAAAATGAGAGGAATGATGAGAATGGGCTTGGTAATCGTGCATGTAGTAAGGAAGATAATGAGGTACGAGAAACATGCAAGCATGCTCACTTCTCATACCAGAGCTGGAAAATCCGCACACCTTAAGATGCAAGTAGCAAGATGATAGGAATATGAGAGAGAGAGAGAGAGAGAGAGAGAGAGGAGAGAGGAGAGAGAGAGAGAGAGAGAGAGAGGGGGGGGGGGGGGGGGGGGGGGTGGGGGGGGGAGAGAGAGAGAGAGAGAGTATGGTGGAAAATCCTTAGATCTCAACATAAGGAAAATGGGAAGAAACAATCATAAATAGTACTCACAATGAAGTATGTCCCCAATAACAGAGGGTATGGCACCAAGATAGAGTGTGTCAATTTCTTGCAAAAGATGAATACAATAGATAGCATAGGTCAACAAGATGACAAGGGGACAAGACCATAGGAAAAGACGGGTTAAGAGGCAAAAGACAAGTGTGTCTGTGTTAAGAAAAGAGGATGCCTCCTTTTATAGGCCAAGAGAGTGGTAAGGAAAGAGATTATGAGAAAAACTAGTTATTACAAAGTAACCTTAGTTAGAGGCAATTCCTCAATAAGATATGCTTGTGTGCCCTACTTATTGACCAATTTCCTCATAATCACCTTTATCATGGCAAGCTTTGTCTCCATGTCACCTTCCATAGCTTGATTCCAAGAGCTTCCTTATAATATTTGAGAGAATCTTGATAAAATAAGGGAAGATAAAGCAGTGATGGGGAGAAATCTAGAAGAAATTGTGTGTGTGGAGTTGGATAATCATGAATTCTTCCCATGTGGACAGAGAGGCTTCACAATTTTGGAAATATCTCCTAGTCCGTAGCTGCAAAAATTATAAAAAACCTAGGAGAAGAAAGATCAGCTCAACGCTTACAACTTTGATGTTGAAAACTTTTTCCAAATTGGAATAGAAAAAACACATCAAAATCCCACAAAAATATGCATCCATCTTTTCCCTTCCAGAAGTCTTCGATTGACTCCATGTGCAAGCCTTGTGTCCAGAATTGAATTAGGCTTGACTTTGAAACTATGTTTTTGACCAACTCCATAATGCATAAAATTTTCTCCCTTTCACAATTGACTCTTCACTTGTAGTGACCATTGGGTAGAATCAGCATCCAATTAAATTTTTCTTTTTCTTAGAGTTTGTTCCTATCTCTCCTTATTTCCAAGATTCAAATTTGTCAAAACCATACATATCTACAAAATATCAACATATATTTAATGCATCAAGTCCCTCCTCCTCCGTGAAGCCTTGAATCCTATCCATCAATTGCATACCAAGAGAGAGGTGGTCCAAAATTTGAAAAGCGGCCCTCATTAGCCCTCTCCCAAGAGCTAGAGGAATTCATGCCTTTAGTTCTATAATTGAGTTGACTGAGTAGTACAAGAGTTGATATCTAGTTGACTTTTGAACTAGCCATTTCGTTTGGACATTAGTGAGATCTCTGAAACATTTACCTATTTTCAAGAAAATCAATACATCCTGACAAGACTCCCTGACTAGAGCATGATCAATGATCAACAACTCAAATTGCCTTTGAGTAAATGGGAAGCCTACGACTTCCAAAACTTTGTGCCAATATCCACCAAGATATCAAGTAAAGAATAGGTTAATCACTTGCAATGTCCTAACAATAAGGCTTTCTATCTCATGCTAGAAAGGGTAAGATTTGTGCCACCATAAGTGAAAGGATAAATGGATATCTTGGCTCCTTCCAAGAAAAAACTTAGGATCATGATTCCTAAGAGTGTACCAAGAGTCCTCCATGTATGACTTCCTTGTTGTTGATGTGGAAAGTCCCAGTCTTCTTCAGAATCTCGCTTACCACTATCCTTAAAGCTAGTAAAAGAGTCAGTATCCTCTCAAGTGCTATGAACATTGGACATTTCCTTCTTTGATATTGGTAGTAAGAAACAAATCCAGGGTTCTTTAAATCTTTTCTTAAATGCATCTAACACAATATGATCAAACATAATCTCTATATCTAGGTTGCCAAACCTAGATTGCCAATAATTTACCACTGCATCCATTTTCTTAAGAATCTCCTTGGGGTGGACTTTACAATCCCACTCCTTGGTAACAACCATTCCATTTTGGTCTTCTATTGCTTCCTTTGATTGGTGTAGTGCCAAAGAATTCATGCTTCCTTCTTGCAGCTGTATATCTGGTGGATCCTCCTTGTTGTGGTCTTGGAGAATGAGACCCATGAATTGTAGAGAGTTTTCACTATCATTTTTTATTGTAGATTCTTCCTCCAATGCTATCGTAGAGCTTTTAAAGAGCTCATATGCAATAGTCTCTAGGTCCTTCCACTTTTTGCTTTTACCAGTCTTTGTTTTGTGTAGAACGGCCTTGTCCTTTCCACCTTTTCATCTTAGAATTTTTGTGTCTAAATATTGCTTTGTTCTCATGGCCATGAGCCATGGTCTCTCTTGTATAGTTGGGTAGCTCTCCCCCTTAGGGACCTTTGAGTTTTGCATAGAGACATCATTCACAAGATCACAAGATTTTGTAGACTCGCCAATCATGAAATCTGAAATGCCAATTTTTTTCTCGTGGCTTAGACTTTCTCTTGATTGACTCCCCCTTGGCCTTTATCTTTTCTTCATTTTTTGAAGCTTCCTTAGGCTTAAAGTGCTTAATTCCCATGGTGTCTACCTCTTCAGCATTGGTGTTACCCTCCTCTACTCCTTTGATGCGTTTCTACACTTTCATCTTCTCAAGTGGTTGTGGTTGCCCAGGTCATTGTAAAAGTTTAAGATGGTGCTTGTGTAGTGACCTTGGTGGTGATGGTCTTGCTCTTCGTGGTGAGAATTGGTTTTGTCTTTATCCTCTGTTGAAATTTTGTCTCCTTGGGTGTGCGCAATAATACATACCATGGTCGTATTATCCACAATTATAGCTATGGTATTCCTGTTTTTGCCTTTGTTGTCCTCTCCCTTGCTCTTGATTGCGGTTCTGAGCATGCCCTTGTTGCACCAAATGAAAAGATAGATTCTTCGACTAAGGAGTGATACGACTCAACATATCTTGTTGCTCTTCATATGCATCTTGTGGTTGGGTTCTCTCAGCGGTTGTTGCAGTTATTGGTTTAGGCTAATTGAGCTTGATTCCTTTGACTCGTTGACTTTTGCTTGCATGTGAAGCTTTTTGTCTTTAAGGTGCGCTACTTCCATTGCCAACTCATATGTTGCAGGGAATCTCCCCTTCACCTTCTCTTTAAGCGGCGACCACATGCCAACAATGAAACAAAACTTCTTTAGGAGATTAGGTGCTCCTTCACCTTCCTCTAATGAGGCAACCCATTGCTCCCACAAATCCACAAACTTGGATTTGTAAGTGGCATACTCTAGCATACCTCTCTGTTTTAACTCTATCAGCAGCTCCCATAACTTTTATGAGGTTGTGCCTCCACCAAACCTCTTCACTAACATAGCACATTGTAATTCCCATGCATCCTTGGTAACTTGGGGCAAAGCATTGTACCAAGATTTGGCCTCTACTTTCACTAGTAGAGGAAAGATTCGTAGCCATGAGACATTTTCATCCTTGTTGGAAACCACACAAGCGATATCAAAGTTATAAAATAATTCAGTGGTAATGTCTTCTCCGTTCTTGCCACTAAATGTGGGAAAAGAGATACTTGCCATGGTAGTAAATCAATAAGCAAAAAATTCCAAACTTTTTTTTTTTGGAATGACAGTGACTCATAAATGTTTATACATGGATGGAAATCTTGAGTAGGAGCTAAGAAGAGCACAAGCCTAGAATAGACTAAAGATGCAAGTACATCAAAAGAGTGGTAGTAATCAAGGATGGGAAAGATGATGGGACATGGGGATCTAAGGATTTCATCAAGCATCTCTGCTTTGAATAGGAAAACAATCTTTTGCTGGTAGAATATCTTCTTATCAATGTACACATTTACATGCATGTGCTGCAAGAAACAGAAAGGAAATACTTTAGGCATATTGCAATGCGAGATAAGAAAATTACCTCTCGGATATTGATGATGCTAGAACCTGGCATTAGCACTTCAATGAAGGCCTTGAGTGCTTCTACTGTCTCCTCTTCTTTAGTCCCCCACTTTGAAAAGTCTTGTAGGCAGTCGTCCATGATTGATGGCATGCATTGCTACTCTTGTTTATTGAATGTCTTTACAAATCCCTCCTCAGTGGAGGCACCAAATGAGAGACAGAAGCCCAAAACAGAACCGATGGCCTCTACACCAAGACTATCCACAATAGCCTCATCATGCGAGGTACACAATAGGGGCACCACCTAGCAAGATATGCATCTATGACGCATACATATACACAATCAGACATGCAATGTAAAAAAAATTCAAGATCCGCACCCAAGTGTGGGATGGGGTGGTCAAAAGACAAGATGAGAGGGATGGTGAGTGAGTGAGAATGGGGTTTCTACTTGTGAATGTAGTAAGGAAGAAAATGAGGTAAGGGAAACATGTAGTATGCTCACTTCTCATACCATTGGTGGTGAATCCGCACATCGTAAGATGCAAGTAGCAAGATGATAGGAATATGAGAGGGAGAGAGAAAGTGTGTGTATGGTGGGGAGTCTGCAAACCTCAACATAAGCAAAATGGAAAGAAAAAAGCATAAACCACACTCACAATGAAGTATATCCCATACAACACACGGTATGGCACCAAGATGTAGTGTATCAATTGCTTGCAAATGATGAATATAGTAGGTAGCATAGGGGAGGAGGATGAGAAGGGGACAAGACCGTAGGATGCCTGTTAATGGAGGGATGGGAGTTGATGGCAAGGAATATCATGAGTGTATCCATCATTCTTCTTCTTGAAATCGTTCATTCAATCCTTCATTACAAGTGTGTGGAGATGGTGCTCATTTTGTGCATGGTGATGGTGATGGTGTTGTGGCTATGTGATTAGGGTTCATGCTACATGTGTGTGTGTGTGTGTGTGTGTGTGTGGATATGGGATAGTGTGCATTTGGGATTGTGTGTGTGTCTGTGTTGTGTGTGTGTGTGTATGTAGTGTGTCTATGTTTACAAAAGAGGAGACCTCCTTTTATAGTCCAAGAGAGTGATTAGGGAAGATATTATGAGCAAAAGTAGTTATTACAAAGTAACCTCAGTTAGAGGCATTCCCCCAATGAGAGAGCTTCGTGTGCCTTGCTTATTGACCAATTTTCTCCTAATCGCTTTCATCATGGTGAGCTTTGTCTCCATGTCAAATTCCAAGCTTGAGTCCAAGAGCCTCCTTATAATATTTGAGAGAATATTGACATAATAAGAGGAAAAACAACAACAATGGAGACAAACCTATAAGAAATTATGTGTGTGGAGTTGGATAATAATCATGACTTCTTCCCATGATGTGGACAGATAGGCTCCACCCTTTTGGCCATATCTCTCAAGGTGTAGTTGCAAAAATTATACAAAAACTAGTGGAAGAAAGATCAGCTCAATGCTTATAACTTTTTTGTCGAAAACTTTTTCCAATTCAAAATGAAAAAATAGAGAAAAATACCAGAAAAATATGTGTCCGTCTTTTTCCTTTCAAAAGTCTTTGATGTGGTCCCCTCTTGACTCCATGTGCAAGCCTTGTGTCCACAATTGAATTAGGCTTGAATTCCTCCCTTTCACAATTGACTCTTCACCTGTAGTGACTGTCAGGTAGTGACTATTGGGTAGAATCAACAGTTTAGAAGATCAAATACGTTTTTGTCCTACCTCTCCTTATTTAGAAGATCAAAATGTGTCAAAACCATAGCTATGTACAAAAAGTAAACATAGATTTAATGCATCAAGTCCCTCCTCCTCCGCAAAGCCTTGAAGCCTTGCCATCAAGTGCATACCATGAGAGAGTTGGTCCAAAATTTGAAAATCGGCCCTCAGCATTTGCAAAGAACACCATCAATTCGTAATTTGTAAAGCACTCCAGCAACGATGGTAACCCTCAAACTTCTTATGAGACTTCTTCTTTTTGAGACAAGTCTTTTAGAAAACTTTAAAGTTGAAGGATGTTAGTATAATAACCTTGGTGATAAAAAACAATAGAGCTTATTGATCTACATAAAAGTAAATAATTTTTCCAATAGATAGTGTTTAAATTTGGTAGAAATGAATACCATTTCCATCGTTTCTCTTTCTAGAGTATCCTGTTCACATTAGGTGAAATTTGGATTTGCAAAGGGTCCCTTTAAGGAGTTTGACTTTACCTCTCTCTACCAAAACGGGCGCATGGATAGATTTTTGCAAACAAACTCCAAAGTTGGTAGAGTTTTAACAGTTATAATGTCCACTTCAAGCTCTATCTACTGATTTATAGCATACTTGAAAGGTCGTTGGAGTATTGCACAATTCAAATGGAATTACCAGATACATAAAGGCTCCCAATTGAGTGATGAGTGCAGTTTTGGACCTATCTTTAGGTGCAAGTTTGAGTTGACTGTAGCCACTCTATCCATCTATATTTAACTTTACATTTTGTGGCTTAAAATCACATCTGACATATTATCTCTAAAGGACAACGGAAAAGGATCCTTACTTTTTCGGGCATTTAGCTTCATATAATCCACACATACCCTTAGTTTTTGATTCTTTTCAGGGACTACCAATATAGGAAACATTCAATTCGTGCTTGCAACTTTTGTCATAAACCCACCCAACCTTGGAAATATTATCAATTTCCTCTTTCACTCTCTTAGCATAATTGGGGTTCATCCTATACCTCTTCAATCTAACTGGATTGGCATCTAGCTTTAGTGGTATCCTATGTTGGCACACCTCTCGCTCCATTGTTTTTAGATCCATATGTTCCCAGGAAAATACGTCTTTGTACTTTTGAAACAATGTCTTAGATTTCTTCTTGATCTCTAGATTTAGATGATTGTTGATTTTGATCCTTCTTCTGGGGTTTTCTTCAGAGCCAAGATTAAACTCTTCAACCAATTTCGGGGCATCCTCCCTTATGTTTAGCCATGGATTTAGTTTGTTTATCTATTTGAATACCGACTGCAAAATCATTGAAGGGATTACCTAAATCCAGCAGGTTATTTTGAATTTTAACTTCTTTGGCTACTAGGTTCCCTTGTTCATCATTTTCTTTATTAGTGTCTCGTACCGGTTTGAAATTGAATTTAGCTGGTGCTAGCTTTGGTGGACGATTGTCCAATTGAGTTGTCCTTTCCCTAGAGTTCAGCTAAATGAACTAGTTTGGGTATTGTTTCTTTTATCTCTTGGTCTATTCCTTATCCATTGGCATTGTACTGAGGTCAATCCCTGTGAGTGGATGCAAGCATCTTTTCTATTTTCTTTGTTCCATATTTCTTTCGGTCTTAAAGCCTTCTTCTAGCTTCTAGTGCTGCTTGTTTTTATTTGAATTCTTTTGCCTCCCCCTTGAAAAGTTAATATTTGATTTTCCCCTTGAATCCTTTTGCTAGCTAGCCCCTCATCGGACCTATAATCTCTTCACTTCTTCTTCCAATAATGTAGTGTCTCTAGAGGATTCACTATTACCTTTCGTATGGTGGCACATGAGTGCCCAATAGGGGTTTTTTTGCTTGATTTCTAATAAGAATATACTATAGGGAATATACTATAGGGGATGCCTCAAAATTTGGGGATGCATATACCATATGTAAGGAAAGTGGGGGCCGGGGGGGGGGGGGGGATAATGATGAGAAGGGACTATAAGTTCACTGCCTTTAGGGATTGAGAACTTATTGTTTCTCACTAAAGAATGGTATGAGAGAGAGAGAGAGAGCATCACTTATTTGGGAAATATGTATGCCAACTTTTTATGCACTTGCAAAGGAAATGTGCTTGAGGATCTTCTTGTCCAAGTATATGCACATGAATAAATGGGGAACTAGGTTTTGTGAGTATTGTGGAAATGGCATGGAGATTCTCTTCGCTGCATCAAGTCCATGTAAGTAGGACTCACTATGTAGATTACCACCAACTAGGTAAATGAACATGAGTTAGAAATGTGAACAAAGCACTCTTCATGACACTAGATGTGTTCGCATTTTCTTTTATAATAAAATCCTATAGCAGCTTAGGAGTCTCATGCAAGGGCCACAAAATATATGCTAAGATATCTAGGAATGGACCATTACACAATTGTCTATGGTTCTTGGCATTGCCCTGGTACGAATGTATGCCACTTTTAGAATGTTTCCAAAGACTCAATGGGTTACTAGAAGGATATTATCAGTCAAGGAATGATGAGTTGGTTTCCATGTCATTTGTGAAACTGATAGAGGAAAGAATTAAGTCAAAATTGGTGACTTTTAGCATTGTGCTTGACGCATGCATTCATTCGAGATTATTGAATGAGGGCCAATTTTACATTGAGACCATGATTACAACCATGGGGACCATCTTAAAGGGAGAACACCACTCCCCAAGCCTCCCCCCTAGTTCACAATTGCTGCATTGCTTGCTTCCCTAGTGCACAATCCATCACTCTTTCTGATGAACCCGGAGTCATTCAACTTGCAAATGGACATGTACAACCTGTGACAATGACCACTCTTGACATTCACCCACACCATGCCCAATTGATAGTTGTCCACCATGTACCCTCCCGATGCCATGCTCCATGCTTTTGATTTGCATGCATAGATTAAGGAGTGCATTTAAAGCTGGTTTCGCATGAGAGATGGTGATGGAGATAACAATAGTCTCATGATTGACAACACGATGGAGATTACAATAGAAAAGATTGAAATGAGAGAAGGCCTGAAATACGATGAGCCCATAATATCCAAAGGAAAGGAATCATAGCCACATGTATTTGAAGGGCTCACAAAATGCACAGCAATCGTAGGGGTAGACATAGTGCATATGATGGGGGTGATGATGATGATGAACAAAGAGGTTTTAATAGAAGAGATTGGGGTCCAATGAACTCCTCTTCTTCTTCTCCACAGCAACAAAGTAATAACCCATCATAGTATGGATTACATGGACACACCTTTTCATCTCACGTCCAACACCCCTTCCTAAGTCAAAGAACCAATTTCATGCTAGAACACGTCCCTTCATTGGTGTCTTAATGTGTTTTTTTTTTTTACAAAGACGACATATATACACAACAATGGATGTTTTGATTGCATAAGCATGACCCTAGCATAACAACACTCCAAGGTCTTTTACCAACATATATCCAATTCCCCGTGCCTATGTGTTTGCTTGGCATAGAACATAAATTCTACGGGGCAGGGAACGACTTCCATTTCTTATAATTTTTGGAGAGATCACATGGCCAACTCTCCAACATACTTTTGTATGGCACTTCTGCATGATGTGCACTATGTATTTAGCATTTCCAATCTTTGACCATTGCAAGAAGAAATTTTTAGCTATTCACATTGCTTCTATGTAGCTTGCCTCAAACATTATCCTCTAGCTTGCACAATCGGACAACATCCGTACATGATTATCGAGTCGGTAGCGCAATTTAATTTTTATAGTCTGTTGATGCTTTTTGTACATTTTGAGTTTGTCAATGCTTCTTTAATTTTAGTTCAGGTACATGTTTTCCTCATGCTCAATTTCGGTCATATTCATATCTTTATATCAAATAGACCATACATACTTCTTTGCTCATAGCTGGACTATTCAACTTATGTAATACTCAATGGACTTTGTATATTTTTACTTTATTCCTAGGTGGGCAATGTCAATCTACGTATGCCCTTGTTTGGCAATGCAGTTTATATATTGTAGTCCAATGTTCTCCTCTGCATAACCGTGTTGTAGCACAAAGAAAATTCTTTATCCCATCCAGTCTAAACTGTGCAAAGCACTTATGGTTTTTGCTCACATTTGAGGCCATCACTTTTGCCAAGGGCTTAAGATTATGTCTCCAAGGCATGCTAGCTAGGTGGATTCAATTCTACCGCCTCCTAAAACACGCTTCTGCTATAACACCAGACACTTTGTCAAGGACGAGCTAAGTTCTGGATTGTTTCACATAATTTTGGTTGTTGTTTTTTGTTACCTCTCTCAATGAGAGAGTCATAGCAGAAAAATGTTGCACGCTTATATGATAAGTTGCACGCTACACATAAGATGCACACAAGCATGGGCACAGCATATACAAAGTACTCACTTGAGGAAAGTTCCTCAGTCTAGCATTCTCTCTCTCTCTTTCTTATTTCTCTCAAAGAATAAAGAAATTTTTTAAGAATCTTTTGATACAGGTTTTGCTCGTGAGTCAGCCTGAGCCAAGGTGCTCTAGCTCTCAGCTAGAAATTGGGCAAGACGCCATCCAAATTAGTCTTCATCGGTTCGTTGATTGACCACTAATTTCCATGAGGGCTATGAGCCACACACGTTGACTAAGAGTCATTGTCAGATCTTGGGTAAGACCTAGTGGGTGTTTACTCAATCATCCCATAGGCATTGAGGATTAGAAATTTGATCTATTCCCATTATACTTTCAAGGAAAGAATTCCGCAATCTACCACATGGTAGCGGACAAATTCAACTTTTCAAGTTGATTCCTCTCATTCTATACACAGTTGACTATGTTGGTTATCGTTACGTGCTAGTTGAGCAGACAAAGGGTCTTACCCAAGGGGTTTGATCATGTAGATTATAACCAACGGGTTTGGATTGCGAAGGCAACACCCAGGGTTTCCAGTGCAATGTTGCTTGTTTCTTTACAGGTGGGTACATGCTCTTCTGCATTTGAATACGGATAAGTGAACATTAAGTTCAACTCTCTAGGTACGCATCTATTGATTTGGTGTTATTTCATTTTTTAGTATGTTTTGCTTGGGTTTTTCAAGTCATATAAATACGCTTGAATGTTTCAGAGACATGCCAAGGGCATGTCGAAACAAAGAATTTTGGGTCGTCGTGCCCTTTTTTTTGCATTATGCTGTTATGAATCCACGTGTAGGGTTCGATTTGTCACATGTTGTCACATGGGATACAACATGGTCTAGGACCTCAAGGAGTTTGGTTTAGCCAATGTGGAGCAATGATAATGAGGGACCGTCTCACTCACATCGCGGAGTGTATAGTTTCCTCCACACAAAAGTACAATTTGTGCTTAATGGACTCACAATGGTGCCTAATTCCTAATGATGTGTCGCAACGATGTCCCTAGGTGTTGGTCACATCTGTTTTCTAGAATATTTTCAGCATGACGTATCACGAGCAATTTTAGTGGCCAAAAATTGTCCGATACTTAGAATGACTTGTTAAGTTACAAGTGCTACTAAACAACGTTACCGATGGTTGTTTATGTATATAGCAAGTCTATGAGTTGTTAATGAAAAATTTTCCTTGTTTTGTACCTTGAAGTGATTACTGTTTCACCTTCTATTATGGTTCAGACGTTTCAGCAAAGCTTGAAAATGATTGCAATTGAAAGTATTTAGTTTCTTTTTTGAACTATTTACATTCCTCTTTAATGTGTGCTAGGCGCATCACATTCGCCATACGTATTGGCAAGGATGATCATGGAGATACATGTTCGCATCTGTTTTTGCTAAATCCATGCACACGAGGTGTTGTGGGCCCTAGTGTGTAGAAAAAGATGATTTGAAATGGCATGCGATTCATCAATTTTTTGCTTACGAAGCATTTTTCACTCTATGTGAAGTATCTCTATGAGATTACTTTTGGGTCTACCAATCACCAAGAGAGGTCATGGCTCCGTTTGGGTACTTGCGGATTTTCTAAGTTAACCACGATGGTTACTCTAGACATTGTTGATTCCCAATCATCAGCGAAGACTGTTTGTATACCGTGGGAGAAACACACCTCAGTTGTGTCAGTTATCCAAGGGGATAGGCAAAATACAAAGTGTAATCTTGTGCTAAACGATGTGCAAAGTGCATACATTAGCACCAAGAAATCCAATTAATAAGAATTTATTGCTCTACTTGGAGCTTTCTTACCATTAGATAAAGCATGTTTGCGATTAGGTTTAGTCTCTTCATGTTTAAATCAGGTTCTCAACCTTGAACACTAGTTATGGTGGGGTTGTTTACTGATGAAATTTGAGAACAAGTCAACGACTTATACTTGGTTGATGAGTTATGTTAGCAAGTTACTTTCATGGAAAGTGAAAAGTGGTACTCTTTCAGGTACATCTTTGTTGTGATAACTCGTTTAACACTAGAATGGTAACAGGACACTTTTATGTCCTTGGACACTTTTATGTCCTTGGACACTTTTGTGTCCTGTTAAGTGACCATTTTTCTTGAATTATTTGAAGAGTGTGAAAATTAATTTCTAGGTTCTATATATCCACAAAGTTGCCTTATGAGCTGAAAAAAACTTAGCATTTTTTTTGGAGTATCAATCTCACCATTAACCTTACTCTTGCACAACATTTTTGAACCTAAACCGTGTGAAAAAATGGGTCCTGTTTTTGGCTTCTTTTCAATTTTTGGCAGCTATACCACTCTAAACTTCATGTTTGTGAGGTTTGTATGGCTAGAGGTTAGGCCTTCATAGTTCTCAACATGTTTTGATGCTTGTAGGGAGAGCTAAGTGTTAAAATTGTAAGTTATGACCAATTTACAAGAATTGCATAATCCTGTTTTTTGGCCAAAACTAGCACTTTTATGATTTTTTTGGTGGCTTCCTTGATATCCAAATTCAATTTTTATTGTGTAAGTGTAATGTTTAACATAAAGCTAATCTTCCTTGAGTTTTGAGGGACCTAATATGCTATATAACACAGTATATGATGATGGTTGAGTTTTTTGATTGTTGAAGAATACGATACATTTTAGAGTAGCAAGTATAACTTTCTCAATATTGCTAGTTTCTTAGGCCAATTGTGTGTATTTTGTAGGTAGTAACCATATCTAATCATAGACTACAAACTTGGCTAGATATTGAGTAGTTTCTATGGGTTTCTAGAGGTCATAATGCTAAACCCAGTTTTTTTATGTTTGTTGTATTTAGCACTTTATCATTGCCCCCAAAGTTCCATTTGTAAGAGATCCATTATCCTTTTGACATGCTCCATGGCTCCTTTTGAATCCAAAGGCCCAAAGGGAACTAAGAAAACATGTCTATAGTATCTGTATTGAGAGTGACTATCAAAACTTTGATGATAGGTCCGCAGAATGGCAAAAATGCAACTTTTTTGTACCTATCTTTTTTGCCCAAAAAAAAATTAGTGAGGTAAAAGCAACCATATGTTTTGGTCACCAACCCACTGAAGTTAACGGGGCATTTTATCTCATGTCCTACAAATCCCCACTCTTATTTATATGCAATCAACCCTAAGAAATTGCCGTTTTGGGCAAAATACACTGGTCCATCAACTTTGGAGGCTTGTAGTGACCAAGGGATGAGAAAAATTACAAGTTTCTCATTTTTTCCATATGTAGTAGTTATTGAACTATAAGACCATGAAAGGATTTTTCAAAATGAGTGGATCTACTATGGTTTTGGAATTTTTTCCCAAAACCCTGAAAGGACACTTTTATGTCTTGTTAGGTTACGATTCTAGTGTTAAGCATGCTCATGTGCATTCTAAATGGACTCTACACACTAGATGGTTCCAAAAGGACAACAATGTGCAAAATCATGATGTTCTTCTTGATTTCATTGAACCTCCTACTGTACCGTGTTTTGGTCAAACAAACAGTTGGATCCATGAAGGATACCACTTTGGAAAACATTAGTGTTTTTACGAAGATCCTACCACTTTTGTTTTTGCGGACAAAAACTCTTCTCCAAGGGAGGAGTAATGCCATGTCAAGGGTAGGACTATAGGAGGGCACAACCCTGGCCAAGGGCCGATGGATACACATGTGGTTACAGGGGCTATATATAGCTAAGAGCCAGAGGGCCAAGGTCCTATATATAGGTATGGTTGGGTGGTTATTGGCATGTCTATCTCCCTATTCCCTTTCATATAGACTATCACTCTATCACATCACTTCACCCATATGGTACTCACACAACAATCGGTAACCCCAAATGAAAGCCACTTTTAATCATATTTGCATATGCGGTTCGGGATTTCTAACCACATACCTTCACATACGTTTATGGGCATCTAATAATTGAAATAAAATCACCAAAACAACCCATAAATCATACATAAAAAGCAACATTAAATCACGAAGGCATCTGGTACTCCCCCTTGGTATCACCCCTATACATGTAGGTAAAACCAATTATGGAATGATTAGTAGCTCACATTTCTCAGGTGATAACAAAGAACTAAATACATAGATCATCAAGTTTCATCAAAATTTTCAATTCGCTAAGTAGGTTTGCTCATTCCCTGAATATATATAGTTGCTCTCCAAGGAGCCTGGAGTTAAAAATTTGGATGCGCACAGTGGACAGCAAGCTATTTTTTTACCATATCTCTTAGCTTGTGCATGTTTTTCATATGACACTGAAGATATTGCACCACTCCGCAAAATAGGTATGTATAGCCTTGCGGTGAAAACTGAGGTGTCTATGTCACTTTATAGATTTTCCAACTGCCCAGAGTGTGTCCCAAGTTGAAGTTAGCCCTAGATTTGCAGCTAGAAATAGCTTTCTGCTTTTGGAAACTTTCCTAAAAACATGCTTTTTCTTTTGGTGGTCAGATTTCCAACTTACCATTCAATTTTTACAGAAAAATTGGCCAATTGAATTGTATGCAGCCAACTAATGGAAACCGTAGCTAGACTATGCCGCACCGTAATGTCCTCACATAATTATGACTCTCCCATATTATCCTGGCATATTTACGCTACCGCTTTTTATAAAAAAAATTCTCATAAAATTCTCGTTTGGTCCCGTTTTTGCTGTAGGTGATCATTTTTAAATTCGACGGAGACTAAAATTAATATTTGTATATTTAGATCATCCTAAAACGCACATTGCTTTTCAAAAACACCGAAAAGTATGATAAGCTAAAAATAGCATAAAAAACAAAAAAATATAAAATTGAACCACGGGTTCCCCTCGTCCACTAAAATCAGAAAGCAGACTCCCACTAAATAGCACTTAAAATCATGAAAAGCTAAAAATAGCGTGAAAAGCACTCAAAAAGTAGATTTTTACAAGACGGAACCATAGCTTTCCTAGAACACGTATATCAAGGATCCGACCTTGCTTTTTACAAAAAAGCACCTGAAAGCATAAAAAGCATGAAATTCAAATAGTGGATTTTTCCAAAACTGAACTAAACCTTTGTCTAACCTACTGCAACAAGGAAAAAACCTTGGCTTTTACTTTAGAATCTTCCAATACTGTCAATTAAGCATCTTAAGTAAATTTGGCAAAACATAAATTGAAAGATGATTTTTTCTATTTTTAAAAGAGACCCAAAAGTTAGGGATCTTACATTCTGCCATACTCAAGCTATCCTCACCTTGACATGACATCAGGATAATCTAGTTTCATTACATCATCACGTTCCCAAGTGGTATCTTCCTGAGGATACGTTTTACCATTTAACAAGGTGTTTGATAATGGTCCGATTACGTAGAGTCTTGGTTCTGCTCTGAAGTATTACTTTCCGATATACTTCAAAACTTCCATCGGTAGAGGTAGATAATAGAAAATCACAAGAATATGTTGCGGATCAGATACATACTTCTTGAGTAAGTTGACATGAAAAACATGGTGTACCTTTATGTGAGGTGGTAACAAGAGTCTGTAAGGTTAATCATTATTCACCTCTTTGATTACAAAAGGTCCACAATGTGTAGCATTAATTAGCTCCTTACACTTATCCATTGATAAAGAACTATGTTTGCGTTTTTCTCTCAGAAGTACCATATCGCCCTCTTAAAAAAATTTGGCAAATCATTTTGGATCAGTATAACTCTTGTGTCGATCTTGAGCAGTCTTAATATCTTGTCGTATAGGATTGGTTTGTAGTTTCATTTCATCCAACATTTCTTTGGATGCTTGAACTCGTATGAGAAGGTCTATCCATTTGAGTCGATTAAGACACTCTTGTCCGTAGAATGCTTGAAAAGGAGACATTTCAATTGAGCATTGAAATAAGAAATTATACGCAAATTCAACCAAATAAAAATATCGAGTCGATCTACTCTGCTTGTGCATACAGTAAGCTCTTAATATGTCTTCAATATTTGATTTGTTCTTTGTGCCTGCTTTCAGTTTGAGGATGATAAGAAGTACTAAAGGCTTATTAGGTTGCTGTAGCTTTTTTGGCTTGCTAAGGTCTGAGAATCCATATGGGTGACGGTTGTTTATCTCTAGCTTTTAGACATGTGTCTCTCAAGAAGCCTTAAAAGTTTTGAAGGAAAAGACATCATGTCCTTTCAAATGCTATATCTCAAAGCATTCATTGTTTGCTGAAAAAGGCTTTAGAGAACAATATAATTAAAATTGTATTTATAGGACAATGTGATGTGAAGTATTGATTCAATTTTTTAAAATATATGATTTGGAGAGAGTCCTTTCGTTAAGGACTTCATAAAGATTCATCCTATTCAATTGTTTTATTATTTTCTATGCTTATTGAATCTATTTTTTTCTATGACGGCATTAAAATATTCTTTTGTTTTAGTTTTTCAATGTATCTTTTTATTTTATTGTTTTTCTTTTATATAATATTTTAAATAATTTTGATTTCAAATGATAATGTGGAATGATACTCCTCTAATTTGTGGAAACTCCAAAATACCGTCAAATTTCAAATACCCTTGTATCTATTTTGGTTTGATTGTTCAAGATTTTGGAATCTTTATTCTTTTATGACAATTGAGATCTGTTTTTGAGTGCATAGCATGTGATTTTTCACAAATTACCTCGCAAAAGAAGGTAATTATGTCTAGAAATAAGGAAGCCATTCATCTCCAAAGCAGCTCAAATTCCATTTCTAGCATCGTGTATAGATAGACAATCACTCTTCTTATGAAAAGATACAAATTGTTTTATCTTTGGAATTATTTAATCTCACAAGAGGTATTTTAGAATTTTGGTAAATTTGAAGGGCATTCTAGGGATTTATGACAAAGTATTGGGGTTATTCTTAAAAAAATTTGAAATTTGAGGGGTATGTTTAGAATGTCCACAAATTAGAGAGATATTTTGGTAAATCATTTGTTCCATGTGACTTTAGACACTCATTGAAACTTACTCTCCATAATCTTATCCCCCCTTAAGTTAGCAGGACTTCCTACTTCCTCATCTTGTTTCAAAAAAACATAATATTTTATTGTGATACCACATATTTTCAAATACTTGGGTCACTTTTAACTTTTCTCTCACAAAGAAATCGATTATTATGAAATTCTTCTCAATAGCCTTATGTAGGCCATAGTGAATTTTCACCTTGTTTTCTTTCTTTTTTGGCTTGCTAAAGGTCTTAGTAAGGAAATGGTGAAGGTGGTTCAATTTTCATTGTTAGATAAGTGTCCCTAAATAGAAATAAATCATGACCTTTTTAAATGTTATTTTCCAATGCTACATTCACTTCTGAAGATTTTTGTCATGCTAGCTTGAAAAGTGATGTGGGTAAGGGGCCCTTGTAAAGCCCAGTTTGGTGTTCAAATGAATGTGTCTTTGTGTGATGCTCTTGCTCGTGTTGAGGAGGGCTGCTTTTGTAAATTTTTTGTTTTATTAACTTTACACACTCACAGTCTCTGAGTTTTGGAAAAAAACAAGTTTTCTAGCATGCTTCAAAAAAGCTTTAGAGCTCAATAAAGGATTAAACAATATATTCGGAGTAGTTTGATCCCATATTTTGAGGTATTGATAAAGGTTTCTTTCATCTAAGGACTTCATATAGAATCATTTCACTAAATTGTCACCACAAGAGGTCCTTCAATGTAGCGATGTTCGTAGTGCGACGCTCAAATGGGAAAACGCTCGGCGTCGCTATATAACAAAGACTATAGAGACGCTCATAGAGACGCCTATAGCGACGGCACCAGCATGACATCCAGGGCCCAAGAAGCTTTAGAAATCACCATCCTTGCGAACTCCTTACTTGATATGTTTGCAAAATATGGCATGCTTGCAAAAGCACGAGAGATATTCAAGAGGCTTCCGTTCAAGGAAAATGTAGTCTCTTGGAACTCATTGTCCTGCAGGATACAACCAACATAGGCTTCCGTTCAAGGAATATGTTGGCTCTTGGAATTTATGGATTGCAGGATACACCTAGCATGAGCTTTGTGATGAAGGTATGATTCTTTGATATGTTTCAAAAAGATGTGCAACATTGGCATGACACCAGATGTGTTCACTTTTTCTTTTATAACAAAATCCTATAGCAGCTTAGGAGCCTCATGCAAGGGCCACGAAATACATGCTAACATAGATAGGGATGGGCCTTTGCGCATTGGTGTATGGTTCTTGGCATTGCCTTGGTAGGAATGTATGCCATGCTTCCGAAACCTCAATGGGTTACTAGAAGGATATTATCAGTCAAGGAAGGATGAGTTGATGCCATGTCATTTGTGAAGCTGATACAGGAAAGCATTAAGTCAAATTTGGTGACTTTTAGCATTGTGCTTGACGCATGCATCCATTCAGGATTATTGAATGAGGGAAAATTTTACATTGAGACCATGATTACAACCATGGGGACCATCTTAAAGCGAGAACACCACTCCCCAAGCCTCCCCCCTAATTCCCAATTGTTGCATCGCTTGCTCGTCCCTAGTGCACAATCCACTACTCTCTCTGATGAACACGGAGTCATTCAACTTGCAAATGGACATGTACAACCTGTGGACGATGACCACCTTTGATATCCACCCTACACCATGCCCAATTGATAGTTGTCCACCATGTACCCTCTCGGTGCCATGCTCCATGCTTTTGATTTGCATGCATAGATTAACGAGTGCATTTAAAGCTGGTGTCGCATGAGACTAGATGGTGATGGAGATCACAATAGTCTCATGATTGACAAGAGGTTGGAGATTACGGTAGACAAGATTGACATGAGATAAGGACTGAAATACAATGAGCCCATGATATCCAAAGGAGGAATATAGAAGGAATCATAGCCACATGTATTTGAAGGAATCACAAAGAGCACGGAAATCGCAGGGGTAGACATAGCACATATGATGGGGGTGATGATGATGATGAACAAAGAGGTTGTAGTAAAAGAGATTGCGGTGCAAGAAATAGTGAAAGATGGGAGTGGGTGTGGCATTTTCTATGATGAGGGGGACCACTCCCTACCCTTGTGTTTGGTGGAGTGTGCTCAAATCTCTCTCCTCTGTAGGACTAACTTCTTCTCATGGGGTGCAATGAACTCCTCTTCTTCTCCTCTGCAGCAACAAAGTAATAACCCATCATAGTATGGATTACATCGACACACCTTTTCATCTCATGTCCAACACCCCTTCCTAAGTCCAAGAACCAATTGCATGCTAGAACACGTCCCTTCATTGGTGTCTTAATGTATGTTTTGTGTTTCACAAAGAGGACATATATTCACAATAGTGGACATTTTGATTCCACAAGCACGACCCTAGCTCAACAACACCACAAGGTCTTTTATCTACATCCAATTCCCGGTGCCTATCTGTTTGCTTGGCATAGAACCTAAACTCTACAGGGCAGGACACGGCTTCCATTTATTATAATTTTTGGAGAGACCACATGCTCAACTCTCCAACATACTTTTGTATGGCACTTCTACATGATGTGCACTTCTGCATTTTCAGTCTGTGACCATTGCAAGAAGAAATGTTTAACTATTCACATTGCTTCTATGTAGCTTGACTCAAACATTATCCTCTAGCTTGCACAATCGGAAAACACCCGTACATGATTATCAAGTCGGTAGCGCAATTTAATTTTTATAGTCTGTTGATGCTTTTTGTACGTTTTGAGTTTGTCAATGCTTCTTTAAGTTTAGTTTAGGTACATGTTTTCCTTATGCTCAATTTCGGTGATCATCATATCGCTATATCAAATAGACCATACATACTTCTTTTCTCATAGCTAGACTATTGATCTTATGTAATGGAATACTCAATGGACTTTGTACATGTTTACTTTATTCCTAGGTGGGCAATGTCAATCTATGTATGTCCTTGTTTGGTAATGCATCTTATATATTGTAGGCCAATGTTCTTTTCTACATAACCGTGTTGTAGCACAAATACAATTCTTTATCCCGTCCTTTTCCTCCTCATATATGTTTTGCAGTAGGTTTTGTGATTGATAGCTAGCCAAGACCCTCCAACGATGACAACACATAACTCTCTCTCTCTCTCTCTCTCTCTCTCTCTCTCTCTCTGTGTGTGTGTGTGTGTGTGTGTGTGTGTGTGTAAAGGTTTTGTGAAAGTGAGCAACGTCGCCCGTGCACCGGCATGAGTTGAGGATACTACAGAGTGAACTTCACCTGTGTCACACTAAGTAGAAGATGAGGACAAAAAAATGGCACTGCCCCTTCAATGCGGGCTCCCGCACCAAGGGCTGCCTTCACCTCGCCCGAGCTTGAGTAGGACCCCACCCAACTTTGCCAGTGTGTGCTTGCAGCTCGCAACCACAACTACCTTGCCAGTGCTAACCCTCGTGATCCCGCGTTAACTTACAAGTTAGCAGGACTTAGTGCCTCTTGACCTTGGTATGTTCTATAGCAATGCTCACCAAACAAGCCGACTAGTTGGTGGCAAAAGGGATACAACAAACGGGGAAGATAGGGTTTTTCAAGAAGGATTTGTGTGTTGGTGGGAAATAGTTTCGAAGGCCCGCACTGCTAATTTGTACTCAAATTCTTAGATTTTGTTTCTTTAGTAAGATCTGCAAGGCCAAGAACTGCGTTGTTCTTTGGCTAGATTCTTAGAGATTATACAACAAAGTAAGGAGTTAATATTTGTGGTAGGTATAGGTAAAAACTCTAAGGATTGGCTTAGGGTGACTCTTACCATCCGCTCGAGCCTTAGTGTGTAAAGGATTGAGCTTTTGGTTCTAAGTAGGGTCTAATGTAACCACTTGCCCCTCAAGGCTAAGCATGAACTTGAGGCTCTTTTGTATTTTTCTTGGTGACATTATGGTGTAGTACAGCCACTCACAATTATGAGTTTTGCCAAAAAAAAAAAAAAAGATGAAGCGAATGCTAAGTTTGAGGTATGTGTGCAACCATGGGCAAAGTTTCCATACAAGCGAACGCACGTTTTTCCAAAGGATCTTTAAGGTACCCCCACACGGAAGCGGGTAATTTTTTAGATCAAGGAATTTGACCACACCATGTGGTGGTCACACGTGAAGAGGGAGGTAATTGTTATTTTGGAAGGGGGGGTTGAGCATTTGCACCTCAAAGAGGTGTAGTTGACTCACCCCACTGCTGTAAGAATTTATGAATCTTTTTAGGAGTTTGTAAAAGTGCATAGAAAAATGTGAACTTCTTCTAGTTTTTCCATGTCCTCGACTCTCTTCCCCATGTGTAGCTTTCATTTTCCTCAACCCCAAAGCATGGAAGAAAATGAATAAACTAATTTTTTATTCTTCAACTTTAAGCTTTGCGTTTTCTTTCAAATTTTAAATCTTTAACAAGAAGATTTGGCTTGCACCTTTTTGGACGTCCTTGTCTTAGGCTACCTTCTTTTTGTTTGAGTAAAAAACTCTACACACACATACATTTTCTCCCTCTCAAATGTTTTTTATTGTGAAAACAATCCAAGGTGTGGTTGTGTCCACTTTTTAGAGCGAGCGGTAGGTCAAGTGCCTTGGTGACTACAAGGGGTAATTAAGGTTTTCTCTATTACAACTAACCCCCTCTCGTGTGGGAGCCCTGTAAGTTAGAAAGCCCATGTGAGTCTGGTCAAAATTTGAAGGTAGCGCTATATTTGCAGCTAGAAATAGCTTTCTGCTTTTGGAAACTTTCCTAAAAACATGCTTTTTCTTTTGGTGATCAGATTTTCAACTTACCATTCAATTTTTACAAAAAAATTGGCCAATGGAGTAGTATCCGTTCAACTAATGGAAACCATAGCTAGACTATGCCGCACCGTAATGTCCTCACATAATTATGACTCTCCCATTCTATCCTAGCATATTTACGCTACCGCTTTTTATAAAAATTATTCTCATAAAATTCTCGTTTAGTCCCGTTTTTGCTGTAGGTGATCATTTTTAAATTCGACGGAGACTAAAATTAATATTTGTATATTTAGATCATCCTAAAACGCACATTGCTTTTCAAAAACACCGAAAAGTATGATAAGATAAAAATAGCATAAAAAACAAAAAAATATAAAATTGAACCACGGGTTCCCCTCGTCCACTAAATCAGAAAGCGGACTCCCACTAAATAGCACTTAAACTCATGAAAAGTTAAAAATAGCGTGAAAAGCACTCAAAAAGTATATTTTTACAAGACGGAACCATAGCTTTCCTAGAACACGTATATCAAGGATCCGACCTTGCTTTTTACAAAAAAGCACCTGAAAGCATAAAAAGCATGAAATTCAAATAGTGGATTTTTCCAAAACTGAACTAAACGTTTGTCTAACCTACTGGAACAAGGAAAAAACCTTGGCTTTTACTTTAGAATGTTAAGCATCTTAAGTAAATTTGGCAAAACATAATTTGAAAGATGATTTTTTCTATTTTTAAAAGAGACCCAAAAGTTAGGGATCTTACATTCTGCCATACTTGAAAAATTCAAGCTATCCTTACCTTTACATGACATCAGGATAATCTAGTTTCATTACATCATCACGTTCCCAAGTGGTATCTTCCTGAGGATACGTTTTACCATTTAACAAGGTGTTTGATAATGGTCCGATTACGTAGAGTCTTGGTTCTGCTCTGAAGTATTACTTTCCGATATACTTCAAAACTTCCATCGGTAGAGGTAGATAATAGAAAATCACAAGAATATGTTGCGGATCAGATACATACTTCTTGAGTAAGTTGACATGAAAAACATGTTGTACCTTTATGTGAGGTGGTAACAAGAGTCTGTAAGGTTAATCATTATTCACCTCTTTGATTACAAAAGGTCCACAATGTGTAGCATTAATTAGCTCCTTACACTTATCCATTGATAAAGAACTATGTTTGCGTTTTTCTCTCAGAAGTACCATATCGCCCTCTTAAAAAAATTTGGCAAATCATTTTGGATCAGTATAACTCTTGTGTCGATCTTGAGCAATCTTAATATCTTGTCATATAGGATTGGTTTGTAGTTTCATTTCATCCAACATTTCTTTGGATGCTTGAACTCGTATGAGAAGGTCTATCCATTTGAGTGGATTAAGACACTCTTGTCCGTAGAATGCTTGAAAAGGAGACATTTCAATTGAGCATTGAAATAAGAAATTATACGCAAATTCAACCAAATAAAAATATTGAGTCGATCTACTCTGCTCGTGCATACAGTAAGCTCTTAATATGTCTTCAATATTTGATTTGTTCTTTGTGCCTGCTTTCAGTTTGAGGATGATAAGAAGTACTAAAGGCTTATTAGGTTGCTGTAGCTTTTTTGGCTTGCTAAGGTCTTAGTATCCATATGGGTGACGGTTGTTTATCTCTAGCTTTTAGACATATGTCTCTCAAGAAGCCTTAAAAGTTTTGAAGGAAAAGACATCATGTCCTTTCAAATGCTATATTTCAAAGCATTCATTGTTTGCTGAAAAAGGCTTTAGAGAACAATATAATTAAAATTGTATTTATAGGATAATGTGATGTGAAGTATTGATTCAATTTTTTAAAATATATGATTTGGAGAGAGTCCTTTCATTAAGGACCTTATAAAGATTCATCCTATTCAATTGTTTTATTATTTTCTATGCTTATTGAATCTATTTTTTTCTATGACGGCATTAAAATATTCTTTTGTTTTAGTTTTTCAATGTATCTTTTTATTTTATTTTTTTTCTTTTATATAATATTTTAAATAATTTTGATTTCAAATGATAATGTGGAATGATACTCCTCTAATTTGTGGAAACTCCAAAATACCCTCAAATTTCAAATACCCTTGTATCTATTTTGGTTAGATTGTTCAAGATTTTGGAATCTTTATTCTTTTTTGACAATTGAGATCTCTTTTTGAGTGCATAGCATGTGATTTTTCACAAATTACCTCGCAAAAGAAGGCAATTATGTCTAGAAATAAGGAAGCCATTCATCTCCAAAGCAGCTCAAATTCCATTTCTAGTATCTTGTATAGATAGACAATCACTCTTCTTATGAAAAGCTACAAATTGTTTTATCTTTGGAATTATTTAATCTCACAAGAGGTATTTTAGAATTTTGGAAAATTTGAAGGGCATTCTAGGGATTTATGACAAAGTATTGGGGGTATTCTTAAATTTTTTTGAAATTTGAGGGGTATGTTTAGAATGTCCACAAATTAGAGAGATATTTTGGTAAATCATTTGCTCCATGTGACTTTAGACACTCATTGAAACTTACTCTCCATAATCTTATCCCCCCTTAACTTAGCAGGACTTCGTGCTTCCTCATCTTGTTTCAAAAAAACATAATATTTTATTGTGATACCACATATTTTCAAATACTTGGGTCACTTTTAACTTTTCTCTCACAAAGAAATCGATTATTATGAAATTCTTCTCAATAGCCTTATGTAGATGTAGGCCATAGTGAATTTTCACCTTGTTTTCTTTCTTTTTTGGCTTGCTAAAGGTCTTAGTAAGGAAAGGGTGAAGGTGGTTCAATTTTCATTGTTAGATAAGTGTCCCTAAATAGAAATAAATCCTGACCTTTTTAAATGTTATTTTCCAATGCTACATTCACTTCTGAAGATTTTTTGCATGCTAGCTTGAAAAGTGATGTGGGTAAGGGGCCCTTGTAAAGCCCCGTTTGGTGTCCAAATAAATGTGTCATTGTTTGATGCCCTTGCTCGTGTTGAGCAGGTTGTTGTTGTAAATTTTTTGTTTTATTAATTTTACACACTGAGAGTCTCTGAGTTTTGGAAAAAAACAAGTTTTCTAGCATGCTTGAAAAAAACTTTAGAGCTCAATAACGTATTAAACAATATATTCATAGTAGTTTGATCCCATATTGTGAGATATTGATAAAGGTTTCTTTCATCTAAGGACTTCATATAGAATCATTTCACTAAATTGTCACTACAAGAGGTCCTTCAATGTAGCGATGCTCGTAGTGCGACGCTCAAATCGGAAAACGCCCGGCGTCGCTATATAACAAAGACTATAGAGACGCTCATAGAGACGCCTATAGCGACGGCACCAGCATGACATCCAAGGCCCAAGAAGCATTAGAAATCACCATCCTTGCAAACTCCTTACTTGATATGTTTGCAAAATATGGCATGCTTGCAAAAGCACGAGAGATATTGAAGAGGCTTCCGTTCAAGGAAAATGTGGTCTCTTGGAACTCATTCTTCTGCAGGATACAACCAAAATAGGATTCCGATCAAGGAATATGTTGGCTCTTGGAATTCATTGATTGCAGGATACACCTAGCATGAGCTTTGTGATGAAGGTATGAATCTTTGATATGTTTCAAGAAGATGTGCAACATTGGCATGACACGAGATATGTGCACTTTTTCTTTTATAAGAAAATCCTATAGCAGCTTAGGAGCCTCATGCAAGGGCCACAAAATACATGCTAACATAGCTAGGGATGGGCCATTGTGCATTGGTCTATGGTTCTTGGCATTTCCTTGGTAGGAATGTATGCCATGCTTCCGAAACCTCAATGGGTTACTAGAAGGATATTATCAGTCAAGGAAGGATGAGTTGATGCCATGTCATTTGTGAAGCTGATACAGGAAAGCATTAAGTCAAATTTGGTGACTTTTAGCATTGTGCTTGACGCATGCATTCATTCGGGATTATTGAATGAGGGAAAATTTTACATTGAGACCATGATTACAACCATGGGGACCATCTTAAAGCGAGAACACCACTCCCCAAGCCTCCCCCCTAATTCCCAATTGTTGCATCGCTTGCTCGTCCCTAGTGCACAATCCACTACTCTCTCTGATGAACACGGAGTCATTCAACTTGCAAATGGACATGTACAACCTGTGGACGATGACCACCTTTGATATCCACCCTACACCATGCCCAATTGATAGTTGTCCACCATGTACCCTCTCGGTGCCATGCTCCATGCTTTTGATTTGCATGCATAGATTAACGAGTGCATTTAAAGCTGGTGTCGCATGAGACTAGATGGTGATGGAGATCACAATAGTCTCATGATTGACAAGAGGATGGAGATTACGGTAGACAAGATTGACATGAGATAAGGCCTGAAATACAATGAGCCCATGATATCCAAAGGAGGAATATAGAAGGAATCATAGCCACATGTATTTGAAGGAATCACAAAGAGCACGGAAATCGCAGGGGTAGACATAGCACATATGATGGGGGTGATGATGATGATGAACAAAGAGGTTGTAGTAAAAGAGATTGCGGTGCAAGAAATAGTGAAAGATGGGAGTGGGTGTGGCATTTTCTATGATGAGGGGAACCACTCCCTACCCTTGTGTTTGGTGGAGTGTGCTCAAATCTCTCTCCTCTGTAGGAGTAACTTCTTCTCATGGGGTGCAATGAACTCCTCTTCTTCTCCTCTGTAGCAACAAAGTAATAACCCATCATAGTATGGATTACATCGACACACCTTTTCATCTCATGTCCAACACCCCTTCCTAAGTCCAAGAACCAATTGCATGCTAGAACACGTCCCTTCATTGGTGTCTTAATGTATGTTTTGTGTTTCACAAAGAGGACATATATTCACAATAGTGTACATTTTGATTCCACAAGCACGACCCTAGCTCAACAACACCGCAAGGTCTTTTATCTACATCCAATTCCCCGTGCCTATGTGTTTGCTTGGCATAGAACCTAAACTCTACAGGGCAGGACACGGCTTCCATTTCTTCTAATTTTTGGAGAGACCACATGCTCAACTCTCCAACATACTTTTGTATGGCACTTCTACATGATGTGCACTTTTGCATTTTCAGTCTGTGACCATTGCAAGAAGAAATGTTTAACTATTCACATTGCCTCTATGTAGCTTGAATCAAACATTATCCTCTAGCTTGCACAATCGGACAACAGCCGTACATGATTATCAAGTCGGTAGCGCAATTTAATTTTTATAGTCTGTTGATGCTTTTTGTACGTTTTCAGTTTGTCAATGCTTCTTTAAGTTTAGTTTAGGTACATGTTTTCCTCATGCTCAATTTCGGTGATCATCATATCGCTATATCAAATAGACCATACATACTTCTTTTCTCATAGCTAGACTATTGATCTTATGTAATGCAATACTCAATGGACTTTGTACATGTTTACTTTATTCCAGGTGGGCAATGTCAATCTATGTATGTCCTTGTTTGGTAATGTATCTTATATATTGTAGGCCAATGTTCTTTTCTACATAACCATGTTGTAGCACAAATACAATTCTTTATCCCGTCATTTACCTCCTCATATATGTTTTGCAGCAGGTTTTTTGATCGATATCTAGCCAAGACCCTCCAATGATGACAACACATAACTCTGTGTGTGTGTGTGTGTGTGTGTGTGTGAAGATTTTGTGGAAGTCAGCAACGTCTCCCGTGCACCGGCATGAGTTGAGGATACTACAGAGTGAACTTCACCTATGTCACACTAAGTAGAAGATGAGGACGAAAAAACAGCAGTGCCCCTTCAATTCGGGCTCGCGGACCAAGGGCTGCCTTCACCTCACCCGAGCTTGAGTAGGACCCCACCCAACTTTGCCAGTGTGTGCTTGCAACTCGCAACCGCGACTACCCTGCCAGTGCTAACCCTCGTGATCCTACGTTAACTTACAAGTTAGCAAGACTTAGTGCCTCGTGACCTTGTTATGTTCTCTAACAATGCTCACCAAACAAGCCGACTAGTTGGTGGGAAAAGGGATACAAAGAAGGGGAAGATAGGGTTTTTCAAGAAGGATTGTGCATTGGTGGGAAATAGTTTCGAAGTCCCACACTGCTAATTTGTACTCAAATTCTTAGATTTTGTTTCTTTAGTAAGATCTACAAGGCCAAGAACTGCGGTGTTCTGTGGCTAGATTCTTAGAGATTATACAACAAAGTAAGGAGTTAATATTTGTGGTAGGTATAGGAAAAAACTCCAAGGATTAGCTTAGGGTGACTCTCACCATCCGCTCGAGCCTTAGTGTGTAAAGGATTGAGCTTTTGGTTCTAATTACGGTCTAATGTAACCACTTGCCCCTCAAGGCTAGGCATGAACTTGAGGCTCTTTTGTATTTTTCTTGGTGACATTATAGTATAGTACAGTCACTCACAATTGTGAGTTTTGCCAAAAAAAAAAAAAAAGATGAAGCGAATGTTAAGTTTGAGGTATGCGTGCAACCATGGGCAAAGTTTCCATACAAGCGAACGCATGTTTTTTCAAAGAATCTTTAAGGTACCCCCACACGAAAGGGGGTAATTTGTTAGATCAAGGAATTTAACCACACCATGTGGTGGTCACACGTGAAGAGTGAGGTAATTGTTTTTTTGGAAGGGGGGGGTTGAGCAACTGCATCTCAAAGAGGTGTAGTTGGCTCTTCCCACTGCTGTAAGAATTCATGAATCTTTTTGGGACTTTGTAAAAGTGCATAGAAAAATGTGAACTTCTTCTAGTTTTTCCATGTCCTGGACTCTCTTCACCATGTGTAGCTTTCATTTTCCTCGACCCCAAAGCATGGAAGAAAATGAGTAAACTAATTTTTTATTCTTCAACTTTAATAACTTTAAGCCTTGCCTTTTCTTTCCAATTTTCAATTTTAAATCTTTAACAAGGAGATTTGGCTTGCACCTTTTTGGATGTCCTTGTCTTAGGCCTACCTTCTTTTTGTTTGAGTGAAAAACTCTACACACACATACATTTTCTCCCACTTAAATATTTTTATTGTGAAAACAATACAAGGTGTGGTTGTGTCCACTTTTTAGAGCGAGTGGTAAGTCAAGTACCTTGGTGATTGCAAGGGGTAATTAAGATTTTCTCTGTTACCTGTGTCACACTAAGTAGAAGATGAGGACAAAAAAATAGCAATGCCCTTTCAATGCGGGCTTACAGACCAAGGGCTGCCTTCACCTCGCCCGAGCTTGAGTAGGACCCCACCCAACTTTGCCAGTGTGTGCTTGCAGCTCGCAACCACGACTGCCTTGCCAGTGCTAACCCTCGTGATCCCGCGTTAACTTACAAGTTAGCAAGACTTAGTGCCTCCTGACCTTGTTATGTTCTATAGCAATGCTCACCAAACAAGCCGACTAGTTGGTGGGAAAAGGGATACAAAGAACAGGGAAGATAGGGTTTTTCAGGAAGAATTTGTGTGTTGGTGGAAAATAGTTTCGACGTCCCGCACTGCTAATTTGTACTCAAATTCTTAGATTTTGTTTCTTTAGTAAGATCTGCAAGGCCAAGAACTGCGCTATTCTTTGGCTAGATTCTTAGAGATTACACAACAAAGTAAGGAGTTAATATTTGTGGTAGGTATAGGGAAAAACTCTAAGGATTGGCTTAGGGTGACTCTCACCATCCGCTAGAGCCTTACTGTGTAAAGGATTTAGCTTTTGGTTGTAAGTAGGGTCTAATGTAACCACTTGCCCCTAGCTTTTGGTTGTAAGTAGGGTCTAATGTAACCACTTGCCCCTCAAGGATAGGCATGAACTTGAGGCTCTTTTGTATTTTTCTTGGTCACATTATAGTATAGTACAGTCACTCACAATTGTGAGTTTTACCCAAAAAAAAAAAAAAGATGAAGCGAATGCTAAGTTTGAGGTATGTGTGCAACAATGGGCAAAGTTTCCATACAAGCGAACGCACGTTTTTTCAAAGGATCTTTAAGGTACCCCGACACGGGAGGGGGTAATTTGTTAGATCAAGAAATTTCACCACACCAGGTGGTGGTCACACGTGAAGAGGGAGGTAATTGTTATTTTGGAAGGGGGGGGGTTGAGCAACTGCACCTCAAAGAGGTGTAGTTGGTTCAAAGACGTGTAGTTGGCTCACCCCACTGCTGTAAGAATTTATGAATCTTTTTGGGAGTTTGTAAAAGTGCATAGAAAAATGTGAACTTCTTCTAGTTTTTTCATGTCCTCGACTCTCTTCCCCATGTGTAGCTTTCATTTTCCTCAACCCCAAAGCATGGAAGAAAATGAATAAACTAATTTTTTATTCTTCAACTTTAAGCCTTGCGTTTTCTTTCCAATTTTAAATCTTTAACAAGAAGATTTGGCTTGCACCTTTTTGGACGTCCTTGTCTTAGGTTACCTTCTTTTTGTTTGAGTGAAAAACTCTAAGACACATACATTTTCTCCCTCTCAAATTTTTTTTATTGTGAAAACAATCCAAGGTGTGGTTGTGTCCACTTTTTAGAGCGAGCGGTAGGTCAAGTGCCTTGGTGACTACAAGGGGTAATTAAGGTTTTCTCTATTACAACTAACCCCCTCTTGTGTGGGAGCCCTGTAAGTTAGAAAGCCCATGTGAGTCTGGTCAAAATTTGAAGGTAGCGCTAGATTTGCAGCTAGAAATAGCTTCCTGCTTTTGGAAACTTTCCTAAAAACATGCTTTTTCTTTTGGTGGTCATATTTTCAACTTACCATTCAATTTTTACAAAAAAATTGGCCAATTGAGTAGTATCCGTTCAACTAATGGAAACCGTAGCTAGACTATGCCGCACCGTAATGTCCTCACATAATTATGACTCTTCCATTCTATCCTAGCATATTTACGCTATCGCTTTTTATAAAAATTATTCTCATAAAATTCTCGTTTAGTTCCATTTTTGCTCTAGGTGATCATTTTTAAATTCGACGGAGACTAAAATTAATATTTGTATATTTGATCATCCTAAAACGCACATTGCTTTTTAAAAAACACCGAAAAGTATGATAAACTAAAAATAGCATAAAAAACAAAAAAAATATAAAATTGAACAACGGGCTCCCTTCGTCCACTAGAATAAGGAAGCGGACTCCCACTAAAAAACACTTAAAATCATGAAAAGCTAAAAATAGCGTGAAAAGAATTCAAAAAGTAGATTTTTACAAGACGGAACAATAGCTTTCCTAGAACACGTAAATCAAGGATCCGACCTTGCTTTTACAAAAAAGCACCTGAAAGCATAAAAAGCATGAAAAAGTTAAAAATAATGGATTTTTTCAAAACTGAACTAAACGTCTGTTTAACCTATTGGAACATGGAAACAACCTTGCTTTTTACTTTAGAATCTTTCAATACTGTCAATTAAGCATCTTAAGTAAATTTGGCAAAACATAATTTGAAAGATGATTTTTTCTATTTTTAAAAGAGACCCAAAAGTTAGGGATCTTACATTCTGCCATACTTGAAAAATTCAAGCTATCCTTACCTTGACATGACATCAGGATAATCTAGTTTCATTACATCATCACGTTCCCAAGTGGTATCTTCCTGAGGATACGTTTTACCATTTAACAAGGTGTTTGATAATGGTCCGATTACGTAGAGTCTTGGTTCTGCTCTGAAGTATTACTTTCCGATATAATTCAAAACTTCCATCGGTAGAGGTAGATAATAGAAAATCACAAGAATATGTTGTGGATCAGATACATACTTCAGTAAGTTGACGTGAAAAACATGTTGTACCTTTATGTGAGGTGGTAACAAGAGTCTGTAAGGTTAATCATTATTCACCTCTTTGATTACAAAAGGTCCACAATGTGTAGCATTAATTAGCTCCTTACACTTATCCATTGATAAAGAACTATGTTTGCGTTTTACTCTCAGAAGTACCATATCGCCCTCTTAAAAAAATTTGGCAAATCATTTTGGATCAGTATAACTCTTGTGTCGATCTTGAGCAGTCTTAATATCTTGCCGTATAGGATTGGTTTGTAGTTGCATTTCATCCAACATTTCTTTGGATGCTTGAACTCGTATGAGAAGGTCTATCCATTTGAGTGGATTAAGACACTCTTGTCCGTAGAATGCTTGAAAAGGAGACATTTCAATTGAGCATTGAAATGAGAACTTATACGCAAATTCAACCAAATAAAAATATCGAGTCGATCTACTCTGCTTGTGCATATCGTAAGCTCTTAATATCTCTTCAATATTTGATTTGTTCTTTGTGCCTGCTTTCAGTTTGAGGATGATAAGAAGTACTAAAGGCTTATTGGATTCCTGTAGCTTTTTTGGCTTGCTAAGGTTTTAGTATCCATATGGGTGACGTTTGCTTATCTCTAGCTTTTAGACATGTGTCTCTCAAGAAGCCTTAAAAGTTTTGAAGGAAAAGACATCATGTCCTTTCAACTGCTATATCTCAAAGCATTCATTGTTTGCTGAAAAAGGCTTTAGAGAACAATATAATTAAAATTGTATTTATAGGACAATGTGATGTGAAGTATTGATTCAATTTTTTAAAATATATGATTTGGAGAGAGTCCTTTCGTTAAGGACTTCATAAAGATTCATCCTATTCAATTGTTTTATTATTTTCTATGCTTATTGAATCTATTTTTTTCTATGACGGCATTAAAATATTCATTTGTTTTAGTTTTTCAATGTATCTTTTTATTTTATTGTTTTTCTTTTATATAATATTTTAAATAATTTTGATTTCAAATGATAATGTGGAATGATACTCCTCTAATTTGTGGAAACTCCAAAATACCGTCAAATTTCAAATACCCTTGTATCTATTTTGGTTTGATTGTTCAAGATTTTGGAATCTTTATTCCTTTTTGACAATTGAGATCTGTTTCTGAGTGCTTAGCATGTTATTTTTCACAAATTACCTCGCAAAAAGAAGGCAATTATGTCTAGAAATAAGGAAGCCATTCATCTCCAAAGTAGCTCAAATTCCATTTCTTGCATCTTGTATAGATAGACAATCACTCTTCTTATGAAAAGATACAAATTGTTTTATCTTTGGAATTATTTAATCTCACAAGAGGTATTGTAGAATTTTGGTAAATTTGAAGGGCATTCTAGGGATTTATGACAAAGTATTGGGGTTATTCTTGATTTTTTTTGAAATTTAAGGGATATGTTTAGAATGTCCACAAATTAGAGAGATATTTTGGTAAATCATTTGTTCCATGTGACTTTAGACACTCATTGAAACTTACTCTCCATAATCTTATCCCCCCTTAACTTAGCAGGTCCTCATCTTGTTTCAAAAAAACATATTATTTTACTGTGATACCACATATTTTCAAATACTTGGGTCACTTTTAATTTTTCTCTCACAAAGAAATCGATTATTATGAAATTCTTCTCAATAGCCTTATGTAGGCCATAGTGAATTTTCACCTTGTTTTCTTTCTTTTTTGGCTTGCTAAAGGTCTTAGTAAGGAAAGGGTGAAGGTGGTTCAATTTTCATTGTTAGATAAGTGTCCCTAAATAGAAATAAATCATGACCTTTTTAAATGTTATTTTCCAATGCTACATTCACTTATGAAGATTTTTGTCATGCTAGCTTGAAAAGTGATGTGGGTAAGGGGCCCTTGTATAGCCCCGTTTGGTGTCCAAATAAATGTGTCTTTGTATGATGCCCTTGCTCATGTTGAGCAGGGCTGCTGTTGTAAATTTTTTGTTTTATTAATTTTACACACTCAGAGTCTCTGAGTTTTGGAAAAAAAACAAGTTTTCTAGCATGCTTGAAAAAAGCTTTAGAGCTCAATAAAGGATTAAACAATATATTCAGAGTAGTTTGATCCCATATTGTGAGGTATTGATAAAGGTTTCTTTCATCTAAGGACTTCATATAGAATCATTTCACTAAATTGTCACTACAAGAGGTCCTTCAATGTAGCGATGCTCGTAGTGCGACGCTCAAATGGGAAAACGCCCGGCGTCGCTATATAACAAAGACTATAGAGACGCTCATAGAGACGCCTATAGCGACGGCACCAGCATGACATCCAAGGCCCAAGAAGATTTAGAAATCACCATCCTTGCAATGTCCTTACTTGATATGCTTGCAAAATATGCCATGCATGCAAAAGCACGAGAGATATTCAAGAGGCTTCCGTTCAAGGTAAATGTGGTCTCTTGGAACTCATTGTCCTGTAGGATACAACCAAAATAGGCTTCCGTTCAAGGAATATGTTGGCTCTTAGAATTCATTGATTGCATGATACACCTAGCATGAGCTTTGTGATAAGGGTATGAATCTTTGATATGTTTCAAGAAGATGTGCAACATTGGCATGACACCAGATGTGTTCACTTTTTCTTTTATAAGAAAATCCTATAGCAGCTTAGGAGCCTCATGCAAGGGCCACGAAATACATGCTAACATAGCTAGGGATGGGCCATTGTGCATTGGTCTATGGTCCTTGGAATTGCCTTGGTAGGAATGTATGCCATGCTTCCGAAACCTCAATGGGTTACTAGAAGGATATTATCAGTCAAGGAAGGATGAGTTGATGCCATGTCATTTGTGAAGCTGATAGAGGAAAGCATTAAGTCAAATTTGGTGACTTTTAGCATTGTGCTTGACGCATGCATTCAGTCGGGATTATTGAATGAGGGAAAATTTCACATTGAGACCATGATTACAACCATGGGGACCATCTTAAAGGGAGAACACCACTCCCCAAGCCTCCCCCCTAATTTGCAATTGTTGCATCGCTTGCTCGTCTCTAGTGCACAATCCACCGCTCTCTCTGATGAACACGGAGTCAATCAACTTGCAAATAGACATGTACAACCTGTGGATGATGACCACCTTTGATATCCACCCTACACCATGCCCAATTGATATTTGTCCACCATGTACCCTCTCAGTGCCATGCTCCATGCTTTTGATTTGCATGCATATATTAACAAGTACATTTAAAGCTGGTGTCGCATGAGAGATGGTGATGGAGATCACAATAGTCTCATGATTGACAAGAGGATGGAGATTACGGTAGACAAGATTGACATGAGATAAGGCCTGAAATACAATGAGCCCATGATATCCAAAGGAGGAATATAGAAGGAATCATAGCCACATGTATTTGAAGGAATCACAAAGAGCACAGAAATCGCAGGGGAAGACATAGCACATATGATGGGGGTGATGATGATGATGAACAAAGAGGTTGTAGTAAAAGAGATTGCGGTGCAAGAAATAGTGAAAGATGGGAGTGGGTGTGGCATTTTCTATGATGAGGGGGACCACTCCCTACCCTTGTGTTTGGTGAAGTGTGCTCAAATCTCTCTCCTCTATAGGAGTAACTTCTTCTCATGGGGTGCAATGAACTCCTCTTCTTCTCCTCCGTAGCAACAAAGTAATAACCCATCATAGTATGGATTACATCGACACACCTTTTCATCTCATGTCCAACACCCCTTCCTAAGTCCAAGAACCAATTCCATGCTAGAACACGTCCCTTCTTTGGTGTCTTAATGTATGTTTTGTGTTTCACAAAGAGGACATATATTCACAACAGTGGACATTTTGATTTCACAAGCACGACCCTAGCTCACCAACACCGCAAGGTCTTTTATCTACATCCAATTCCCCGTGCCTATGTGTTTGCTTGGCTTAGAACCTAAACTCTATGGGGCAGGACACGGCCTCCATTTCTTATTAATTTTAGGAGAGACCACATGCTCAACTCTCCAACATACTTTTGTATGGCACTTCTACATGATGTGCACTTCTGCATTTTCAGTCTGTGACCATTGCAAGAAGAAATGTTTAACAATTCACATTGCTTCTATGTAGCTTGCACAATCGGACAACACCCGTACATGATTATCAAGTCGGTAGCGCAATTTAATTTTTATAGTCTGTTGATGCTTTTTGTACATTTTGAGTTTGTCAATGCTTCTTTAAGTTTAATTTAGGTACATGTTTTCCTCATGCTCAATTTCGGTCATCATCATATCGTTATATCAAATAGTCCATACATACTTATTTTCTCATAGCTCTACTATTCAACTTATGTAATGCAATACTCAATGGACTTTGTACATGTTTACTTTATTCCTAGGTGGGCAATGTCAATCTATGTATGTCCTTGTTTGGTAATGCATCTTATATATTGTAGGCCAATGTTCTTTTCTACATAACCATGTTGTAGCACAAATACAATTCTTTATCCCGTCATTTTCCTTCTCATATATGTTTTGCACCAGGTTTTGTGATCGATATCTAGCAAAGACCCTCCAACGATGACAACACATAACTGTGTGTGTGTGTGTGTGTGTGTGTGACGGTTTTGTGGAAGTGAGCAACGTCTCCCGTGCACCGACAAGAGTTGAGGATACTACAGAGTGAACTTCACCTGTGTCAAACTAAGTAGAAGATGAGGACGAAAAAACGGCAGTGCCCCTTCAATGCGGGCTCGCAGACCAAGGGCTACCATCACCTCGCCCGAGCTTGAGCAGGACCCCACCCAACTTTGCCAGCGTGTGCTTGCAGCTCGCAACCGCGACTACCCTGCAAGTGCTAACCCTCGTGATCCCGCGTTAACTTACGAGTTAGCAGGACTTAGTGCCTCCTAACCTTGTTATGTTCTATAGCAATGATCACCAAACAAGCCGACTAGTTGGTGGGAAAAGGGATACAAAGAACGGGGAAGATAGGGTTTTTCAAGAAGGATTTGTGTGTGGGTGGGAAATAGTTTCGAAGTCCCACACTGCTAATTTGTACTCAAATTCTTAGATTTTGTTTCTTTAGTAAGATCTGCAAGGCCAAGAACTGCGCTGTTCTTTGGCTAGATTCTTAGAGATTATACAACAAAGTAAGGAGTTAATATTCGTGGTAGGTATAGGGAAAAACTTGAAGGATTGGCTTAGGGTGACTCTCACCATCCGCTCGAGCCTTACTCTGTAAAGGATTTAGCTTTTGGTTCTAAGTAGCGTCTAATGTAACCACTTGCCCCTCAAGGCTAGGCATGAACTTGAGGCTCTTTTGTATTTTTCTTGGTGACATTATAGTATAGTACAATAGTACAGTCACTCACAATTGTGAGTTTTGCAAAAAAAAAAAAAAAGATGAAGCGAATGCTAAGTTTGAGGTATGTATGCAACCATGGGCAAAGTTTCCATACAAGCGAACGCATGTTTTTTCAAAGGATCTTTAAGATACCCCCACACGGGAAGATCAAGGAATTTGACCACACCATGTGGTGGTCACACGTGAAGAGTGAGGTAATTGTTATTTTGGAAGGGGTGGGTTGAACAACTGCACCTCAAAGAGGTGTAGTTGGTTCAAAGACGTGTAGTTGGCTCACCCCACTGCTGTAAGAATTTATGAATCTTTTTGGGAGTTTGTAAAAGTGCATAGAAAAATGTGAACTTCTTCTAGTTTTTCCATGTCGTGGACTCTCTTCCCATGTGTAGCTTTCATTTTCCTCAACCTCAAAGCATGGAAGAAAATGAATAAACTTATTTTTTATTCTTCAACTTTAATAACTTTAAGCTTTGCTTTTTCTTTTCAATTTTCAATTTTAAATCTTTAACAAGGAGATTTGGCTTGCACCTTTTTGGAGGTCCTTGCCTTAGGCCTACCTTCGTTTTGTCTGAGTGAAAACTCTACACACACATACATTTTCTCCCTCTCAAATTTTTTTATTGTGAAAACAATCCAAGGTGTGGTTGTGTCCACTTTTTAGAGCGAGTGGTAAGTCAAGTACCTTGGTGATTGCAAGGGGTAATTAAGGTTTTCTCTATAATTACAAGTGACCCCCTCTGTGTGGGGGCCTCTAAGTTAGAAAGCCCATGTGAGTATGATCAAAATACCTTGAAATTTGTAGAGATTCTAAAAAAATAACATGGTAAAAATACCTTTGAAATTTGTGAAGATTCTCAAAATTGCATGATTACGTTGGCTTTCTAAAAAATGTAAAATTGAAGGTTCGATACAAAGCATTACAAAGCAATAGAATGAAACGCACATCTGCAACTTCGCATTGCGCTGTTTTTGCAACACGTGATCATGCTTATGGGCCTTCTATACCATGGTTCGACAATGCAGACCGTGCATTCTTGAGAGAGAGAGAGAGAGAGAGAGAGAGAGAGAGAGATGGCCGTCGCCCAGAAATTTCTCTCTGCCAGAAGTAATTTCAACCTGCAAGTCTATTCAAACCGCTGCAGATATGTCAGCGATGGCCGCATAAGCAGCTCTTGCAGCAGTTTTTCATGCGGGCGATTGGCGACCCAGCAGCACGTCTTGCAGCTTAGCAGTTCTTATAAGCGGTGCGAGAGCCGGACCGTTAATGAGGCTGGCAGAGAGAGGCTGAATGTGTGTGCAAATCTATATGATGGAGGCCCAGGCACATGGAGCAGCAGCACTAGTACCATACTGAAGGCGGACGCATCAACCGGCCGGAAGCTACGCATGCCGAGCGCAGAAGAGCTAGCGAGGATGCAGCTGCCAGCGCTGACGAGCTCGTGTGCGTGGGAGGTGCATCCGCACTACGAGGGAGTGAAGGCGGAGTGCGACGAGTGGGTTTAGAGAGCTGCCATCGGCAAGCGCCTCCCGATTTTTGCGGGACTGCCTGCTGCCGCGGCTGGTGTGCCTCTTCATCCCGCGCGCAGTCCCTTTGAGGACTTGTGATCTCTCTCTCTCTCTCTCTCTCTCTCTCTCTCTCTCACACACACACACACACACATTTTTGTTTTAAGAGGGTACCCTTTATTGCACACACCCTTACTTTCCAATACATTGGTAATATTACATATTTTTGTTTCCTAATAGATGCAAGCTGCCCTTCGCAAAAATGTAACAGATGTTGACTCTTATATGCATCAGGCATAGACTTGGACCAAGCAACACTTCAAAATCCAAAGGTCATGGAGCTATGCAAAAAAGTTGTAGATTACATAAGCCTTTGTATTGACGTCTTCTCTTGCTACAAAAAGATCACAGTTGGGGACTTCTTTAACCTACTCATGTGATCTTCCCATTGCAAGTTCAACCAAGCCTTTATATACCTCATTCCAAGATCCAGTTGATCATGTGGCTCAACTTGTTGAAGACCTTGATGCCTGCTGCACTTCTCTCATAGCTTCCCAATATTCCAAGCCTTCCATTGATCCTTCAAGCGCACATCAAATGCATGCCTATGTAGATGTTATGGCATTGGGTATGTCAGGAGCCCTTGCATGGTTTTTTGAAACACCACTATACTCACAACCATGCACTCAAAATCGATCGCCCTACATTGGGCATTGCAACTAGGACAATATGTTCTCACTTATTTAGTTGCCATATCGTCCTTCAAATTTTTTTGATAGGAAAATAGCCAAGATCAAACATGTCGTTGGGGCCTCTTTAACAAATCATATAGATGGAATATTTCTATTAATAAGGACAGCCTTGTTTCTTTAATTTCTTTGCAAAGGTTGTTCAATTTTCATTGTAAGACATGTGTAAATAAAAAGAAATCATAGTCTTTATATGAGTGAAACTTGTACGACTTTTCCATCTCACCTATTGGTCAGTATTGCAAAAATTAAAAACTAAAAAAATCATAGCCTTTTATTGCTATTATCCAAAGGTGCATTCACTTTAAAGTTTGTAGAGAACAAAAGGATTCATAAGAGTTTGATCCCTTGATGTGAGATATTGACAAAGGGTCCTTTCTCTTAAGGACTTAAAAATTTTCATTCCACTATATTATAGGGACACTACTTGTTTGATGGTAGATTGTAGAGCTCGCATTTGCAAGGGTTAGAAACAAGGCGAGGATGCATGAAGGCCTTCTAAGTTAAGAACATCTATGGGAGGTTAAGTTTAAATAAGTGTCTATAATCACATGAAATTTTTGTTGTGTTTTAATACAAAATTGTATTATTTGTTATGCATACATAATCTCAAATGGTTTATATATTAAAAAGACCCGACTTAAATAACAAGGTAAAAGCTATACATTACACATCAGCATTTTAAAACAAAATCGAAGGAGAATAAAGTAAATTTAAATTAATAAAATAAAAACACGTTAAAAATTAAAGCAAAAGATAGTACGAGGCTTTAGCTTTTGCAAAATAGAGGTGTCAACTACATAATAACATAATGCTTTTTGAAAATAGATTGTACATGTTTGTTGGGAGATTTATCCCTCTAAGAATCAAAGTTCTATCTTCATGCTTCACACACAACATTATCGGGTCATAAAACAAAGAGATCTTGATATGAAAAGTGTGAGACGGGGAAAAAGAGAGAGAGAGAGAGAGAGAGAGAGAGAGAGAGAGAGAGTTCACCGTCCTTTAATACATAGTAAGAAGATTTCTAGAAATAAATATTTTTTTTTGCAATTTTAGAAGAAAATATAGAGCCTTTGAGAGGTCTAATAGCTTTTTCTTTGTATCATATTTATGAGCCGTTTTGGAGAGATAATGTTGTTAACTGGTTATGTACCTCAAAAAATTGTTGAGAAGAATTGATCCCCCATTGCATACAAAAATAGATCATAAAACTACCAAGCACACACTCAATCACATAGAGAGAGAAAGTGTATTGGACACAAGTAGTGTTCAATATAGGAAAATATGCATGAGATATGTGATTAAGATGAAATGAGGCTAGCATTTTTTTTATTACAATTAAAATAATCTTAAACATTTGCAGTTGATAATGTATAAAAAACAACAAGAATATACAATGTGTGTACGAGTTCAAACAAGAGAAGGCGATACAAATATACACATGCATGCACAGAGAGCAAAAGGGAGAGAGCAAGTAGACACACATTGTTGTATCAGTGGAGCTATAGCAGCAAGCGCAACCCCCTTATTCAAATGTATTGTGATAAGAATAATAAAAAGAGTTAGGATGGCTATGACTTGGGTGGCCAGGCATGGTCGATCAGGCACAGTGACCCTTTCTCGAGCAGTCCATTGAATAATATTGTTAATATACCAGAGAAGTGCAACACGGGATGTTTTTTAAGTTATGAAAATTTAAGCAATCAAGTAGACAATATAAAACTTTCTCATAGTTTACAACAACCATTTACCACGTTTTTTAGTGAGTAAGTCAAAAATGGGGTAAAAAGAGAAGAGAGGAAGATGGAAAGGATGTTTATTTGTAAATTAAACATTACCACTATTATTATTGCACATGTTATTGGTGTTATTATGTCTACTGTTATCGCACCTATTACCGTGGTTATTATCACACATGTTAGCGATATTATTATCTTTACTATTACCCTGCAATGCCTCAAAGTTTTTATCAGGTATAGATACTTCTTTCTATTTTACAAAAAAAATTATAGAGCATAATACTTTTCATAAAAAATAGACAAAGAAAATAGTAAACATTTGATCATTAAATAGATCACATACATATGACTAGCATAAATTAGCATGCTTAAGGCTTTGAAGCTAAAATATTCTAATTTGCTAACGTTTTTCTATTTTAGAAAATAAATAAATTATAGAGCATAATATTTTTCATAAAATATGGACAAAGAAAATAATAAACACTTGATGATTAAATAAATCAGATACATATGATTAACATAAATTAGCATGCTTGAAAAAATTAGAGAGAGAGAGAAAGAGAGAGAGGGATGACACGATCAAAACTCTCATAGAATGAAATATAAAAAATGTTTATGAGTCCTCTTCAAAATGATCTCTACAAGTGTCATCATTTAGATCTAAATCCATGGCTCTGAAACTAACAAAGACAAAACTTGAACTTCATTTCTTATCATCATCATCATTAGAATCATCCTCCTCACTAAGATTGGTGGTGAGACTTGATTCATCTCTCTCTCTCTCTCTCTCTCTCTCTCTCTCTCTCTCTCTCTCTCTCTCTCTCTCTCCCTCCGGTCTCCTCCTCATCCAAAGTAGTGGATGAGAGAAGGTCGAATATGTTATCCACTTCATTATAGGCAAACATGGTTTCTCCTCAAGGTGTTTTCGAAACTACGAACCAAAATTTTGGTTGGTGGATTGAAGGATTATAGATGAGTTATACAAGAGAAGTTCAAAGTGAGACGCATTGGTCTTATAGTACAAGCAAATAAGGGTAAACTTCGTAAGCGTTCACTTTCTCACAATTTCCTGGAAAAAATAAGTTGTCATACCTCCCTGTGTGATGCATGTACACTAGAGACCACCATGTAGATTTTATTCTCATGCCATCTAGAAACATTTGCAAGAAACTTGCACTCAAAATTATATGTATGACACGTTCTAAAATTGGTCCTTTCAATAGTCCCACGGTACTTAACATCATGACTATCTGTGTCAAAGTTTTCCATGATGCCACAATCTATGTTGGTTCAATGCTCATCAATGTGGTGTGTAGAAAAGTGTAGACCCTTTGACCAAAAGTATAAAAAAATTACACAATCAATTACAAAGATAAAATCAAGTAATAAATGCAATATGGTTAGTAGGCATATGAATACTCTACTTTTGGCATGCAACCACTATGAAAATCTCCAAGTGTTTTATACTGTGTTGTTTTACCGCATTTTGTACAGAGAAGGTGCAAACTTAGGCAGAGAAAGAAGAGAGAGGAGGGCGGGGTTTTTTTTTGTGTTTAAAATATTATCGCGACTATTTTCGCGCTTATTACCATTGTTATTACCGCATGTATTACTACGTTTATTTTTTACTACAAAATTTAGTGCCTAAATTTTCAAATACTCTCTTAAACATTCCCGCCCCCCTCCCCCCCCTTTCAAATTTTGGTGTTTTCCTCCTCTCAATAAAAATTAAAGAATATTGTATAAAATTTTCAAATTTAAAAGAGCGGAGAGAGAGAGAGAGAGAGAGAGAGAGAGAGAGAGAGAGAGAGAGAGAGAGAGGATAATAAGATTACACTTGGTTACAACTAAAATAATCACTATCAATTGATTAACATAATTGAGCATGTTCCCAAATCTAGAGAGATGAAGAGGGGGGAGAATGGATTACATGACCAAAACACTTCATAACTGCAAAATGTTTATGAATCATCTTCCAGAAGATCTCTACATGAGGCATCATCCAATTCTAAGCCCATGGCTCCTAAATCAATAAAGAGAAACGGATTTGTCGTTTGTGGATGAATTGGCTTCATCATCTTCGAGTTTGTCATCCTCCATCTCATCATCTTCATTATCATGACAATCATCCTCGCTAAGACTTGCTTCCACCGGACTTGATTCATAGACCTCCCTCTCCTCTGTCTCCACCTCATCCAAAGTCAGAGGTGGAAGAGGGTTGAAGATGGTCTCCACTTCATTAGTGGAAAAAATGGTTCTCCCTTGAGGTATTACGGAAATTACGAACCAAAGTTTTGGTTGGTGGATTGTTGGAATATAAATGAGCTATAAAAGAGAAGCTCAAAGTGAGCAACATTGGTATAATTAATGCTACAAGAATATAAGAATAAAAAAGATACGTGTCACTCACCTGCTCACAATTGCATGGTACGACTAAATTATCATACCCCCTTGTGTGATGCACACTAGAGTCCACCATGTAGAGGCCATTCGCATGTCATCTAGACACATTTGCAAACCACTTGCACTCAAAGATGAAGGTACGAAAGGTTCTAAAATTAACCTTTAGGATCCTTTCAATAGTTTCAAAGTACTTGCTTTCATCATAGTCAGTGTCAAAGTTACCCATGATGGCACAATCCATGGTGGTTCTACGCTCGTCAATGTGGTGCATGTGAAAGTGAAGACCCTTTGACCACTTATAGTTAAAGGAAAGGCACTACAAAATAGAAAAATATCTTTTATCAAATACAAATTAAATATAATTTCAAGAAAAAAATTTACAATATGGTATAGGTATATGAGTACTCTACCTTTGGTACACAGCCTCGTGCATACTCCCATTCTTTGCTGGTGATGTCTTCTCCGTGTGCTTTTGCCTCGATCATTCTCTCATGAATCCACTCTACACTAATGAGATCTGGGAAACATGCAAGGTGTCTAGGCATTGGGGGTGCTCTGCTTTCTCTATGTGCTTTGTTTCCATGCTTCTCTCGCTTGCAAATGCCTTGCCTTTGCCACTGTCCACAAGTCCACCCACTTGGTCACAGTCTTTGCATTGAGAATACAACAAGTTATTGACCACTCAAGATAGATTCATATCCATGTTAAGTAGTTTCCCCTTTCCACTTGGCAAGTGTAAAGTCATCCTTGCATCTTCCTCGTCTGACCACATGTGAGGCATTGAAGAATCAACTTGTGCCAAATATTCTGATATGTAAACAAATGCCTCTTGAATGATCCACCCTTCAGCCATACATGTCTATGGTTAAGATCGTAGCCACACAAAATATTTGAGTGTCTTTAAAAACCTCTCTAAGAAGAACATCCATCGTGCGTGCACTACTGCACATATAGAGATCTTCTCCACCACATGAACCAAGAGGTGAATTTGATTAAGATGGACCGATCGAGGAAATGCATCTTCAATGGCACACAAAGTTTCTGCTGCAAGTGTTTGAGTAGCAGGGATAGTATCTATTTCAATTTTTTTAGACCTCACAAATATGGAAGAAAACACACAAGAATACACTAAGTGCTAGTTGAAATTATTGTGTACATAAAAAAGGTGTATTTCAGTGGGGTATTGTGATGTACCTTACTAGCTCTCCTAGTTTAAAAATAGCATCCCTATCTTTCTTGTCCAAACATATACACATACTCACCGGCAGAATGAACTACAATGTAAATTAGGGAATGGGAAAGTGAGTGAAAGTCATACACACAAACTATAGATAGAATAGGGAGTATGAAGATTACATGAAGCATCTTGTGCTGATCATGGGACTTCAACCCATACAATTGAACGCTTCCACCCTTCCTCACTTTTGTGAAATCTCTCTTTAACGACCTCATGTATCCTGTTGGTGTGCAAATAAAAGAAATGGTACCCTTCACCTTGTCTAATTCTTCTTTGGCTAGCATCCATGGTGATTTAGAAAGCACAATATTTCCATTTGGGGCACGACGTGGGGTAGCAGAGGCCGGGAGACATTAAGAAAGCCTCAAATCCTCCCTTGCACCCAAAGAGTCCTTCTTGCGGATAATGTGGTCCCATAGAGTTTGGGCTACATTCTTGAATATGTGCATGGGATCCAAGAGGAATTGTATTTTCAAGTCCTTCCAATATGGAAGCCTTAGAAATATGGAATACCTTGACATACCTTTTGGTGGAGGACACGGAGCCGGATTGTTGTTGTGGTGCTCTTTCCAAATGGTTTCCCAATCTGCCATCGTGAGATTTAGAGGGGTCTTCCTATTTGTTAGATCCTTGTGCTTGTTATGCCCTTGGGGTAAGAAATGATGGTTGTTTGGATAGATTACCTTGCACAAGGAATCGGGCCTCTCCGTCACCAACGATGGCCTGCAACAAGTAGGACATGCATTGGGCCTAAATGTGGACAACCCTGCATACATATCATATCATCAGAGAGGGGAGAATAATTAAAGGGAGAGAGGAAACGATAGAGAGAGAGAGAGATAGAGGAAAGGGGGTTACCAAAAATGTCTCCAAGCCCAGGATAGTCATGCATAGTCCACATAAGGATTCCCCGCACAATGGCCTCTCACCCCCCCTTGCAAGTGAGACATCGACAATAGGAATGCCTCTCCATAACTCCCCCAAGTCCTCGATGAGGGGATTGAGGTAGACGTCAATAATTTGTACTTCCCTATCACAAGCAAGGAAAGAATTAGATTTCCCTTCTTGGTTGTCTCCCATGGTGGAATACTATAGTTGACGATTACCACAGGCCAATTGTCAGGACAAGGATCCTAAGCCTAGGGGGCCAGGGACCTAAGCAGGGGCTCGGACTAGACCAATGTGGACTGGGGATCCATATGATGGCTAGGTCTAGGAGCCGGTCTATACATAGGGTGGTAGGGCGGTGGATCCAGGATCACAGTCTCTTAGGTCTTATAATGGTATCAGAGCTCGGTGGAAGGGGGAGCTATGGAGTAGGGGGAAAAGTATTGCAAGGATTGCATGTTCATGCATGGCATGGCAGGGGCTCTTCTCTCTCTCTCTCTCTCTCTCTCTCTCTCTCTCTCTCTCTCTCTCTCTCTCTCTCTCTCTCTCTCTTGTTCTAAGCGGGCTTGAGCCATGAAGGACAAGGTTGTGGACAAACTCTCTAGAAAAGAAGGAGGGAAACCGTGGGCACAATCCCTTTGGTGAGCACGACGCTGTCAATAGAGGGAAGAGATGCTGGAGGAAACTACCCCTCAAAAGGGCTCGACAGTGAAGCGACCACGCGGGCATGAGCCCTTACATCCACAAGCCATCAAAACCTCCCTGCACAGAATTGTTCTCTCTCTGTCTCTCTGGGTTCACCATGGCCCAAGGGGCAGGTTTCGTCACAGAGCCGCCTTGAGAGAGCACCTGCTCGAGCTTCATCTCCTGCATCATCTGCACGCAGGTGGCTGCCTTGACAACAGTTACAATTTTTTATTTTTTATTTTTAAAAACACATCCCAACCTTTGCATGGTATGGTTTCTATAGGTAGCAGGGGCTCTTCTCTAGCATGCATCGCCAACACAAGGCATGCACATGTTATTAGATGCTTTCGAGGCAATACATGCACGGCATGTATAGCTACATAGCCTGTAAGGCGGACATGTATGCATGCCACCTGCAATGGAATTGGCCAAATAATTGCCTTTAATTACGCTTGATGGTATTCAACACCTACCTGTGCATCAATTCGGCATGCTTCCATGCCTACCACACAGAAACTCCGGCAATCTAGGTGCATATACTTATGCTAATCTCAGCCATGGTACCAGAGACAGTACCTATGGGATGCGGATTCTCTCTGTTGTGCATCGTGGACCTCTCTATGGTCATATTTTTTGATTTGCCGAGGCATTGCTAGTCATGCAGAACTGGAGTCTACGCAAGTGCGATGATAAGAACATGCATAATATATGTCTAAAGCCTTCAAAGACAAGGTACTTCTGCTTACGTTTCGGCATTATTTTTTGAAGTTTTTATGCAATCATCTGCACTTTGTTTGGTTTTATGAATTCCGACTTGTGCAATGGTTGTCACCCAAGAGATAGGGTAGAATTTATCAAGCAAGGCTTGAATGATTTTACAGCAACGCTTTTGTTCAAGTTAGTCACTTCCATTTCTCGACATGGTTTGGCATGTGTGCTTGATCATTTATTTAAAAAATTGCATGATTCTTGCATCTGCAGCACCCTTATCATTTGCATCATTTGTTTAATGCATGCCATGCTGCATCAAAATTTTGACGATTGCCGACAAGAAAGGCTTAAATTGAATTTCCAAATGATAAGTATTTGTTGAATGTATGCATTTAGTATGATGCTACTTGCATCCATTGTTGGCATAGCGATTAGACTCACGCATGGCTTGAGTCTCTATCGCCTTGACTTGAAGCACAACTTGTCAACAGTTCAATTTGATGCAACTGCAGAGCCAACTTGCAGTGTTTTTGGAATCTCAAGGAGATTGGCACATCCTCTTGCCCGACTTGATGCAAGGGGCAAGTTGCTTGGCATGGCCGACTCCTTCTCACTATTTCTAGTAGCTACCAACGGATGCTTGCCACACAATATTAGTTCATTCCGATTGAAATTGCTCGACAAGGTCGATTCTTTTTCTCATGCTCTCTATATGTCAATAACGGCATCAGTTGGTTATTAGAACTAACAGATTTTGGTGAAGCAAGGCTTCAATTTCTAGATCTTGCATTGCGGCTTCTCCCGTTTGGCATATGCTATGAGCATACGGATTTGGGAGGGCTTAGGAAATGGGCTTGCAAGTTATTTTAGTTGGTGCCTGGCGAGCATATATACGACAAGAGGGGGAGTTGTGTATATGACCACTCCCACTCGGACAACAGATATGGCTATGAACCATCTGTCCAACAGCCAAATATGGCTATGAGCCATCTGTGAGCAAGTTTCTCCTTCGAACTCTTGGGACAACTAGTTACAACAACGACTAGTTTTACACAAAGCACAGCTTCTCCCTTGTGCCCAGATACTACCCAATGACTTGGTATCAAGGGTAGTGGCACACAATAGGGAATATCACTTTAACGAGTCCCTACTAGTTTAGACTTTGCAAGGCCTTGCAGGTTTTGGTTCTCATGTTTGAGGCCATCACTTTTCCCAAGGGCTTAAAATTATGTTTACACAACATTCTAGCTAGGTGGATTCAATTCTACCGCCTCACGAAACACGCTTCCGCTATAACACCAGACACTTTGTCACGCACAAGATAAGTTCTGGATTGTTTAACATGATTTTTGGGCCTTTGTCAGAACACAATACCACTAAAAAGAACCTAAAACTTGGACTTAATTCAAAGGCAAAGTGCTATCATTAAGTCACGCTGGTGTCATCACAACCACATATACCGTAGGTGGGTCAGTCTGTGACTTGCTTTTTTGTTCCCTCTCCCGATGAGAGTCATAGAAAAAACTATTTCATGCTTATAGGATAAGTTGCACGTTAGGCATAAGATACACAAGAGCATGGCAACCAACTATACACTTTATAGTCTTTTAAGGAAAATTCCTTAACCCAGCATGCTCTTCTTTTCTCTCTTTCTTATTTCTCTCAAAGAATAATGAAAAAATTTTAAGAATATTTTTTTACATGTTTTGCTCATGAGTCAGTCTCAGCCAAGGTGCTCTAACTCTCAGCTAGTAAGTGGTAAAGACGCCACTCAAATTAGTCTTCATCGGTTTCTCAATTGAACACTAATTTGTTAGTTGCATAAGGGAGAGGACCACTTACTAGCTCATTCTTGTCCCAACAAGGTTGTTGTACAAGTTATCAATCTTCATTCATTTGCATGGTTTTGGTAGCATGAATGATCATCACTTGCACATGAAACTGAATTATGCCTATAATGTGCATGTTGCATTGTTACTTTGAAATTTACATAACATTTTGGGAAAGCAAGGCTTGCATTTCCTTCTAGCAAGGCTCGCATGCAATCGAGGGGAGTGCATTTCAGGCACTCCAAGCACAAGCAGGGCTTGTGAGAGTTATTTTAAGCATTACAATTTTGTTGGCATCAAACCAATGCTTAACCTGCCAACATGACTCAAGCATGGCTTAACTACATGCAGCCTTGATCTACTGCATAGATCAATAGCAGTTCAATTTTTATGCCCATGGAATCTCAAGGAGATCAGCACACCTTCTGGCTCGACTTGATAAAGGGTGCACAAAGCTCAACATGGCCAACTTCTTGTCATCACTGCTTCCAGAAGCTGGCAAAGATGCTCGCCACACAGAACTAGCCAATTTCAATTGAGTTTGCCTTACAAGGTCAATTATCGTTTGCCATGATCTTCGTACATTGGTACCAGCATCTGTTGGCTACAATCTGGGCATCTTGCACTGAAGATTCCCGCATTTGGACTATGCTATGATCATACAAACTTGGCGAGGGAATTGGCGATATGATTGCAGGTTATTTCATTACATACCAGATGGGCAAATATGATATAGGAGGGTGTATATGATGAGCTGCATTTGAGCGATTTTTGTCTTGACATGTCAAGACAACTGGTTACAGTAGGATGACCAGGTTAGAGCATGTTCACTTTTGTTTATTTTAATTCCATGTTTACAGCTTTGATTGGAATCTACTTCTTTTGTGCAAAGCAAAGTTCTTTGGAAATTTTATAGGAGGCAAGGCTTCTCCCTTGTGCCAAGGTACTCCCCAATGACTTTGCATCAAGGGCATTGGCACACAAGTTTGGGAAACTGGAAAAATAGGGAATCTCAGCTCAGAGAATCCCTACTGGTCAGTCTAAACTGTGCAAGGCACTAATGGTTTTCACTCTCACGTTTGAGGCCATTACTTTTGCCAAGGGATTAAGATTATTCCTGCAAGTCATGCTAGCTAGGTAGATTCAATTCTACCGCCTCCTGAAACATGCTTCCGCTATAACACCACATTTTGTCAAGGACAAGCTAAGTTCTGGATTGTTTCACATGATTTTGGTTGTTGTTTTTCTGTTACCTCTCTCGATGAGAGAGTCATAGCAGAAAATTTTGCATGCTTATATGATAAGCTGCATGCTACACATAAGATGCACACGAACATGTGCACAACATATACAAAGTCGTCACTGAAGGAAAGTTCCTCAGCCCAGCATTCTCTCTCTCTCTTTGTTATTTCTCTCAAAGAAAAAAGAAAACTTTTTAAGAATCTTTTGATACATGTTTTGCTCGTGAGTCAGCCTGAGCCTAGGAACTCTAACTCTCAGATAGAAATTGGGCAAGATGCCATCCAAATTAGTCTTCTTCGGTTCGCCAATTGACCACTAATTTCCATGAGGGCTATGAGCCACACACGCTGACTGAGAGTCATTGTCGGATCTCGGGTAAGACCCAGTGGGTGTTTACTCAATCATCCCATAAGCATTGAGGATAAAAGTTTGATCTAATCACGTTATACTTTCAAGGAAAGAATTTCGCAATCTACCACATGGTAGTGGACAAATTCAGCTTTTCAAGTTGATTTCTCTCATTCTGTACATGATTGACTATGTCGATTACCGTTACCCACTAATTGAGAAGTTTCTACAAAGGGTCTTACCAAGGGGTTTGATCACGTAGATTATAACCGACGGGTTTGGATTGCGAAGGCAACACCCAAGGTTTTCAATGCAATGTTGCTTGTTTTTTGGACAAGTGGGCGACGTGATCCTCTGCATTTGAATACAGGTAAGTGAAAAGTAAGTTCTACTCTCCAGGTACGCATCTATTGATTTGGTGTTATTCCATTTTTTATAAGTATGTTTTGCTTGGGTTTTTCAAGTCTTTTAAATACGCTTGAATATTTCAGAGACATGCCAAGGGCATGTGGAAAAAAAGCATTTTGGGCCCTCGTGTCCCATATATATTTTTTTGCATTATGTTGTTATGAATCCACGTATAGGGTTAGATTTGGCACATGATGTCACATGGGATACAACATGGTCTAGGAACTCAAGGAGTTAGGTTTAGCCAATGTGGAGCAATGATAATGGGGTCCCTCTCACTCGCATCACGAAGTGTTCATAGTTTCCTCCACAAGAAGGTACAATTTGTGCTTAATGGATGTTGCTTTCTCTGCCATTCTTACTTGATACATATTCCACATGTGGAGAATATGAGTCTCTGGGACTGACACTGGTGCCTAATTCATAATGATGTGTCGCGGCGATGTCCCTAGGTGCTGGTCACATCTGTTTTCTAGACTATTTTGAGCACGATGTATCAGGAGAAATTTTAGTGGCCAGAAATTGTCAGATATTTAGAATGACTTGTTAAGGTACAAGTGCTGCTAAACAACATTACAGATGGTTGTTTATGTATGTAGCAAGGCTATGAGTTGTTAATGTAAAATTTTCATTATTTGTACCTCGTAGTGATTACTGTGCCACCTTCTATTATGGTTCAGACTGCTGGAGCTATATATGTCTCACTCTACTCAACTTGGTCTCACCTATATATTTGTATCTTGTCCTCAATATGAATCAGTCTTTGGGAGCATATATGATGTATCTCTTGTTTCGTTTCTATCTCTCTTTCTCTCTACATCTCAACATGGTATCTGAGCGGTAACGATTACGCGCCAATTCAATTTATGGTGACAAAATAGTATGTGTATGCGATTCGCATGTAAGACTCAAAATTGCTACAAAATTTATTTTTGAGCGTTGATTCTTGTTAACTGTGTTTCTTTTGTGTTAAGAAGAATATGATTAGTGTTTTGTGTGGTGTTTATTGCTCTTGTTGATGACACCCTGAACTTCATCTCAAATTTTGGGGGTCTTCTGCTCAAAATTTGGAGAAACGGAAAAAACGCTTCTCGAGCTCTTTGATTTGAGTTCTAAGTTTGCGTCAATCGGAGTACGCAACAGAAAGTTATGTTTTTTTTACTGCATTTGATCTTGACGCAGCTTTCTTCGTCGTACTTCTTCGTGAAGCGTCCGCAATCGTTTTTCTAATTTTGACGTTAACTTTTTGCTATTCGTATTGTGGCCCTCAATCTTGCGTCTCATGCCACTCTATTTTGAGGAATATTTTATTATTAACGTCTCTTTTACCCTGCCTTTTTTGGGTGATGTCTCTCATATCTTTGGACGTTCCTTGAGCATCCTTCTTGCATTTATCGTTGACAAAATGCAGTCCTCATATTTCTCTCATTCTCAATTGTGGCCTTCACCATATATGGTGTGCACATTCTGCGATCTTATCTTATACGTCTTCTCGCAACAAGATATGGCTATTGGCAACGACGTGATAAAGCAGCTCGTCCATATATTCTTTCTGCTTTTACTGATTCCCTTTTTCTTGATATGTATGAACTTCCTACTTTCCACGACGTATGGAAGTACCTTATTGCAAACTTTTAGAAGAAATCTGTTAGAGAAATGCTTTATTTGAGAGGGTTGCTTAACAAGTTACAATATGAAGTTGGTACTGCCATGACGGAACATTTTGAATCTTTCAAATATATTATTAATCAAATTGCTGTTGTCGGTGATCCTGTTCCACAAAAGCAACTGACTACACTTCTCCTTCATACGGTGAAGGACTCTTCTCTATGATAACATTGTTACTATTCTCTCTAATAAAGATGGTCTTGATTTCGACCAAGCCTGCATGTCTTTAATTGAATACTCTCAACGTCAAGAACGACGTAATGCTGGTCATGATACAACTATGATTTCACAAGAGGAGAGTCACAACAGATGGAACGTGCTTTTTATGCTTGAAGGCGTCCATTTCAACGAGGAAACCGGAGAGGTGGCCGTCGCGGTAATATTTTCTCTCATCTCAAATTTTCTAATAAGAAATGTTCTTACTGCAACAGAAATGGCCATATTGAAGATGATTGTTGGGCACATCAATATGATGAAGAACACAATATTACCACGAAACAACCACGTTTATCTAGAGACTCATCTTCTTCTTCTTGTAAATATTGTGGACGATCTAATCATCCCACTCATATGTGCTATAAGCGTCGATTCGACACAAATAGTAATAGAGCATATGATACTGAACATCGAAACAACATTGTACCAAAAACAAGCTGCGTCCTATGTTCAGTTGCTCCAGACAGAATACTTCATGTACGCGATGGATCACTTTTTATTGTCGATTCTAATACAACTCATTCTCATGACATATTGGATCTTGTTCATACTGATATATGTGGACCTCTACCTTCTTCAAGATCACAATATCGCTACTTCATTACTTTCATCGATGATTTCTCAAGGTATACGGTTGTATTTCTACTTAGATAAAAATCTGAAGCCTTATCTATTTTCAAACAATTCCACAAGGCTGCAGATCTTCAAACTGGTTGTTGCCTTAAGAAGCTTCATAGTGACAATGGAGGCGAATATGTTTCTCGAGAGTTTGTGAGTTACTGTGCTGACAGTGGAATTCATCATGAAAACAATATTCCATATTCGCCTCAATAGAACGCCGTTGCTGAACGAAAGAATCGCACTATTCTCAATGATGTAAGATGTATACTGATTCATTATGGCTTATCTCGTGTTTTCTGGGCTGAAGCTACTTTGACAGCAATATTTATTCAGAATCATCTTCCTACTATTGCACCCTCTGGTAAGATACCCATCACAGTATGGACAGTTGATATTCCTTCTGTATCTCATTTTTGAACCTTTGGATGTATTGCTTATATTCATGTCCCCAAAGAAATACGAAAAAATCTTGATGCTCCTAGTCTTAAAGTTATTTTTATTGGATATTTTGACACTTCCAAAGGATACAAATTCTATGACCCTTCCTCCAAGATAGTAATTGTGAATCGTGATGCTACTTTTAACGAATAGCTTATGGGAGGCTCATGGTCCATGGATGATTCTGATGATACTAAATCATTGCTTTAGGCTTTTCCATTTCTTTCAGATGATGAAACTCTTGCTATAGAGCAACTTTCCTCTTCACAACCATCCATTCCGAATGTTTCCAATGATGATATTGATATTTTTATTGATCTTCCCATTGATTTTGAACATGGCTCATGTCATGTTTATGATGACGATATTGTTAATAATGCTTTTTCTACTTCTGAAGATCCCGTTACTTATGATGAAGCTATCTCTTCACCACAAAAGGATCAATGGCAAGAGGCTATGGAAGCAGAGTACGATTCTCTTATCTCTAAAGGTACATGGATACTAACTGAATTACCTCATGGTCGTACATCTATTAAATGTAAGTGGGTGTATAAAACAAAAGTAAAATCAGATGGATCTTTTGACAAGTTCAAGGCGCGTTTAGTTGCAAAAGGTTACTCCCAAGTATCTGGTGTTGATTATCAAGAAAATTTTTCACCAGTTGTTCGCATTACAAGTGTTCGAGTTTTATTGGCATTTGCTGTTCAATTTGATTTAGAAGCTCATCAAATGGATGTGCTAACTGCTTTTCTTAATGGTGACTTGGAAGAGGAAATTTATATGGAACAATCAGAAGGGTTTGTTATTCCAGGTGAAGAAGACCTTGTCGCTCAACTCCATAAGGCACTATATGGTCTCAAAAAAGCTTCGACCTTAGTATACAAAATTTGATCTTTTTCTCACCTCTAAAGGATTCATCTCTTGCTCTTCATACCCCAACGTATACATAAAATGCCAAGGTAGCAGTTTTGTGATTCTTGCACTTTATGTGGATGATACCATCCTTGTTTCCAATGATTTGGGATTTCTTCATCAAGTGAAAAAGTTATTGTCTTCTGCATTTGATATGATGGATCTTGGAGAGATTCACTCGTGTCTTGGCATTCAAATCCAACGGAACCGTACGAAAGGTATTTTATTCCTTCGACGGTCAAATTTTATTGCAGATACTATTCAAAAAATTATTATGGAATCTGCACATTCAGCCAACACACCTTGTCTTGCGATCTCTACGAAGAACACTTCTGACAATGGCGGTCAACTTGTCACAAATCAACCTTATGCTAACCCGATTGGATGTCTTCAGTTTGTTGGCATGAACACTCGTCCTGATATTCTGTTTCTACTAATTATCTTGGAAAACATCTTGCATGTCCTTTTCTTAAGCATTGGTCTGCTGCAAAGCGTGTATTGAAATACTTGAAAGGCACTACAGATTTTAATTTAGTCTATCGACGACAACTCACATCAGATTCTATGCAATCTCTTTCTCTTTTGGGTTACACAGATGCAGATTGGGCAAGTTCACATTTATCTATGCGATCTACTAGTGGAAATTTGGTTGTCTTGTTTCTTGGACCAGCAAGAAACAACGTTGTGTTGCAGTTTCAACGACTAAGTCAGAATATGTTGCAGCTGGTGAGTTGATTTGGCTTCGAAAAATGCTGGTTGATATTGGTCACTCTCCTCTTTCTAGCAAACCCTTGCGGTGTGACAACCAAAGCCCTATTAGTCTTGCAAAAGACTATGTTCAACATAATAAGTCAAAGCACATTGCTGTCCATTATCATTATGTCAGGTATGAAGTATGCAAAGGAACCATTATGGTTGAACACTGTCCAAGTGACCAGATAATTGTAGACATTTTGACCAAAGGCCTCAACGAGTCACGTTTCATCCTCTTGCGCTCGGATCTTGGAGTTGCTTCGGCCTCAATCTTTCTAGATTAGCTTCTTTGCTATTGTAATAGCTTTGTACATATGACATTGTAATCTTTTAGGTACCATGCACTATGCACACTCCACATTTGCACATTGTGATCTCTGAGTCACTTGAATATTTGTACATAGACGCACAATTCACTTTCACATCATCACTGCCGGTTCATATTTTGACATTGTATAGGGACTTGGGTTTCTCCCCTGAACTCCCCAAGGGTTTTTTCATCCAAAGCTATAGACCTTTCTTTGAGTGGGGGTGTTAGAGATATATATGGCTCACTCTACTCAACTTGGTCTCACCTATATATTTATATCTTGTCCTCAATATGAATCAGTTGTTGGGAGCGTATATGGTGTGTCTCTTGTCCCGTCTCTCTCTTTTTCTCTCTACATCTCAACACAAACATTTCAGCAAGGCTTGCAAATGATTGCAATTGAAAGCATTTAGTTTCTTTTTTGAATTGTTTACATTCCTCTTTAATGTGTGCTAGGCGCATCACATTCTCCATAAGTACTGGCAAAGATGATCATGGATATACATGTTCGGATCTGTTTTTTGCTAAATGCATGCACACTAGGTGTTATGGGCCCTAGTGTCTAGCAAAAGCTGATTTGGAACAACATGCGTACTCATCAAGTTATTGCGTACGAAGCATTTTTCACTCTATGTGCAGTATCTCTATGAGATTACTTTTGGGTCTAACAATCACCATCATAGGTCATGTATCGGTTTGGGTGCTTGTGGATTTTCTAAGTTAACCACAATGGTTATTCTGGACAGTTGATTCCCAGTCATCTGGGAAAACTGTCTGTAAACCGTGTGGGAAACACATCTCAATACTGTCAGTTATCCAAGGGGATAGGCAAAATTACAAAGTGTAATCTTGTGCTAAACGATATGCAAAGTGGGTACGTTAGCACCAAGAAATCCAATTAATAAGCATTTATTGCTCTACTTGGAGTTTGCTTACCATTAGATGCATGTTTGCAATTAGGTTTAGTCGCTTCATGTTTAAATGAGGTTCTCAACCTTGAACACTAGTTATGGTGGGGTTGTTTACCGATGAAATTTGAGAGCAAGTCAAGGAATTACACTTGGATGATGAGTTATGTCAGCAAGTTACTTTCACGGAAAGTGAAAAGTAGTACTCTTTCAGGTACAACTTTGTTGTGGTAACTCGTTTAAGCATGCTCATGCGCATTCTAAATGGATTCTACACACTAGATGGTTCCAAAGGGACACAATGTGCAAAATCACGATGTTATTCTTGATTACATTGAACCTCCTACTGTACCATGTTTTGGTTAAACAAATAGCTGGATCCATGAATGCTACCACTCTGGAAAACATTAGTGTTCTTATGAATATTCTACCACTTTTGTTTTTGCAAACGAAAACGCTTCTCCAAGGGGGGAGTAATGTCATGCCAAGGGTAGGACTATAGGAGGGCACGGCCCTGCCGAAGGGCAGATAGAATATAATGTGGTACAGGGGCTATATGTAGCTAAGAGCCAAAGGGCCAAGGGACTATATATAGGTATGGTTGGGTGGTTATTGGCATGTCTATCTCCCTATACCCTTTCATTACAACAATCGGTAACCCCAAACGAAATCCACTTTAATCATATCTGCCTATGCGGTTCGGGATTTCTAACCATATACCTTCACATAAGTTTATAGGCATCTAAGAATTGAAATAAAATCACCAAAACAACCCATATATCATACATAAAAATCTTGGTTAAATCAGGACAGCATATGGTACTCCCCCTTCGTAACACCCCTATACGTGAAGGTAAAACCAGTTATGGAACGATTAATAGCTCGCATTCCCGAGGTAATAAAGAAGACCTTAATACATATATCATCACGTTTCATCAAGATTTTCAAATGGCTTAGTGGATTCTCCCAGCCCGTTGTTGAGCTTATAAGTGAAGCTACTCAATATATGACTTCTCTATATATGGCACCCAGGTCCCCTCTATATATACATCATCTCATGTGTGTATTCTACACACTTTGGGGTTCTACTTATGTGCTCTCAACATGGTATCAGAGCAGGACGTTTTTGTTTTTGATTTTTCTCCTGATTGAAAATGATTTTGCAAAAGCTACCCTCAAAAGGCAACAGAATAGATGTGGTACAATTGAAGGAAGTTTTTTCAAATTCTGCACCGATTTTGAGTTATCGTTCGTGGACTGTGTAGATGTACGAAAAGAAACTTTCGTTTTATATTTTTGATTTTTTTGCAAATTGAAAACGATTTTGCAGAAACTATCCGTTACAGATAGCGGAATCAATGTGGTCTATAACTTTGCAGAAGAAAGCTTTTTCAAATTCTACACCGATTTTGAGTTATCATTCGCGGACTGCATACATGCCTGAAAAGCAACTTCGCGTTTTGTTTTTATTTTTCTCCTGATTGAAAACGATTTTGCAAAAACTACCCGCTGCAAGCATCGAAATCGATGTGGTCTACAACTTTGCAGAAGAAAGTTTCTCTAAATTTTGCACCGATTTTGGGTTATCGTCTCTGATTGCAAATATGTTTGAAAAGAAAAAATTTAGTTTTTCCTTTTGATTTTTCTCATAATTGAAAACTTCTCAATTATATTTTTTCTTCATCAATCATATATTTGTTACTGTGTAACTTTGCTGCAGAAGCCAGTTACATATCGTTCTGATTTAGTCGAGCCGTTGATGATCGTCCAAACTATTGAGCTACTTTTGGTACATGATCTTTTATTATGTGATATACTCGTTCATTGATTCTCGTATAATTATTCTTTCAGAGATATAGTTTACGTCATTTTATTGATAATTTCTCGTTGATACCTTAGTGATTTTGATGGTACCATGATGATGTTTTGTTAGTACTTTGGTCATGGTGATTTTTGTTGATACCATGGTTATTCTTGGTGATTCCATGATGATATTTTGTTGATACCATGGTTATTCTCGGTGATTCCATGATGATATTTCGTTGATTCTATGGTGATTTTTGTTGAAACCATGATGATGTTTCATTGATACCATGGTTATTCTCGGTGATACCATGATGTTGTTTCGTTGATACCATGGTTATTCTGGGTGATGCCATGATGTTGTTTCGTTGATACAATGATTATTCTTGGTGATACCATGGTTATTCTCGGTGATACCATGATGTTGTTTCGTTGATCCAATGATTATTCTCGGTGATACCATGAATATGTTTCATTGATACAATGATTATTCTCGGTGATATCATGACGCTTTTCATTGATACCATGATGATTTATTCATTTTTATTGATACAATGATGATGTTTTGTTAATACTTTGATGATATTCATTGATCACTATGTTGATAAATGTTGTTTTATGTAGTATATACACATATAATTTGCATCACGTAATCACGCATCTTGTACTTTTACGTTCATATTTTATGTACCATATGTTGTCGTGCGTATATATGTCGTCAAAAGAGTGACATCGCGAACCATCTCTTATGGCATTGTGAACGTAGTTATTTCACTAACGATGCTATTAATTTTTATGACTATGTTTTTTGAGTCTATGATCTATGTAGGATTGATTAAAGAATTGATTTCATGAAGATAAACTTGGTGACAATAAAAGATTTATGAAGATATGTTCGGTAATGTGATATTGATGACAAGCTACATAGCAGATTCACGGAGACACTTTTGATTACAAGCTAATCGATAGCCTTTACACCTTTTTATTGAACCTTTGTATTCATTATTATATTTGATAGGATAGGAGTAATGTAACTCCTCATAAAACATTCATTGTAAAAGGAGTTATGTAGCTCCTCATAAAATATTCATTGTAAAAGGAGTGATGTAGATCCTCGTGAACATTTGTATAGTCAATGATTTTTATAATATAACGGTGGGTGTATATAGAGCTGTGGGTTTTTCCCTTGATCCCCCCAAGGATTTTTTCATCCACAGTTAGGGACCCTTATTTGAGCGGGGGTGTTGAGCTTATATGTGAAGCTACTCAATATAAGGCTTCTTTATATATGGTACCCAGGTTCCCTCTATATATATATCATCTCATGTGTGTATTCTACACACTTTGGGGTTCTGCTTCTGTGCTCTCGTTTTCTCTCTCAACACCCGCGAATCTATTTAGTTGTTCTCCAAGGAGCCTGGAGTCAAAAAATTTGGATGTGCACATTGGGCAGCAATCAGTTTTTTGACCATATCTCTTAGCTTGTGCATGTTTTTCATATGACACCGAAGAGATAAAATGTTCTAAATGATGTGTTTATCTCTGCTATAAAGGGTTCTTGCTGATTCATAACAGTTTCTGTTTTATGACCAAAACAGTGTTCCTACCGTCTTTATGACGTGAAACAAAAAAGTGCCTTTTATGCATGCACTTGGTCATAAATGCATCATGTGCATAAATTAGCATGTTAAAAATTATAAAATAATAATGTAAAAACTTCATATTTACTTGGTTAGTCCATACATGCACTCGTATACAGAAATACATTCACCGAGAGGGTGACCACTTCATACAAACGACATAGAGAGAGAGATGATGATGGCTATGGAGTTTAGAGCTTCTCACCGTGCTTTAGAATCAATTAGGGGTTGTCGAAAGGCAGGGAACTGAGCCAAGGGCTCGCATATATGGCACAAGAGGGAGAGTTGTGTATACAACAACTTCCACTCGTTGTGTATACGACCACTCCCACTCAAACAATAGATATTTCTATGAGCCATCTGCCCGATAGCCAAGTATGGCTATGATCCATCTGTGGGGAAGTTCTCCTACCAACTCTCAGGACAACTGGTTACAACAACGGATAGTTTTACATGAAGCACGGCTTCGCCCTTGTGCCCAAGTACTGCCCAATGACTTGGCATCAAGTGCAGTGCCACACAAGTTCTAAAAACAAAACTAGCAAAATAGGGAATATCACCTTAACGAATCCCTGCTAGTTTTGACTGTGCAAGGCACTACTGGTTTTGGTTCTCACATTTGAGGCCATCACTTTTGCCAAGGGCTTAAAATTATGTATGCATGGCATGCTAGCTAGGTGGATTCAATTCTATCGCCTAATGAAACACTCTTCCTCTCTAACACACGACACTTTGTCATGGACAAGATAAGTTCTGGATTGTTTAACATGATTTTAGGGCCGTTGTTAAAACACAACACCGCTAAAAACAACCTAAAAATCGGACATAATTCAAAGGCAAAGTGCTATCATTAAGTCACAATGGTGTCGTCACAACCACATACACGGTAGGTGGGTCAGTTTGTGACTTGTTTTTTTGTTCCCTCTCTCGATGGGAGTCATAGCAGAAAACTCTTGCTTGCTCATAGGACAAGCTGCATGTCACGCATAAGATGCAAAAGAGCATGGCAATCAACTATACATGTCATAGTCGTTTAAAGAAAATTCCTCAGCCCAGCATGCTCTTCTTTTCTCTCGTTCTTATTTCTCTCAAAGAATAATGAAAACTTTTGAAGAATATTTTGATACATGTTTTGCTCATGAGTCAGCCTGATCCAAGGTGCTCTTACTCTCAGGTAGTAATGGTCAAGACCCCACTCAAATTAGTCTTCATCCATTTCTCATTGAGCAATAATTTGTTTTGCATAAGGGCAAGGACCACTTACTAGCTGATTCTTGTCCTTGCAAGGCTGTTGTACAAGTTATCAATCTTCATTCATTTGCATGGTTTTTCTAGCATGAATGATCATCACTTGCATAGGCAACTAAATTATGCCTATAATGTGCATGTTGCATTGTTACTTTGAAATTTACCTAGCATTTCGGACAAGCAAGGCTTGCATTGCCTTCTAGCAACTCGCATGAAATCGAGGGGAGTGCATTTTAGGCAGTCCAAGCACAAGCAGGGCTTGTGAAAGTTGTTTTAACCATTACAATTTTTTTGGCATCGGACCAATGCTTAATTTGCCAGCATGACTCAAGCATGGCTTGAGTACCCGCACCCGTGATATGGTGCTCAGATCAATAGCAGTTAAATTTTGATGCCCATGGAATCTCAAGGAGATCGGTACACCTTGTGGCTCGACTTCATGAAGGGTGCACAGAGTTTGACATGGCCAACTTCTTGTCACCGGTTCCAAAAACCGGCAAATATGCTGGCCACACGGCACTAGCCAATTTCAATTGAAATTACTTGACAAGGTCAGTTCTCGTTTTCCATGATCTTTGTACGTCGGTACCAGCATATGTTGGCTACAATTTGGGCATCTTGCATTGAATATTCCCGCATTTGGACTACGCTATGAGCATACAAACTTGGCGGGGGAATTGGCAATATGATTGGAGGTTATTTCATTATATACCACATGGGCGTATATGATATACGAGGGTGTATATCATGAGCTACATTTGAGTGAGTTTTTCCTTGACATATCAAGCCAACTGGTTAAAGCAAGATGACTAGGTTAGACCATGTTCACTTTTGTTTATTTTTCCATGTTTACACCTTTGATTGGTAACTACTGCTTTTGTGCAAAGCAAAGTCCTTTGACAATTTTATAGGAGGCAAGGCTTCTCCCTTGCGCCAAGGTACTGCCAAAGGAATTGGCACCAAGAGCATTGGCACACAAGTTTGGAAAACTGGCAAAATAGGGAATCTCAGCTCACAGAATCCCTACCAGTCTAAACTATGGAAGGCACTTATGGTTTTCGCTCTCACGTTTGAGATCATCACTTTTGCCAAGGGCTTAAGATTATGTCTACAAGGCATGTTAGCTAGGTGGATTCAACGCTACCGCCTCCTGAAACACGCTTCCGCTATAACACCAGACACTTTGTCAAGGACAAGCTAAGTTCTGGATTGTTTCACATAATTTGGTTTTTGTTTTTCAGTTACCTCTCTCAATGAGAGAGTCATAGCAAAAAATTGTTGCACGCTTATATGATAAGCTGTATGCTACACATAAGATGCACACCAGCATGTGCACAACATATACAAAGTAGTCACTTAAGGAAAGTTCCTCAGCCCAGCATTCTCTCTCTCTCTTTGTTATTTCTCTCAAAGAAAAAAGAAAACTTTTTAAGATCATTCGATACATGTTTTGCTCGTGAGTCAGCCTGAGCCTAGGTGCTCTAACTCTCAGATAGAAATTGGGCAAAGCGCCATCCAAATTAGTCTTCATCGGTTCGCCGATTGACCACTAATTTCCATGAGGGCTATGAGCCACACACGCTAATTAAGAGTCATTGTCAGATCTCAGGTAGGACCCAGTGGCTGTTTACTCAATCCTCCCATAGGCATTGAGGATAACAGTTTGATCTATTTTCGTTATATTTTCAAGGAAAGAATTCTGCAATCTACCATGCGGTAGCATACAAATTCAATTTCAAGTTGATATCTCTCATTCTGTCCACGGTCGACTATGTTGGTTACCATTACCTGCTAATTGAACAGTTTCTAGAAAGGGTGTTATCAAGGGGTTTGATCACGTAGATTATAATGAACGGGTTTGGATTGCGAAGGCAACACCCAGGGTTTTCAATGCAATGTTGCTTGTTTTTTTGACAGGTGGGCAACGTGCTCCTCTGCATTTGAATACGAGTAAGTGAACATTAAGTTCAACTCTTGAGGTACGCATCTATTGATTTGGTGTTATTCCATTTTTTAGTATGTTTTGCTTCAGTTTCTCAAGTCGTTTAAATACGGTTGAATGTTTTAGAGACATGCCAAGGGCATGTCGAAACAAAGCATTTTGGGCCTTCGTGTCTCTTTTTTTTTTTTGTGTTATGTTGTTATGAATCCATGTGTAGGGTTCGATTTGGCACATGTTGTCACATGGGATCCGACATGGTCTAGGAAGTCAAAGAGTTCATTAAGGTACAAATTCTGCTAAACAACATTACAAATGGTTGTTTATGTATATACCAAGGCTATGAGTTGTTAATGTAAAAGTTTCATTGTTTGTACCTCGTAGTGATTACTCTGTCACCTTCTATTATGGTTTAGACGTTTTAGCAAGGCTTGCAGATGATTGCAATTGAAAATATTTAGTTTCTTTTTTGAACTATTTACGTTCCTCTTTAATGTGTGCTAGGAGCATAATTCTCCACAAGTATTGGCAAGGATGCTCATGGATATACATGACCGCATCTGTGCTAAATGCATGCACACTAGGTGTTATGGGCCCTAGTGTCTAGCAAAAGCTGATTTGGAACGACATGCATATTCATCAAGTTGTTGCTTACGAAACATTTTGCACTCTATGTGCAGTATCTCTATTAGATTACTTTTGGGTCTACCAATCACCAACAGAGGTCATGGCTCAGTTTGGATGCTTGAGGATTTTCAAGTTAACCATGGTGGTTATTCTGGACATTGTTGATTCCGAGTCATCTAGGAAGACTGTCTGTATACAATGGGGGAAACACACCACAATACTGTCAGTTATCCAAGGGGATAGGCAAATTACAAAGTGTAATATTGTGCTAAAGGATATGCAAAGTGGGTACATTAGACCAAGCAATCCAATTAATAAGAATTTATTGGTCTACTTGGAGTTTGCTTACCATCAGATAAAGCATGTTTGCGATTAGGTTTAGTCGCTTCATGTTTAAATGAGGTTATCAACCTTGAACACTAGTTATGGTGGGGTTGTTTACTGATGGAATTTGAGAACAAGTCAAGGACTTACACTTGGCTGATGAGTTATGTCAGCAAGTTACTTTCACATAAAGTGAAAAGCGGTACTCTTTCAGGTACAACTTTGTTGTGATAACTCGTTTAAGCATGCTCATGTGCATTCTAAATGGATTCTACACACTAAATGGTTCCAAAAGAACAACAATGTGCAAAATCACGATGTTATTCTTGATTTCATTGAACCTCCTACTATACCGCGTTTTGGTAAAACAAACAGCTCGATCCATGAAGGATACCACTTTGGAAAACATTAGTGTTCCTGTATCGGTGAAAGCATGTTAACCTGTCGCGCTTTTTGTGCTAGTTAGTAGTTTCAAGTTAGCACATCTTCGAAAAGTTGGGCATCCGGTAAATTTTTTACAAATAATATCAAAATTTGTCGGAGGTTGTACATTTGGATTCCTTGTTTCAAGTGCTTTCTATTGATATATCATACGCCATAGATCTTGGAGATGTAGCTTAAGTTATTGTACTAGCTAGCATATGTCAAAATTGTGCTAGTTAGCATTGTCCGGGACATGAAAAAGCATGACAGGTTAACATGCTTTCACCCATATAGATCCTACCACTTTTGCTTTCGCGGACAAAAATGCTTCTCCAAGGGCGGAGTAATGTCATGGCAAGGGTAGGACTATAGGAGGGCACGGCCGTGGCCTAGGGCCAATGGATACACATGTGGTACAGGGGCTATATATAGCTAAGAGCTAGAGGGCCAAGGGCCTATATATAGGTATGTTGGGTGGTTATTGGAATGTATATCTCATTATACCCTTTCATATAGAATATCACTCTATCACGTCACTTCACCCATATGGTTCTCACACAACAATCCGTAACCCCAAACGAAAACCACTTTAATCATATACATATGTGGTCCGGGATTTCTAACCATATACCTTCACATAAGTCTATGCGCATCTAATAAAATCACCAAGATAACCCATAAATCATACATAAAAAGCTTGGTTAAATCACGACGGCATATGGTACTCCCCCTTGGTAGCACCCCTATGTAGGTAAAACCAGGTATGGAACGATTAATAGCTTGCATTCTCGAAGTGAGAACGAGGACCTAAATACATATATGCTCAAGTATCATCGAAATTTTCAATTGGCTAAGTGGGTTTGCCCATCCCGTGAATCTATATAGTTGTTCTCCAAGGAGCTTGGAGTCAAAAACTTTGGATGTGCATAGTGGGGAGCAAGCTGTTTTTTCACCATATCTCTTGGCTTATGCATGTTTTTCATATGACACCGCAGAGATAAAATGTTCTAAATGATGTCTTTATCCCTGGCATAAAGGGTTCTGGCTGATTCATAACGGCTTGTGTTTTATGACCAAAACAGTGTTCCTATCGTCTCTGTGACATGAAACAAAAAAGTGCTTTTCATGCACGCACATGGTCATAAACACATCATGTTCATAAATTAGCATGTTCAACATGATAAAATAATCATGGGAAAACTTCATATGTACTGGGTTAGTCCATACATGCACTCGTATAGAAAAAAACATTTACCGAGAGGGTGACCACTTCATAAAAACGACATAGAGACAGAGATGATGATGGCTATGGAGTTTAGAGCTTCTCACCATGCTTTAGAATCAATTAGGGGTTTTCCAAAGGCAGGGACCTCAGCCAGGGACTAGCATATATGGCACAAGAGGGAGACTTGTGTATACGACATTTTCCACTCATTGTGTATACGACCACTCCCACTCGAACAACAGATATTGCTATGAGCCATCTGTCCGACAGCCAAATATGGCTATGAGACATCTATGAGCAAGTTTCTCCTACGAGCTCTCGCGACATCTCGTTACACCAACGGCCAGTTTTACACAAAGCACGGCTTTTCCCTTGTGCCCAGGTATTGCCCAATGACTTGGCATCAAGGGCAGTGGCACACAAGTTTTTTTAAAAAAAACTTGCAAAATAGGGAATATCACCTTAACAAATCCCTACTATTTTACACTGTGCAAGGCACTGCTGGTTTTCATTTTCACGTTTGAGGCCATCACTTTTGCCACGGGCTTAAAATTATGTATGCACGGCATGCTAGCTAGGTGGATTCAGTTCTACCGCCTCATGAAACACACTTCCGCTATAACACCAGACATTTTCTGAAGGACAAGATAATTTGTGGATTGTTTAACATGATTTTTGGGTCATTGTCAAAACACAACACCACTAAAAATAACCTAAAACTTGGACTTAATTCAAAGGCAAAGTGCTATCAATAAGTCACACTGGTGTTGTCACAACCACATACAGGGTAGGTGGGTTAGTCTGTGACTTGTTTTCATGATCCTTCTCTCATTAGAGTCACATCAGAAAACTCTTGCATGCTTATAGGATAAGCTGAACGTTAGGCATAAGATGCACAAGAGCATGGCAATCAACTATACACGTCATAGTCGGTTAAGGAAAATTCCTCAGCCCAGCATGCTCTCTCTTTCTTATTTCTCTCAGAGAATATTGAAAACTTTTTAAGACTATTTTGGTACATGTTTTGCTTGTGAGTTAGCCTGAGCCAAGGTGCTCTAACTCTCACCTAGTAAGTGGTCAAGACGCCACTCAAATTAGTCTTCATCGGTTTCTCAATTGAACACTAATTTGTTATTTTCATAAGGGCAAGGACCACTCACTAGCTGATTCTTGTCTCAGCAAGGCTGTTCTACAAGTTATCAATCTTCATTCATTTGCATGGTTTTACTAGCATGAATGATCATCACTTGGACAGCCAACCGAATGATCATCACTTGGACAACCAACTGAATTATGCCTATAATGTGCATGTTGCATTGTTACTTTGGAATTTACATAACATTTTGGGCAAGCAAGGCTCGCATGCAATCGAGAGGAGTGCATTTAAGGCACTCTAAGCACAAGGAGGGCTTGTGACAGTTGTTTTAAGCATTACAATTTTGTTGGCATCAAACCAATGCTTAACCTGCCAACATGACTCAAGCATGGCTTGAGTATCTACAGCCCTGATTTGCTGCACGGATCAATAGCAGTTCAATTTTGATGCCCATGGATTCTCAAGGATATCGGCAAGCCTTGTGGATCGACTTCATGAAGGGTGCACAGAGCTAGACATGGCCGACTTCTTGGCACTGCTTCCAGAAGACGGAAAACATGCTCACCACTCGGCACTAGCCAATTTCAATTTAAATTACTTGACAAGGTCAATTCTCGTTTGCCATGATCTTTGTACATCGGTACCATCATCTGTTGGCTACAATTTGGGCATCTTGCATTGAAGATTCCCGCATTTGGACTATGATATGAGCATACAAACCTTGGGGGGGAATGGGAAATATGATTGCAGGTTATTTCATTACATACCAGATGGGCGTAATCATATACGAGGGTGTATATGATGAGCTGCATTTGAGCGAGTTTTTCCTTGACATATCCAGACAACAGGTTACAGTAGGATGACCAGGTTAGACCATGGTCACTTTTTTTTTCCATGTTTACACCTTTGATTGGAAACTATTGCTTTTTGTTGAGCTTATATGTGAAGCTACTCAATATATGCCTTTTTTATATATGACACCCATGTAACCTCTATATATATACATCATCTCATGTGTGTATTCTACACACTTTGGGGTTCTATTTCTGTGCTCTCTCTTTCTCTCTCAACATGGTATCAGAGCAGAAGGTTTTTGTGGTCTACAACTTTGCAGAAAAAAGTATTTTCAAATTCTGCACCGATTTTGAGTTATCGTTCGCAGACTGCGTACATGCCTCAAAAGCATTTTTGCTTTTTGTTTTTGACTTTTCTCCTGATTGAAAATAATTTTGCAGAAACTAGTTGCGAGAGGCATCGAAATCGATGTGGTCTACAACTTTGCAGAAGAAAGGTTTTTCAAATTCTGCATCGATTTTGAGTTATCGTTTGCGGACTGTGTACATGATCGGAAAGCAAATTCGCTTTTTGTTTTTTATTTTTCTCCTGATTGAAAACGATTTTGTAGAAACTAGCCTAAAGAGGCATTGAAATTGATGTGCTATACAACTTTGTAGAAGAAAGTTTTTTCAAATTCTGCATCGATTTTGAGTTATCGTTTGCGGACTGCGTACATGCCTAGAAAGTAAATTTTGCTTTTTGTTTTCATTTTTCTCCTGATTGAAAATTATTTTGCAAAAACGAGCTCACAGAAGCATCGAAATTGATGTGGCCTACAACTTTGTAGAAGAAAGTTTTTTCAAATTCTACACCGATTTTGAGTCATCGTTCGCGCAGACAGCGTACATGCCCGAAAAGCAACTTCAGTTTGTTTTTTATTCTTCTCCTAATTGAAAATGATTTTACAAAAACAGCCCATCAATGGCATAGGAATCAATGTGGTCTACAACTTTGCAGAAGAAAAGTTTTTCAAATTTGGCATCGATTTTGAGTTATCGTTTGCGGACTGCGTACATGTCTGAAAACCAATTCTTTTTTTGTTTTTTGTTTTTTCTCCTAATTGAAAACGATTTTGCAGAAACTATTCTAAGGAGCCATTGGAATCGATGTGGTGTACAACTTTGCAGAAGAAACTCTCTCTAAATTCTGCAGCGATTTTGGGTTATCGTTCTCGGACTGCAAACATGTTTGAAAAGAAAATTTTTCTTTTTGATTTTGATTTTCCTCATAATTGAATTTTTCTCAATTAATATTTTCTCTTAATCAATCATATATTTATTACTGACGTAACTTTGCTGCAGAAGCTAGTTACATATCGTTCTGATTCAGTCGAGCCGTTGATGATCGTCCAAATTCTATCGAGCTATTGTTGGTACATGATATTTTGTTATATGATATACTCATTCATTGATTATCGTATAATTATTCTTCTAAAGATATAGTTTACATCGTTTTATTGATAATCTCTCGCAGATACCATAGTGATTTTGATGGTACCATGATGATGTTTTGTTAGTACTTTGGTCATGGTGATTTTTGTTGATACCATGGTTATTCTCGGTGATGCCATGATGATATTTCGTTGATGCCATGGTTATTCTCGGTGATACCATGATGTTGTTTCGTTGATACCATGGTTATTCTTGGTGATATCATGATGTTGTTTCGTTGATACCATGGTTATTTTCGGTGATACCATGGTGTTGTTTCATTGATACAATGATTATTCTCGGTGATACCATGATGTTGTTTCATTGATAGCATGGTTATTATAGATGATACCATGATGTTATTTTGTTGATACAATGATTATTCTCGGTGATATCATGATGTTGTTTCATTGATACCATGGTTATTCTTTGTGATACCATGATGTTGTTTAGTTGATACAATGATTATTCTATGATGATTTTTGTTGATAACATGATGATTTATTCATTTTTATTGATACAATGATGATATTTTGTTAATACTTTGATGATACTCATTGATATGAATACGTTGATAAATGTCGTTCTATGTAGTATATACATATGTCATTTGTATCACCTAATCATGCATCTTGTACTTTTATGTTCATATTTTATGTACCATATATTGTCGTGCATATATATGTCGTCAAAAGAGTGACATCGCAAACCATCTCTTATGGCATTGTGAACGTAATTATTTCACTAACGATGCTAATAATTTTCATGACTATGTTTTTTGAGTGTATGATCTATGTAGGAATGATCAAAGGATTGATTTCATGAAGACAAACTTGGTGACAATAAAAGATTTATGAAGACATGTTTCCTGATGCCATATTGATTACAACATGAAGACATGTTTGGTGATGCCATATTGATGACAAGCTACACAGCAGATTCACAGAGACACTTCTGATTACGAGCTAATCGGTAGCCTTTACACCTCTTTATTGAACCTTTGTATTCATTATTGTATTTTATAGGATAGGAGTAATGTAACTCCTCATAAAACATTCATTGTAAAAGGAGTGATGTCGCTGCTCATAAAATACTTATTGTAAAAGTAGTGATGTAGCTCCTCATGAACATTTGTATATTCAATGATTTTCATAATATAATGGTGGGTGTATATAGAGCTGTGGGTTTTTCCCTTGATCCCCCAAGGGTTTTTTCATCCATAGTTAGGGACCCTTATTTGAGCGGGGGTGTTGAGCTTATATGTGAAGCTACTCAATATATGGCTTCTCTATATATGGCACCTCGGATCCCCTCTATGTACACATCATCTGATGTGTGTATTCCACACACTTTGGGGTTCTATTTATGTCCTCTCTCTTTCTCTCTCAATACTTTTGTGCAACACAAAGTGCTTTGACAATTTTATAGGAGGCAAGGCTTCTCCCTGGTGCCAAGGTACTGCCAAATGACTTGGCATCAAGGGCATTGGCACACAAGTTTGGGAAACTGGCAAAATAGGGAATCTTAGCTCAGAGAATCCCTACGAGTCTAAACTGTGCAAGGCACTTATGGTTTTCGCTCTCACGTTTGAGGCCATCACTTTTTGAAAGGGCTTAAGATTATGTCTACAAGGCATGTTAGCTAGGTGGATTCAACGCTACCGCCTCCTGAAACACGCTTCCGCTATAACACCAGACACTTTGTCAAGGAAAAGCTAAGTTCTGGATTGTTTCACATAATATTGGTTGTTGTTTTTCTGTTACCTCTCTTGATGACAAACATGAAGCGAAGAACTAGAGAGTGTGTCTCTCCAGGCTTGTACATGATATTTGTTTTGAAGCAGGGGAAGGCCGCCAATACCGGGTGCCAATAGACGAGGAAGGGTACTAGATTGCACCAAGGAACGTAGTTGCCAATTGCCACCATTGTATTTAATTGTTGTTATGTGATACATAGTTGGTTTGTGGTCTTTTGTCGAGTTTTCGATAAATCTTATCGACCGCTTGTCTTTTGCCGTATGCCCGTGGTAGTGTTGGCTCCGGGATTGTGTGTGTGTGAGCAGAGAGAAAGGAAAAGAGTAATAATGGTTACAGATTGGGTGTAGGTTTGTGTTCGGTCAAGGCATGTGTGGCCTCCCGATGTGAGCGTGTTCACAATGGGTAATGGTATGATGTTGGATTAGTGGTACTGAGGTGTTTATGTTTGAGTGTGTGCAGCTAGTGGTGTTCAAAGGTGAGTGTGCAATTGTAGTTTGAAGATTGTGTATCGGTGTATATGATTGTATGTGGTTAGGGGTGCGGGTTAAGCCCTAGGCTATAGCGAGGCAAGTTTGGAGTGTACTGGGTTTGTTCTTTGGAGTGTACTGGGTTTGTTCCCCCTTTCCCCTTTCCATGAGTGGTGTCCCCACTGAGGAGCTATTGATTGCTTCTCGGTGAAGTCATAGACGGTGTTGCGGTGATACCAATTTCAAAGAGCAAGTGCTCCTAAGCAAGATGTGGCTGGGATTTCCCACTTTTACACGTGTTGAAGATACATAAGTGTGGCTGCAAGACTATGGTCTATTTCTGCTGGAGAGTGGCTTGTCGAAAGAAGAGGGAGTGGCTTAGGCATTCTCACTCCTAGTTCGTGAAAAGGCCAAGACAGGGTACAATGGATTGCAGGCTGAAGAAAAGCTGGATTGGAGCACCCTAGAAGTGGCATTCTGAAGCAAATATGTGGCCGACCCAAAATCGAGTGAAGTGAAGGGAAGGCTGGACGACCTAAAGCAAAGCCTGGCTGGTAACTTTCAACCGTTTGTGTGGGATTTCGAAGCGCTATGGAGAGAACTCATAAAGGTAACTACTGCAGAGAATACTGACTTTTTAAAATGAAACAAATTCATGGATTGCTTGCATGTGGAGGTTCATGATAACGTCGAAGTTGATGGACCGGTGTCATATGCGGAGGCAGTGGCCTTTGCAAAAGGTCACACAAAGAAGCTCTTGAAGAAATGTCAAGCGAGGCAAGGATGGTCCAATCCGATAGTGTGAGAGCCACTGTTGAAGCGAAGGAGATAAAATCACAGCCGATGCTAGAGGGTCTGCATATGCAAGAAGATAGACAGGGTTATTCCTATGCCTCGGATGCCAAACAAGAAAGATCCAGTGTTTGAAGAGGTGTTGGTGGTTCCAAGCTAGAGAAATATGTTGGAAGATTCAGCTATGGAGGGTCGAATCCCTAGGGAGTGTGCTCATGGCCGACAAGTGAGATTTGTTGATAAGGTTGAGGCAGTAGTGATGGACGAGATTCCATATTTTGAGACAGAGGAAGAGCATGAATCAAGTGGCGCCAGCTCTTTCGATGGACAAAACACATGGGAGACGGACTCCAATTTCTCAAGGTATGATATTTATGATATTATGAATGTAGATGAGGTGGTCATAGAGCAACATGAGACAGGTATAGATATGCCTTGTGTGGACCAGGGAGTTGGGCAACCCTCTCTTTTGCTTCAAGATGATAGGGTGTCGAAGGTTGGTGCCATGTTGTTCATAGATATACTTTTGAAAGTTGCTTTACAAGCAGTTTTTCACCCGTTTGCAAATCTCTTTGGATGCATATTATGTTATGGAGATCCCTCTAGCAAAGGGAGGATTGATTTCATGTGATGCAATTTCTTTAGATGTGGGTGTATGCACTCATTTTGGGCATCAAGCATGTGTATGGATATAGGTTATTGAAGAACCATGCTATGGGAGGCTACCAGAATGGCTTGTTTACAGGTTTGTCGGTGTCGATAATATATTGCTCACACATGTTTTACAGACAGGTGGCTATTCTCAATGCCATCAATTTGATCCTGATGGAGCTAACGTCACGCATGGGGAATCTCGTGCCTTTCCGTTTGATCCGGATGGATTCTACTGTTGAACCGGAGGGAGAAAGCACATGTAGAGGAGAGGAGAGAGAGATGACACCAACATGTGCAAACCCCAAAGTATGTGTAGAGCACACACTGAGTACACATATATAGTGGGGACTCCTAGCTATATATAGCATGGGGGTTGGTATGTATAGCTCCAACACCCCCACTCAAATAGGAGTCCCTAACTGTGGATGAAAAAACCCTTGGGGGTACAAGGGAAAAACCCACAGCACCATATACATGCACTGTTATAGTAACAATTATCAAAGTTTACAAAGTTCATCTTTGAGGAGCTACATCACTCCATAATAAAATGTTTGCTTTCAAGCATCTTTGGAAGTTCAATAACCCTATATATACAATTGAGTTGATGTAGATTCTTCAAGATCTTTGAGCAGCTTTCATATATTTGAGCCGCCTCAATATCTTTGAGCCCCTGTACACATTGCTTGACGTAACTTTTATCATGTAAACAGTATCAACTCAAGAAACATATCGATACGTGAAGGTTAGAATTAAATACATCACATTGTCCTTGGAGACAGTTCGCGACACCGCTCTAGAGACGAAATGGAAACGAACATAATGCGGATGCAATCACATGTGCAGACGACATAGAAACAAATTTAATATCAATGTAATCACATTTGTGCACATATATACAAAGCCGAGATGTGATGAACATATCGGAGCCCCGAAGATCTCAACAATTGGTAGCTATCATCATCATGGATTTACGTACCAGGGCATCATGGTATTCACCATGGCATAAGAGACACTTATAAAAATTTTGAAATAGGAATAATCATCATGGATTTACGTGCCATGGCACGAGAGACGCGTTCAACATAACAATAGTCATCATGGCATCACAATATTCACCATGGCATTAGAGACGTTCAAAAGAAAAAAAAAAACTTTGAAATAACAATCATCATGGCTTTACGTATCATAACATAGGAGACGCTTTTTTCAAATCAAATCAAAACTATAAAATAGTAATCACCATCATGGCTTTATGCACCATGGCATCAGAGACGCTAGTTTTGAGCAAAATTTGCAAAACCTCAAGACGATGACTAGTCAGTAGATCATGGCTTGGTAAATCTTGCATCTATACATCGATGATTTACATGAAAACAGTGTCACACATTAGTATAGCATCTATATCTCATCTTGGTGAAACTTGCCGCTAAGTATGGTGAGATGGATCCAAGGCAATTCCTAGTGAAGAAGGCCCAATCTATTGCTCAAAGGTTGTATAGAACTTTAGCCGAATAAAACAACAGCCGAGTACGCTCAAAATGATGTAGAAAACCATTGCCGAACTATGAATAAATCAACTGGCTGAGACTTGTAGACACCGTCAGCGCCCATAAACTCTTAGCTGTTAGAGCTAAATAGCACGTTGACCTCTTATAAGCACTGACCTATTTCAATTACGTGAGATGCCATAGTTTTATAACTACCAGCATTCCTACTTTGGGATTACGTGAGATGCCTTGTAGCTGAGGCAAGCTACTACAATGTTGGTGTAGTTCACCAAAAAGAGGCCGCATCAATCATCGGGTGTGAAAATAATTCACAAAGAGCAACCAGAAATAGCAAAGGAGCATCATAGGGCAGCTGAGAATAGCGAGCCAATCTCGTAGGGCAGCCAAGAATAGCCAGGCGGCAACTCTGATCAGCATGTCGTCTCTCCTCACACTTAAACATTGAGATTGGCGTACGGCCATGACGGCTGCGAGCTCATCATAGACGTAGCGGCCCAGGCAGATTTGCAGCTTGTTGTTGAGTCCCTGTATCGTAATATACCTGAGAGCTCGTAGCGGCCCAACCAGATCTGCAAACCGAGAGTTGTGACAATAGGCCAAGCAACAAGATGGGAAGCGGAGAAAGTTTGCATGGCAGCAAACAGTACGCGGCTCCTTGCTGCTGAAAACTCATCGTGCTGCCAACCGAACAGCATGCATAGAATAGCATGAAATCACCCTCGGCAACTCTATACTTAACAGACCCTTGGCTTGTATTAGCTTGAATATACATGATGATTACTAAGATATGAAGATTAAGCTAGAGAACGAATCTCGCACACGGCTTGCAGTTTGTGCTTGTGCTACGAGGTATATATTGGGGAATTTTTCAGCGGCTCCTGATCACCATATGCTACCATTAGCTGCCATCCACTAGAGTTACACTGACAAGCCACAAGCGAGGGTGGGCATATTTGGACTGCTTGTTTCTATCTCCCGCCACCAGCGATATGGACACACCATGGAGTTGTGCTAAACGTAGGAAATATGCAGCATAGGCATAGGCAGAGTAACGGAGACAAGCCACGCAGCCGGACACGCTTATTGCTATTAAAATAAAAAAGCTTGGTATTTTCTTAAATTAGCCTACAAGTAAAATGCTAAATATAACATCGTTTTTTCGCGAGGCAGTACTACTGTAGTCGCTTGTGCAGATACGAGCCTATTGCTCTGTAGGCAGTGATACAGGCCACACAAATGAGGGCAATCAGTGCACACACAGCCATCTGCCTATGTTTTCCTTCTCGATCATGAACCCAAAACCGAGAGATTGTAACGTCACTATTCTTCTCTACAAAGAACGCAAGAACAAATCAACTACAATAAAATACAAGAACGACAGTCAAGAAGAAATATGTAAAACTTATCTTCGTGCTTGAAGGCACAGGGAGTTTCCATAGCCATAGCTCAATACAAAACGCATGCGGTGAGCTCTGATACCATGTTGAACCGGAGGGAGAAAGCACATGTAGAGGAGAGGAGAGAGAGATGACACCAACATGTGCAAACCCCAAAGTATGTGTAGAGCACACACCGAGTACACATATATAGTGGGGACTCCTAGCTATATATAGCATGGGGGTTGGTATATATAGCTCCAACATCTACAGCTGATAAAATCTCTCTCTCTCTCTCTCTCTATCTACAACTTATGTACATACTATGTATCAATTTTCTCATATGCAATCATCTCTTATCTAAATAATGCTATGGTTGAGGATGAATGCTCAACGAGGGGTTGAGCAATGATGGTAGAGCTGGGCCTGTGGAAGTGAAAGAAGCCGAGGCATGGCAGTTTGGAGGCAAATGGCAAAGAAGTTGAGCAAGTTTTTGTTGCAGCTAGGAGACAGGTACATAGGGATGGAGTACTCTCTAGTCGAAACTGCAAGTGTTTCTTGCTATCATAGGTGACACGAGAAAATGATTATACCATAAGGTTGTGAACAGGAGAAGGGGTGCTAGATATAGTTGCTATGAGTTTTATCATATAAGATTTTGATTGAGATGTCTGTAGGACACTCTACTACCAGGATGTGTATGCAAAATGAGGTATTTAACAGACTCGATGTGGTTTTCAAGCTTGGCTTCCTAAGTGAAAGCTTAAGGATGGTAAAGTTGGTGGATATCTTCTTCAAAGAGTGTTCTAATGTATACATGATGCTTGATCCCTTGTGCTTAAAGACCATTGTCAAGTAGGTCTCCATTGAGATGTTATGTCCCATTATGGTGGCTTAGGTTTTTTGATGTTGGGTTTGCGGCCATGTTGACCTTGGCACAAGAGCATGAGTCACCATGCTAATGGATGCAAAAGCTATACACAAATGATTGACCACGGGTTGCTATCATGGTGGCATGCTTGCCATAAGGAGTCGAAAGGGTGTGCCAAAGGAGAAGTCGAAGGAGGTTTCTTCAACTGACCAACGAGGGTCAATAAAGGACGACGTGGGAAAGGGGCCCAAGTCAAAGGGCTTGAAAAAAAAGGAGTTTTGCAAGGTGCATGCAGGGGAAAAACGCCATCTCGATGAGCAAGGCCAAGCACAGAAAGAGAGAAGGCTAGTGCGGGGAGCTTCTTGAAAGGGCAAGTTGGCCAAGTGGAACACAGCATGAAATTTGTGGCACCATCTAAGGGGAGGGTGCTATCTGCATGCGGTTTTCAAGGCCGAGGGGTGGGGGGAGTAGGAAGCGATGCTAAATGCAGGAAGAGCATGCCATCTACTGGGGGATGAGGAAGGCCGGTGCAGCATTCAGGCAGATGATGCGCCGCCAAGGGGTGGCAGTAGCGAAAGCTTGACAGGGGGCGGCTCCATGGCATTGGGGTGTCGAGTGAACGGCTTGGAGCAGGTGCGAGAAAGGCTGCCTACCACGTGAGGAGGCCACCATGTGCAGGAGGGAGTGGAGAGGTGATCAAGGGCTTCAAGGTTGAGAAGGCGTAGACAGGGGGTGGATACATGAGAAGGGGTGGCCTTTGATGATCCGAGAGCTCCAGGGAGCATGCCAGGAAGGTGAAGGGCTGAGGTGAAGGCGAGGGATGCAAGAAGCTGTTGGAGTCTTCCGTGGAAAGCCATACAACGGCTACGAGGCAAATGCCTAAATTGTATGTCATGAAGTAGCTTATGAGGGCTTCTTCTCTTGGTTTTTGGAAGGTCTCTTGAATCATGTGTGGATAGAGCTGAGCATTGTATTCTCGAACATGAAGTGAAGAACTAGATAGTGTGTCTCTCGAGGGTTGATTCTGTATGATTCTGTATGGTTAGGGGTGAGGCCTAATCCCTGGGCTATAGAGAGGCAAGTTTGAAGTGTGTTGGGTTTTTTCCCCCTTTCCCCTTTCCATGAGTGGTGTCCCCACTGAGGAGATACTGATTGCTTCTTGGTGAAGTCATAGACGGTGTTGTGGTGATACCAGTTTCAAAGAGCAAGTGCTCCTAAGCAAGATGTGGCTGGGATTTCCCACTTTTACACGTGTTGAAGATACATAAGTGTGGCTGCAAGACTATGGTCTATTTCTGCAGGAGAGCGGCTTATCGAAGGAAGAGGGAGTGGCTCCGGTGTTCTCACTCCTAGTTTGCGGAAAGGCCAAGACATGGTACAATGGATTGCAGGCTGAAGAATAGCTGGATTGGATCACCCTGGAAGCAGCATTCTGAAGCAAATATGTGGCCAACGTGCAATTGAGTGAAGTGAAGCGAAGGCTGGACGAGCTAAAGCAAAGCCTGGCTGGTCACTTTCAAGCATTTGTGTGGGATTTCAACGCGCTATGGAGTAAACTCATAAAGGTAACTGCTATAAAGAGTACTGGATTTTTGAAATTAAACAAATTCATGGAGTGCTTGCATGTGGAGGTTCGTGATAAATTTGAAGTTGATGGACCAGTGTCATATATGGAGGCAGTGGCCTTTGCAAAAGGTCACACAACGAAGCTCTTGAAGAAACATTAAGCGAGGCAAGGATGGTCGAATCAGATAGTGTCAGAGCCAGTTGAAGCGAAGGAGATAAAAGCACAGCCAATGCTAGAGGGTCTGCATATGCAAGAAGAGACAAAGATATTATGGTTGCAGAAAGAGAGGGTTACTCCTATGTCTCGGATGCCACACAAGAAAGATCCACTGGTTGAAGAGGTACTGATGGATCCAAGCTAGGGAAATATGTTGGCAGATTCAGCTATGGATGGTCGAATCCCTGGGGAGTGTGCTCATGGCCGACAAGTGAGATTTGTTGATAAGGTTGAAGCAGTAGTGATGGACAAGATTCCATATTCTGAGACACGGGAAGAGCATGAGTCAAGTGGTGGCAGCTCTTTCGATGGAGATAGCACATGGGAGACGAACTCCAGTTCCTTAAGGTATGATATTTACAATATTATGCATGTAGATGAGGTGGTCACAGACCACCATGAGAAAGGTATAGAGATGCCTTGTGTGGACAAGGGGGTTGGGAAACTCTCTCTTTTGCTTCGGGATGATAGGGTGTTGAAGGTTGGTGCCATGTTGTTGATAGATATACTTTTGAAGGTTGCTTTACAAGCAGTTTTGCAATGTTTGCAAAGCTCTTTGGATGCAGATTATGATAGGCGAGCCCTCTAGCAAAGGGAGGAATGATTTAGGGTGATGCAATTGCTTCAAATGTGGGTGTATACACTCATTTTGGGTATCAAGGATGCATATGGATACATGTTATTCGAGAACCATGCTATGGGAGGCTACCAGAGTGGCTTGTTTACAAGTTTGTGGGTGCCGAGGATATATTGCTCATACATGTTTTACAAACATGTGGCTACTCTTAATGTTATCAATTTTATCCTAGTGGAGCTAACGTCACTCATGGGACATCTCATGCCTTTTGGTTTGATCCGGGGGGATTCTACAGCTGATAAAATCTCTCTCTCTATCTATCTATTGCTTATGTACATAGTAAGTATCAATTTTCTCATATGCAATCATCTCTTATCTAAATAATTCTATGGTTGAGCATGAATTCTTAACGAGGGGTTGGACAATGATGGTACAACCGAAGATGGTCGGCCTATGGAAGTGCAAGAAGCCTGGGCATGGCAGTTTGCAGGCAAATGGTAGGGACATTGAGCAGGTATTTGATGCAGCTAGGAGATAGGTACACTGGAATGGAGTACTCTCTAGTCAAAATTGCAAGTGTTTCTTTCTATCAGAGGTGACAGAAGAAAATTCTTATATCATAAGGTTGTGAATAGGACAAGGGGTGTTGGCTACATTTGCTATGAGGTTTATGATATAAGATTCTGATTGAGATGTCTGCAGGACACTCTACTACCAGGATGTGTATGCCAAATGAGGTATTTAATAGACCACATGTGTTTTTCAAGCTTGTCTTCCTAATTCGAAGCTTAAGGATGGTAAATCTGGTGGATATCTTCTTCAAAAAGTGCTCTAATGTATACACGATGCTTGATCCCTTGTGCTTAAAGAGCATTGTCAAGCAGGTCTCCATTGACATTGTTGGCGGATACGCCGCGATGGACGTCAGCATAGCGAAAAATCACCTAACATATATTGGCAACTGAGGATGGAGCTCGACCCACAGGTGCGTGGAAGCAAGCAAAGGGTGTCAACCTCTACTCGACCGACTAATGACTACTTCCTACAGAGATATCAAATCTACATGCCATTGGTTCTGTGAATGTGCGAGTCTCCTATGATGCAATAGCAAGACAAAAGCCCATTAGATGCTCTTGAAATGTTATGAAACTTAAGGGATATCCTATCAACATCAATAGGCCACTCTCCCTAATGTCTGTGACCCAAAACCGTACACAAAAACACCCGCTGTAGAAGAATCACATAGGATGTCTGACACGTTTTTGCAGGTCGACGTTTCCAAAAACTAAGATTCCTAATGCGTAGCTCTACTCTCTCTAATCACGTGGATATGCTAAAATGCAAAAACGGACAACGTTTACTCACCGAAACTCCAAAAGTAGCTCACGGGTGAATCTGCCAAAACACAGACAAACGCACATGATGTAAGCATCAATGCGTAGCTCTCCTCGTGGGCAACACGCTGCTGCTCTCTGTTTGCGATTTCGACCACCGTAGCTCTTGTAGCGCACACACACACTCTCTCACTCTCTCACAGTTTCCCAGTCGACACAGAAGATAAGATTATTAGAAGTCCCTTTACAACGCTTTAGGTTTTGGTTTATATACTAAGCCTTAGAAAACCTAATGTTCGGCCAAAATGATCCGATTTTTCCCTAGGATTCTATAGAGATTAATTACAACACCGTGAGATGGCTTTGCTCATCCAACAAGCATCTCCGGCCAAAATACAATTGCCGACTTAAAATATGAAGTTTCTGTAAACATTACAAAGGTGGCCGTAATGGCTCAAAATAATAATAACGGAATATTCGATGATGTCCATGATCTTGTATCTTCACATTACAACATCCATCTTCATCTTCATCACTTCATCAACATCTTCATATGGAATCTTTAGAGAATCTTTGAGGAATCTTCTTGGAATATTTGTGGAAGCGTTGTTGAAAGGTTGGCCTGTCAACACTCTCCCCCTCCGAACTCTTGTCGTCCCCGACAAGACCCTATCTCTGCAGTGGCCTTGACAAGTGTTCATGTTCTGGTATTGGTTGAAGCTTTTGTTGTTGCAGTTGCTTCTACTAGATGATTTGTATGTTGTAGAGTTACCTTTTTCTTGTATCTGTAGTGTAGTTGAAGCCATAGCTCTCTCCCTTTGATTGGTTGTTGTAGCGTGAATAGGTTGAGTGAGGTTTGTTGTTGCAGCAAGTCTTTATCTTGGCAGCTATGTATTGTTTGTTCTTTGGGTGTCATCCTGCATATGTTTTGAAGTAACCAAGTTTTGTTGAGTTAAATTACTTATGGCCGTATGGCTACTATTATTGATTTGATATACATCGGATAAGTGTTACTAGCTTGAAGTCAGAGTCGCTGTTGTTGAGCAAATGCTTATAAAACTTGTTACCACTTCGTCATCGTCATTTTGTTGTGTAAGTGCATGGGTGGAACACAAATCGTGTCAAATGCAAATGTTCAATGATGGGACATTATATATGCTTGCACAGACAGATGCATGGGAAACAATATGTTATGCAAGAAGAGATTGAATGGATGCTTCCAAGAGTGAACGTAGCTATAGAAGCAAAAATATATTTGACTTCAAGAGATGCCGTTACTGACAAGAAGGGTTGTTGATGCTTGAGGTTTTTTCACTCTCCTCACTGTGTACATGTGCTGAGTGTTTTGTGGATTACTCCGCCTCTCCACCAAATAAAATTGTTTTACTTTGACTCTTCTGCTCACCTATCCAGCATGAGCGACTCAATTTGACAATATGCTCAACTCTTTCAGCTTGAACTATAATCTAAATATCTAGACTCATAGACCACAAAAAATATTAAGACATGAATCTTGGGTCTGACGCTTTCTCATTTAGTGGCTCAGCTGCCCGACTCTTGACTCTTATGCCATGATTTTTATGGCGACTTGACTTATTCTCGAGGGCTTTCAACCAAGAATAGGTTTTGCAATTCAAAACTCCCATCCTCGAAGAGAGGATTTGTAAAGGACCATCCTGGCAGTGTTGGTTTCTTTTGCCATACCTGGGTGACCTTGGTTGTCAAAATTTCCTTTTGTTGTTGTTGGTTTCTTGGTTGAGAAGATCGGCTCGCTCCATTCTCCATAACACTTTGTCTATCATGTCTTGACATTTCTTGAGAGCTAGAGATGACTTCAATCTTCTTCAGTATGTGTTGTTCTTTTGGCATCCATTTGTATCTGCATCATGTGATTAGCCTGTCTTTGCAGATATCCTTTTCCTTGACTGTGACATTGTCCTTGATTTTTCCTTCCGTGAAATTGCGATTATTTTCAAGTTGAAGTCATTTGATTGAAGAATGTTTAACTAGCATCTTTGGTAGCGAGACTCTCCGATTTCCTTGATAGTAACCTTGTGCTTGAAGAATTGTAGATGACACTTCCCATGATGTTTTTGATGTCATATTGAGATGTACAAGAGTGCCATTCTTGGGAATATTTACCGATGAAGTCCTATGTTGGTATGAAGTCCAGGTGGATTTGAAATTTCCTCCATACCTTTGGCGATTCTTGTTGGTTGGTCTCCTTTGGCGATATAAATATGAGCTTTGTTGCTTTTAGGGATGCTTTTTGAAACCTTTATTTACCGCATAAGCCGAGGTCTGTGGTTTTGGTAACCAAAGTTTCTTTTGACCCTCATAATAGCCTTGCTCTGCCAAGCTGTAGCGGGAGGCTATCCATCCCATGTGTTTACCTTTCGTCAATTGGCTAGGATCATTTACCCATATTGGGTCCTTGACCTTCATTTCTTCAGCTTTAATGTAGAACTTTGAAAATATTTGGTGGCGGTGATCTCGCAGCGTAGGGTATTGCGGTTGAAAGATTTTCTTTGGAGTCTGCCTTTCATGTGGAAGCATGTGGTCAGTTGATATAGAAGCTCTGTCTTGAACTTTTCTTGGTTGGATTGAAGACTCTAATTTAAGGGGCTGCTTCTGTTGGTAGGACATTTGTGGACTCATTTTGGCTTTTCCTTTGTCGGCAGCCGATAATCTTGGAGCGATAGTAGGCTCGCTATCTTGAGAGCTAGTCGTGATGACCATCATTGAAGATTCAGATTCTTGTTCAAGTGTTTTTGCCCAAAGCTTGAACAAAATCAAATGTGTACTCATTTTGGAAGAATCCACTACTAGGAATTTGTCTTTAACTATCTTTGACCATAGTTTAAGGGTAGCTTCTACAATCCCCAAATGTGTGACCTTAACTCCATTTGATAGGGATATCTGTACCTGAATTTCATACAATTCTGGATTATCTAGAAGTAAACACATCCCATAAGACATGATATTAGTCGTGGCAGTGCAATCTATCTCTGCTGTAAAATTGAATTTCAGTTTCTCATGCACATCCAACGAGAATTTAATCTTCTTGTTGGCTGCCAAGTAACTGATGTTCTCTTTGCTTTTGGTACTTGTCTTGGACTTTTGTGCCTTGGAAGCTTTGTCATCCTCTTGTATGTTGAACTTCTTTGCCATTTGACTGGTTGTAGCATGTCCCAAGTGCTTACTATCTTCTGATCTATAGCTTTGGGGAAGGTCTATAGCCTGAGGTGCTTGTTGGTCTTCATTGCTAGTTTCTGACTATGATGCCTTGATTCTTGATTTCAGAAGCTCTCTGTCACTATTTACTTCTTCTCTAGCACTTGAAGGTCATTCAATGGTGAATTTTCTTCCTGGAAATCTTTTGAAGCTTGTGTAGCAGGATGTTGAGGTTGACTCTCTTCTTTTGATACAACGGTCGCAGTTGCCTTTGGTTCCCATTGTTCCTTGAGTTTTTGTAGAGTCTCTTCTCAAAAATATTCATTCATATCCTGCATTGCTTGTCCTTGGTAGTCAATTTTGGAATCGGTCATTTCCCTTTCTTCCGTGGGTTCTAAAACTTCAGCTACATCTTCTCTTAGCCTCTTTTTCTCTTTGATTTCGCCAATCATCCTTGTAGAGTCTACAGTAGAGGAATTCTCTTGAGAATTTCAACTTCATCCATTGATTCAACTTGCATGTCTTTGTCTTGTGCAGTGACAATAAGTTTTGTTGTTACCTCTGCCACCTCTTCTTGGGTTTTCTTACCATCTTCAGAATCTTGGCTTCTTTTGCTCTCGAACCTTGAACTGCGAGCTTCATCTTCATCACCTTGTGTATGCTTTGACTTGTCCCCACTGAGGTTCTTTAAGCGATCTTGAATCAATTGATTCAATTGATCTTTTTTGATAGCCTGATTCTCTATGATAATGTTGTTGACACCCTTGACTTCAAGCAACTGTGTCTTGAGCCTATCTTTTGTGCTCTGTGACAAGATCTGCTTCTTTTTCGGAGATCTCGTTGGGGATTCTTGCTTCCATTGTCTGAACTTTGCTTTTGGCTTGTTGCCTCTTCTTTTCCATGTAGAGCTTTGTTGGGCAGTCCTTCACTAAATGACCAATGGCACAATATGTCGCTATCTCAACATGTGCACCCTTTGGACGAGGCAGCTCTCCATAATACTGCTGATAATGGTTTCTTGTGGTATCTAGATATATGTATGACCTCTTCTTTGCATGCATGAACCTGTAGATTGCGACTGACTTAGGTGTATCCACTGGCTTCGTCTCTTTATCCTCCACCGTCTTGTCCTTGAGAAGTTGAAAATAGCTTCCATTATTGCTTGCATACAAGATCAAATCACTATCCATGATTTCTAGCAGTCGAAATGCCAATTCTTCCATTAGTATATGGTTTTAACATGGGGCTTTTGCATAGCCTTAGGGCTATGTTTCCGAGATGATTTTGGCGAGGTTTGTATCGAGGGTGAAGATTGAACCGAATCTTTGTTTTCCGTTTCCCTGGATGGTGCTTTTGGACGGGGTCCAAGTATGTGACTTACAAGTTGCCCACAAATGCTCAACTCATCCATATTTTTCACATCGGCTATTTCATAGTACCTACCGTATTTGTCGACCACAATGAATCTTGACATTGTCCTCCGGCTCGACCACAATGAATCTTGACAATGTCCTCCGGCTCGACATCTTCCAATGCTTCTTGAAATTCCACTTGGGCTCTTGAAAAGGACACTGCTTCTTGTAAAACTGGACTTCTTAATCACATTCTTGAAGATATAGGGTCTCTTTGTTGAGTTTGAGCTCCCCCCATCCAAGAGGGTTCCATATTTGATAATGGCATTTGGTTATTGCCTGATGATATGACTTGTTGTGCTCTGTTAAGTAGCTCTTGAGACCGAGCTAGTTCTTTTTGAAGTTGTGCTATCTTCATAGCTCGTACTTCCAGTATATTCGCTGTTTACGCAATTTGGTGTGTTTGTGCTTTGTCTTGTGTTGGTGCCCTGTAGAGACTTGTGCCATGTCTTTCCATGTGGTGTCTTGTGTTGTGCCTTGTTGTGTGTCATGTGGTGTGTCACTCATTTGTGTAGTGACAGCTGTAGGTGTCAATTCTTCCAGGTGCGTAGTTAGAGGTAAACCCATGACGAGATGGTATACATTACCGCCTTTAGACATGTATTCTTCTCCTCTTGAGCCAAACGCTTCTCTTGAGGGGTTCACTATGTGTAAAACTACCATATCACGTGAGTTCAAGACATCTTTGTAAAATCCCTTATCTCTGAATTTTTTAAGGAATAAATGTACCCTTTTCTTTTAAAATCTGTAAGTTTCTTGCAAATTTGAAAACTAGTATCTCTTCTGTATATATCTTTTTGTAAGTTTCAAGAACCTTAAATACCCTTCTGTTGAACTCACGTGATAGGTTACATTTTTTTTAGGTTACCTACCCGGGACGCTTCTGCTGCAAAATAATGATTGTTTTCTACAGGAACTTCATGACTTGTGACAACCCTGTAGTATCGACTGTCTTCGTCTCCATAGAGGGTACCAATTTTTCGTTTTCCATCTTGTGCTTTGTACAGAAAAATACTTCGAGGATATGCATAGAGTTCTGTAAGTTGATCCTTGTACAACAGTTCTATCTCATTGTAAATCTAGTTTCCGTACCTCATGTAAATTGATCCTAGACAGTCTTCCATGAAATCTGGATGTGGGTGTAGTACATTCTTCACTGTTTTAACTTCTACATATTGAGATGTTCGAGTTTCCTCTGTATCTTTCTTTGTATTGATGCACAAATTCCGATTGACATCCTCATAGCATGGGAGTCCTTTGTAGTGGCCAATCAGATAGATCCAAATTTACTCTCTTGTAATTTTTGTGGATGTACTTGAAGCTTCGTCTCGGCTGGTTTGATTCCTTTGAGACGCCATTGCTTTCGTCTTGACTCCCTTGTTGTACCTGTTTAGTGATAGCTCTAATTGCTTGCCTCAATGCTTTAAAAAACTTATTAGCACCCTTGTGTCGGTCTTTTTCGCTCGAGGTCCTTCAGCTTTTGTGGATGCCTTAATCTCTAAGTTTTCTGAACTGGGCTTTTCTTGCACTGCTTGAACTTCTTAGATCCCTTGCTTGCCATGGCCGATACTGACTTGTTTGACTACTTGCTTTGCCTAGAGATTTTTAGTACGCCTCGATCTATTGGAAGCACTATGATAATTTATGCAACCTACCACTATACTGCAACGACTGCTCCCTTCATAGTGATTCTTGAGTTGAGCTAACATGTGTTCACCAGTGTATTTTTTTTGGACATCGACCTTGAAATATTACTCTCAAGTTTTTGGCAAGAAAATAAAACTAAATTTATGAATTTGGTGAGCAAAATAGTTTAAAATTAAATTTACATTTTTTCAGGAAAAAAATTAATTTAGACCTTAATTGGTCATTTTTTTCAATATCACATGTAAGGATAAAAGGAACATCTCTTACAACTTTTTATATAATGGAAAGAAGCGATTTAAGTAGTACCATCTAGACTTTTCAAATAAGTATCAACGTCACAAGACACCTTATATGCACTAGGGATTTGCTAGGAGACAACATCTTGTTGACTAGGGCTAGGTCTTTGAAATCTAGATGAAAACTAAATGAGGAAGTGTGAAGATCTCATACCTCCTACATAAAATCTAGTTAATTATGCATAGGTCAATCATAGAAAAGTTAGGAGAGTGAAAAGAAAAGTAATTATAATGATAGGAGCCCATTAAAATTCCATGTAACAAAATCTTACAATCACATGTAGGCTTTAATATTTTGGGTCCCATGTCATAATGTGATATGTTTCATCAAACCTACTTGGCCCTCAATCTCCCCTACCATCAAGTTCTTCAGTGGGCATATCTTTGGCGACTAGCTACCTTAAAATACAAAATCTTATAGCAAAGTCTGGCGAAAAACATCTTAAGGTCTACACCAATGAGAGCCAAAAAAAAGATAAAAAATTTCAAGATTCACCAAATTGGCGATTTTTAGCCAAAAAAAAAACACTGGTGTTCACTTTAGCACACAATCTGAAAAATTCTATTTAGCTGGCAAACTTTTTCACAATGAATGCAAAAAATCTTGATGTGCCTTTGACGGCCACACTTGTTCCGTGGGCTCGGAAGTGACTTTCAAGTTCGCTTTTAGCTGAACTAAACTTAAGCTAGAAAAAGAGAATTATGCACAAGTTGCAGTGATTTGCTAACAAGAATCTTGTATTAAAGTTATCCAAAACTTGCGAATGTTGTTGCAAAATCAAGAGTCCTTATGTATGGTCTTACTGCTACCAGATTTGTGTATGGACTCTCAAATTTTACACTAGGCCATAGTTAACTTTTACACCTTCCCGCGGGTGACCAATGGTTTTTCCAAAAGATAATTTCAATCTGCTAACTTAGCAGTCTTTAATGGTCAATTAGAAGGCCTAGAGACCAAATCTGGTTTCAAATTTCAGCTTCCCGATGATAAAAATCTCACATGCACTCGTGTCGGTCTGTTCCAGAGTTTGGGTTGACTCTAGCCGATGACCTCGCTTATGGCTGACTAGCCCCTCTCCTACGGAAAAGTCAAAACTATGTTCAAAACCGTGACTGTTTTCTCACAATTTTTTCGAACTGTCGGTTTCACACACACTTGACTTCCGGATGCATTTTGAGACCTTAGATGACGTTTTTTTCCAAAGTTGACCTAAAGAGTTGCCAAAGTCATATATTTAGTTCAAGTTTTGCTCCAATCTGTAGTGTTGCTCTCAGGCTACATTTTGATATAAAAACTTTTCCAATCCAATACCGTTTGTGAAAGTTATGGCCAAAATAGTGAAATGGAGTTTAAAATGATCAAAATGAGTCCAAATTCAATTTTAAAAGAAGATTTGGGATCTCTATGACACTGTGAACATTCCTGTATGGTCAAAATTACAGCTGAACCCTAAAACTGGCCTGGAGACATCCTACGGGTAGGATGTATTTTTGCTCAGAATTGAATAAAATTTGGTCCAGAGACTCCCCTTGGGTCTAGCAACACAGTGGTATGGTCAGATTTGGGTTTGGATGCCAAAAGCTCCCAAAGCTAGCTATTCTTGTCTTTGTCTGGTACAAAACACTAAAATTTGCTTAATCTTCAATTTTACTCATCCAACTGAGATGAAACTTGTCGCATACACTCAATACAACGTTTAGAACATGCATATGATATCAAATTATGGTTTGGTCTCAAAATCACCCCTTGTACACAATTTGGATAGGATGTCTAGCAATTCTCATCTTTTGCCTTTACTCTGTCAAAATAAGGTCAAATTCCTGGTTTGAGAGTGTAAACAGGATAAAACCTACCTTCTAAACACTCTCGTGACCTCAAAATTGCAAAATTATGCCCAAATCATCCTATAGACATGCTACAGGTAGGATGTCTACTGCCTATTTTTTCAGATTGAAGTGATTTTGATGCTTCCTTATGGTCACAGCAAGTGCTAGTAAGCTCCACAAATGAAAGAAATTTACAGAAATCAATCACTTCAAGCAATATATGAATTTTTCGCTTTCTGACTTTGCCTTTTGACTTTTGGACATCAAAAACATGGGAAAACACTCAAGTTAACATGTTTCTAGGGTAAAACCTACCCTCTAGACACACTGGTGGTCTCAGAATTCCCAGATTCCTGCACAAAAATCCCTTAGAGACATAGTACAACCAAATTTTTTTCTACTCAGAATGAAGCAAGATTTGGTTCAAAGGTTCCCCTTGAGTCTAGCAACACCTTGGGATGCTCAAAATTTCATTTGAATGTCAAAATCACTCACTTCAAGCAATTTAGGAATTTTTCTCTTTCTGACTTCGCCTTTTGACTTTTAGACATAAAAAACATGGGAAAACACTCAAGTCAACATGTTCCAAGGGTAAAACCTACCCTTTGGACACACTGGTGGTCTCAGAATTCCCAAATTCCTGCCCAAAAACCCTATGGAGACATACTACAACCAAATTTTTTCTGCTCAGAATGAAGCAAGACGTGGTTCAAAGGTTTCCCTTGAGTCTAACAACACCTTGGTATACTCAGAATTTCATTTGAATGTCAAAATCACTCACTTCAAGCAATTTAGGATTTTTTCGCTTTCTGACTTCGCCTTTTGACTTTTGGACGTAAAAATCATGGGAAAACACTCAAGTCAACATGTTCCAAGGGTAAAACCTACCCTCTGAACACACTAGTGGTCTCAGAATTCCCAAATTCCTGCCCGGAAACACCCTGGAGACATACTACGCCGAAATTGTTTTCTGCTCAGAATTCCATTTGAATGCAAAAATTACTCACTTCAAGCAATTTATGAATTTTTCGCTTTCTCACTTCGTCTTTTGTCTTTCGGACATCAAAAACATGGGAAAACACTCAAGTCAACATGTTCCAAGGGTAAAACCTACCCTCTGAACACACTGGTGGTCTCAGAATTCCCAAATTCCTGCCCAAAAACCCCTTGGATTTCAGGTCAAGGGCCAAACCAATGGGGTCACGGACTCGGCCAGGGGCCGGCTGCGAGTGGGAATGGGTTCAGGTAGTCAGGAAGCCTATAAAAGGGAGGTTGGGTGGATGGACCGGGTCTGGCAGTCCATTGGTTTGAGATTGGTATCAGAGCTTCAGGCTATCTTTAGAACTGAGACACGTTTTTACTTTTGCTGCATGTTGCATGCCACCTCAAAGGGAAGAAGAAGACGAAGTCGAGCCAAGCGCGTGCAGGAGCCCCTAGTCGGGGAGGAAGACGTGAGTTGACCTGCACGGTTTTGCTCGTTTTTGGGCTCGCTGGGAGCGCGGAGGGGAGTTGGTGACTTCCCTCTTCTTGCCCGGCCTTAGCAGACCTCGCCATCGCGAGGTATCTCTCCAAAAACACCTGCGCAGTCGTCCGCGTTGTCTGCAAGAGAGCTCTTCAAGTTTTTTTCTTACAAAAAGACCCTTAAGGGTTGGCCGTTCACACCCTACCAACCCTCGTGGGTCTTGAAAAAGGGCACTGTCCTGCGCAATTGCGATTCGGTTGCTCTACGGCTTTCTTCTCCGATAGGTGGGCATCATCACAACAAATTTTTGTCGATTACAGTCAATCCAGAAATTTGCACTTGCTGCACACAGTTTCTGGAAGTTTCGACAAGCCATTAATTGGTCAAAACTTTCTCCGTTTTGGCTTCTTGCATACGATGCCAGCCACCTCGGCAGTGACTCTACATTGATTTGTGTTTTCAACTTCCTCATCGGCTTCCCAAATTGTCCGCAAATTTCCAGTTTATTTGGTGTATTGCATACGACGCAAACCAGACTATTCGCAACAACTCGAATTTGCTCCTTGCTTTCGAGTGAATAATCCACTGCACTTTTGCTCGTTGTTGTCAAGCTGGTAGTGGTCTTGGATTGAACTTCGCTTTCGAAGTCGGTGTTCTTTCTTCTCAAAGGCGTAATTATACGGTTCCTTATCGCATGCGGCTACGAGCTCTTTGGAATTCAGGTATTCTCCTTTCTTTTCTCGCACAGTACGTCCACAGCATGGATTCGGACATAGATATGCATCATGCATTCGATTTCGAGCAGTTCGCACACGTTTCCTCTACCGATGCCACGTGGACGGTTCCTCTCAAGGAGGGTAATCGTGCCACAATGGCGATAGACGATGCGTATGAGCTGCTGGACATGCAAGATTTCCGTGCATTGCAAACACGCATGATTGTGCTTGAAACAAATTTTTCACAATTAAATCAGAATGTCATAGCATTATCCGATTTGATTAAGTTGCATATGCGGCAGCACACCACGGGCCCTGCTGGTCAGCAAAATCAGGAGCACGGCTCCACACCAGGCCAAGGGCCAGGTAGGTGCCGGGCAAGGCCCTCCTCCAGGACCGCTCCACTCTCTAACCCAAAAAGAGGTGGACAATTTGTTGAAAAATAAAAAGGCACCAATTTTTCGAGGAGAAGAGCATGAGTGAAATAAGCACACCGTGAATATTTTTCTCAGTAAGTGGGATGGTATTCATGACCTTCGACGTACCTCGGATGCAGCCAAGGCACTGCAAACAAGTCTGACTTTGGACGGCAAGGCCTACAAATGGTGGATGTCTCTCAAGGAGAAGGGCGTCCTACCACAGACTTGGGCAGCTTTTGAGATTGTCTTCAGGAAGGAATTTCTACCTACTAATGAGAAGGATAGAAATTGGACCGCCTAGCACAAATGTTCTATGCGCCAACATAAAACATTATTGGAATATATTTCCCATTATCGGGATGTGATCCTCAAGCTGGAAGGGATGGACACCTTTCAACAGGTACGTGGGTTCATCCGTGGGTTAAATCACGAGCTTAAGAAGCACGTTAAAACCCCGGATCCACAAACACTTGAGGAAGCAATAGTGCAAGCTCACATCCATGATGATCCCGATGATCGGGCATTGCATAGTTCGCATGTGCGTGACACTACACCAGTTTCAACACGTCCACATCATGTGCATCATAAAAGAAAATTTGCATCTGCTGCATCAAAGACCTCCAAAAAGCCCAAGGGGTCTAGAGGTCCTCTCTCAACGGAAGAGTTTGAGAAAGCCAAAAAAGAAAAGTTGCGCTTTAAATGTTTGGGAACTGGACATAGCAAAAAGGATTGTCCCACTGGGAAATCTGCTGCTCAAGACAAGGGGGAGGAAAAAGCAGTGCACATGGTGCAACTTTTACCTCTTGAATCCTCTTCCCAGTTTGCTAATGTGGAAGTAACATACACCGAGGCGGTGCATGAGTGTTGTACCACGGCCTCCATGTGGCAGAAGACTTTCAGACCACATGAGTTGGTGCGTATGCATGGCTCTATCCAAGGGCACAGGGTGCGGATCTTGGTAGACGATGGTGCGTCGCACAATTTCATCAATTAGAAATTGGTGAAACGACTCAAATTGCCCCAAACCTCGAGTTTCCATCGCTACAAGGTAGCAATGATTAACGTCCATGATGTTGAGATATGGGAAACTCAGGTTAAAGATGTACCTCTGGAAATTCAAGGATACCGTACCTCTTTGGATTTCCAAGTCATGAATATGGAGAGGGCAGATGTGGTTCTTAGTCGTGAATGGTTGCATAGTTTAGGATCATCACTTAGACGTAGCTATGAGCATAATAGTCTAATGTTCGAAAATGGTGTGCACGTGCTGCTGTTGGGGAAGAAGGCTGTACCTTCCTCACCACTTATTTGTACAGCTGAGCTTATCAAGCTCGCTTCTGATGATGCAATAGAAGAACTCTTTTTGTGTTACTCACTGTGCCATTTTATTTCCAATGTGGATGATGTTTCTAATGTTGATAATGTTTTGAATAAAACTTCCTCAACACCGCATTCTTCTCTCTCTCCTCTTCCAGCTATGCCTACTAATTCAAAACAAGCAAATGTTGCTAATGAATTAAACGAACTTTTAAGGGAATTCAAGGATGTTTTCCTAGATGATTTACCACCAGGGCTACCACCGACACGTTATGTGCAACATGGCATAGACGTGGTTGCAAGCAATAAGCCAGTGAGTAAACCGCCTTACAGAATGAGTCATTCTGAGGCTGCTGAGGTGGAATGTCAGCTTGCTGACTATCTCAGTAGAGGGTTTATTCAACCAAGTTCTTCACCATGGGCCTCTTCCATTCTCTTGGTGAAGAAAAAGGATGGTAGTATGCCCATGTGCGTAGACTACCGTGGATTAAATGCGGTTACTGTTAATAACAAGTACCCATTGCCACGAGTAGATGAGCTGTTTGATAAGCTCACCCATGCTCGTATATTTTCAAAGATTGATTTAAGATCTGGGTATCATCAAGTACGCATCAGGCTTGCGGATATACCTAAAACAACGTTCCGAACAAGGTTTGGACATTATGAGTTCTTGGTGATGCCCTTTGGGTTAACCAATGCTCCAGCTACATTCATGACACTCATAGATAGTGTCTTGAGACCATACTTGGAAAAGTTTGTTATCGTTTTTCTCGATGACGTTCTTGTATATAGTGCCTCCGAGGACGAGCACTTAGCACATTTGAAACAAGTGTTTCATTTGCTACACCAAAATCAGTTATATGCCAAGGAATCCAAATGTGATTTCCTCAAGGAGGAAATTCACTACTTAGGGTATGTTATTTCGGCTGCAGGGTTACACATGGATCAATCCAAGGTGGATGCCATTCGGAGGTGGCCCTCTCCCAAAAATGTGGAAGAGCTCCAAATTTTTTTAGGCTTTGCAGGTTTTTATCGTCAATTCGTTAAAAACTATGCCCATATTGTTGTTCCCATGACAGATCAGCTGAAGGCCAAGGGCAAGACCTTTTAGTGGGGATTAGAACAGCAGCAAAGTTTCGACAAGCTTAAGGAAACATTAGCCATAGCTGTTGTTTTGGCTATTGTGGATCCCTTAAAGACATTCGTTTTGGAAACAGATGCTAGTAATCGTGCGATTGGAGGAGTCCTTCTGCAAGAGGGAAGGCCAATTGCATTTGAAAGCAAGAAGCTGGATTCAGCACAACAGAATTACTCTGCTTACGAACGAGAGCTCTATGCAATAGTGTCTGCTTTAAAGACATGGCGACATTATTTGTATGGTGCACAGTTCGAGATTGTGTTTGACCATGAAAGCATCAAGTGGTTTACACAACAAAGTGATTTGAAGGGTCGCAAGGCCAGGTGGACTGAGATTCTTCAGGAGTATGATGCCAAGCTATGATATCGCAAAGGGCGGTACAATGTAGTGGCTGATGCTCTCAACCGAATGCCAGAGATCAACTCTCTCCTTTTCACGGAATTGCGGAGTGAGTTTTTGGAATCTAATTGCGAGCATGATACTGCATACTCCAAAGTATGGAGCTATGTTAGAAAGAGGGATCCTTCTCACTCCAATGTTGGTAGTGGTTTTGTTTCCTCCACACCCAATTCTCCTCTTTTGAGTGATGAACTGCACAGATGAAAGAATTTTTCCATAGATGATGGGTACCTACTCCACAAGGGGAGAGTGTGTGTACCGACGGACGTGGACATTTGGCGCCAAATTCTTTATGAATGTCACGATAGTCCAAGTGCAGGGCACGCGGGAATTAAGAAAACTTATGCACTCGTAAGACGACAGTTTTACTGGCCAGGTTTGCATGGGTATGTTCAAGACTATGTCTTGCATTGCCAAAAATGTCAAGTTAATAAAGCAGAGCGCCTGAAAGCAGGAGGACTCTTACATCCTTTAGAGATTCCCAATGGTAAATAGGAAAGTATCTCCATGGATCTTATTGTGGGTTTACCAACCACTGTTCGAGGACATGACTCGGTATGGGTGGTCGTAGACCGGTTGACTAAACTTTGTCGGTTTATTCCAACCAAGTCAACCATTAAGACTCCAGAATTAGCTACGTTATTTGTGGACAATCTTTACAGGTTGTATGGATTGCCAAGTAACATTGTGAGTGATCGTGATCCCAAGTTTAACAGTCATTTTTGGAGGGATGTTTTTAAACGATTGGGTACACAACTTAATTTAAATACGGCTGATCACCCTGAAAACAGATGGTCAGACTGAACACGTCAACTAAGTGCTAGAGGATATGCTACAAGCATACGTTAGCAAGAAACAATCACATTGGGAAGATTATCTTCCTATTCTTGAGTTTGCATATAATAGTGCTAAGCATGTTACAAATGGTTTTAGTCCATTCATGCTTATGTATGGTTTTCAACCTAGATCACTAGTGACGATGGGGTTGGCAACTGAGAAGCTCCAACAGGTCAAGGAGTTTCTCCAAGATCATATGGAAATGCTGAGACTTGCTCGTCAAAATGTTCGACAAGCACAGGATCGGTATAAGAAGTATGCTGATGAGAAACGTCGGTAAGTTACCTTTACGGAAGGAGAAGAGGTATTTTTGCGTGTGCTAGAGCATTCAGAAAGTCTGAAGACTGGGCCTACACCCAAATTATCTCCACATTATTGTGGGCCATTCAAGATACTCAAGCGAGTTGGTGATAGGGCCTACAAACTTGAGCTACCTGCGCACTCTCCTGTCCATCCGGTATTTCATGTAAGTCGTTTACGTAAACGCTTGCATGGGGATGACAATGTTATCGGCCAGTAGATATTGGTTGATTTCAGTGAACCTCCCATTCAACCGCATGAACCTGAACGCATTTTAGATTTTCATGAACTACGTACTCGTCAGCATGTACGTAGTCAAGCTTTAGTCAAGTGGAAAGATCGACCTGAGGAAGGTGCCACTTGGGAAAACATTAGTGTTCTTAAGAAGAAATTTCCCACTTTTGTTTTCGAGGACTAAAACGCTTCTCCAAGGGGGGAGTAATGTCAGGCAAAGGGCCAAACCAATGGGGTCACCGACTCGGCCAGAGGCCGACTGCCAGTGGGAACGGGTTCAGGCAAGTTGGAAGCCTATAAAAGGGAGGTTGGGAGGATGGACCGGGTCTGGCAGTCCATTGGTTTGAGACTAGAGACATACTATGCCCAAATTTTTTTATGCTCAGAATGAAGCAAGATTTGGTTCAAAGGTTCCCCTTGAGTCTAGCAACACCTTGGTATGTTCAAAATTTTGTTTGAATGTAAAAATCACTTGCTTCAAGCAATTTATGAATTTTTCGCTTTCTGGCTTCGCCTTTTGACTTTTGGACATCAAAAACATGGAAAAACACTCAAGTCAACATATTCCCAGGGTAAAACCTACCCCCTGAACACACTGGTGGTCTCATAATTCCCAAATTCCTGCCCAAAAATCCCCTGGAGACATACTACGCCCAAATTTGTTTCTGCTCAGAATGAAGCAAGAGTTGGTTCAAAGGTTCCCCTTGAGTCTAGTAACACCTTGGTATGCTCACAATTTCAATTGGATGTCAAAAAATCATCCAAAACATCTCTTCTCGACACAATCTTTCCAAAAACGCTAAAGTCCCTTAACCCCAGTTTAAGTGTCCAAATGAGATGAAACTTTGTAGACACCCTTAGAAACACTTTTAGAACATGTGTATGAAGTTAGCTTATGGTTTAGGTCTCTCAATCACTCCCCAACATCAAATGGCTAGGATGTATGGTATTCACCGTCTTTTGCCTTGTTGAGGACGAAATAAGGTGAAACTCCTCGTTTCAAGGTGTACATAGGGTAAAACCCACCCGATGAATACTCTGGTGATACCAGTTTTGCAATATGTTGCCCCAAAATGGCCTTAGAGACATCCTACGCGTAGGATGTCTCTTGCATAATTTTCTTGATTGGAGTATTTCTTATGCTTCTTTATGGTCTCTACACTTGATATCAATGAAAATCAATACTAAAAAGCACAGAAATCACTCAAAACAAGCACTTTATGAAATTTTCTCGCTTTCTAGCTTCACCTTTTGACTTTTGGACACCAAAAGCATGTAAAAACACTCAACTCAACATGATCTTGGGGTAAAACATACCCACTAAATACACTGGTAACCTCAAAATTTTCAAAATCTTCACAGTTTTACCTCTAGAGACATCCTCCGTGTAGGATGTCCCCAATGACAGAATTGTGATTTTTTCAGTTCTAACTTTCTCTTAAGCTCTGCCAACCCCTTTGGACTACTCATAGAAATTATCAATCATCAAGCAAGCATCTAAATGCAATTTTACTTTTTCCTTGATTTTATGTTTTCACAACTTTGATGAGCCTAGTAGAAAATATGACATGCATGATATGCTCAAGATCAAAATTAATACATCGTACTTACTCTACTCCTACGCATCACATGGGATGGTGAAATTTTTGATTCTCAAGTCGCTTTCCAGTCTCACAAGGACTCTCTAGCTGACTTTTCACCTCTTCCACCTCACCAACTCCCCATCAATCCACACCTATCTCCTACCTAATACCACCTAAGTCAAAGTATCTAGGCCAAAGACACGCTCCCTAGACTCCCTCTAAGACCAAAAGAGTCCACCACTCTCCGATCTTATCTAGAAGAATGAATATACTCTGGCAAGCCAGAGGGACTTCTATCCTCAAGGACTAGTCTCGGTCATCTACTTAGGGCCCTCGTCCCTGGCAGCGGTGCCAATGTTAGCGGATATGCTGCGACAGACGTCAGCATAGCGAGAGCTCACCTAACATATAATGTAAACTGAGGACGGAGCTCGACCCGCAGGCGCGTGGAAGCAAGCAAAAGGTGTCAACCTCTACTCGACTGACTAATGACTACTTCTTACAGAGATATAAAATCTACATGCCGTCAGTTCTGTGAATGTGAGAGTCTCCTATGATGCTACCGCAAGCCAAAAGCCCATTAGACGTTCTAAAAACGTTACGAAACTTGAGGGATATCCTATCAACACCAATAGGCCACTTTCCCTAAGATCCGTGACCCAAAACCCTACCCAAAAACACCCGATTCAGAATCACGTAGGATGTCTGATAGGTTTTTGCAGGTCGATGTTTTCAAAAACTAAGATGCCTAATGCATAGCTCTACTCGCTCTAATCACGTGGATATGATGAAATGCAAAAACGGACAATGTTCACTCACCGAAACTCCAAAAGTAGTTCACAGGTGAATATGCCAAAACACAGGCGAACGCGCGTGATGTAAGCATCAACTCGTAGCTCTCCTCGTGGGCAACACGCTGCTACTCTCCGTTTGCAATTTCGATCATCGTAGATCTTGTAGCACACACACACACTCTCACTCTCTCGGAGTCTCCCAGTTGACACATAAGATAAGATTATTAGAAGTCCCTTTACCACGCTTTAGGTTTTGGTTTATATACTAAGCCTTAGAAAACCTAATGTTTGGCCAAAATGACCTGATTTGTCCCTAGGCTTCTATAGAGCTTAATTACAACACCGTGAGCTGGCTTTGCTCATCCAATAAGAATCTACGGTCAAAATACAATTGCCGACTTAAAATATGAAGTTCCTGTAAATATTACAAAAGTGGCCGTAATGGCTCAAAATAATAATAACAGGATATTCGATGATGTCCATGAGCTTGTATCTTCACATTATAGCATCCATCTTCATCTTCATCACTTCATCAGCATCTTCATATGGAATCTTTGAGGAATCTTTGTGGAAGCATTGTTGAAAGGTTGGCCTGTCAACAGAGATTTTATGTCCCATTATGGTGGCTTAGGTATTTTGATGTTGGGTTTGCGGCCATGTTGACCTTGTCAAAAGAGCACGAGTCACCGTGCTAGAGGATATAAAGATATACACGGATGATTGACTGTGGGTTGCTATCATGGTGGGATCCTTGCCATAAGAAGACAAAAGGGTGTGCCAGAGGAGAAGTCGAAGAAGGTTTCTTCAGCCAACCAACGAGGGTCAATAAAGGACGATGTGGGAAAGCGGCCCAAGTCAAAGGGATTCACCGTGCTAGAGGATATAAAGCTATACACGGATGATTGACTGTGGGTTGCTATCATGGCGGGATCCTTGCCATAAGAAGACAAAAGGGTGTGCCAGAGGAGAAGTCGAAGAAGGTTTCTTCAGCCAACCAATGAGGGTCAATAAAGGACGATGTGGGAAAGCGGCCCAAGTCAAAGGGATTCATAAAAAAGGAGTTTTGCAAGTGGATGGGCATGTAGGGGAAAAACACCATTTCGATGAGCAAGGTCAAGTGCGGAATGCAAGAAGGCCAGTGCGTGGAGTTTCTTGAAAGGGAAGGTCGGCCAAGTGGAACACAGCACGAAGGTAGTGGTGCCATCCGAGGGAAGGGCGTTATCTGCATGTGGTTTTGAAGACCGAGGGGTTGCAGGAGTAGGGAGCGGTGCTATATATGCAAGAAGAGCACGCCATCTACTAGGGGATAAGGAAAGCCGGTGCAACAGTCAGGCAGATGATGCACCACCAAGGGGTGGAAGTAGGGGGAGCTCCATGGCGTTAGGGTATTGAGTGAAGGGCTTGGAGCACGTGAGAGAAAGGTTGCCTACCATGCGAGGAGGCCGCCATGTGCAGGAGGGAGTAGAGAGGTGATCAAGGGCTTCAAGGTTGAGAAGGTGCAGCCACAGGTTGGATGCATGATAGGGGGTGGCGTTCAATTGTCTGAGAGCTCAAGGGAGCATGCCAGGAAGGTGAAGGGATGAGGTGAAGGCGAGGGATGCATGAAGCTGTTGGAGTCTGCCGTGGAAAGCCATACAACAGCTACGAGGCAAATGCCTAAACTGTATGTCATGAAGTAGCTAACGAGGTCTTCTTCTCTTGGTTTTTGGAAGGTCTCTTGGGTCATGTGTTGATAGAGAGGAGGAGTGTATGCTCAGACATGAAGTGGAAAACTAGAGAGTGTGTCTCGGGTTGTACATGATATTTGTTTTGAAGCAGGGGAAGGCTGCCAATAGTCGAGGAAGGGTACCAGATTGCACCAAGGCAGGCACTTGCCAATCACCACCACTGTATTTGATTGGGTTTATGTGATACATAGTTGTTTTGTGGTTTTTTATCGAGTTTTCCATCAATCTTATCTACCGCTTGTCTTTTACCGTATGCTCGTGGTAGCGTTGGCTCCGGTATTTGTGTGTGTGAGTAGAGAGAAAGGGAGAGAGTGATTGTGGTTGTAGATTGGGTGTGGGTTTGTGTGTGGTCAAGGCATGTGTGGCCTCCCGATGTGATCATGTTCACAGTGGGTAATGACATGATGTTGGATTAGTGGCGCTGAGGTGTTTATGTGTGAGTGTGGGCAGCCAGTGGGGTTCAAAGGCGAGTGTGTGCAATTCCAGTTTGGAGATTGTGTATCGGTATTCATGATTCTGTGTGTTAGGGGTGCGGGTTAATCCCTGGGCTATAGCGAGGCAAGTTTGGAGTGTGCTGGGTTTGTTCCCCCTTTCCAACCTTATGTTACCCTCTTTATGTGTCCCTTTCAGTGTGGACAACACGTACTGCGCATGGTCGATGGGTTTCCTGGTTGTCGACTTTAAAACTTTTGTAAATTTGGTTGCAATCGCATGGTTGGGTGTTGTGTCTGTTTGCGAGGAAGTGGAAGTGTCATTAGGGAAAATTTGGACTAACAAACGGGCCTTATAAGAAGTTTCACCTCCTCTCTCATGTCCAAAATGGCCGTACGGTAAAATTTTTACAAATCAACTCTAAACTTGGTGGAGATTTGGCAATTAGAATCTACTCTTCAAGCTCTTTGTATTAATATATAGCACACCACGAGATTCCTCATATTTTAAAAGATTCTATACAGCACACCCGTTTTGAACATGAGAGAGGAAGTCAATCTCCTTATAAGGCCCCTTTGTGAGTCCAAATTTTCCCTAATGTGGTTGTATAACCTTGTTGGTTTTTCTACTTGCTTCTGGATAAGATCAGCAAATGTTGCAACAATAGTTTTGTTGGTGAAAGTGCCTGCTGTTTTTATGTCTCTTGCCCTCATCATCATTACTTCGGGTGGCAGCTTGAGAGCTTTAGCCACGATCTCTATCGTAATTACTACTTCGACTTTGTTCCCTTATTGATCAGATATCTGGGTTGTCCCATATTCCTTGATTGTGGACAAGCACTCATAAGCTTTCTGGAAATCCACTCCACATGGATCTTGTTCGTAGAACTCTCTGAGCCCAAGCCTTCTGTTGGCTTCTTTTGTCTCGGGCTTTGCTGTGACATCCTAGACTTCTTTTGGTAGAAGTTGCAGTTCTACTTGATGTTCTTCTTCACTTTTGAATCTACATGTGAAAACTATTGTGTTATTCTCTTCAAGCTTTTCTTTCGACAAGTAGGTAGCTTTGGTTGTTTTGACTGAGAACTAAGGTCCATTTGGTATGGTGGTAGCTCTTGTAGCCTCTCCTTTTGCGAGACCCTTTTCTTGGCCTTCTCTGCAACTTGCATGGCTCCTGTTTAAGTGAATAGAGTGTCAAAGCTAGCAAATTTTACAGATTCTGTTATGGAATGTCGTTCAGTCTGAAGTACTAACAAATTGAGTCCAATTTGCTTCAAATCAATTTTTGAACATGCATAGATGCATAAAAACATGTAAAGATCAAATTCATGAAGTCAAAAAAAATTTGTGACAAAAGTAAATAGTTGTTATTATTTAGAACTGAGTAATTTTTTCACCTTTTGGTACAATTGACTTTATAGGCTTGAAGTATATACCAAATAGATACTTTGAGTGAAATATGGGCTCATTTGAGTGCACTTGGCAAAAATGGTGCCAAATTTAGGCTTTAAAACAGACGATGTAAAGGAATTTTGAGATTTTGAGCTCTAGATTTTCTCAAACTTGGTTAGCGGGTTTAGGACATCATGTACTTAATTTGGTCCTATGATGGCAAAGTTGCAAATTTCTCCCATTTTGGACAAAAAGTAAATAATCACAATTATTAATTTTTTTATTAAAATGGTTTTTTTTTTTTTGGTACAACTTGGTTGTAAGCATGATGTAGACCCTGCGTATGTGATATGAGAAGTGAAGTCCTACTATGGTAATATGTGCTTGACTTAGGTATTGGGTTTTCTCTTCAAGATTAATACATAAGAGCAATATTCCATCTCAATTTATTTTGTATAGCCTACCAGCTAGTAATTGATATATAGCCAATTGCTCAATTAATCTGATTGTAATAGGAATTGGTAATTGAAAATCCACTTGAGCTATGGCAATCAATGATACCATATTTTCCAACCATTGAGGTATCATTTCCGCAGAGAACAGACATGCATCTGGTAGATCATCGTCTACCCCTTTAGGTGATTCCCCTGAAACAATCCTTGACAAATGCTCTGCTCTTTGATAACTGGTTCCCTTTTTTACAACCACAATAAAATCAAATTCCAAAAGAATGATGAACCATTTCACTATTTTTCATGTGTTCCATGGCTTGTTGACCAATTACAATAAGTCTTGGTGGTCCACAAAGAACACGAATTTGTTGGCTAATAGGTAATTTCTATAATTTTTAACGGCATAGATCATTCCTAATCCTTCCTTTTCGGTTGTGATATAATTATTTTCTTCCATATTCAATTATCAGCTAGCATAAGAAATAGAAAAATCAATTTTCTTGTCTCCTGGCTGAGCTAGTATACACTTGATGGCGAAATTGGAAGCATCTACATGTATGTGGAATATCTTATTTCAATCTAGTGCTTTCAATATTGGAGATGAGGTGAGAGCTTGCTTAAGCTTCATGAAGGGCTCTTCACACACCTCATTCCATTCAAAGTGTGTAATCAAGCTATACATGGGTTCTGCAATTATAGCATACATGTAAATGAATCGTCTGTCATATCGATAATTTGCCATGAAGGCTTGAACCCCCTTGAGTGTTGTTGGTCTAGGCAAATCAACAATAACATGAATTTTGTCCATATTAGTAGCTATGCCATTTTTAGACACTAATATTTCCAAGAATTTTTCCTTGTCTACCCATGAATGTGCACTTTTCAGGATTTGAGTGAATCCTATAAAGTCTACATTTTTTGAATACCCTTTTGAGGTGTTCAAAATGATCAGCCCAGATTGATGAATGTACGCATAGATCATCCATATATACTTTCAAGAATTTCCTCAGATATTCTTTAAAAGCATGGCTCATCAATCTTTGAAAAGTAGCAGAAGCATTAGTTAACCCAAAAGGCATAACCGGATAGGCAAAAATACCCCACTCCATTGCAAAAGCAGCCTTATGCTCATCTTTTGGGTCAACCACAAGTTGATTGTATCGTGAAAATCCATTTAAGAAGTTGTAAGCTTCTTTTCATGCAACGCGTTCTAAAACATGCTCAGTGATTGGAAGAAGAAAGTTTTCTCTAATGGTAGTTGCATTCACTTTCTTGAGGTTGACACACACTCGTAGTTTTCTATTTTTCTTGGGTACTACCCCAATTGGAGACAGCCAATCCGTGTGTTCAATTTCATAAATGAATCTAGCTTCCTTTAGTTTTTCAATCTCTTCTTTCATCTTCCTGGAAAATGTTTCATTATATGTATATGGCCTTTGTCTACTTGGTTTCGCATCATCTCTCATGGGTATGGTATGTTGACAGATTTTTGGATCAACACCCTAGAGATCCTTGTAAGACCAAGAAAATATATCCTGGTATTATTTCAGTAGGCTTAACAAAATCTCTTCTTCTTCTTTTGTTAGGTCCTTTGCAATGTAGGCAGGCCTAGGCTCTTCTCTTGGTTCGGCTAGATCTATCTTCTTTTGAGTTTTAAGGCCTTTCGTAGGACTCACCATGTTTTCGTAGCTCCCTAACAGGTTGTTTGACTATGATTTTTTTATTTTGGAGAGCATATTTCTTGTAATGAGATGGAACACTCATTATTTCTTCTAACTTATCTGTTGCATTGTACTAGAGGTCTCGAAATACTTGTTGAGCTTTCATGAAGTCCTTGAGTTCCTCAATTTCATCTTCAATGTGGAGGGTTGAGATCATTTGTATGGGAATTATGTCATAGCCGTCCTCATTCCAAAATTGAGTAGGCATAGACGTATTCACACATACATCCATTGTTACTAAAATTTGAGTCCATTCAAATGGCTCAAACAGATGCTTTGGAAAGGGTTCAACCGTGAAATCCCTTTCTAGGATACATTCTTCTCTTTTTAAGCTCCCGTTTTTTGATGCTCTACACATCCAAATAGGAGTGTCTTTGTTCAACCAAGATGGAAGCTTAGTTTCACCCAAAGAGACTAAATCGAACTCTTGTAAGGGCATTTTCATGTTATCTTTATAAGTGTGATCTTTTAGATTAACCATTGTTATCGATCCTACTTGCTTCAAGTACAGATAATTGTTTCCCCAATCTTGGATGAGTTGGACTGGTGTCATGAAAGGTGTTCCCAATATGATTTCGTAGTTGAGTTTCTTTCCAAAGTCTACTATGGAAAAAGTGTGTTGATATTCAGTCCCACATGAATTAACTATCACTTTTTCAAGTAGCCCTATGGGTCTTTCAATGTGTCCATCAACCAATTGCAATTTCATTCAAGTTTTTCTAATGGCTAGCTGTACCCAGGATTGCCATACTACTTTTGTGGCTATGGCTATGCTTGCCCCACTATCCAGTATTTCCATGGTTTCTATGTCATTATATTTCAATGGAAGGGTCGTGTTTCCTTCTTCCCCTTCATAGTATTCTCCAACTTTGTCCATTGGAACAAACTGAATCTCTTTGTTGTCCATTTCATGTTTCAATTTTTCCAATTTTTTTGCGATTAGCCCTGTTATTCCCACCTTCTCTAGGGTTTTTTGTAGATCATTCCATAGATATGGTCTGATTTTCAATAGTTCTCCTAAAATAAGAGTGCATTGGATGGGTGTAGACAGGATTGAATGGATGTTGTCTACTTCCACGGTTTGTTTTGCTCTTTTTACTTAAGTGGTTTTTCACACTATGGATTCATCTTCGTTATCTCTCATGTAAGAGGGTAATGTTTTCAAGGTCAATGGTTTAGACATACCTGAAGCTTCACATCCGCAATCCCCATACAAAGATTGTACATCCATGTCCATATCAGGAGGTAGATTGTCTAACCAAACTTCCTCTATAGGAGCTGACTTAAGAGTTAGGCTCCCATCATTGATCTCTCTAAATTTTTCCCATAAGTGTCTTGGCCGGTCTTCTTCTACGAATGGAATTCCGTCTAAGGCATCTTGGTTGTTTGACACTATAAGTTCCAGGTCTTTTGTTTCAAGGTGGAGTCTACGACCACTTCAAATTTTTCTTTCGTATCTCTTACCACAAGCTCCTTAGGTTTTGTCATACTTTTGAGCTTGGGTTTTTGTTTTTCCATCATTTCTTGCATGATTCTTACCAAATTTTCATAAGCTTCAAGCTTAGCTACTTCCATGTCTGGAGAAGGATAGTTCTTTCATTTGTTTTCCATGTTTTGGACTGCTTTAAGTCTCGCTTGGTAGGCTTCCAAGGTTGCATTAATATGCCCAACAATTTTATCAACCAAAATTGATCTTCCAGATTTCATGGTGGTTTCCTTGCTTTCGCTTCCAATTTCTTTCACCTTTTCCTAGAATAGCTTCTTTGCTTTCTCCTTGATTTCAGCCCTTTGTTTTTGTTTCCTCATCTCATACCTTTTGTTTCTATTGCGTTTGGTCTTTTGAGAGGAAACTTTTGTATTTTCCGAATCATCAGAGGAGTTATGTTTCTTTTTTCTAGGCTAGGTTCTGGTGATTACCTTGATTGGAACAATCAGTTGACTCCCAGATGAGCTACTAGGTATCACATGGATTATGTTCACTACTATTTTACCCTTGTTTAAAGTATTTTTAGGACAATCTTCTGGGAAGTGTCCTCCCTTTTTGCAACATTGTATGCAATAAGCTTCACCTGGCTTGAGGTTCTTGTCAGGTTCTCGGCATTCATTTTTCCAATCATCATCTGCACCACAGCTATGGAAATTTTGAGTTCTGAGCTTAATCATGGTTCTTACCATAGGATGTCTAACACCTCAATTTGCCACATAATACATTGGTGAAAGCTCTGGTGGAGCATACGTCACAAGTTCTTCCATTGGTGATGGGTGTCAATTATACCAATCTCCTTCTATCATTATTGTAGATGGATTAGACTCAGCATAGGGTGTAACATGAACTAATACTTGTTCATCTATGACTCCCTCTGAATGCATGTACTTTATAGGCACTGCATTATGTCCTTGATATGGAGGTTGTTGATCCAACACAGGTTGAGGTCTGTCCATACCCACATGTGGTCTTTGAGTTGGGGCCATGTTAGGCTGATATTTGTACATGGGTTGTCCCTGTGGCCTCATAGACACGTATTGAACATTCCTATCATACTTTGGTCGGTAATAGCACTCATTGGTCTCATGGTTGGTCCATTTACCCTCGATTACACACATTTTTGCGGCCTAATTGGTTGTCTCTGTTGAGGTATCCCTTGTCCTGGTCCTCTCAAAGGTGCTTTTTACATGTTATTCATCATGTTATCCATTATTTTAAGCATGTCTTTTATGTCTAAAAATGGTGTTGCAACAGCCGTTCCCACTTCTGTTGGTTTGGTGGATGTTGTTTTCTCACTTTGGTTATCCTTAGGGACATCTTCTTTGTTGAAATATCACAATTGTCTTCTAAGCCAATAACATCTAACACACACTCTTCTAGGGTTTTATGCTTCTTGCTATACAGTATAGCATAAAGTTCTTTGTTTAGTAATCTCTCTAGAAACAATGATACTAGTTCTCCTTCTGCAGCTATCTCTAGCTCTGGGCATCTTGCAATATATTGCTTCATTCGAGTTGCACAATCTCTAATAGACTCACCTTGTTTCTATTTAAAGTTGTAGATTTGAGCTACCGTAGTGTATTTGATTCCCATTTTTGAACAAGCAGCTACAAATCCTTGAGCTAATATATTCAAGTCCATGATTGGTGACCTTGGTGGAATGTTTTGGAACCATGTCAATGCTTTTCCTTCTAATGTCATTCCAAACCCCTCGAATTGAGTATGGAAGTCAAATGTGCATGCTGCTCTTAGCACTTGCTTAAAGATTGCTAAGTGGTCGTATGGTTCCCCTGATCCACTGTATTTCTAGACCCATTTTTAAAAATCAACTGGTCTGGTACGTCTATTTGGTTCAACTCCCGGTCTCGTGGTAGTTGATATTGTTTCAAGTCCTTCAAACCGGTCTGTTGGAAATAGTGACTCATGTATCCCTAGACTGGCTTTACTCTCATCTGGTTTTCTTTGTGATGAGCTCGTTTCTAGTTTCTTAACATTACTCTCAGAATATCTCTCACGGTTTTCATCTCTTGGAATAGTTTATGGTCCTTGGTCCAATATCCAATCCCTTATGAAATACCCTTGGTATTTGGTTTGTTCCACCTCCTCAGGAGTCATCATAACAAAGTTGTTATAACAATCCATAAACAGGTAGGTTGGTAGATCTGTTGATCCCTTATCTTTGATCTTAAAGATATAGATGATCTTCATGGGTGTTAATTGTCCTGATTTGGCATGCAAAGTCCACGGAAGATCTTTGACATTTCTATCCTCTCAACAATAGACTTCGATCCTAGGATTGTCTGTACTAAGCCATTTCAAACGCTTCAAATCAAATTGATCGTATCCCTCAAATTCTAAAGTTGGTGGTCCTTCTTTTGCTGCCAAATTTGGAATTATGGTGTTTACTTCTAACGTCCATTTGTTTATCACTTAGGGTTTTCGACTTGTAAATATTGAGTTTCATTTCTATCCATGTACACTTTTCCTCGTTTGTTTGCATTGATCTCCTCTTTGAACTCAATAACATGGTCATCAATGTGAATAATATACTCTTCGTTAGGATCCAGGTAAACTTGATCTCCATGGCGATAGTCTTATAAAGTGAGAGTATTTGCTTGTAGCACATTGTCGTTCCGATTTTTGAATGAGTCAAGTAGGACGGCATTTTAGATGTTGAATCTGAGAAAGTGCCTGAGACTTCTTCAAAGATAGTATGCAAGGGGTTGTCTTGGTTCACACTCTCTTTAGTGGATACTTCTCCAAGTATGCCTTGATTTCCTAGTACACGACCAGATCTAAGGTTCATAAAGACTTGTGAAGCCCTAGATAGAGTACTTACCTTTGGATTGACTTGTTGTCAATTTCTTCCGCTTGACTTGATTGCAGCTTCTGTCAAACTGCCGATTCCTTGTCTGAACTTGAGTCTTGTATCAATTTTGATCAAATTTCTATTCTTTCGCAAAGATTGTGTAGTTTTTGTTAACTATTCTGATTGTGTAGTTTTTGCTAAACTGAGTAAACATGTAATATTTTGGATCTGATTGAACCCAAAATAACCCTGTGGCCTTGTATTGTGTTGGTCTAACATTGTACAAGTTCAAAAGTCAAAATTGGTGTCTCTATGTAGGAGTAGTAAATAATCATGATTATTTACTTTTGTCAGTTTTTTGCAACTTTTGGCTTGGTTTACTAAGTATACAACCTGCTAAGGTCCCTGGACAAGTTTCACTAAGTTTGGACAAAATTTGTTCAAGCTTAACAACCGTTTCATGTCCGTAGACTCGGTTTTCAAGAATTTGGTCTACTTGATATGCTTGACCTCATGGTATACTCAAATGTGCAAGATTACCAATTTTTGAAGCAAATATAAATAATCACGATTATTTACTCTAGCTAATTTGTTACAAGTTTTTGTCCCAATCTGGACATAGATCTGTTAAGCACTTCAACTTAAGGTCTCTCAGCAAGTTTCATTAAGTTTGGACAATCCTTGGTCAAATGGTCATGAGTTTTGTGTCCCCGCTGACTAACTTTGCAAATTTGGTCACAATTTTCAATCCAATGATTTAAATCTTACCAAATTTGGTTTGTGAGCTTATTACAGCATAGTAAAACTAGTGGTATTCTAACTGAGTCAAAAAAGTTGAAAAATGGGGCAGATGTAAATAATCACGATTATTTACTTTTGGCAACGTTTTGCATCAATTTGGTCAGGTGAGCATGTACACTTGTTTATCACAATCAATATAAGCCTATGAATCAAATTTCATTGAGTTTGGAATTTTTTTTTCCAATTTACACTCAAGTTCTCAAAAGTTAGTAGAAACTTTAGTTTTTACCCAGTTTTTGCCAGTTATGTGATCCAAATCCTATGTTCCTTTACAAAGTTGTTTGTACACATGCAATGAGTCACTGGTGTAAACCTTGGTCAATTTTGAGCTGAAAGTCAATAATCACAATTATTTACTTTTTGCCCAAAATGATCATTTTTTTGCACTTTTTTAATGGAGAGTCTTTTCAAGAGCCATTTTAAGCCTATGAATCAAGTCAAAACTTAATTTGGCCTAAAATATCAAGAAAAAGTAAATAATTTGAGTTTTTGCAAACTCTTGAAATTTTTACCTCATTGTGTCCTTGAGCTTACCCACTGGTTCATACAACTTTTAAGCATACCTTCCAGTCGGATAGAGTGGTTTGGAGTCTTTTCATGCAATTTCTCGCCGTAGACCTGAAATTATGCAACTTCAAATAACAACTCACAATGATTCTTTCGGAGAGAGAATGTTCTAAAATCCACCTAGGATTCTACTGACCCTACTTCTAGGTTCTCATGCAATGGGTCGTGGAAAGTGTCCACCAACACTCGTTTTCTTGTTTTTTATGGTTTCATGAGCATTGATCTTAAGACTTCTCTCGTCTATCAATCATTCTCAAAATCCTAATCTAGTTCTACAATCCTACAATCCTAAAGGCACTCGGAAAGTACAACTTACCTCCAAGCTATCTCTACATAGCGAAAAACGACAATCTTAAGCTATGCGGTTTTTAAAACGAAGGTTTTTACTCTAGGAGATCCTAGAGGAAGTTAAAGGATAACTTCACAAGATGCTTATGTTTTTTGTTAGTTTAGGTCTCTTCGATCCCCAACAGCGGTGCCACCAAATGTGGGACAGGTGTCTAAGCTCACTCCTATCTTATTGCAGATTTAGCGAGAACCACGAATGAATTGTCAGTCCATGGGATGAAGCTGACTTGACTAGTGCATAGAGACTACAAGAGGTTCTCAATCTCTTGGAAAACAACAAACAAGTTGCATCTAACTCAAGCTACACTCAAGTGACTGAAATCACCAAAGATCAATCGCTCATCGACAAACAAATCACATCTGTTATAGCACCAAATGACATCCAAACGTAATGAAACTTCTAAGACAAGTTTATAATACCTAAGTACACATGCTTACAGTCTCAAATTCCACTTTAGGTGAAGTACAAAAATTGCGATTGTTAACGTCAGTGGATTTTTGACCTAGAATGCGACCCAGAATGCGTCTAAATGCTTAGCAATGATGCACCAATACCCTGTCTATGCTTAGTTTTTGATTTTGAAGTGTAAATTCCTATTTATTATGAAATTAGGTCGTGGGTCGGCGATGCCAAAAGCTACAAAATATCATGAAATGCTTACATCAATGTATAGAGCTCTTACCTCTGGTTGCAATGCAACAAACGCAAGTGCAATGTGACAATTGGGGAGGGAGTAGGAAGCGCAAGAAAGAGAGAAGCGAGTGTCGTTAGCTCACGCTGTGTATTTCATTATCCATAACTTAAAATTAACTTGCAAAAATTGTCTTTTTATACCTTAGCCAAGGTTTTTGGTGGTCAAAACTAATAATCTAAGAGCTCTAACTAAACATGGCTAATGATAGGTTGATACAATCTGGAAGCTTGTAGCCCTGGCTCATCAATTACAAGGTTTATCCTTAAAATAGAAGTTACAATAGTCTCGATTTAGTAAAATAATAAGTGTTTTTACAATGAGAACTCCGAAAAATGGTATCCAAGTTATCTTGCTGCTAGCACTCCTTGGGGTTGTTTTGCCTACAAAAGAATTCCTTTTGGGCTAGTTAATGCATATGCTACCTTTTAAGGATGGATGAATAGAGTGTTTGATCCCTACTGGGGTAAGTTCACTCGTGTTTTCGTGGATAAAATTAGATGTTATAGCTCCAGGGTCACACATTTGGAGAAGCTGAGGCTGAGTTTTGAAAGGCTTCAAAAAGAGGGTGGGCAACTCAACTCAAAAAACTGTAAGTTTTCTTATTCTAGAGTCCATTTGATAGGACATGTGATTCACAAAATGGAATAGAAGCTGATCCAGAGAAAGTCAAGGCTTTGTTTCTTATGGATCTGCTCAGTAACAAAAAGGATTTGTCATCATTTGTGCATAAACTCATGTACTTGTTACATTTTTTTTGCATGTTATGTCAGTATGTGTATCCTCTCGAGACATTGAGTCAAAGAGTTCAAGGCTTTGAGTGGAATGAAGATATGCAAGAGGCTTTTGATGGTATCATGGAGGTATTGTGTGCTTTTCCAACAGTAAGTCCTCTTGACTTGCAATTGATTTTCTATGTATCTATTAGTGTGGGGTCAGTAGCTTTTGGGTCGGTTCTCTTACAAAAGCAGGGAAGAAACATCAAGCCAGTCTATTTTGAGAGCAAGATGAAGAATGTAAGGGAGTTCTCCTACACAAAAATGGAATAGTGGGTCTTTGTCTTGTTTCTTGCTTGCCACAGGTTCAAAACCTATCTGTTGTCCCAAAATTTCTATGTGCACCACATCGAATCTTCTGTCAAACGTAGTACAACATTTGAAGCCTAGCAAGCACATCTTGATGTGGACTTTGGAGATTCAAGAGTATGAGTTTGAGTTTAAAGTGGATCATTTTGTTAAAGCTCACCTGGCGGACATATTGTTACACAAGGGAAGGGAGCTTCCATGTTACCCAAGGGTTGACAAGGATGATCATGAAGAGGAAGTAGATATTACGGATGCATACAATGATGTTTGATGATGCATACAAGAAAGTTATTCAAAAGGAAAGTGGTGGGATAGTCATTAATAACTCAAAAGGCGATTAAATATTTTCTAGAGCTTACGATCTAGATGAAGCTGAAAGTAACAATGAGGCCTAGTATCTCACGCTTTTCCTTGGGTTGAAGTAGTGTGTTGAGTTTGGATTGAAGAGGGCCATTGCAAAAGGGGATGTGTTGCTAGTCATGAATTAGTTGCTTGGTTTGTGGAATATTAAGAAATACAATTTGAAGAAGTAGTTCTACGGCATCAATAAGCTTTTGCATGAGTTTGAGAAGATATAGTTTAACACTAGACTCGTAATGAGCCACAAAACTGGCTGAAGCCACAAAAATGGCCCACATCAAGATTCTAGTAAATGAAATATAGCTTTTGTATATCAAAATTTCACAAAACTTCTTAATTATGGGTTCAAGATATGAAAAAGGTTTCTAAACACACAATTTACATGAAAAGTTCAAAAATAGAAAAAACGCTTCTCTAAAATTGGTAAATTTTACGTAAAACTGCACTTCAACACTTAACTTGGAGGAGTAAAAAATGTTGGCAATCTTTGTGTATGGGTTAAAAAAGCTTGGTGCATCTATCACATACCTATTGAGGGATTTTTCAAAGAAGTTTGGGCCTGCTTAACAATGATTTGATTTACTTTCAAATTTTGTCTATCCGCACAAATTAGTTGTTGAAGACAACAATGGAAAGACACCTTTAGACCTTCAATTAGCTTTGTACTATTTTTTATCAACTCATATTGAGTGTTGGTCATAGTTCCCTGAAACCATTTTCTATTTAGATAACTAACATAGTGTTGAGAAAGTTTTTACAAATGTCTCAAAAAGCCACAAAAGTGGCTGATTTTTTACAGGACTAGTGTTAAGCATGTTTGTCGTGAGTAGAATAAACAAGCTGATGAGTTGGCTAGGGACAAGTTCGATGCCTTGGTAGGTCCTTTAAAGGTCCAGGAAGCCTTGTATGCAGAAATGGAATCATTGCAAGATGTAGAAGTATTTCTTGGTAAAGGGAAATGTCCAGAGGGCATGTCAAAGGTTCGGTGTAAGATAATAGTTGCAAAATCAAGAAACTACACATTGGTAGATGAGGATCTCATGCTTTATGGCAATGATAGAATTTTGAGAAAAGTGCCATACAAAGAAGAAATAGTCTTGATTTTGGAGCATTACCATGAAGAAACAGGCCATCAAGGCAAGGATCAGGTTGTCTCTGGTATTTTGAGAGCAGGTTATTGTTGGCTCTCTATGATAAGAGATTCTTATTTTTGGTGCAAGTCATGCCATGAATGCCAAGTGTTTGTAAATCGAAAGCTTTTGGTTGAGCCTCAACAATCTATAATGTCTTTTGATGCTTTTGCAAAATGGGGCGTGGATGCTGTAGGTCCAATGCGAAGAACCAACAATGGAAAAAGGTATATCCTTGTGGCTGTGGACTATTTGACAAAATGGGCGGAGGCAAGAGCGGTAAAAGATGTAACAGCAGGAAGAGTGACCTCTTTTTTGTATGAGCAGGTGTGTTGCAGGCTTGCAGCTCCTATGGTTATCATTTCTGATTGTGGACCAGGTTTAGGGGAAAACTTGTTGCAGCTCTCATGGAGAAGTTGAAAATTAAGCATAGGCATTCTTCTCCTTACTACCCACAATGCAATGGGATGGTTCAAAATTGCAATGGTCAAATTGTGAAGATGCTATCAAAGTATGCTATAGAGCGTCCTAAAGAGTGGGACTTGGACTTGGAAAAGTTTTTGTGGGCTTATAGAACTATGTATAGAGTGTCGACATAGTTTACACCATATGAGCTTGTTTATGGAAAGGAAGCTCTTATGCTCATACAGGTGAAGTTGGATTCCTTGAAGTTGTTGTGTAGAATGCAAGGTTCACATAATGACAAGCTGCAGGAAAGAATTCTTTCTCTAGAGTTGTTGTGAACGAATAGAGAGAAAGCCAGTGATTATTATCTTCAATAAGCAAAACAAGGATGGAGAAAATGAATAAGAGGCTACCAGAGAAAGAGATTAAAGATCATGGATTCCACTTTTCAAAAGAAGTTGAGGGGCAAATGGTTGGGTCCATATTGAGCGAAGCATGTATTTCCTAATGGCATATATGAGTTGGAAAAATTGTCTAGTGACTGTTTCCGCTACAAAATAAATGGGTATAGATTGAAGAAATGTGGTGAATTTTGGAGTCCGTTTGGGGTTTTTTCTGTGAAAAATGCTTGCCAAGGATCAAAATTGGTCAAAACTAGGTTAAAAAAGATCCGAAAATGACAGAAAAATGGTCTGAAAAGGCTTTAAAATTCCACATCACTCATGGTGCCGTTGGAGAGGGGGAATAGGGGAACACACCCGGCACAAACACAAGGGCCACTCTATAGCTCATGGTATCCACAACATCCCTATCCTCTCGGAAAACACCTTCAAGAGGCACACTTCACACTAGCAGACCACCTCCTGCTCGATTTTCATTGCTCACACACTCTACAAACCCACCACACAATGCACACCTCCTGTCACCATTTGTCAACACCCTTACACATGCTCAATGCCGCTCAATCTCACTCTCTCACACAAAAGACTATCGGTCCGGGGGGGCACACACTTCCACACAGGCGGCACCGAGGGAAAACACCAAAGTAGGAGAAAGAGAAGGGAGGAAGGGGAAACAACAACAAAGTACACCAATAGTGGCTCGATTACACTTCACAAAAAACATATATAGGTTCACACTGTCGTCATCAAGATCATTTTCACAATAATATACAAAGGACTTTGACAGGCACACTCCTTTGTCAGAGAGCTCCACTTTTTAGGCTTCAAACGACACGAAAAGCCAAGAAAAAAGCCCGTAATTTGATTAATTTTTTTCTTTTATGGGGGGGGGGGTTCAATTTGTAAAATTTCCCTCTTATTGGTCCATCTAGTACCCTAATTTGGTATTTTTGGGAAGCGGGCACCGCCTTGCTCTATCTGCTCTCTTTCTCTCTTTTCACTTGGGGGGGGTGCAATAGCGATGTCGCTATTGCCCCTTGGCACTTTTTTAATTTTTCTCTTTCATTTTTACCCCTTTGGGTGGGCTATCTTGCACTACAACATTGAACTAACTTTGACTCTCTCTCTCTCTCTATCTGACTCTTCCTGCCCCTTCTCTCTTCTTTTCTCTCTCCTCCTTGGTCTAGCTTCAACCTTGCTCTTTTGCCCTTCTTTGAACACAAGGCGGGCCCCTCTCTTTGTCCTTACCCTAGCTCGGCCACGGCCTTTGCTTGCTTGGCCTTGAAGTGGGCCCACCCCTTAACACTTTCTCTCGGTTTGGACCCGGATGCTCCGGCCCTCCCTTCACGTCTCTATGAGAATCATCTCTTGCCCCCTGCCCTCGAGCATTAGTGAGGTCGCTAATTGGGGGGGGGGGGGGGCTCCCTTCAAAAATTTGCCGCCTCAAGAACTCATGGGAATACCTCTTATGGCCTCGCTACGTAGCAGCCATGAATAAGGGATGTCTACCACCGACGCCGGCGCGTGCTGTCCATGTCGCCCTATCCTGGCCAAAATGTCGATGTCTCCGCCTTGCAAAGTCACGCCACTGCACACAGAGGCCACCCCGATCGACCATGGATGAGCTCAAGGGAGCTCGTACTCATCCTCACATTCAACAAAAGGCTCATGCCTCAGATCATATACCCTAGACATCTACCCTTGAGGCCTGCATGTGGGATTAAAAAGCCTCCACGTAGCAGCTCTCATCCATTTTCCCCTTTGGGTGACCAAGCTTCCCCAAAATTCCCCAATGTAACTAAAGAAAACCCCCCGTTTTTTGCTTGCACTAGATGCCCTGCCATTTATTGCACATATACTCGATGGCCGTGCCGCAAAGCCGTGCTGGATCCTCATTGTGTCGGTCCCGGGCTGTGTAGATTTCACTTTCTTCTGACTCCCCTGTGCTCTTTATTTGAAGCTGCCAAAAACCAAGAAAATTATCCGCATACACTCCCCCGCCAAATGCTCCCTTTTTCTCCATGCTGTAGCTCAATGCTCGAGGCTCAGAATCACATCTCGTGACTTCTTGCTGACTTCACTCGGCCTGCTCTACTTGATTGAACCCTGTTGAGGCCTAAAAAATGTCAGATGGTGCATTCTTCAATGCGGGCCAATGGGTACAGACCCAGCCCCCGCCAAATCTTCAACAACTTATATCTTGCTAAACCAGAGCTCCGATTCGCAATCCAAGAAGACCAGCATGCTCCACAACTTGAGCATTACACATGTATCCACTAACACCTGCCTTGGCCATCTGTCCCCAGTTGGCCTGTTCGTCGGGGATCTGCTACACACCCTACCTTTAAACTTCAGTATCTTGCACTTCGGGCTTCCGTTTGACTAGCCGTCTGGATGGGCTTCTAGAGCACACTGAACACTACATTCTAGAACACTGACTTGGCATTTTGTACATCTTCATTGGCCATCCCAATTGAGCCAATTTGGAGATTTTTTAGCCTTAAAAACTGCATTGGGCATACACTTCCACTACCCTTTGACTGTCTAGGATCTTGGCACCTGCCCTAGCCTTTTGCACTGCACTTGCCTATTGCCTTTGCCTGGCATAGAACAATTTCCAGATCGGAGCCAACTTTGTTTGCACCCTCATTGCCCACCCCCTCGTTGAACATTTATGTTTAACCATATGTGGGCTTACTGCACTAAAAAAAACACACCAAAAACAAACTATTTGTACATTGCAAAAAATCCACCATATGTAAAAAACTGACACATGTAACCCGTTGTCTTTGTTTATGCGGGTTGCCTAACCCCCTGATTTACCTTTCACCAACCTCCTGGGTCAAACACCTTGCATTGGTCTCTTTTGTCCACCTACGACAACCTTGCATAGTGCCACACCAAGGCACATATCCAACTGCATAGCCAAACTGCCAGCATCATCCCTCTACCACTCCAAGCACTTATCCAAAAACTATCCACTCGCAATAAAACAACTCTGAGAACACCAAGTAGAGCACCCTTGTGCTCAACCAACACTCTCGACATACCTGACCCACCCTCCCAACCATGTAAGGCTAGATCTTCATCTAGGAGATCCTGCACCTGTTCAATGGCACAGCGTACAACTTCCTTTTTTAGCATTCCCTTCAGACACCACTCATAGACCTCCTTAGAAATCTTGGATACCACCTTGGAATCCGCATCACCTATCACAGATGGCACTGAATGTGTAGGAAGCACCTCTATGTTTGAATCTACAGTGTCCTTTTCACCTACCATGAACTCAATTCCAGCATCATCGAGCTCCTCCTCTTCAATTGGCCCTTCAAGGTCAATAAGAACCACCTTCTTGTCCGCTGCAATTACCTGCTCTTCTACCGTTGCATCATCAATCCTTGCCAAGGAAGAGAGACACTTGTTCTCTATCACATCCTCCTCATCCTCTTTCATAGGTACAACTGCTCTGACCCTCTTGGTAAAATTTTGCACCTATTGCACTACCATGGCATACTCTACTGCTACCTTCATCAACATGGCCATTAGCATGGAACTACACACCAGCTTTATCTGCTCTTCATCAAATGTAGCCCTAGCATGCTCCACTTGGTTTTCACTAAGCACTTTGGATTGCACTCCATGTTGCTTCTCGCACATATTCAATGCCTTTTCACTCACATGTAAGAGGTCGAACTCATCATACTTGGATTGAGACGACTCCGTCCCCCACAACTCATATCTGCGTCCATAGAGCTACTGTCACTCAATTCAGCCTCTTCTTTGGTTTATAGCTCAGGAATCTCCTGTAGCTTCATCGATTCAACCTCGCCTACAAACTGCACTCTTTGGTGTCAGCTGCACTTCAATTGATCTTCAACAGCCGCACTCAAACTCGGCATCACATCCTTTGCCCACTGTGGAATCACCTGCACATCCTCCACAATTGGAACCACTCTAGCCGGCATCTTCGGCATAGGAACCACCCTATCTCTCTGTAGCCAAAGAACTCTTCGTTCTTCTTGCACCTACACTTTTCTTTGCACCACCTGTTGCTCGGCTACCACCGCTTCACCCTGCTTTGGCATCACATCACCTTCAAACACCGCCTAGCCTCGCGATTCTTCAAAATCTTCTTGGTTTTCCCTCTCGCTAGAGCTACTACCTCTTCATACGACATCGGGCTATCTCTCTCCACTTTATGTCGCACTTCCTCGTGTAGGCAATCCATGAATTTACACAATTTCAGAAAACTTGCATTTTTTTATGCGGTTACCTTCATCAATTTCCCCCAAAGGGCTTCGAACTCCTACTCGAACGCTTGAAAATCACACTCCAAGATTTTGCTTCAAACCATCCAACTTTCGCTTTACTTCATCCAGCCGCGCATCCGCTACAAATTTTCTTCAAAAACCTGCCTCCAAGACTTGACAATCTACTTTTTCTTCTTCACAAAGGCCATCGAACCACAACCTCGCTTTACCACGAACCAGGATCGGGAACACCTGTAACACACCAACTTCTAACAATAAAACTTCTTTCGAACACGAAAAACCCATAGTCTTTGAGCCAGGTTTTCGCATCTTCAACCCCAGTGAAAATGAGAAATTTAGTCCAAGCCATCACTAGCAGCACCTACTCTTCTAAGGCCGCACCTTTGGCATCACCAAAATAACCGCTTCGACATCAACTAGGAGCATCAGCATACTCCTTCGTGGGTCACCAGAAGATGGAGAGGGGGAATGGGGGAACACGCCCGACACAAGCACAAGGGCCTCTCTATAGCTCAAGGTATCCACATCACCCCTATCCTCTTAGAAAACACCTTCAAAAGGCACACTTCACACTAGCAGACCACCCCCTGCTCGATTTTCTTTGCTCACACACTCTACAAACCCACTATGCAATGCACACCTACTGTCACCGTCTGTCAGTCCACCCTTACACATGCTCAACCGGCACCGAGGGGAAACACCAGAGCAGGACAAAGAGAAGGGGGGAAGAGGAAACAACAAAAAAATCCGGCAACAGTCGCTTGATTACACTTCACAAAACACGTATACAGGTTCACACTGCCATCATCGTGGCCATTTTCACAAGAATATACAAAAGGCTTTGACAGGCACACTCCTCTGTCAGAGGGCTCCACTTTGCAGGCTTCAAACGACACCAAAAGCAAGGGAAAAATCCCCTAGTTTGATTAATTTTTTCTTTTATGTGGGGGGTCTTGAATTTGGAAAATTGCCCTCTCAATGGTCCATCTGGTACCCTAATTTGGTATTTTTGCGAAGGGGGCACCACCTTGCTCTTTTTGCTATGTTCCTCTCTTTTCAGTTGGGGGGGGGGGGGGGCGATGGGGGGGAAGGTGCAATAGCAACGTCGCTATTGCCCCTTGGAACTATTTTATTTTTTCTCTTTCATTTTTACCACTTTGGGTGGGCTATCTTGCACTACACCATTGGCCTAACTTTGACGGTCTCTCTCTCTATCCGACTCTTCTTGCCACTTGTCTCTTCTTGTCTCTCTCCTCCTTGGTCTTGCTTCAACCTTGCTCCTTTGCCCTTCTTTGAACACAAGACGGGCCCCTCTCTTTGTACTTACCCTAGCTAGATCAGCCTTTGCTTGCTTGGCCTTGAAGTGGGCCCCCTCCTTTACACTTGCTCCCGGTTTGGACCCGGCTGATCCGGCCCTCCCTTCACGTCTCTGTGAGAATCATCTCTTGCCCCACGCCCTCGAGCATTAGCGAGGTCCCTAATGGGGGGGGGGGGGGGGGGGGGGGACTCCCTTCTAAAATTTTCCGTCTCAAGAATTCACGGGAACGCCTCTTATGGCCTTGCTACCTGGCAGCCATGAATAGCGACCGTCCACCACGGATGCCGGCACGCAGTGCTACTGCTACCCCCTCGTGGCCAAAATGCCATTGTCTCTGCCCTGCAGGGCCACGTCACTGCACGGCCTCTGTCATTGCGCACACAGGCCACCCGATCTTCCATGGAGAAGCCTCTGTCATTGCGCACAGAGGCCACCCGATCTGCCAAAAGGCTCAAGCGTCAGATGATATGCCCCAAACATCTACCGTTGAGGCCCTCATGTGGGATTTAAAAGCCTCTACGTGGTAGCTCTCATACATTTGCCCCTTTGGGTGACCAAGCTTCCCCAAAATTCCCCAATTTAACTAAAGAAAACCACCCATTTTTTACTTGCACTGGATGCCCTGCCATTTATTGCATCCATACTCGATGGTCATGCAGCAAAGCCGTGCCGGATCCTTATTGTGTCGGTCCCGAGCTGTTTAGATCTCACTTTCTTCTGACTCCCCTGTGCTTGTTATTCAAAGCCGCCAAAAAACAAGAAAATTATCTGCATACACTCCCCCGCCAAATGCTCGCTTTTTCTCCATGTCGTAACTCAATGCTTGGGGCTCAGAATCACATGCCATGACTTCCTAGTGACTGCACTCGGCCTGCGCTACCTGCTTGAAACCTGTTGGGGCCTAAAAAACATCAGATGCTGCATTCTTCAATGCGGGCTAGTGGGTACAGACCCGACCCCCTCCAAATATTCAACAACTCATATCTTACGAACTAGAGCTCTGATTCGCAATCGAAGAAGGCCAGCATGCTCCATAACTTGAGCACTATACATGTATCCACTGACACCTGCTTGGGCCACGTGTCCCCAATTGCCCTGTCCGTCGGGGATGTGCTACACACCCTACCTTTAAACTTCAGTATCTTGCACATCGGGGCTTCGTTTGACAAGACGCTGGACCGGCTTCTAGAGCACACTAAACACTACATTCTAGAGCACTGAATTGGTATTTGGTACATCTTCATTGGCCGTCCCAGTTGAGACAAATTAGAGCTTTTTTAGCCTAAAAAACTGCATTGGGCATAGACTTCGGCTACCCTTTGGCTGCCCAGGATCTTGGCACCTACCCTAGCCTTCTGCACTGCACTTGCCTGCTGCCTTTGCGTGAAATAGAACACTTTCTAGCTCGGACCAACTTTGGTTGCACCACCGTAATGGTTCAGGATGAGGGAGAATTGTTAAAGCCAAGTTGCGGTACTTTCTTCTCTCTGTGTGTGGGAGGTAGCAAGGTTCGTACAGGTGGTCTAGTGCAGTCCTGTCGCATTTGCATCCTGGTTTCTAGTGTGTGGAGAAGTGAATGAGATCTTTCTCTCTTAAATTTTACACTTGGAAGAGTCTATGAAAGTTTTGAGGTTTCCATGGATGTGTGTGTGCGAGGAATTGAGGGAAGAAGGTGTGGCTTTAGGCAAGACTATGTGACCCTGTATCGGTGCCATTAGGGTTGGTGCTACTCTAAAGAGTCCAACAGAGTGGAGTTTGGTGAAGGATTTGCATTGTTTTGAGAGAGGAATTTTCTGTTTGGAGGTTTTGAGGTTTTGATGGATTTTCTTGTATATTTTGGTCACCATCAAGTGTGATTTCAAGTGTTGATCAATTCGCCTCACCTTGTATTGTCCACGGGCAGGCAAGGGCTTGTAGGTCGAGGCATTTGGAGTTTGAATTGAGCTTGTGGGTAGTATTTTTATTGAGCTCTTGAGTGGTGATGTGTGGGGGTTGGAATTAAGTAAATTCCTTGTGTGGTGTTGAGTTTTCCGGGTGTGTGAGTGTGCGCACGGTGTCTTTTGCTCCATCATCGTGTGTAGACTCAAGTGTCAGGTTTATATGCGGCACCCACTATGTATGCAGGTGGGGATACTCTCAAGGAGATTGATGACTTTTTAGCAAAGGTCAAGGTTCAGAAGATTTGTTGAAGTTGCAAAAGAGGAGGGTTGTTTAGAAGCAAGTAGGTTTACTTTGGTGGAAGAAGATTTGATGACACATGGTCAGGATGGTGTTCTATGGAGATTCCTCTACAATAAATAAATTGGCATGGTATTGGAGCAATGCCATGAAGAAAGCAAACATAATTTCAAAGATCAAGTATTATTTTGTATTTTGAGATGTGATTTTTGGTGGCTTTCTATTGTATAGGGTGTACACTATTTGTGAAATACGTTGTTAGCGTACAAATGGCAAGAAAAGAGTGCCTCTATAGCCTTGCACGAATCACATCGTCGGAAGGAAGAACTTATATTACACCGCCGAAAACACCTATGATAACCACCTTCAAAATTACGAGAAATGGAGGACATCATGAGGAAGCTCATCTTGTGGAGATGTTGATAGAGTATCCATAGGAGAAAAATAGGTGAAAGATGAAAGAGCTATGGCCGCTCAAAATTGGGGGTGTACTCTTTCTTGCTAGAAAATGAGCTCTCTAGAAGTTGTGCATGTGTTTGCAGTTATTAAAATTGGGGAGATCCTTATCTTTTATCCCAATAAATTTCTCTCTCTTCCCAATCAACAAAGACTCTCTTGGTAGGCATCTTTAATTTGGCTCAAATTTTGTCTTTTTTAAGCATGAAATGAGGTGTCAGTGACCCTTTAACGAAGGGAATGGGGTGGGGGCAAGTGTCCAGGGACAAAGAAGTGGACCAAGCACCTAGCTAGGTAGTGTTGACAATTGGAATTGGCACCCTCACTCTAGAAGGTGTCCACAAGCCCATCAAGCCAAGCCTTGCACCAAGTGATACACCTAACCGCACTCCCACTTTAGCCTATATACCCCCCCGTTCTTCCCTTTTCCCTTCCCATGTGGGATAATACCCATGCCACATGGAAACTTCCTCCTCAAGCCTCCCAAACCCCTTGTGCTCAACAATTTTCTAGATTCTCCCCAAAGCGGGAAAACTTCTTGAACACTTTCCTTCAAGCATAACTTACTGCGCCGGTCACCGAATGACACACCGTAACACGTGACTCAAATTCCATCATCTTGGCTAATTCTATAAATATTAAATATCATCATTTCCAATTCCAACAATCAAGTTGCACCAGTTGCCTTTGTCGCATGCACCTACAATCAATTTTTCAGTTGAGACCGCCCACTTCGAATGCTCATAACTCCCGATGTACAAGTCCGATTCATGAGCTATAAATCATGGATGAGAATATTTATTAAAGACCATGTTTTTGGGACTCAAACAACCCAAAATATCATCATTCAAGCGTGGAAAAATCACACCTTTGTACATGAATTTTTACATTGTCACTTCCAAGACTTGTAGGGCTATGTACACATATATACATTAGGCTAGTGGGTGAGCTTTTTGGCCTGACCTAATGACTTGATTCTCATTCAAAAAATGTGTGAAAACGTGTCATGCATGTGAAACAATGGATGAGAGACTAGTGGTAGCCACAAGGGTTATCAAGCTCAAGAACCGTTTGAAAAGTGGGGTTTTGATGCTATTGTCCCATTGCCCAAGTCAATGAAAGCGATAAGAAGTACATCATGGTGGGCATTCATGAGCCTACCAAGTGAGATGAAGCCAAAGTAGTGAAAGAGGTAAATACTCACACAGCTCCTCATTTTTTTTTTAATTGCATTTGTTGCCAGTTTCGAGCGCCTTGGGTGCCCTATTTTTATTGTGGTCAAGGGTTTAGAAGTAAGTTGGTGCATGCACTAGTGGAAAAGTTGGGTATACAACATAGGTTTTCATACACATGGAAAATGGAAAATACTCATCAAGTATGTGTACAAACAGATTGAAGAGTGGGAAGCTAATCTTGACGAGCATGTGTGCGCGTCCAAGACTTATTAGAAAATTGCTACCAAATTTACTCCTTATGAGTTGGTTTATGGCAAAGAGGCAGTGCTGTCCGTGCACATGTAGTCAGGTGCATTGAAAGTTATGTGGTGGTGGATTGATAAGACTCATAAAGATGTTTTTTAGGATAAAATTAGAAGTCTTCAAGCTTTAAATATGGATCAAGAAGCGGGAGTAGAATTCTATGTGAAGGAGTGAGAGAAGAGAGTGGCAAAATTTAACCACTACTTCCCATTTTGATGAATTACAAAAGCTATCTAGATTTCACTTTCCAGAAGAAGTTCAAGAAGAAATGAACAGGGCCCTGCAAGCTTAGTTTTTTCCCAATGGTACCTATCAGTTGATGCGAATGAATGGTCGTTTTCTCAACCACATGGTAAATGGTGTGCATCTCAAGCCTATTTTTGAGAGGTAGCTAGTACATGTAGTGCATCAAGTATTGATAGAAGGGATTGGGAAACCAACCTAAACAAGACTCATCTACACCGTGAATGATACTTTGTACATATAGTAATGTTTTTCTTGTTTGCTCATAATGTTTACCACTTTTGCAATTTCATAGTTCTAGTAGTCATGTTTTTGGGTGAACAAAAATGTTCAACAAGGAGGTTGGGCAATGATGGTGGAGATAAAAATAGTTGATTCTACAAAGAGTGCAATGTAGGGTTTTGTGGGATCTCAAAGTCATGCCAAAATGGTTGAGTAGCTATGAAGATTTAGAGCAATCAAGGAGCAACAAATATGTGTTATTTATGGGGTTTTAAGGGCCATAATTCTCTACAATGGTGCCGAGACATGGTGGTTGGTCAAGATGTACAAAGTGAATAAATGAGAGTGCCCATGGTGTCCCTTACTATGGTCTACAGGTTGCTTCAAATGGTTTCTCAATTGAAGCTACGAAGTGAAAGCTATGGTGGCTTGAAGTTTAGAGTGGTTTGCAGATCCATATCGGATTGGGTAGTTCTAAATGATGGGTCATGGATCAAGTGAGCACGTGGGCCTAAATTTTTTGTTCTACGTTGCATGTTGGTCTTTTTTTAAATTGGCAATCGGAGTTCAGATGGCCAAGATATGAGCGGTTGAAGTTTCACAAGAGGTCAATTATAGGCTAGTTTGATTGCCTTGATAGATGTGCCATCTAGGGTTCTTGCGGGCTTTCTAGGGTTTGTATGAGAGCTATGCAATATGTGAAGGCCATAGGAGTTACCAACACACCAATTGGAGTCCGGATCATGGAGATATTGAATCCTGAAGTCGGTGTGAGTTATCGACTAAGTGGTATCAAATGTTTTTTTGTGATTCTAATGGACTTGGCTTGCAAGCTCGGCAAAATCCAAGTGTGGAAATGTTTGTATGGTTTAAAGTTGTTGATAGCCGTTTTTTGGCTCTCCATAATTGCCATAGTAAGTTACTCCACCCTACCAAATTCACCCAAACGCTATGGCTATCCCTACCATTTCACTGTACATAGGCGTGTGTGAGTTAGGGGGCTTTTTCCATATCTTCTTAAAAACCCTCAGCTAGCTAGTCACTGGGCTAGTTGAGCCAAAAAAATAAAAGTATATTATGGCCTCTTTGTTGTAAATATTTCATTGTATATATGGCCTAAATATAGGAATTTTTTATAATTATTTTGGTATTTTATTTAATTATTCTACTTAGGTGTGTTTTATTAAACCTATGTACACCTTCTTTCATTCTCTTACACCATAATTATATTTTTTGCCAATATTGTACATACTCTAACCTCATATTTTTCCTTTATACAAATCACTCCCACATTTTCACCCTCACCCTCGTGAAAACAAAAAATTGATTTCTACTCATTGGTTACTTTTATTATATTATTTACTTGCATACCTTTTCCTCTTTCACCCAAAATAATTCAAGGAGGGATCATATCATATGATTCCAATATCTTTCCATATCCATAACTCCTCCATATTTTTATTATTATTTTTACTCATTATTCTAACACCATGTGCTCATTGAGCTAAAGTCCATGAATAGTCCATACACTAGTCCCACCATGTATATATTTCTTTATTCACCAATAATCCTCCTCCATGCATGGGTCAAGGGCAACTTGGATACTTTGTATTATAATATAACAAAGGAGGGGCTCACTCTTGGATGCATTGTACAAATTCAACAAAGGAGGGGGCCACTAAAAGACTTTTGCAGGCATAAAAAACAGGCTTTTTGGTGAGAATTTTGGCACCTATCTCCACTCCGAATTTGGAGCGGTGGTCAAAATAGAAAATGTAGCCCACGCTCTGAATAATTACCTCAAACTTTTTCATGATTTTTGGAGCTACTAGCAGTGATCTATGATTTTTTGAGTGGACCTCAGTCTGCCCACTTTTCTCACAAGTAGCTTTTAGTCTTCTCTCACCCTTCCACACACCTACTCACTTTTACACATCCCTCCCTCTCTTTTCCTCACTCAAACCTGCAATTTCCATGGCTTCTCCCACCCTCTTCACCATTACCCTTCTCTCTCATCCCTATAGTTCTTTTATGAACCTCTACATACATACACCATCTCTATGCCTCTCTCTATTATCTCCAAAGTACAATTCCATCTTAACCCTTATATATATACATAAATTCAGCATGTGTACCATGATTAACCTCTGCAAATCAAGAGATCTCATCAACGAAATTACCATTTTCATCACGATAATCAACCTTGGCGGCGGTGGCGTAAAGAAGAGAAGACGAAGAAGAAGATCGATAGTCATTTTGAGAACCTACACAAGTAAGTCCAAAACATCTTCAAGCTTCACCATCACAAGGATTTGCTCACTTCATTCAACCATCCACCTCATTCTACCCATTGTAAATGTAACATTAACTTTCTAGTGATTACTAACCACTAACATACTAACACAAAATAGCCATTGACCTAACCACAAAAGACACCTCGCCTCAAGACATGTGTATAGTAACTCTCTCTCTCTCTCTCTCTCTCTTTACTTACTTTCACCTTATCTACCATCAATAATGCTCTCTTTTGAGCCCACACCCATGACTCAAGCAGACAAAGAAGGCCCGCAATGTTTTGATATTCAAAAAAATCATAATCCTGATTTGTTAGCTTGTAAATTAGGATTTCCAATAATCTTAATGAGGGGTCTCCAACCTATAAATAGGCCCCTTTCCTTCTTATAAAACAATCTCCAACATCTCACATAGCACCCCAACACTCTATGCGTGAGGAGAGACTTAGGTGTAGCAACCACTTGTGAGCTTCACTCTTGGTGTGAGAGAAGCCTTCAAGCTACACATTGCAAGTGAGAGAGCGTGAGTTCCTCAAATCTCAAAACCACTATTGTATATGCTCCTTCATCATCAATAAATTGAGGTTTGGTGCATCAAAGGCGTGATTCGACGTTCAAATCTTCGTCCTTCCATTTGTGCAATACGGTTTGGTGAATTCAAGGTGATTTGTGTATTTGAGTTTTTATCGGTTGATCTTGATTTTAGAAAGTGTTTTAGTGTGTTTTTCATTGCTAGTTTTGTGTCCATTGTAAGAGGGTATTGTGGTGAGAGGTCTCCCACACCCTAAGACAGTGTGTGTGTGTTTTGGCAATGTTTAGCAATCACTAAGCATTGAGTGAGTTTTGTACAAGTTCTACGATAGCATCATAACGAACCATATCCATTTGCAAGCCACAAATAAGGTATTACGCAAGATCCATTCCTCTCTCTCTTCCCTTTGCTCTAGCTCTCTATGGTCCATTTTGTGCGTGTCTTGGTGTGAGGTTTCTTGTGTGTGTTGTGTGGTGCATCTTCTTGGTTGTGCCAAAATCTCTCTTGCGTCCTAGTTCGCATACCATAACTAGGTGGTGCCCTTATCTTGTTTGGGTTTGGCTGTGGGTTTGTTGTTTTGTTGTGCTTGTGGTTGCCCCAGCCCCAATTGAGCAGCACGGGAGCCTTGAGGGGTGTTTAGAGGTCGCCTCTCTTGTTGCCCGCCCCGGACCGCCTCAATTTTGGTGCCCCCACGGAGGACCAGGCTTGTGTATGTTTTGTGAAGGCTCAACCTTTAGCATAATCAAGTAGCTTGCATGAATCAAGAGAATTTGTATGATCCCTTCATTTCCATTGCAAGGCAAAAGGTACACATAATTGTTAGTACTAAGTTGCAATTTGAACGAGTAATTTGTAGAATTTTAGGTCCTCTTAGGTTGGTAGAGATAAACGCATCAGTAAATCCTTTTATTTTGCCTCTCATTAGGTACAACCTTAGTTTGGACGTCTATATTTTTGTTTTGTTTTTAGAATTAGGTCATGCATAGACCATGGATAATGGCCCAGGAATACAGGTTTTTCCCTTTCATTTCACCCCACACATTAGAGTAAACATTGCAATTAGTAGAAAAATCCATTTTCAACAACGTATGGTATTCATGTTTGGTGCCCAAAGAGTAGGAGAAATTCTCGCGTCACCAAACCCTGTCATTCTACCTCTTATTGATTATCATAGGTCATTTGATGTGAATATTTTTATTTTGTTGTAGAATAGATTGCAATTTAGAAAATATTATTGTGTAAATCTTTTAAAGAAAGAAAAAACAAAAACGCGTCACTTTGAAATCAATTCAATGGAGAGCCAACGCCAAATGTCTGGATATCCTCTTTTCTTTGGAGAGCCTGGAGAGGATGCAGAATTATTTCTAGCGATTTTCAAGATGTCTTGCCGTATCAAGAGGATAGTAACTGATCAAGAACGTGTAGAAATGTTTGAGGTGGTCCTTAGGAAAGATGTTAGCAATACTTCTTTGATCCCCAAAACACTCAAAAATTATGGCAAGACATTGTTTCTCATAAGCAAAAAGACTTAGATGACTACTACTTGTACAAGCAAGAGTTTCTACGTCTTTGGGCTCTATGGATACGAAATGTTGCTAACCCTGGTGATGGTGCAGAATTCTAAAGAAGGAGAGGTTCATAGACGGACTCTTTCGTGACCTTAAGGTAAAAGTTGAGGCGGGTGCACCTGCTACCTTTGATGTAGCTGAAACTAGGGCTCCTGAGAAATATAGGAAACTCAAGTGCTTAAGGGGAGAGGTTCCAATAGAAGGTCTTAGACCCAAAGGTAAGTCACAAGCATCAACATCGAGGGAGCTTCCTGAGGTAACGGCGGAAGTAATTGAGAAGTTAAACGAATCTTTAAGCAGCCTGTCAATTCACCTTGCACAAGCTGTAGGTCCAAAGGGACAAGCAAAGAAGTCTGAAGAGAGAGATCCACGACCTAGGAGAGTCTTGCAATGTTGGAATTGCGGAGAGTCTGGACATGGGATGTATAATTGTCCTTGGCCCCGTGGGGAGCCACGGAGACCTAACTTGAATTACCCAGTGATGAATGCAGGTGAAGGAACTAGTCAGCAACCACCGCTTATACAAAGGCCAAATGGAGCAAGACCACCTCCACAAGGAGTGGAAGAAGTTCCACCTTTGCCAGACCCAAACGTGCATGTGGTAGAGGTGACAAATTCAAGAGAGGTTGACATGGAAGCAAATGGCATTAAGCGTGGCCGAGGAAAAGGTAAAGAGAAAGAGGGTGTCCCATCACACAGTGACCATGGACAAGGCAAGAAGGCAAAGGAGACCAAGGAAGCTAAGAGGACTCGACGTCGTATCAATCTCCAAGACTTCCCTCTTGGACATGGTATGGCTCCATACAACCTGTTGGAAGACATGCAAGGTAAGGGTCCTGATATCTCATGGCCTCAGTTTCTTGCATTATGCCCACAAGTTAGGAGGGATTTAACAAAGGCAGTTAGCACTAGGAGAAAGGTAAAAGAGAGTTTTCCTGTTGTAAAAATTGCACATGCTGAAATGAACGAGGATATTACACCTATGCTAGATTGTTACATAAAAGGAAGATTGGTTAGGAAAGGTCTAGTGGATGGGGGTGCACAAATTTGCATCATGACAGAAGGGCTCATGCAAAGACTAGGCATGCACATCCATGAGACACCTGAAATCAAAGTGAAAATGGCAAACAATAGCAAGGCTAGGTGCGTAGGCATTTGTAAAAATGTTTTTGTGGAGGCCTTTGACATTAAGAAGGCAGTGGATTTCTATGTCATGTCTACCAAGGGAAATGGTTACCCATTTATCCTAGGAAGACCATGGCTAATGAAAATGTGAGCTTTGCAGGATTGGGAGAGTGGAAAGCTAATTTGCAGGAATGACAATCACAAGAAGGTTGTCTTTGACATAAAGGAGCAACGCCAAGAGGAGCTCCATGAAGAATCATCTCAAAGTGAGACGGAAGAAGGTTGGACCGATAGCACTTCAGAAGAAGAAAGTAGCGGCAGCATTACTGAAGAGGAGTCTTCCATCGAAGTCATGGGGGTAAGGTTTAAGCCAAGCAACCAAGAGACCTCTTGTCAAGGCTTGGAGGAGGTAGGTCCTCAAGAGAACGAAGGTGTTCAAGATGAAGGGATGTTGGAAGGTATGCTATCAACAACACTTACAAAGGATGAAAGAGAGGAGTTCAAATGTGTGCTAAGGAAGTTTCCTAGGCTTTTTGCTAAAGACTACACCGACGTGCGTGGGGTAGATGTTGTTCAACACAAGATTGAGTTAAAGCCTGAGGCCACACCTAAAGCTCAGAAGCTACGAAGGCTAGGAGTTATAAAGGAACAGGCTCTACTCAAGGAGGTAAGGAAGCTTTTAGCAGCAGGTTTCATTTATCCAGTGGAGAATTCAGAGTGGGTCTCTCCTGTTGTTGTCACTCCTAAGAAAAATGGAAAGTGGAGGGTGTGTGTGGATTACCGTCCACTCAATGAGGCAACAAAAAGAGATCACTTTCCCCTCCCATTTCAAGATGAGATACTAAATGAGGTAGCTGGTCATGAGAAGTACACTGTGTGCGATGGCTACTTGGGTTACTTTCAAATAGGTATCGCATTGGAGGATCAATTGAAAACAACCTTTATCACTCCTTGGGGTTGTTATGCTTTTAGAGTCATGCCATTTGGCCTGACAAATGCTCCTGCAACTTTCCAACGCTTCATGAACATGGTGTTTCAAGCATTCTTTGGAAAGTCCATTAGGGTTTTTATTGATGATTTTTGCATTTATAGCTCAAAATCATTGCATCTACAAAGGGTAGAAGAAGGTTTAAAGAGGCTCCATGACATGGGAGGTCAACTCAACCCCAACAAGTGTCACATAGCTGAGGATGAAGTGATCTTGCTTGGTCACAAGGTTTCCTATATAGGCTTTGAGGTGGATCCTTTAAAGGCAAAGGCTCTTATTGAGCTCCCCTCACCCAAGAATCTTAAGGAGGTCATCTCTTTCATTCAGAAGGTGAAGTATATGTCACGCTTCATTCACTTAGCCTCGGAGTTGCTTCATCCTTTGCAAAAGTTGACACAACAAGTAGAATTTGCATGGTCTGATGAGCTTGAAGAGTATTTTTGTAACATTAAAGTCATTTTGTCAGAGCTACCAACACTCATGCCTCCTTGTTGGGAGTACACATTCTTTGTTAGCTCTAGTGTTGGAAGGGAAAAAAATTGGTGCCGTGTTGCTACAACAAGATCCCCACAGTACAAGGATGCGACCCATCTACTTTGCTAGTAGGGTCATGAATGCTTTGGAGAGAGACTACACACAAGCAGAACTCATGATGCTTTCTCTCATGTTTGCGGTGAGAAAGTTTAGATCCTACTTGCTCACAAAACCTTTTGTAATCCTCACCGCAAACAATTTGTTCCCTTGGGTGTCATCTCAAATGAATCTTAGTACTAGGATCTCAAAGTGGATTATGGAGTTGCAAGAGTTTCAATACTCTTTCAAGGTAGAAGATAGTGTGCGTGCACAATTGGCAGGGATTCTCACTTATAGGGTACATGAGAAGGAAATTAAGGTGCCTCAAGTAAAGACCCTACCATTGCCACCACCAAAAAGTATTCCCAATTCTTTTACCTTGTTCTTTGATGGAGCTTTTCGACGAGCCACAGGGAAAGCAGGGGGAGGGCTAGTGTTACTCAACCCAAGTGGAGAGGTGGTCATGAAAGAGAAGGTCAATCTACCAGGTTCAACTAGCAACAATGAAGCAGAATACGACACACTACTTCATGGTTTGAAGATGTGCATTGGCCAAGGGATTAAACGTCTCATGGTAAAGGGAGATGCACTTCTCATTGTTAAACAGATTTTAGGCATTTGGGCATGCAAGAATGAAAGCTTAAGGACAAAAGTTCATGCCATTCGTAAGATGTTTAATCAGTTTGAAGAAGTGCAACTATATCATATTCCGAGGAAACAAAATGAAGATGCCGATTTACTTGCACAACAAGCACTTACATGTGTTGAGAGAGAAGTGCAGGTCATCATGGTGGCAGCAGCTGTCAAGCAACCGAGATACCAGGGATTGAAGTCATTGGCTCCCATTATTGGCTACATTTTGGAGGGTGAGTTTCCACAAGACTTCACGAAGGCTCAGAAGAGGAGACTCATGAAGAAGGCAAGTTTCTATCTCTTCCTACAAGGCTCCCTCTATCAAAAAGGGAAGGATCAAGTGTGCAGAAGAGTACCAACTATCGAGGAAATTACAGCCATTCTAAAAGGTTTGCATGAAGAGGCATGTGGTGGTCATTTTGTCCAAGAATCAACTGTGAAGAAGATTTTGCTTGCGGGGTATGTTTGGCCAAGCTTGCATGTGGACGTTCAACATTGGTGTAAAAGCTGTCACAATTGTCAGATAAATGGAAATAGAAGGTTGGTGCATGGCCCGAGGCAAATAGTTCTTGCAAATGGACCCTTTGAAAAGTGTGGCATTGATTCTATGGGTCCTCTGCCTAGGACAAAAAATGGTAAACTCTACATTCTAGTGGCTGTAGACTATATGACTAGGTGGGTGGAAGCTCAAAGTGTGGCAAGAGTGAATGAGAGGACAGTTAGCAAGTTTGTGTACAATCACATTTGTTGCAGATTTGGCACACCTTTGGAGATTGTTTCTGATAATGGTCCAGGGTTTAGGAAGGGCTTGCTCACAGAAGTTTGTGAAGAGCTTCACATTCTACATCGTCATATCACACCATACTACCCACAGTCAAATGGTTTGGTGGAAAAGGCTAATGGTGTCATTGCAGGAATCATTAGAAAGATGGTGCAAAACAAGACAAAATTATGGGATGACTTCTTGGATGGTGCCTTGTGGGCATATCGAACCACATATAAGGAAGCCACGGAGTTCACACCATTTCACTTGGTCTATGGTCAAGAGGCTTTGCAGCCTATCGAGCTCAACATTCCAACAATGCGACTTCATGGCAAAAGAGCACAAGATGATCAAGAGGTATGGATGGATCGACTTCTTACGTTAGTGGAGCTTGAGTGGAAAAGAGAAGCAGCATATGAGTGCTACAAGAGGAAAGCCACACAAGCGAAAGAAACGCACGACAAGAAACTGAAGGACAAAGGCATCATGGAAGGAGAGCTTGTGCTAAGGTATGACAATCGACTTGACAATCGTTTTGATGCCAAATTTGAAACTAGATGGCAAGGGCCATACATAGTCAAGAAGGCTTTCAATTCAAGTTACTATCAGCTTATGGACGTGAATGGTAAAGAGCACTCCAGGAAGGTAAACGGGTATCGCTTGAAGCCCTATTTGAGTCGCCTTCTACCAAAGGATCTACCAAAGATCTGTCCAAAGGCCCTTGTCTCATGTAAGTATTGTTACATGAAGCATGAGTGTACCTCCAACCAAAATTCTGAGGGGCCAAACAATGAAGATCTCGTTAAGGACTCTGAAGCACTCTCTTTGGAAAAGATGCTCTATGATGGTACATAAATATACCATCATCCTGGGGGAGGGCTAATGATAGCCATTTTTCGGCTCTCCAAAATTGCCATAGTAAGTTACTCCACCCTACCAAATTCACCCAAATGCTATGGCTATCCCTACCATTTCACTGTACATAGGCGTGTGTGAGTTAAGGGGCTTTTTCCATATCTTCTTAAAAACCCTCAGCTAGCTAGTCACTGGGCTAGTTGAGCCAAAAAAATAAAAAAAATAAAAAAAATAAAAGTATATTATGGCCTCTTTGTTGTAAATATTTCATTGTATATATGGCCTAAATATAGGAATTTTTTATAATTATTTTGGTATTTTATTTAATTATTCTACTTAGGTGTGTGTTTTGTTAAACCTATGTACACCTTCTTTCATTCTCTTACACCATAATTATATTTTTTGCCAATATTATACATACTCTAACCTCATATTTTTCCTTTATACAAATCACTCCCACATTTTCACCCTCACCCTCGTGAAAACAAAAAATTGATTTCTACTCATTGGTTACTTTTATTATATTATTTACTTGCATAACTTTTCCTCTTTCACCCAAAATAATTCAAGCAGGGACCATATCATATGATTCCAATATCTTTCCATATCCATAACTCCTCCATATTTTTATTATTATTTTTGCTCATTATTCTAACACCATGTGCTCATTGAGCTAAAGTCCATGAATAGTCCATACACTAGTCCCACCATGTATATATTTCTTTATTCACCAATAATCCTCCTCCATGCATGGGTCAAGGGAAACTTGGATGCTTTGTATTATAATATGACAAAGGAGGGGCTCACTCTTGGATGCATTGTTCAAATTCAACAAAGGAGGGGGCCACTAAAAGACTTTTGCAGGCATAAAAAACAGGCTTTTTGGTGAGAATTTTGGCACCCATCTCCACTCCGAATTTGGAGCGGTGGTCACAATAGAAAATGTAGCCCACGCTCTGAATAATTACCTCCAATTTTTTCATGATTTTTGGAGCTACCAGCAGTGATCTATGAGTTTTTGAGTGGACCTCAGTCTGCCCACTTTTCTCACAAGTAGCTTTTAGTCTTCTCTCACCCTTCCACACACCTACTCACTCTTACACATCCCTCCCTCTCTTTCCCTCACTCAAACCTGCAATTTCGATAGCTTCTCCCACCCTCTTCACCATTACCCTTCTCTCTCATCCCTATAGTTCTTTTATGAACCTCTACATACATACACCATTTCTATGCCTCTCTCTATTATCTCCAAAGTACAATTCCATCTTAACCCTTATATATATACATAAATTCAGCATGTGTACCATGATTAACCTCTGCAAATCAAGAGATCTCATCAACAAAATTACCATTTTCATCACGATAATCAACCTGGGCGGCGGTGGCGTAAAGAAGAGAAGACGAAGAAGAAGATCGATAGTCATTTTGAAAACCTACACAAGTAAGTCCAAAACATCTTCAAGCTTCACCATCACAAGGATTTGCTCACTTCATTCAACCATCCACCTAATTCTACCCATTGTTAATGTAACATTAACTTTCTAGTGATTACTAACCACTAACATACTAACACAAAATAGCCATTGACCTAACCATAAAAGACACCTCGCCTCAAGACATGTGTATAGTATCTCTCTCTCTCTCTCTCTCTCTCTCTCTCTCTCTCTCTCTCTCTCTCTCTCTACTTACTTTCACCTTATCTACCATCAATAATGCTCTCTTTTGAGCCCACACCCATGACTCAAGCAGACAAAGAAGGCCCGCAATGTTTTGATATTAAAAAAAATCATAATCGTGATTTGTTAGCTTGTAAATTAGGATTTCCAATAATCTTAATGAGGGGTCTCCAACCTATAAATAGGCCCCTTTCCTTCTTGTAAAACAATCTCCAACATCTCACATAGCACCCCAACACTCTATGCATGAGGAGAGACTTAGGTGTAGCAACCACTTGTGAGCTTCACTCTTGGTGTGAGAGAAGCCTTCAAGCTACACATTGCAAGTGAGAGAGCGTGAGTTCCTCAAATCTCAAAACCACTATTGTATATGCTCCTTCATCATCAATAAATTGAGGTTTGGTGCATCAAAGGCGTGATTCGACGTTCAAATCTTCGTCCTTCCATTTGTGCAATACGGTTTGGTGAATTCAAGGTGACTTGTGTATTTGAGTTTTTATCGGTTGATCTTGATTTTAGAAAGTGTTTTAGTGTGTTTTTCATTGCTAGTTTTGTGTCCATTGTAAGAGGGTATTGTGGTGAGAGGTCTCCCACACCCTAAGACAGTGTGTGTGTGTTTTGGCAATGTTTAGCAATCACTAAGCATTGAGTGAGTTTTGTACAAGTTCTACGATAGCATCATAACGAACCATATCCATTTGCAAGTCACAAATAAGGTATTACGCAAGATCCATTCCTCTCTCTCTTCCCTTTGCTCTAGCTCTCTATGGTCCATTTTGTGCGTGTCTTGGTGTGAGGTTGCTTGTGTGTGTCATGTGGTGCATCTTCTTGGTTGTGCCAAAATCTCTCTTGTGTCCTAGTTCGCATACCATAACTAGGTGGTGCCCCTATCTTGTTTGGGTTTGGCTGTGGGTTTGTTGTTTTGTTGTGCTTGTGGTTGCCCCAGCCCCAATTGAGCAGCACGGGAGCCTTGAGGGGTGTTTAGAGGTCGCCTCTCTTGTTGCCCGCCCCGGACCGCCTCATTGTCAAGGTGAACTTTTAGCTAGGCTTCGTGGCTTGTCCATTGGGCCAGTGATCGTCAAGTGGCAAAACACTAAATTGGTGAGAAGAAAACTAAGTTTTTTATATTTCCTTTTAATGTTTGGGGGAGTTTGGAGGGCAAGCATTTTCGGACCACCACATGGAAAGCGACATGTCCCATATAGGGAGACTGGGCTAAGTTTTCAATGGTATTTATAATGCATAAGACCATTCCCTTGGTGTATCACTTGGGGAGCGTGAGTGCCTTGAGCTCTTGGATGTGGTGTGGCTTGAAGTGCACGCACTGCATTGCGCAAATGGGAAACACCGATGGCGTTGTTTGTCATACGGAATTGCTATTTGGGTGTGAGGTGGTGGTGCAATGGATGGTGGTCATCAAACGGAGGCTATAGATTATATTGACATGGCATCCAATTCTTGGCATGTTTCCACGGCACCCCAAGCGGATCATTGAAGGCCGAGTCCTACAGGTGGATGGCCACAGTGTCGTGATATCCCAAAGAGTTCTAAAAATAGCATTCATGCCCTTTAAGGTAAAAAAGTTTTATCTTTTTGGGGGCTTCTTGGAGATACTGGAGAGAGGAGGGCCTGCACATAGGAAGAAGGAGGTTTGTACTCATTTTTTTGGAGAAAAAGATTTCCATTGCCAATTTTACTGTGGTAAGTGGTAGCCAATATGGGTGTCGTATTGTGCAAAAAGCAAGAGAGAGAGAGAGAGAGAGAGAGAGAGAGAGAGAGAGAGAGAGAGAGAGAGAGAGAGAGAGAGAGAGAGAGAGAAAGAGAGAGAGAGAGAGAGAGAGAGAGAGAGAGAGAGAGAAAGAGAGAGAGGATTGTGTGTCTGGTTGTTGTGCGATTAATTGAAGCTCTAAGTGCATGGTGTGTGGTCCAATTCTCCAAGGCCTGCTTGTGCATATTTACATGGTGTGGTGAGATTTTTGTGACAAAATTGTGTTGTTTTGAAGTTGAATTTGAGAGAAGTGGGGTATCGTGAGTTCCTTGAGCTATAAAGATACATCTCTGTGTGTTTCCAAGTGTGTTTCCATTCCCCCTCTCCAACATCACAACTGACACAAATAATCTTGAGATAATAAAGGAGTTATGGATTCATGGTGCGTATGCATATAACTATGCAAAGAGTGTGCCATCGTCACTTTACTCACAACCTCCTGTGCCACTTGCACCTCAACTTGTAGAGTTCTCTTCATCCTCATAGCAGAAAACCTCTTCACCTGCTACACTTTCTTCATCGCAAGTTGTAGCAACATTACCTAAAACACCATCAGTTCTCCTTCTTCAAATCATTCACCACTACAAGTGAGTACTCCACGTCTACATAGGATTGTTCAAGTGATTTGTGCATGTGCAAGAAGATTTTTTTGGAAAAAATGAAAGATACAATGAAAGAGATGTCAACGAAAACCAAATCATCGATGGATTAAGTAGCTGAGACAATAGGAGTTGTTGCACACAACAAGATTGGCAAATATGTTTTTCAAGAGCGTGAGTAGAACTTGCTTAAACTATGGTGTTTATAGGTGGTAGTGGAGGCTACAAGGCTACCTTTTTATGCACGGATCACCCAATAGGTCTTGAGCACTTTTCAAGTAGACAAGGAAACATCAATAGTCAATGTGATCTCATTGGAGTTTCCAACTCAGGAACTCGCACAGATGTTTAAGATTCCAAATGTAGCCAAAACCGTACTAATGTATTGTTGATGCAGATAATTTTTTTGAAAAAGACCTACAGGCAAAGGAGAAATAGAAGGACGATGCATAGGGGATTCCAGTAGTAGCAGCATTGGAATGCACTTTGTATTCATTCCAAAAGCAATCAACTTGAAGAGGAATCTGACGTGCTTATTTGCAAAGCTCTTTACCATGTTACTTGCTAGAATGTAGGACCTAGAGGCCATAATTAATATAAGTCAGTTTTTGTATAAGAGTTTAGAGTAACTGATTTCAAAGGCCTAGAAACCTCTTCAAGGCTTGGGACAAGTGATAGTTTCTCTACTTGTTGGAAAACTTGTCCCAAGCCCATTCCAATATTTTGATTTCCTAGGATAAGGTATCAAAGGATAGAGCGCCAAAAATTAATTTGACATCTTCTAAAGATACTAAAACAGAGGATATTGATAAAGGAAATGGTGATAAAACAAAGATAAGGAAACAACACAAGGGGGCATCAAATGCCCATTACCCCAATCAAAGCCCAATTCATCAAGCAAAAAACCCAAGACAGTTGATCTGCTCAAGATATTCCGGGCAGGGACCCAAAAATCAGCGAGAACAATAGTGTTAGGAAATATGACGTAGCTAAGTAGATAGTTGAGTAGATTACTTAATGGAGAGAGATAATTTTCACACATAAGAGATTATAGAGTAGAGAGAGAGAGAGAGAGAGAGAGAGAGAGAGCAAGAGAGAGATAGAGATAGAGAGAGAGGAAGAGAGAGAGTACACACGATATATGTGGTTCACCCAATGTTGGCTACATCCACGGGAAAGCAGCCACTTAATGTCTTTAGTACTTCAACCAAGAAGTAGGTTACAAAGGGATTATACCCTTAATAGAGCTCCCACCTTGCTTCCCTCTCACCACCTCACACCCACCTTGTTGCATCAACTTCACACTGTGAAATGTATGTAGAAATGGCCTACTTTTAAAGGCCAAAAGTGCTGACCTCTCTCATGAGAAGCAGCCATGTGTAGCTGCCCTTGTGTAGGTAAGTCCAAATCGGACCCTCCAATCCGTCCATGTGTGGCCGCCCTTGAGAAGATAAGTCCTCCTTTGAAATCATCCATTGGCCACTGTCCATTGACTTCCGACCACTGGCACTCGCCATTGACTACTGGCCATCGGCCAACTAGCCAAACAACCGGCCGTTTTCCGATCGCTGTCCAGCCATAATATTCCGACGAAAAGGAATATTTTGACGAATGGCCGAGAAAATTTTGATTTTTGGCGGTGATTTTTCTTCATGCACTATGGCTTCTCCTCATAATGGGGGGCTTATAGATGTGTGTTTTTAATACAAAAAATAACAAGGGGTAAATCTGGCTCCATACTTAACAAATTGCTCTATTAGTGGATGTTGATAAAAGACAACCAATACATAACAAGAGCCTAAGGAGACAAATGGTGGAGACTTAGCTCAGAAAACCAATGCCAAACTAGACATTCAGAAGATTCAAGCATCAAGAAATGTTTCAGAACCAGCTTCAAGGACCAATTAAATGCCAGTGTCAAATTGGACAAGCTCGAACTTCTCTAAAAGGAACCACTAAAGGAAAGATTGGTTATGAAGAAGCTTGACAGAGCTACGTTACCATATGTATTCCCTATGATAGTTTATGGGACATCAAATTGATGCTAAAACCATTACACAAGGATGTGTTGCATCCATCTAGTCTAGTTGGAATACTATCATGAAATCTATAGTCTAGATGATGGAATCTCAGGCATCCGTGTCTAGCTCCACCTAGCTTGGTGACGATTTAAGACACGGGATGCCATGAAGTATTCAAAATTCTTGTGATCTGTATAGAGAGTGATCTTATGAGAAGCTTCTTCAAGTAGGTAACACCAAGTGTCGAAGGAGTCAATGATTTCTAAGAGCTGTTTGTCATGGATTTCATAATTGATTTCTGCCGCTGAGAACTTGCGGGAATGAAAAGCCACTGGATGTACTCGACCATCGTCACCTACTTGGGATAGAATTCCTCCAAGGGAAAATTTTGAAGCGTCTATTTCTAGGATGAAAGGCTTTGTAGGATCCGTGTGAATTAGAATGGGTGCAATTGTGAAAGCTTGCTTGAGAGTCTGAAAAGCTTCCGTGGCCTCTGAGTCCCAAAAAATTTATTATGGCCTGTCAACCTTGCCAGTGTTGTAACCACCTTAGAGTATCCCTGGATAAAGATACGATAGAAATGTGCAAATCCGAGGAGACATTGGACATCTCTTACCGAGGTGGGTGTCTCCCAATCAAGGATGGTTTGAACCTTCTTTGGATCCATGAAGCTTCCCTTTTCAGAGATAACATAACCAAGAAATTCCACCTTAGAGTGATGGAAAGAGCACTTCTCCAACTTTGCATACAACTGTGATGCACTTTTCTTGGACATATTAGTCAACTAGACAACTATTTTCATGTTTAAGTTTTCCTAAACATGACATGGCCAAATGTGAATCATATCACCTCACCAATAGCATTGTACTACGGTGGAATTCCACCAAAGAACACGATAGAAGAGAGCTTCTTTGGCCTACATTTAAAAGTTCTTCCTACCCATTACTTATCCACACAATATAAATTAAAGCATGTCATTAGTGGAATTGAATTTGAAAATGTAGAAATGAAGATGTACAAGCTTATACTGATCGTTTTTTTTTATGCTCTCATTTAGATGTGCAAGCAAGACATGTTCTTCACTTCAGCGCCCTACATCCCATCTCTTACACTTCATTCAAGACCCCATGCCCCCCCCCCCCCCCCTTTTGTATGCGGGTGTGATATATTTTAATCACACCAACTAATGCATTGTATCGCCATGAAACACACACACACACACACACACGTGCAGAGGACAGGGGGGCATATAGTTAGTAGCTTAAATCTTCTCATGTAAAATTTGAAGGTTGTGAAGACCTCACCTTGAAAATAGAACAGAAATACCAAACCCTTGCATGTAACACAATAGACCTTTTACAGTTATTGCTGACGAATTTCAGTATACCATCTCTATGGCCAAAAAACACACTCATTACACCCTCACCTTCGGATTGTGTTGAAGAGACTTTCTACTTGATTGAGACCTTGATTAAAACCTCTTGGAAATAGCATACTTCAAATGGACTAGTAAATTCGAGGTCGTGTTTCCTTGAACCGCATGTTGATGTGTTGAGCAGTATAACGTGGAGCATTTACAAGTTCTAGTTGGTCATAGCTTGCCACAATGCCGTATAGGTAGCTAAATGCAAGGTAGTATGGGCTTCTTAACTCCTAAATATGACAATGTCCCCCACCACTTTTTGGCTCTATTTTGTAGGTAAATGATATCAGGCGGAATGACACCGGTACTAATGTCCATAAGCATCACATAATAGTAGTTCACCAAATGCCCGATTGGATTATTGATGAGCTGATTGAATATAATGCCTTTGGCTATGGAGATGCCACCCCCAAGATGCCCATTATCATGTGCAGTTAGGAAGGACGACACATAACGTGGGTTGGTAAGCAAGAAGGCAAGAAGACAAAATTGTAGATCGAAGTAACTTACAACGCACAAACACACACATAGAAAGAGAGAGAGAGAGAGAGAGAGAGAGAGAGAGAGAGAGAGAGAGAGAGAGGAAGTAATAATGATCAGAGGACTTAGAACATAAAGTTACATCTACATGCTTTGTGTATGCCAGGGAGGACATATTCGCAACATTGTACAGTCCAATTGCACAAGCACGACTCCAGCTCACACAACACTGCAAGGTCCGTTATTTGCATCCAATTTCCCATGTGCATGCGCTTCCTTGGTGCAACACATAAATGCTACGGGGTAGGCCACAAATTCCATTTCTTATAATTTCTTGGAGAGACCACAATGTTAGCTCTTTAACATACTTTTGTATGGCACGTTCTGTATGACATGCATTGTATACTTTGCACTTTTAATATGTGACCTTTCATTGCAAGATGATATGTTTAACTATTCACATTGCTTTTTTGTAGCTTCAATCAAATATTAGTCCTGTAAATTGGACAATCAAAAAGCATCAGTACAGCATTGCATGTCAGTAAAGCACCTCATGTATTTCCAGTTCATTTATGCTTTATCTATTTTCTTGTTTTAGAATTTTCTACATTAATTACTTCCTTTGCTTCGGTTTATTTGGATCTTGTTTTCAGAACTATACACTCGATGTCGATCAACATCTACACATGTTAGTTACACATGCTACTATTTGCATACGGTTGCTAGCCAATGCATGTGATGTATTACAGTAGTGACTACACAAGTAGTGAATGCATGTGGTGTATCGCAAGAGTGAATTCACCTTGCACATATTTACTTTAGCTCTAAATAATTGATACCATACCAATGTCTAAATAATTAATGCCATACTATATATGTCCTGGTTTCTCTTGTACTAGGTATCAATATGAGGTTCTCAAGACCTAGAAGATTACAATCCAAGCGTCAATAAGCTAGGGAGAAAACTGCAGCCAACTTCAAACTAGCTTATCGTCCATATGCTAGGTCATGGTTTGAAATTATTGCATTGTATAAAGATTGGAGCATGCAATGTGACATCTTTGCTCACAATCTAGAAATATGTCCCTCTGGCGGCGTACCTCACATATATAGCGATAAATGAGGTTGACAAACAAATGAAATAGACACGTACTCCTCCTGCCCTCACTTATGTATAATTGTTGGGCACTTTGCCATCAGAGCAAGACTTAGTAACATTGCATCTACAGTCCATTACTAGTTCAAGATACCAACCACAAATTAACAATATCCCCTCTCTATTCATGAGACTGATGAGCCATATTTAGACAGATGAGCTATCCATGTTAACCCAAACAAAGTTTGACCTTATCGTAAGACAAAATGTCACAGTAACAAGCAGTACATTGGTAGATCCTTTCAACAACAAATATGGTCTCTTCCTCGGTGATCTTGCAGGGGATCTTTGTAACACATGCCATATCACAAGTTCGGTACACTTGCTACATGCAACTTTGCACAAATTGTCATGCTTTGTAAGACATGCAAGTTGCAATGGACCCTGGAAGAAAACCAGCCGTAGATGAGATCAATTGTCGACCTTGTAATGCAGGAATTTATAGGGAGGAGATTTTCCTACAAACTCTATGTTACTGAAGAATGATCTCGTCATGTTGACGAGGTAGGCTTTTCTTCGTGGCTCTTTGCTTTCATGTGAACAGGTATAAGGTGCCAGTACAACTAGCTCGATGTTGCCACTTCCAACACCATAGATGGGCATTGCCACTTCCAGCACCATAGATCAGACCATGAGAAAGCAGTAGGATTCACGTTTGATGGTTCCATTAAAGCTCATGCACGAGCAAAGCCATCATCGTCTACTATTGTCTTAGCGTACTCTCTCTCTCTCTCTCTCTCTCTCTCTCTCTCTCTCTAGAGTAGATCGAGACAAACCTGTAGACAAAACTCCGAGCTGCTCTGCTTGTGGAGAAGTTTGAAATGTTTATGATTGAGCAACGCAGAGTGTTTTTTTATTCTATTCACTTGGTAGCTTTTCACGTGGATTTTTTTAATTTAGAGCTTTACAGTTTTACATGCCAGCAATCAAACACGAATTTCCCAGTTTTGATTTCGCCAATGGGCCATGGGAAACGGGCGTTGCCAATGAGATAGGAAAGGGCGTAACTCGCAAGGGCCGACTCTACCTCTATAAAAGGAGAGCCCAGCACGTCCATGCAGTCAGCCCGGCTCTCTCTCTCGCTCTGTCTCTCTCTTTCTGTCTGTCTGTCTCTCTCTCTCTCCTCTCTCTCCCCCCCCCCCCCCCCCCCCCCCCACACACACACACACAGAACCGACGTGGTGCTGAGCTACTTGAAATTTTCCGTGGGTGGCATAGACATTTGTCGTGGGTGCCTAACAACAATGTCACTTACTTCCAGCTGCCACTTCGGACGTATGTATACCTGGTAAGTCCTTGATTGTTAAATTTCTTCTGTAATTCTGTATGTGAAATTTTTTACACTAAATCTTTAAAACTCTGCTGCAGGCCCCTTGGCTCTCTCGTGGTGCTGAAGTTCTTCCCCCTTCATATCTCCTCACACCCTCCGCCCTCCTCCTTGTAATAAAACTTGAGCGTTTTGAAATGCTTACACAAGAATGCTCTTTACGAATAAGTTATTATTCTTCCTCTTACAATTGAACGGTAGTATCATCATTACAAGTTGCAGGTCAAATTAATTAAACCTGTTTCAATTAATGCAAATGAATTAAACCTGCTTCAATTAATGCAGTTGATCACCTTATTTTCAAAAATTTCATGATTCGTTAAGGAATAGATTTCTCTAACTATACATAGCCTCTACTCCTCAAATTTTCTTCCATGGAGATGATTGTCTTTTTAATTGATATACGTAAGTTATCCTTACAACTACTTACACCAAATTTTAAACTTTTTTGCCTACATGGATCAAAATTATACTCTCTCCTCTCAAAAATTAGCATTCTTGCATTCACATCAAATTTCCAAATAGGAGAAATCAATCTCTATTTTAGAGAGAAAGAGAGACCAAATAAAATTAACAACACTAGGCAATTTCAACATGTAATACAATGCATGGAGCGAATTTGTTAACATACTTCCCAAATGAGGTTGCGATTCTTGTATGTTTTTTGGAATTGGACACTCACATGAGTGCCATGTATCCACAACATATCTGGTGTGGAGGGATGTGGATACGATAGTTGCAAAAACTCACAAGTGCACTATCCAAACCACCCTTTCTAACGTGCATTTGAGAGGCAATTAGAAAACCCCTCTTAACATGTTCACATGAACAAAATGACCCCTTCTTTTTTTATTTTTTAAAATTAGAATATAAAAACCATTTTTGTTAAATGTATCTCAATACTACCCATGTTGAACTCACATAATATAATAAAATGATTACATAGTGCACCCCTAGAGCGAGTCCAAGTAGCATGGGGTAAAAGCACATAACCTTTACCATAAATAATACCCATGGTGATTGGTAGTTAGCTAATTGGATACGTTGATGGTATATACTATAAATATGTCTTATACACTATCACTAGGGAGATCATAACCTTTACCATAAATAATACCCATGGTGATTGTTAGTTAGCTAATTGGATACTTTGATGGTATATACTAGGAAGATCTTTTAACACTAAGATGGTAATCTAGTAAGACATCAAAAAAACCTTCAAACTCATACAAGATCCATCCTTTTTGAAAAATCTTTTTTTTGTGCTTGAAGTCAAGACATCACCAGGCTTTTGGAAAAAATGAGCAACTTTGGAAACTCCTCACTATTTGGTCATGGTAAAATAGTGGTCATGGTAAGTCTCCAAAGCTGATATACCATAGCGTTGCACTCAAAACAATGATCTTTTGCAATCAGCTGCATATTAAGAAGGCTAATAATTTCTCTAAACCATATCATAATGTTGTTCATAAACTTAAATGAAGTGGTGAGCTAAATGAAGTGGTTCTTTTAGCTCCACCAATTTTGTTTTGGAATAAACATTAAAGTTAAACAAAGTTGCATTTTTTCTATTTTTTTCACATTTCACCAAAGAATATATAGATATCCTTATTGCTGCTACTGAGAAAATGTTTTCTTAGGTTTTTGTGGGTTTTTACGTTCATCAGTAGTTCCATGGACCCCTTCAGAAACATAAAAATGGTTTCACCATTGACAATGTTATGCATAGTAAGTAGCCAAAATGGGTTTTTCATGTTGGGATTAGTGCGAATCTCCGTAGATGCGAACCAAATTTCCGGAAGCAAATCCGATGCGAGCCAGGCTGTCTGGCGTGCGTCAGGATAGCTGGCGGCACGTGCTGGTGCACAGGTTTGGGTATTTTGTGAGATTGTGGATCTTTTTACTCAGTTGTCGGGACACGCTTCTGTCCGTTTTTGCTACGCACGAGGTTGTCGCTGAATCTAAGGAGGTGCAAGTAATACGTGCTGTACTTTTCTGTTTATGCTATCGATTGTGTGCTGAGTTCATCTGAATAGGCTGAGAGCGTGCTGTGTTGTGCTGCATCTTCTTGTTTCATGCAAAGGGCTATGGTTCGCCTCAAGGCAGAGGCCCGGTGCAGGGAGCATCCAACTGAGGGGAATGTAGAGGGCTGCAAGGGGCACGGAAATGAGGGCAATGTGGAGCCCTCCTGCAGGGAGCACCTAAGTGAGGGAAATGTAGACACCCGCTGCACACAGGATGCGACTAAGGGCAATGTAACAAAAAAACGAAAAAGGCAGTCATTGCCAGCTGGTACTAGCAGGACTGAGAAGCCGAACAGCTGTAGGGTTATGGAGGTTAGTGTCACAGTATCTGTAGGAGGTTGCAATATTGATCTAGATTTATTAGCTTTTACGCACGCATTCCTTGAAAAGGAGACAGTTGCTGGTCTTTGTGCTGTTGAAAGAGGCGGTAGTCTTTTTCACTTGCACTTCCAGATGGTGATGCGGCTTTGGACTAGCTCCTTGGTCGCACCAAATAAGAAAGTGAAACAATACCTGGGCTGGGATAAGGCTTTGCCTACTGGTGGGATGGTGCTTTGCCGTGCGTTGAAACAACGTAATATGCATACCTTTGAGGGTATGCTCGGCTACTGCTTGAAGGACCAAGACCAGCCGTATTTTCAAGTCATGATGCACAATATTCATGCAGACGAGATTAACAAGGGAATAGAATTGTACAGCTTGTATGGCGGTGACGACTTGAAGAAAAAAGTCTGTTTGACGCCAGCAAATATATTTGATAGAACATATATGTTCTGGAAGTTTAGATTGGGACATCCATTGTGAAACGATTTCTTGTCTACTGTGCATAAGATGCCAAAAACAGGGAAATATTATCCATCGTCGGCATGGGTGACACCTTACCAAGGCCGGGGGATGCAATTAGGCAAGACGAAAGCTCTTTGGAGATGCATGGTTTATCCATCAACCACAACTTACCAAGATGTCGCTAGTATCTTCATCAACAACGATGAGCATAGTACAACTCACCCACGTGCCGATTGGTTCCACTCGTGCTGGCAAGGAATTGAGAGGTATGGTCATCAATATGCATAGGAACGATTTTGATTTTGCACTTTGCTAACTATCAAACATGTTCTCAATAGTCCAGCGAGTGTGCGAACGAATGACGAAGATGACTATAGTCAACAAAACGTAGCGAGTCCACAAATAGGCGATGAGTACATTCTGTTGGTGCATAGTGTTGGTGTGACAACAATTGCATGATACAATGTATTGCTGGTCTGTTGTAATCGCTTCTACTTCTTGCATGTCATGAGACTAAAAGTTTGTATTCTGTGAGTGTAGAGTAGAATGGACCTGGTGAACTTGGTGGATTCAATGACAGATACACAACTAGACGAGTCGCTAGATGAGATTCAAGATCCACGATTGGAGAAGGTGGAGGAGATGGTGACAGAAATTTGGCACGAGGTCTCGAGGAATCAACCGGAGGGTTATCGAGCTCTTCGATCTGATCTCTTGGACGCAATAGATAGATTGAAAGATGCAATCGATGAACGTGAAACAAATCTCGCTGATATACAAGTTTCCAAGCTAGAGGAGCAAATTGCAATGTTGCGTACTGAAGTGTCAAAGTTGAAAACACAGCTCAGCAAGTTGAATGCATTGCTATGCAGGCTTGCGAACTTGCTAAATAGACATTATATCGAGTAGATTTTCAATATCTCCTAGTCTTTTTGTGAGGACAATCTGGATACCTGCTGGGTTTTTTTGCTGTTGCAGACTCTGAATATTTGCTGGCATTTTTGTGAGGAGAATCTGGACAGCTGCTGGGTTTTTTTACTCTGCACCCATTTTGGTTATTTACTCTCAGCAGATATTCCTGACCTCATGTCACTATCGGCCTGATAACAAAATTTTGATAGTCATCTCGACTTCCAGCTCCATTGTCTCGTAATTTTTTGATTGTCTTTAAATTTTATCTCAGCATAACAAAACGCTATGCTTGTGTGTTTTGTAATGCTGACATACGTTTTTTACGAAAACAAGCTCACACAATTTTCTGATTACGTTCAGAATTCTTGTTGATGTCACAGATCGTTATGCTGTTGTCTTTCGTGGTCTGAATTTGTTGATTATGTTCAGAATTGTTGTTGATGTCACAAATCGTCATGCTTTTCTCTTTCGTTATGCTCTGCACGTGAACAAGCGCAAGCTATGCTTTTGCTCTAAACTCTTTAAGAAAACATGGAATCTTGCTAATTAATTAATCTAACAGTAACATACAGCCAAAAGGTAGCCAAAACGAGTTTTTCCTGCGGCGATTAGTGCGAATCTCCGTAGATGGGAACCAAATTTCAGGAAGCAACTCCGATGCGAGACAGGCGGTCTGGCGGGTGTCAGGACAGCTGGCAGCACGTGCTGGTGAACACGTTTGGGTATTTTGTGAGATTGTGGATCTTTTTACTCAGTTGTCGCAACGCGCTTCTATCCGTTTTTGCTGCGCACGAGGCTGTCGCTGAATCTAAGGAGGTGCAGGTAATACGTGCTGTACTTTTTTGTTTATGCTATTGATTGTGTGCTGAGTTCATCTGAAAAGGCTGAGAGCGTGCTGTATTGTGCTGCATCTTCTTGTTTCATGCAAAGGGCTATGGTTCGCCTCAAGGCAGAGGCCCGGTGCAGGGAGCATCCAACCGAGGAGAATGTAGAGGGCTGCAAGGGGCACGGAAATGAGGGCATTATGGAGCCCTCCTGCAGGGAGCACCTAAGTGAGGGGAATGTAGAGACCTGCTGCAGACATGATGCGACTAAGGGCAATGTAACAAAAAAACGAAAAAGGCAGTCATTGTTAGGTGCTACTAGCAAGACTGAGAAGCTGAAGAGCTGTAGGGTTATGGAGGTTAGTGTCACGGTATCTGTAGGGGGTTGCGATATTGATATAGATTTGTTAGCTTCTATGCACGCATTCCTTGAAAAGGGGACAATTGTTGGTCTTTGTGTTGTTGAAAGAGGCGGTAGTCTTTTTCACTTGCACTTCCAGATGGTGATGCGGCTTTGGACTAGCTCCTTGGTCGCACCAAATAAGAAAGTGAAACAATACCTGGGCTGGGATAAGGCTTTGCCTACTGGTGGGATGGTGCTTTGCCGTGCGTTGAAACAACGTAATATGCATACCTTTGAGGGTATGCTCGGCTACTGCTTGAAGGACCAAGACCAGCCGTATTTTCAAGTCGTGATGCACAATATTCATGCAGACGAGATTAACAAGGGAATAGAATTGTACAGCTTGTATGGCGGTGACGACTTGAAGAAAAAAGTCTGTTTGACGCCAGCAAATATATTTGATAGAACATATATGTTCTGGAAGTTTAGATTGGGACATCCATTGGGAAACGATTTCTTGTCTACTGTGCATAAGATGCCAAAAACAAGGAAATATTATCCATCGTCGGCGTGGGTGGCACCTTACCCAGGCCGGGGGATGCAATTAGGCAAGACGAAAGCTCTTTGGAGATGCATGGTTTATCCATCAACCACAACTTACCAAGATGTCGCTAGTATCTTCATCAACAACGATGAGCATAGTACAACTCACCCACGTGCCGATTGGTTCCACTCGCGCTGGCAAGGAATTGAGAGGTATGGTCATCAATATGCATAGGAACGATTTTGATTTTGCACTTTGCTAACTATCAAACATGTTCTCAATAGTCCAGCGAGTGTGCGAATGCATGACGAAGATGACTATAGTCAACAAAACGTAGCGAGTCCGCAAATAGGCGATGAGTACATTTCGTTGGTGCATAGTGTTGGTGTGACAACAGTTGCATGATACAATGTATTGCTGGTCTGTTGTAATCGCTTCTACTTCTTGCATGTCATGAGACTAAAAGTTTGTATTCTGTGAGTGTAGAGTAGAATGGACCTGGTGAACTTGGTGGATTCAATGACAGATACACAACTAGACGAGTCGCTAGATGAGATTCAAGATCCACGATTGGAGAAGGTGGAGGAGATGGTGACAGAAATTTTGCACGAGGTCTCGAGGAATCAACCGGAGGGTTATCGAGCTCTTCGATCTGATATCTTGGATGCAATAGATAGATTGAAAGACGCAATCGATGAACGTGAAACAAATCTCGCTGATATACAAGTTTCCAAGCTAGAGGAGCAAATTGCAATGTTGCGTACTGAAGTGTCAAAGTTGAAAACACAGCTCAGCAAGTTGAATGCATTGCTATGCAGGCTTGCGAGCTTGCTAAATAGACATCTCGTAGACTAGATTGTCAATATCTCTTGGTCTTTTTGTGAGGACAATCGGGACAGCTGCTGGGTTTTTTTGCTGGTGCAGACTCTGAATATTTGCTGGCGTTTTTGTGAGGAGAATCTGGACAGCTGCTGGGTTTTTTTGCTTTGCACCCATTTTGGTTATTTACTCCCAGCAGATATTCCTGACCTCATGTAACTATCGACCTCATAACAGAATTTTGACAGTCATCTCGACTTGCAGCTCCATTGTCTCGCAATTTTTTTATTGTCTTTAAAATTCATCTCAGCATAACAAAACGCTATGCTTGTGTGTTTTGTAATGTTGAGATACGTTTTCTACGGAAACAAACTCACACGATTTGCTGATTACATTCAGAATTCTTGTTGATGTCACAGATCGTTATGCTATTGTCTTTCGTGGTCTGAATTTGTTGATTATGTTCAGAATTGTTGTTGATGTCACAGATCGTCATGCTTTTCTCTTTCGTTATGCTATGCACGTAAACAAGCGCAAGCTATGCTTTTGCTCTAAACTCTTTAAGAAAACATGGAATCTTGCTAATAAATTAATCTAACAGTAACATACAGCCAGTAGTAGGCAGCCAAAATAACTTTTTCACAAACCAATAATTAATTAGGGGGGGGGGGGGGGGGGGGGGGGGGGGGGGGGGGGGGGGGGGGGGGGGGGGGGGGGGGGGGGGGGGGGGGTATTTGGTTTTTTTAGTGCTTAAGAGAGCCCTAAGGGCACTCAAGGCGAATAGCCTAGTGGTTTAGGTTGAGTTTCATAGTATGTACGTGATGAGTTCAAATGCTACTCATTAAGGTTGGTTTTAAATTGTGACGTGCATGGACATGCTAATTCAAGATGCTAAAAGATCTTGGGAAGATTCTATGTAATGAAAAACAAAAGAGTAGAGCCGGTAGTAGTATAGTACTACAGCAACAAACATGAAAAACTAGGGCTCCATATTTTGATCTTTTCAATTCTCTAGAGAATGTTCAATATATAGGAAACTTTAGAGATCATGAGTATATATAAATTTAAACCACTAAGTTTGCATAGTTGACCATTGAAACTAGCAATAGTTTAGAGATTAAAGTTGTTTATGCAAGAATGACTAGTTCTTATTGAATCAAAAAACTCAACCATGCTTAATTAATGACTAGTTCTTATTGAATCACAAAACTCAACCATGTTTGTATATGGGATATTGGTTGCCCCAAAACTAAAGGAAGAATAGTTTTATGTTATGAAACCAAAGTGTCTAAGTAACAAAATTATCTTTGGACTTTATTATAGTCACTAAATAATCATGGAGATGTAGAAATTTAACAAAGAAATAGGATTAATTTCTTTTGTACTTAGGACATAACTTTCACAATAACCATTTGGTTCTCCTTATAAACACGACTGTAGCACTATAGATCTCTTGAGCGGCCCATAAAGTGTATGGTATACATCTTGGCCATTCATCCATGTTATGGTTTACCTATGCATGCCTTAGCCAAAGATTTGACGATACGAGAATGTCCTCTTTCAATTTTCCATTTCCCTCTAGATTATAAGCACAAGTCAAGACCAGCTAGATACCACTTCTTATGAATAACTCCCTTGCTTCATCTGCATCTAGCTCTCCTCTATCACCTACTATTTTTCCCACATAGCCATAGTGGAAAATTACATCTTCAAGAAAAAATTTACAAACAGCTTCTGTAGTTTTTGTCATCAATGTACGTCCTTCTACTTGATTTGTCAAGTTTTCTTGTGCAAGTACCAAGGATCTCATTTGCCAAAGTCCTAAAGGCATTGTGACTAGATCAACAGCCCATTTAGTCAATGGCCAATGTGTAGAGAGGATGCAATCCATCATGATGGCGTACATTAGAATACACTTGGCATGTGGCACAAGACTCCACAAAATTTTCTACATCCTTATACATGACTTTTCACCAATATCTTTCTTTCACTTTGGAAAAAAGTAGCCCATACACCTCAATGTCTTGCATATAGACAGAAGCTCTTTTGTAATTTTAAGTTGAGTAGACCTATTACATACTGCTTGCAAGGGAGTCCCATCTCTTCTTTTAGGATTTTTTCATAAGTAGCCATCCCTCAAGAAGTATCCATATTCTTCCTTTTTGATTCTTTCAAATTCTACTTTGGTTCAATCAGCTTGCTTTTGTAAAGTATTCAAGTGGCGACCTGTGAGCAGCCATTCATCCTCAGAAAACTCCTCTCATAAGGATGCAAGTGAAGATACAATGCATACATCATCATAGTTTACATGAGAAGTTGAGTATAATTTTGTGCCCACATCTTCTCCTTTGTCAATCATATCACCCTCATCCTAATACCTTGCCTTTGAAATCATATCTACCATTGGATCATTTGTTTTAGCAATGTGATTAAATTTTGGGTTCAAGCACTTTATATAAGCAATCCACCTATGCATAGAAATTTAGGGAGTAGAACAGCTTGCAATCATCCCTAGAAGTTGTAATCAATCTGTCTCCACAACCAATGATGCTCCAATCAACTACTCTTTGTCACACTTTAATGTTGTAACCATTCCCAATACCTCCCTATTTACCTATGGATATTCTCTTTAGTGAGACCTTAGAGCCTTGGCCCCAAACCTCACCACATACATATGTTCCTCTTCACCATCTTCTCCTATTTTCCATACTATCCCTGTTGGTGTCCATTGTCATATTCGTTGGTATTTCTTACTCATAGTTGACCTTCCTCAAAGCTGGTGAAGATAGTAGCAATTTATTTAGATTTTGCATAGCTTTTACATATATAATGTTCCATTCAAACATTTGGGTTTTACTAAGCAATTGATAAAGAGGATCTGCGACATGTGTATAATGTGGAATCCATATGAGATAGAAGACATATGCAGCTAAATATGTTGTTACCTCCGTGATATTTATGCATGAATCTTTCATCCTCTATATTGCATCCCCTTTAGTTGGACAAGTTTGGCGACCACCATGAGGACTACAAAGATATCCCACAATAAATACTTCTTCAAGCCCAAACATTGAACCTTGCCCAAATAAGGTAATGTTCACTTCTTCCAACCTTGTTGAATTATTTTTTCACAATCATTGATGTGGTTTGCCACAAACTTGCGGCACCCTATCAAATATAGAGCCTCGTCTTTTTTGGTTATGTCGTATCCTTTCATTGGCACATCATCAAGAAAGGGCATTGTAATTTGAGGTATGAATTTGCATAGGACATTGTTCATACCATTCATCATGTGCACAATTGAGTTGGTTGCTCACTACAATAAGATGCACTCCTCACCAAACCCAAAGGTGTCCTCATGGTAGTCAAGTCCTTGCTTTCCATTGCTAGTTGGAATCAATCATAACTTGAGTACAAATCTCCCATATAATATATTTTCCTTCCTACAAAGTCATCTACAATTGGTCATGTATCCATATTTGTGATTGTGACTTTGTTGACACGTTGCATGTCTTGAATGAAGTGTAGAGATCCATTTTTTAAAGGTACTATGAACGTTCTACTTGAGTAGGGAGCATGTAGAGGCTCCAAGATCCCAATCTTTATCTTTTTATTGGGTAAGTCTCTAAGATTTGGCAAGGTACTTTTGGCACTGGCATCGGTAGTAAATTTCAACGTACATGAGGTACAGTGAATATTACCATTAGTTCAACTAAAGAAGGATCTACACACCCTATCTCATGCGGCTCAAAACCAAAATCTTTTTCATGTTTAGAAAGCATCTATTTGAAGTATTTTCTTTCAACCTTGTCATGGAGTCATTGATTTGGAAACTATTAACATCTTCAATGACTCTTTCATAAATTTGTGCCCAATTCTTTCTGGATCTTGGAAACTAGGTTTCAAAGAAGCTTGCTCCACACTTTCATGGCAATATATAGGCAAAGGAAGCTCCACAGGTTTCACCTTCTTTGCTACTTGTCTCCAGTTGCACTTTTAAATCTTTTGTGTGTTGAAGCACTTCTCGTCTTTGAAAGCTTTAATGATTATATACATGTCCATAGAAGCTACTCTTACCATGTCATTTCCATTTTGAAATCTAGAACCTACTATAGCATTGAGATCACTCATAGTATCTACAAAAGAAACCTCTTTAAAAACACCTAAAATGTACCTATCCTCCTCTAGCAAATCATGGTTATATTCTTTGTACACTATTTACGTGTTCTTTTTCCTTTCTTTAGATATTGAAGCATTATAAAAGATACTTATCTATCCTTTCCTATTAGGGCACCTATAGAAAAAGTTTTGTCCCCCTTTGGATCATGCGAGAACCTTTTTCTTTATGTACCAGTGCACTCCCACATTACAATTGTACTCACCCAAATCCCCTCATCTCCCTTCGGTCTCAAAATGCCTTGCTTGGTTTTGGCAAATCTTGGTCTAAGTTGTCATGATTTCTATCATGGTCAACGCAAACTATCAAGAATTGAACATCTTCTTTTCCATCTTTGCTTTTGACCCTATTATAGGTAGAGCCATCATCCATTACTTTTGCCTCCATTCACATGCTGGTGATGTCTAGTTTTCCAAGGATTAGATGATATCTTGACATCTCTTGAACAAAGAAATTTTTCTCATATTTCACATACCCTATGTCTACATTAACATTTGGACAATTACCATAGAGATCGTCGGGTAAGTTGTTTGCAACTTTAATCATCCACCCATGACTAGTAGCAATTGACCACTTTCCTTTATATAGATTCTCTTGGACATTAGGTTAACCTCCAAACCATGTTCTACAAAGTTTACATAAGGCTCTCTTAAGATCTCCCACCTTAGCCAAATTTTCTATTGTAGCCATTTCCCATTGTCTTATATAATAGTTGCTCTTATGAATGGCTTACTCTTCATCTTCATATTCAAACTTAACATGCCTATTTTTTCTGCCCAAAGACTAGAAGAAGACAACAACATTCTCAAATTTATCCTTTTGTTGTACTTGTATCACATGCACCTTTGAACAACTCCCTTGAGTCTTTGATTGGATAGACTCCATTAGCGGCTTGTCGTTTTCTTCCTATGATGTCAATGATTTCCTTGTGGAAATCACTCTTGCAATATCAAGGAGTTTTCCCAATGTAAACTCAACCTTGCTATTTAAGATCCTTTCCTCTAAAACTTTCTTTAAAATTGTAGCATCTTCAATATATAATTGTAGCTTGTACCATGCACCTTCCCTGGGGCGGTCACTTTTTAGAATGTGTATGATATCACGTGAGTTAACCAGAGAGGATTATTAAAAGACCAAAATGTATACATACAGAGGGGGGTGGGGGTTTTTTAAATAGGCTGTTAGTGTAAGTATAGTATGTATATTGGGGTATTATTAATTACCTCCTGAACGCACGTGATATAGGGGTATTTTGATAAGTGACTACCCCGGGGCACCTTCTCCCTTGATCTTTTCTTTATCTTGCTTTCCTTTTGGTGAAGCATCCCTTATTGTTACTTCTTGTGATGGAGGTTCCCTCAACACAGGCTCTTGAGAGGGACCTCCATCCTTTATTCCTCCACCTCTAGTATCCCTCTTGGAGGGACCTTAAGCCCCATTTTCTCTTCTATATTTTTCTTCAACGAGTACCTTGTTGGTTTGACAGTGTCCAATAGAGGCATGTACTAAGAAGGCATCTATAGGTTCATTCCACCCATAATCAAGATGGATACAATTTCTAGCTTTGTGCAAGATTTCTTTTGTTAGCTTTCCCTTTATAGCTAACTCCATTGTAAATGGTGAGATGTCTTCACCATTATCATTCACATCTTCAATAATTTTTTGTCCTGCGAGCATGACTTGAACAATGTTCAAGACAAATGCTAATGCTTTAACCATTGAGATGGCATGACCGGTTGCCATGTCCTCAACTAGCTTTTTCATCCCTCCTTTGCCAAGGTTGGTTGCCAAGGACTCTCCTATTTGATTAAGATGTACCTTTCCCTCTTTGAAGAAGACAATATCTTTTCCCAAGGCATATTTGAAGCTTTTGCAGTCCCTTCTTGGATTGTCTGGGCTATCACACAATATGTACCTATTGACAAAACCCTCTATGTTTTGAGGTCTTTGACCTAAGAGTTGTCCATATGTTTTCCATTTTCCTTCAAGCATTGATAACTTTAATTTTAGCTCATGTATGCCCTTCACAATCTCTAGGCATAGATCCATCATCCTTAAAAGCTACGATATCAGATTTTGACGCACTTTCAAAAGCAACATAAAATAGGGAGACTGCATCTTGTACGTCATTCCACCCTGTCTTCAAACCTTGCTCTATATCTTTCTCTTCCAATAGAAGCTTTAATTTTTCTTTGATTTATTTGTCCCTTGCATGAAGGAAGAGTTTAACCTTCTCCCTGTCCAAGGATGCTTATTCAGTTTGTGATAGTTGAGCATAACATCGCTCAAACTCTTTGAGAATCTTTGTAGGAGAAATCCATTCTTTAAGCTTTGCGACCCAGTTAAGGAAATTTCTTTTGATCACCCTCTGAAATTCATTCATAAATTATTCTTTTAGAAAAATCTTGAATTCCCCCAAGTTCTTCCATGAGCATTTTGGATTGCCCTAATACGGCCTCTGATCTCTGGGACACAAACTGACTCAACAGACCATGTCTCCCTTAGACACTTAGTTCAACTCCATTTTCCTTGTATGATTGTGTATATACTTTGTGATGTCCTATCCCTCAAACTCACCAATTTCTTCACAATAGATTACAATGTTTTGGTGTTTGAAATTTGGCTTCCTTTCACTGCTTGTTGTTGTTGCATATAGATGGCAAATGCTTGAAACATTTGCATGATGACTGCAACACCAAAACACACATTGTGTGTCTCTATATTTTCATACAAGGCTAATAATGTGTGAAGATCAGTTAACAAACTCCCACCTAGTAACTTTCATTAGGTTCATCAAGAATGTTGAGAAGTTGTGCGGTTTAGCTAGGAAGGTGTGAAGCCTTTGGCTGTGAGATTTTGTGATAAGAATCACAAACATTTTGCAAAAAAGTGTTTATGGAAAATCACAAAACCTCTTCCTAAAGATGGTTTAAATTTTAAGATAATTCATGAAAAATTATTCACAAACCCTCTCTCCTATTGTACTTGGAATTTCCTTGTTTTTGGAAGCAAGCTCGTGATGAAAGGATCACCATTTCGCATCCAGTTTTACTAAAAAATAGAAATTAAAAATAATAAATTTTCATTCTCAATACCTCAACTCTCACACAATCACAAAACCCATTGAAAAATCAAACCTCTTTCATGGAATAAGGTTAGCCTTGCCCCCAATTACATAATCGTAACTTCAAATAGTTGCAAGGAGATCAAAAGCCTCCACCTTCACGATGACCATTTTATGATTTTGAAAAGATTTAAGAGCTTCTACATTGAATCTCATAAACCATTTGATAAAGGGGAACCCTAATTCACTCCCTCACAAGTTTAGATACAAGATTGGAAAGAGGCAGGATTGCACTACACATAGATTGAATGAGCAACCATAAAGGGAATTGTATTATAAGGAAAAAATTGTAGGTTTTTTAACTTTAAAAAAGACTTATCTCCCTTCTACATGGAAATATTACGTGATGTGTCAATGTTTAGGCAATTTTGACACTTTGGACCAAAACAAGGTCAGTTTTTAGCTCAATTTTTTACCCAAAAAAAGACCATTTTTGTGTGAAAATTCACGTGCTCCATCATGCATTGTGCAGCCTTTATGTGGCATTCTCTCTGTATTCTTCGCAACAAAGTCTCTAAGAATTGCTCTTCCTATCTCTGTGTGATCTCGATCCGCTCTTATTTTCCCTTTGTTTCCATGCGTTGCACTCGTCATGTCTTGCTCAAATTCTGTACCTAAAAATTTTCTCTCTCTCTCTCTCACACACATAGTTTCTCTTACGTAAACACACACACAAATCTAATTAGGTGAATCAAAACAATGTCATCAACATGTTGTCGTGCAACTCCGCTGCCATGATGAGAAAAAGAGCACAGAAATGCAAGCTAAGCTTCTTTTAAGCCTACACATTTAATGGTCAGTGATCAGGGCTTGTTAACAGGTCCAGTTTAATGATTAAGGTATGTCAGATGCGGCTTAGAAGGGCCAACAGATGCCTCAATGATACCAAAAATGAGTATGCTTGAAGTGACCATAGATGAGATATTATGATCTAGAAGTGTAGTGCTTGAAGTGCTCTACCGGCCTGTCTTTACGGCTCGTCGATTGGAGCTACGGTGAAGAAGTTATGGCACTTTGAAGTTTAAGTCGATTGCAGATCTGTATCGGATTGGGCAACTGCACTGGTGAGTTGACAGAATTGAAATGAATGCACGGACCTGAAGTGCTCACTTTGTGGAGCGCGCCAGTCTTTTCAGATCAGTGATCGAAGTTCCGGTTGCCAAGATATTAGCCTTTAAAGATTCGTCGGGGGCTAGGGGCTGGCTCTGTACCAGTTTGATCCGCTCAATCAATGTGCCATTTGGTAATTTTACAGCCTCGGCAAGGTTTGTATGCATTTATGCAGTTTGAGAAGTCTAATGGGATTTACGGCTTAGCATGGAGAGTCCGGCTTGATCAGATAATACGGCTTGAGGACGGTGACAGTTGTTACCGACACTTCTGAGCTAGGTAATTTTTGCATTATTCAAGATGCTCTTATAGAAAATAAAATTCACGAGGATATTGTCAGTCAAGAGCTGTTGGAAGCAATGCCTTAGTCTATATGCATGTTGAATGTGGTGCCGTTACGAAAGCACAAAAAGCTCTTCATGAGTTCTTTGCCCGAAAAGTCGTCTCCTTGAGCGTGTTGATTGCGGAATTTACCAATAGGCAGCGGATGACAGAATTTTCATGAGATTTCCTTGGCTGGCATGTATGCCAAATGTGGTGCCCAATAGCCAAGAATTGGCCGCTTAATTTATGAAGCCAATGGCCTCAACCTATGGCCGCCCAAAGGCAACCAAAGGGAGGCCGCCCGCCCACTTGAGAAGAAAAGTGGCCCTAAAGTTAGGGGCTTAAGTGGGAAGCCAAGCAAGAAGAAAAAAAAGAGAGGGCAACGACGGCCCTCGCGCCGTCGTCGAGGGCCGTCGTTGCCCCTCTTTAAAAAGGAGGGCTCAATAAGGGTTTTTTGGGAAGAGAAAGAATAGGAAGAGGAGGGAAAAGGAGGCGCTCTGGAGAGGGAGAAGAAAAAGAAAGAAGAAGAAGAAATAAGAAAGAAAAAGAAAGCGCCGTGGAGAAGAGAAGAAAAGAAGGAAGAAAAGGGAAAAAGAGGAAGGAGAAGGAGAAGGAGAAGGAGAAAGAGAGAAAGAAAGGAGGAGGAGGAAGGGGATCTCTCACACGGGCTCGTCGGCTTTCTCGACGGAATCTCTTTCTCTCTCAAGCTTAAACAAAGCAAGGGAAGCAAGGTTCAGAGGAGGTGAGGGTAAGCAAGGCGAGGTTTCTCTCTCTCTTTCGATCTCCAATTCAAACAGGACGAGCTCTTTCTCTCTCTCGGCTTAAGTAAGAACGAAGTCTCTCCCTCTCCATCATATACTCGAGAAGCGAAGTTATTACTCTCTCTCTCTCTCTCTTGCTCTCCAATTAAAGCATAGATGATTAGGGTAATGAGGACAGGAAGGAAGCAAAATTCTAAGCAATCACTCTCTCTCTCGAAATCAAGCCTCGGAAAAGGGGAAAGATAAGCAAGGAGCTTGACCAAGAAGCTCTCGAAGCTTGAGCAAGCCAGCAAGGGAAGATTTGAAGCAGGATACGGCTATTCCTCTCTCGTGCATAAGCAACTGACTCAACCTAAAGAATCAAGAGATCAAGAGCAAGAGAACGCCAATTAATGGAGTGAATTGAAGCTTGATAATTGAAGCAGTGAGTAGAATCGAATCTTGCAGAATCCATGAGGTAAATGAGGCAGATAAAGCGACAGAAGGGAATCTCATCACCGACATCAGTCCGAAGTTGATTAAGAATTTTCTTAAGTTCGGTGTCGTTAACGGCCCGATTAATCTTGTAAACGGGAGCTTAAGCTCCTAGTTAGCAGATGATCCAAGTGACGGCACTGTTAACAGCCCGCCTTGGCTAAAGCTAAAGTTGTACTCATATGTGCTAATCAATTAATTGATGACTGCGGGGATTGCTAGAGTTATCAGTTGTTCTTGTTCTCTCTCTTTCACACCTCCCGCAGCCAGAGGCCCGGCGCTTGCCCGGCTCACGTAGCGAACACATATCCCCTGACATCTTTGGTGAACCCGACACGAAACGAGCCGGGGTGGGAGGTAAAGATGGAGAATTTAGAGCAGATGATGAAGATGATTGCATAATTAAGTGCGAACGGTTTTGATGATAAGTCAACAGTTCCAGATTTTACAAAGATGCTTCAATTGGTTCAAGGATCTCTGCTTGAAATAGAGACCGTAAAGCAGAAAAATCAAATGGATGAAGCTTTGGATGCAGCTTTAGATGCAGTATACGACGAGAGACGACTCTTTGATGGATACGATCTAGAGGGCTACCTAGAGTGCTATGAGCTAGAGACCAAGGTAAGAGGGATACCAGAAGAGTTGATTATCAAATCTTTTGAGCAATTAGTGAGTTCAGATGTGAAGGAGCGGATTCAAGAAGTTACCAAAGCTTGCAACGATGATTGGGAGTGTTTCAAAGAAGGTATTGTGCAAGTACGTTATGAGCAGTATGAATGCTATCAAGAACAGAGTGCAAGTCTACCGGACTACGCAGATATCCGAGGACAAGTACGATCAAAGTTGGAAGCTGTGATTGATGAGTTTATTGTGCAGGATGCTACCTTCTTACACGCTAATGATGAAGACATAGTTGAAGTTGTGTATGCAAAGTTGGGTTTCGCAGATGGTGTGCATAAAGTAGAAGTCCTTGAGGGTGAGTCTCTACAGCCTCAAACTACATAGAGTAAATTTTACAAAGAACCTATACCTGTAGTACAGGAAGAAAAGCAATCATGGGATCAAGAGGACGAATTGGCTAAAGCTTAAGAAGATGTGCCGGTGAATGAGTGCAGTCATATTCAGGTAGATATGCGGGAAGATTTGGTTACAGGTTTTGCCAAACAATTGGTTGATGATACAGATTTTATAGGTCAAAGCAAGGCTGCTGTTGAGAGCAGCAGGACCATGGGTTTTGGTATACCAGATTTTGAGGGCTTGGTTAAGCAAGAGTATGTGCTTGAAGATCTGCAAAATGTTGATCCCGACCCTCTTTCCTACAGCAAGCCACTCTATCGGACTCTCAAGGATGTGGCATCCTTGAGAGCTTCCAAGTGGCTAGATAGGTCAGTGCAGCAGGTCACACTTGGGCACTTAGAATTTTTGTTAGTCCCACCTCTTGCACAATTGGAGAAATGCTCAATAAAAATGTTGATTATGCATTGCAATGTATGAACATGCAAGACTCAAACTCAATCACTTGTGATGGGAGGTGAAGGCTCAAACCACTAGCATAGCAAAGGGGTTGATGGGAGGCCCCATTGGAAGGGCAAAAAAAGCATGTGATGCATATATGCGAGTCGGACCTCAAGTGGAAAGAGTGGTGATGGCCCAAATGTAGGTAGTTTGGTAACCCACATACTAAGAGTATCTAGCACACTTTAATGATCAAGACTTATTGGTTCTCCCTACTCATCAAACACTGGGTCTTGACATGGTTAGAAGCAAAATGGGTGACAATTACAAATAACATCTCGAACCCATACTAGCCTTCTTTGATGAGGATATTTTGGTGGAAGGTGTTGACGGGAGCAAAGCACGACACCAACCCCGACGGCTTCAAAAACCCCCTGAGCCGATGCACGCCACGAGCCGGTCACGGTAAAGCGAACAGGGAGCACCACCTAGCTTTGATCGGTTAGGACGCAGACAACGGTGATTTGAAATATCACAAATTACACACACACTGACACACACACACACACACACGCACACGCACACACAAAATAGATAGGTGATGAAAATCCTCGGGGGGTGTGAGGGAGAATTGTTCTCTTGCCATATTTACAGCAACCTTATTTTCGACGAGGTGGCACATCATGGTGATAGAGAGATAGAGGGAGAGATAGTGAACCTACTTGGTGCGTTCTCTAGAGATGACTCATTGACATGAAACCTTGTTAACATGAGTGAGTGTGGATCGACCATTGGAGTCGAGATGTGGACATAGCTTCCTTTACATCATACAATTCCCAAAGCAAGACACTACACTAAGTCCCATCTCTTGTGATGCAAATGTTTCCAATTCCTCCCACCAAAATACTACCAAGTGCTGACCTCTCATGAACTTGCCCCCCCCCCCCCCCCCCCCCCCCCCCGCCCCGATAGTGACCTCTCAGTGCCTTTTTATAGGTGTTGGCTGCTTTAGATTAATATAATCTGAAGTGATTAGGGTAATCCAATCAAGGGAAACAAAGCAAAGCGGTGGGCCCTAGGTGGTTGACCCTTACTTTGTCTTGGGAATTATTTTAAGGAAAACCTCTAGGTGGGCCTTTGTGACCATCACCAAGAGAGATGAGAATTTACAAATTTGGGATTTTTACAAGGCTTGGTGTGAAACTTAAAAAAAATGATGACAACCTACGGTTTTTACTGAAGAGGGCGTCGGGATGCAATGCCGGTGAATGGCAGCTTTGCTGGTGCGTCGGTGTAGTGCATTCGTCACTTCGGGGTCGACCGGGGCATGCCTTCGACGCCTTTGCTTATTTTGGTGTTGGCGGCGCGTGCTTTGACCACCTTCCTTCTTGTTGATGGCATCCAATTTTTTTTATATTTTTTTGTGTGTGCGTATATGCGTGCGTGTTTGTGATCATATATATGTGCATGAGTGTATGCGTGTCGGTGCTCGTGAGTGCGTCTATGGGTGGGTTTGTTTAGGCGTGTATATATATGTGAATGCGTGAGTGCGAGTACGTGTTTATGTGTTGTGTGTCAAATATGTATGTATGTGTGTTCGTCTATACACGGGTTGTGTGTGTGTGAACAAGAGAGAGTGAGGGAATAATTATATATCTATATATATATATATATATATATATATATATATATATATATATATATATACACAATTAAGCTGCTTATTATGCAGGGAAACAAAGAGAGAGAGAGAAGGAGAACGGGTAGTGGTGAATGGAGATGGTGTGCATGTGTGTGTATAGAAAGAGAGAGAGAGCCTGCTCATTTCTGAGGCGACACCTTCGGGCTGCACGAGGGGAGAGAAAGAGAGAGAGAGAGAGAGAGAGAGAGAGAGAGAGAGAGGGAATGAGATGGTGCGAGAGCAAGAGAAGGGGGTTTGGCAACGAAGTGGGGTAAGGGTAGGGGTGTGTGGTGAGAGAGAGAGAATATTATTATCTTGTTTTGCATGGTATCTCACGAAACGAGAGGAAGGGAGAGAGTCAATGGGGTGGGGGGAGAGGGAGTAGCGGGCCACGGGAATGGGAAGGTAAGGCTGAGTGTGTGTGTGTGTGTGTGTGTGTGTGTAGATAAGAGAGAGAGAGAGAGAGAGAGAGAGAGAGAGAGAGAGAGAGATGGAGAGAGAGAGAGAGAGAGATTTTGGCTTCTTGTAGGCATCGAGGGAGATAGAGAGAGAGGATGGCCGAGCCTTGCGCCATATGGGCCGTCAACAAGAGCTAGAGGAAGAGCGAGTTGTCAGAGAGAGTGAAGGAGTGGATGAGGGAGAGAGAGTGGGTGCCCGAGAAGGGAGAGACGGGAAGAGAGAGGTGTGTAGAGAAAATGAGAGAGAGAGAGAGAGAGAGAGAGAGAGAGAGAGAGAGAGAGAGAGAGTGGGATATTTCATTCGATGCCCGCGGGGCCTTTTCTCAGGGAGAGGGGAAGAGAGCTGGATCGAGGGGGGGAGAGATGGAGAGAGAGAGAGAGAGAGTGAAAAAGAGAGAGAGAATTACGACGGCCCGCCAGGGGAATAACATAAGAGGGAGAGAGAGATGGCGGCCTGCTAGGCTTGGGAAGGGACAAGCTAGGGCCGTGAGGTTGGCCAAGGCATTGCCAAGCCTTCCGACGGTGGTCGCCAAGGCTTCGTTAGAGGAAAGATAATATTTTTTCCTTTCTTTTTCTTTGATTTTTGGAAATCGGATATCATTAGCCCTCCCCTTTGTCTAGAGGCATTCATGTCTCTAGCCGTGACTCTGATTCTTCTTCAGCTGATCTGTAGGAGTCGATATCGAGTTGCCTTATGAACTAGCCATTCCATTTGGCCATTGGTGAGATTTCTGGGATATTCATGAATCTCCAACAGTTCCGAGTGATAGCCTGTTCCTTGGAATAGTGTCGGTTGATTAAATGGGAAGCCCATGGCTTCCAGAACTTTGTGCCAGTGTCCTCCTGGATCCCAAGTGAAGAATAGGATCATTATATGCAGTGTCCGAATAATAAAATTTTTATGCCAAATAGGACCAAATTTGTAACCACTAGTAGAGCGAGATGGGAAATGAGCATCTTGGCTCCTGCAAAGATAGAACTGAAAATTATGATTCCCAAGAGTGTGCCAAGAATCCACCATATATGGCCACCTTGTTGGTGTGGTGAGCTCCAGTTGTCTTCAGAACCTTGCTTATTGTCACGATTGGAAAAACCTTCAAGTGTATCATGCTTCTCTTGGGTGTGCTTAAACATGTCAGCTGTCTTTTTTGATGTTGATAGTAAGCCAGCTACCTTGCGGCTTAAATACAAGCGTAATCCACTCACCTCTCTCCAAAGAGAGGATTCACTGTTTGTAAAATATTGCACCAAATTGGGAATGAGACCTTCATTCTTGCATTCTATCAGCCTTTTGTCTATCCATGGCTCCTTCACCCTTCCATACTGATCTTACCTCTATATGTTCTAGTGGTTGACCATAACCGTAGGTCTGATGCATCCCATGCAAACACAATGCTATGTTGTGGAGGAGTCTGGAACATCCTTAAAAGATAAGAAACATATTGATCATCAAAATTACTCTGAATACCCTCACATAAACTAGAGGCATTACCCATCTCCAAGTTTATAACACCTTTCAGTAGACTAGAGGCATTACCCATCTCTAAGTCTAGGACACTACACAATAAAGTCTTGCTCGGCTGCCAAGCCTCTGGAGCAATATCCAACTCCAAACCTTCAGTCTTGCTTAGCTCTTCGTTATGGTTCTCTAGTGAAACTTCGTTGATTCTAGATTCATTTAGCTTGGTACAATGTCCTTGGTCCATTCTGGTGCACAGGCTTCTATTTTCAAAGCCCTGTCTTTTTCTTGATATGTTGTCCATCTTCTACAAAGCCTTGCTAGCAGGCTGGTCTTCCTCTTCTCTTGTATCTTCCACGCTCTTTGCATTCCTCTTACTCTAACGAGGTCTGATCAACACTTTATGACTTCTTAACCTTATTGCCCAGGGCTGTTGATTGATCGCTTTGGTGCCTATTTCATCCAGGGTTAAAGATGTACTCTCATTTGTAACACAATTTTCTTGACTTACCTCCCCCACTGGGGTAGCATCTTTTGATTCTTTAACCTCTTGTTCCACTGCTTCAGTCCTTTGAGAAAACTTCTCGCTTGATATTTCTTCTGTTATCTTCATCTTGACCTCTTCTGCAAGACCAATGATACTTGGTGTGCAAGTACCAATTGGTGGTGGGCGTAGGATGAGTGTAAGTGGTGATTGTGGTGGTGGTTGCATTAGTGGTTGTAGGAATTGAACTGGTGGGGCTAGCTACGGTTGCACGGATGGTGGTGGGATTTGAACAGGTGAGATTAGTTGCCTAGGTGGCGGTGGTCTCGCCCTTGGTGGAGAGATCCAATTCTGTCTCCCTTCCCTATTGAGTGTAAGTGGTGATTGTGGGAGTGGTGGCTGCATCGGTGGTTCTAGGAATTGAATTGGTGGGGCTAGCTGTGGTTGCACGCCTGGTGGTGGGATTTGAACATGTGAGATTAGTTGCGTGGGTGGCGGTGGTCTCTCCCTTGGTGGAGAGATCCGATTCTGTCTCCCTCCCCTATTGAAATTCTGCCTTCTTGGATGTGGGCAGTAGTACATACCATGGCCGTCTTCCCCGCAATTATAGTAGTGGTACTCTTGGTTTTGCCTTCATTGTCCTCTTCCTTGTTCTAGATTTCTGACGGGTGCATGCCATTCCTGCACCAGATGCACCGATAAACTCTCGAGTTGTGTAGTGATGCGACTCAGCAGGTATTGTTGCTCTATGAACGGCTGTTGCAGTCACTCGAGTTAGTCAAACTGAGCTTGATTCCTATGACTCGTTGACTCTTGCTTGCATGTGCAGCTTCTTGTCTTTAAGGCGGGCTACTTCTACTGCCAACTCATATGTTGCAGGAAACCTTCCCTTCACCTTCTCTTTAAGCGGGGACCACATGCCAGCAATTAAACGGTCCTCCTTTAGGAAATTAGGCGCTTCACCTTCCTCCAGTGAGGCAACCCATCTCTCCCACAAATCCACAAACTTGGACTCATAGGTGGCATACTCTAGCAGACCTCCCTGCTTTAATTCTGTCAGTAGTTGCCATAGCTTCTCCGAGTTTGTGCCTCCACCAAACCTCTTCACAAAGGCATCAATCATGTAACACATCCCATGCGTTTTTGGTAGCTTGGAGCAAGGCATTGTAGGACTTGGCCTTTACTTTCATTAGTAGAGGAAAAATTTGAAGCCGTGAGGCATCGTCATCCTTGTTGGAAACCACACAAGCGATGTTGAAATCATCCAGAAAGTCGGTGATGATGTCTTCTCCTTTCTTTCCACTGAACGTGGAGAAAAAAACACTTGCCATGGTAGTGACTCAGGAAATTACAAACTTATATATATATATATATTAATGACATTGGCGGCTTATAGTAGCTTTTTACAGGGTTGGGTGGATAGATTAAAATAGGATAAAGAATGGATCTCAAAGCTAGAACAGAATAAAGAGGCTTACATCAAAAGAGTGGTAGTAATCCAGAAGGGGCAAGATGATGGGACGTGGAGATCTCAAGATTTCATCAAGCATCTTGGCTCCGAATAGGAAAACAATCTTTTGATGGTAGAATATCTTTCCATCAATATACACGTCTACATGCATGTGTTGCAAGAAACGGAAAGGAAATACTTCTGGCCGATTGTTATTATCCATGTCGGGTGTAGGGCAAGGATCTTGACCACTAGGGTTGCGTACCTCAGCTGTTGATGAGGTGACACCTTCACCACATGCTTCTACCTCTTGTAGAAGTCCGCACAATCCTCCACATTAGGTTACTGGGCGAGAAGAGTCTACCTCAATTGGCTTTCCATTCTACATGCGGCAACGACGCTTGGGTGGTCAAACTTCATTTGAACTCTTTAGGCCTAGAGAGAGTGTAGGCCCACTTGTGTCCACCAAATGCTTTAGGCTTCCAGACTTAGATTTTGTGGTTGATGTAGTTGACGACTCCTCTCGAAGCATTAGAGAGAAAACACTTGGTGCTACAAAAAATCTGACTATCGTGAGAGTGCCGCAGTTTTCAAAAGCAAAACTCATCGTTCTTTCTTCACTTCCTCTCTCGGAACTCATTGACAAATTCTTTGATTGACAATAGTGATGGCACTTCATAGCCTTCCCACATGATGCTCTCAACTTGCGGTTAGCACGAGCAATACGAGATGGAGAGTTTACCTCTTGGATGTTTACGATGGTGTATTCTGGCAGTAGAACTTCGATGAAGGTGGTCAGTGCTTCTCGAGTCTCTTCCTCCTCCGTTCTCCAGTTAGAGAATTCCTTCAGCTGTTCGTCCATGATTGATGAGGTGCGTTGCTTTCAACATTGTAAATTGAAGGTTTCTTGGAAGCCCTCCTCCGTGGTGGCACCAAATGACAGGAGCAAAGCGCGACATGAACCCCGACGACCTCTTAAATGCTGAGAGCCGATGCACGCCGCGAGCTAATCACGGTAAAGCAAACAGGGGGTACCACATAGCTTTGAGCGGCTAAGACGCAGACAACGCTGATTTGAAATATCACGAATTACACACACACACACACACAGAGCGACCAAGAGAGAGAGAAAAGAACAAATAGAAAGGAAATGAAAACCCTCGAGGGTGTGAGGGAGAATTATTCTTTTGTCATATTAACAACAACCTTATTTCCAGCGAGGTGGCACATCATGGTGATAGAGAGATAGAGGGAGAGATAGTGAACCTACTTGGTGCGTTCTCTAGAGATGAATCATTGACATGCAACCTTGTTAACATGAGTGTGTGTGGATCGATCGTTGGAGTCAAGATGTGGACATAACTTCCTTTACATCATACAATTCCCAAATCAAGCGACTACGCTAAGTCCCCTCTCTTGTGATGCAAACGTTTCCAATTCCTCCCACCAAAATACTACCAAGTGCTGACCTCTCAAGAACTTGCCCCCCCCCCCCCCCCCCCCCCCCCCCCCGATACTGACCTCTCAATGCCTTTTTATAGGTGTTGGCTGCTTTAGATTAGGATAATCTAGTGTGATTAGGGTAATCTAATCAGGGGAGACAAAGCAAGGCGGTGGGCCCTGGGTGGTTGACCCTTGCTTTGTCTTGGGAATTATTATAAGGAAAACCTCTAGGTGGGCCTTTTTGACCATCACCTAGAGAGATGAGAATTTACAAATTTGGGATTTTTACAAGGCTTGGTTTGAAACTGAAAAAAAATAATGACAACCTACAGTTTTTATTGAAGAGGGCATCGTGGACGCGATGCCGGTGAATGGCAGCCTCGCTGGTGCGTCAGTGTAGCGCATTCGTCACTTCGGGGTCGGCCAGGGCATGCCTTCGGCACCTTTGCTTGTTTTGGTGTCGACGGCACATGCTTTGGCCGCCTTTCTTCTTGTTGATGGCGTCCAATTTTTTCATATTTCTGTGTGTGTCTGTATATGTGTGCGTGTTCGTGTTCATATATATGTGCATGAGTGTATTCGTGTCGATGCTCCTGAGTGCGTCTATGGGTGAGTTTGTTTAGGCGTGTATATATATGTGAATGCGTGAGTGCGAGTACGTGTTTATGTGTTGTGTGTCAAATATGTATGTATGTGTGTTCATATATACACGGGTTGTGTGTGTGTGTGTGAATGAGAGAGAGTGAGGGAATAAATAAATAAATATATATATATATTAAACTGCTTATTACGCAAGGAAAAACACACATAGAGAGAGAGAGAGAAGGAGAACACGTGGTGGCGAATGGAGATGGTGTGCATGTATGTGTATGTGTGTGTATAGAAAGAGAGAGAGCGTGCTCATTTCTAAGGTGGCACCTTCACGTTGCACGGGGGGGGGGGGGAGATAGATAGAGAGAGAGAGAGAGAGAGAGAGAGAGAGAGAGAGAGAGAGGGAATGAGATGATGAGAGTGCGAGGGACTGAGGGGCGGGAGTTGAGAGTGAGAGTCGAAGAGGGAGGGTGTGTGTGTGTGTGTGTGTGTATAGGAGAGATAGAGAAAAGGTGCTCATTTCAGAGGCGATGCTTGCACAAGCCGAAAGTGAGAGAGAGTAGAGGGAGAGATTTTCGGGCTGCTGTGGGTTCAACATAGAGCGAGAGAGAGAGAGGCCGTTTTACTGCACCTGCAGAGGCTTATTCAGAGAGAGAGAGAGAGAGAGAGAGAGAGAGAGAGAGAGAGAGAGAGAGAGAGAGAGAGAGAGAGAGAGAGAGAGAGAGAGAGAGAGAGAGAGAGAGAGGATAGGCTTGGGGTGGCTCGTGGCCGACAGAGAGTGAAAGAAGGGGGGGGGAAGGGGGAGGGGCAACAAAGTGGGGTAAGGGTAGGGGTGTGTGGTGAGAGAGAGAGAGAGAGAGAGAGAGAGAGAGAGAGAGAGAGAGAGAGAGAGAGAGAGAGAGAGAGAGAGAGAGAGAGAGAGAGAGAGAGAGAGAGAGAGAGAGAGAGAATATTATTATCTTGTTTTGCATGGTATCTCACGAAACGAGAGGAGTCCAGAGAGAGTCAATGGGGTGGGGGGAGAGGGAGAGGGAGTAGCGGGCCAGGGAAATGGGAAGGTAAGGCTGAGTGTGTGTATGTGTGTGTAGATGAGAGAGAGAGAGAGAGAGAGAGAGAGAGAGAGAGAGAGAGAGAGAGAGAGAGATTTTGGCTTCTTGTAGGCAACAAGGGAGATAGAGAGAGAGGATGGCCGAACCCTGCGCCATATGGGCCATCGACAAGAGATAGAGGGAGAGCGAGTTTTCAGCGAGAGATGAGTGGATGAGGGAGAGACAGTGGGTGCCGAGAAGGGAGAGAGGGGAAGAGAGAGGTGTGTAGAGAAAATGAGAGAGAGAGAGTGGGATATTTCATTAAATGCCCGCCGGGCCTTTGCTCAGAGAGAGGGGAAGAGAGCTGGATCGAGGGGGGGAGAGATGGAGAGAGAGAGAGATAGTGAAAAAGAGAGAGAATAACGACGGCCCGCCAAGGGAATAAAATAAGAGGGAGAGAGAGATGGCGGCCTGCTTGGCTGGGGCATGGACGAGCTAGGCCCGTGAGGTTGGCCAGAGCATTGCCGAGCCTTCCGACGGTGTCGCCAAGGCTTCGACAGAGGAAAGATAATCTTTTTCCCTTTTTTTTTCTTTGATTTTTGGAAATTGGCTATCAGTGTGATGGGGGGCTCTGTCGGCATGAGTGAATGTTGTGGCTAGAGGTATTGGTTCATATAGATGTTTGGGGTGTAAAAACAAAGTGACTACCTCTCTCACTTATTTAGGGGGTGCTCGACAATTTGTGGCCCAACAAGAAAGTTATGTAGATGGGTTCAAATGCAGTATGTAATCATGTTTATGTCCCACGTAAGTTCAGCAGGATGGGTTTTAAAATGCAAAAATTTTAGGCGATTTAACAAAGATACAATAAAATAAGATGTTTTTATATTCATGTTAACCATGTTAATCATGCTAATCTATGCTTGGTAAGCTATGGCCCAACAAGAAAGTTATATAGATGGGTCTAATTGCACTATGTAATCATGATAATGTACCACCTGAGTTCAACAAGAGGGGTTTTAAAATGGAAAAGCTTTAGGCAATTTAAGAGATATACATTAAAATAAGGTATTTATATATTCAATTTTGAAAAAAACCTCAAAATAAGGGATCATTGTATTCATTCAAACATGTTTGAAAAGGGGTTTTTTAATTACCATGTGAACGCATGTTATATAGGGGGTTCTTGAATAGTTCAAACCCCAAGGATGGTGATGAGAACTCAAGAATTACTAATCTATGCACAAAAAATTAGGTTTTGCTATTTCCAACATGTTTAAAAGGCCAAGAACCATCGTGTATTTGAAAATGATTGCTTGATTGCAAGTTTCATGGAGGTCATTTCTGGAAATCAGGGAATTGATTTTTTCCCTTGGAAAAAGGAGAAACTCTAACGAGTGGAATCATGAAATTTCCACCACCTTGTTGGGTAGGTAATATTGGATGCTAGCTTGCCTATGGTAGCCCTTTGTAACTTGGTACAATGGTGAGATTGCTTTGTGCATTTTTGAGATTCTAATACAGACACCAACTCACAATTGTGAGTTTGGAAAAAAGAAATAGCATATGATTTTGTCAGCTTCAAAAGTTTTTAGGCTCTAAGTGGTCAAGGCTAAAGTTAAATACTCATAATATACATATTATGGAGACTATAAATCTTACACTACAAATAGAATTTCTTTGAGATAACTTCACCTTCTCATTTTAAATTTGCACATAGGATGAAAAATACAATGTTACATGACATAGGGCCTCAAAATGAACTTAGAGTCTTAGCTAGTTCGCATGAAAGAGACAAGATTGCAGCTCTATAGACACCATCACTGCCCTTCTAGATGTTGTTCACATCTTCCTTTTGTAATCACAACATTATCCTTCAAGTCTTACTCATCATTTTTATAGAAATATGGTTGATATATTTCTCTAGAAGGCTTGTGAATAATATTATTAGCTTGACTACAACCTACCAAACAAAATATCTACAGGTCTCAAAGCACAAATGCCATCTGTGTGCACGCAAACATTCTGTCATCTTATGAATGGTGTACGTCATGAAATACATTGCATAAACACCTACTCTTGTGAGCCCTTAATGTTTTTGAAATTAAACTACACTTCTTTTGAGAGATTGAAGATCATACATCAATATTATGTCACTCCCAACACGTCTAGACCAACTATCTTAGAGACAAGACCAAGACTAGAAAGAGTGAGTCCTCTTAGAACTAGAGTGAAAGACTCGTTGAGTTAACCACAGGTATCAATATGACAACGAATGGAATTCTTGAGTTTAAGGGTTACAATGACCACACATCGAGTGAATGACAATCTAGGCATTATCCATTTGATGAGAGTTCTAGCCACCTAGATAGACACTAGGGATGTGCAAACAGATGAGAGAGCTAGGGAGAGAACTCGAATTGAAATTCCTAGTGGTGGATATGAAGCTACAGATGTTGTTTCAGGAGAACCTAGAGTCATGAGAATGGTAGCTAAAACATGAAAAATGAAACCATATCAAGTGGAAAAGTGTGTTTCCAAAGAGTACAACGGATCCAAGAATCCATATGCACATGTTTCACTCTTTAATCAAGTCTTAAGAGTTAACCAAGTTGTGGATTTCTACACTCAATTAGGGTTAACTTTGGAAGGGACAATAGTAACATGGTTCCTGCCACTGAATAGAATACATTTCCCAAATATCAAGTACTTCTTACGAGATTTTGCAAAGGAATTCTCAAAAAAAGGAATCAAGCACAACATAGTTTTCCAAATCTACACCTTTTAGAAGAAAGAGAATGAAAAGGTGAAGAAAGCTTTGCTTCACTTCAAGCAATACATCGAGAATGTCTGGCTAGAGAGTTACCAAAGATGGGAAATTATTACTCCTCTTCATAGAGATCTTGAGAAAGGAAACTCTCAAGAAGGACTTGCATCGGAAGGCGTGCACCACATTTGAGCATATCACTAGAGAAGCATTGTGTCTAGTAGACAATTGCAAAATTTATGGAGAGGTAGTGGAAGAAGCGGACACTACTATCAGAAGTGCCTCTTTAACCACTAGTGAATCATCAACAAAACACTGTGCTCCTGCTTAAATCACACCAAATGGTCAAGCAAGTTATGAAAAGAATGAGCCAAACCCAAATCTACAATGACAACTACCTCAAGCAGTGAACCTACCAAGAGCTTTAATGTGGTACATAATCAAGAAAAAATACACCAATGATGAGATAAACAAGTGTTTTTATAACATAAATTATGTGAGAGAAAGTCCATATGGAACTCTGACGATGCAAAATTTTCCACCATCGTTGGAGTACCAAATAGTCTCAAACAAAGCAGTACAAAGGGGAGATTGACTATAACTTGTGTTGGGCCAAAATATTCCTTTACGTCAAGACAATAGTGATTGATTGATATACACAGGTGGTAGAACTACTCACATGTGAACATATATTGTCACTGACTTCTTACTGTGAAACGAGCGAGAGCCAAAAGGAGCTGCATATTCCTAGGTAAGCTTATATGAGGCTGCAAAACCTTCATACATTGCTCCACCAATGAAAAATCCTTACACATTCAATGTACAAAAATATACTTATGTTCATAGAAAATCAAAACTATAAGCCTAGAGGCTATCCTACTAGGACAAGACAACTAATGGGGTCACAACAAGCCTCTCAGTCGAAAGGTCCTTGCTACTATGAATGTTGAGGCAACCATTGGGAACAATTTTGTCCAAGGAAACGTGAGCGAACAAAGATTTTTGTGTTTTGTGAGGGTTGTGGGAAAGATCTTTTACTTCCAAACTATCCCAAGAATCCAAAAAACAAAGAAAAAGAAACAATGAATCTCATTGGAGTTTTACGTTGTTTGAGTGGATTTGAAACCAGGCCAATGATTCCTATGAATGTGGTATCCATAGTGCAGTCTCATAAAGTTGCTAAAAACATGCCACTTGCAAATCAGTCAAAATTGCAAGATCATACTATATTTGAGAGTTTAGCAATCAAGTTTCAAAAGAAATCCTAGAAAGCAAAAAGAGAGAAAATGAAAGCTAAGAGAATAAGGGAAAATACTTCCCTGGAGATAGAGCTACAACAAATGGAGTAGCTTAAATGCAAAAAAAAAAAAACAAGGAAAAGGTTGAAGGAGTGGGGTTTTCCAAAATATCATCAAGTGGTCCAATCTTAGTGGACAAAGTACTGGACCAATGGATGGTTTGTTGAAAGTCTACAAGGAAAGACTGAAGAATTACCATACTTTGGGCAAAGATGGTCGACGTTGGTGCAAGGAAAGTTGGTCGATGCTAGAAGGTGTACTATGTTGTGCAAGAGATGTAAACATGTGTAGGACAAAGGTCTAAAGCCAACATGTGAGATGTGGAGAGACATGTGGCATCGGAAATGTATGCGCAATGTGTTTTTTAAGGCCAAAAAGGATCCAAGAAAGGCCAATTGGGAATGTATGCCCAATTGTCTAAAGTGCTATTATAATGCTCCGAAATGTAGTGTTCGATAACAAAGCTAGCTAACTTTTCACTAAAAAGCACTAAAAATCATGAGAAGTTCAAAATAGAAGATTTTAAAAAATTGAACCATAGCTTCTCCGGAACTCGCAGGTTAAGGGTTTGGCCCGCTTTTTGCAAAAAAGAACCTAAAACCATAACAAGCATGAATTTTCTCAAAATTGAACCAAACGTCGTTCTCACCTACTAGAACATGGAAATGGCTTTGATTTTTACTTTAGAACCTTACAATACTATCAAACAAGCATCTTAAATCAAAATCTGACAAAACGAACATTGGAATTTATTTTTCTTATTTTTAAAAGAGACTCAAATTTTAGGGATCTTACATCTTCCTAGACTTGGAAAATTCGAGGTGTCCTCATCTCGACATGAATTCTAGATAATTTAGTCGCATATCATCATCACATTCCTAAGTGGCATCTTCCTCGGGATATGCCATGCTTAGTAATGGTCTGATTACGTAGAGGCTTAGTTCTACTTTGAAGTATCACTTCGGGATATACTTAAAAAATTCCATCTATAGAGGTGGATAATAGAGAATCATCAAGAATGTGATGTGGATCAGGTAAACACTTATTGAGCAATCTGACGTGAAAAACATCATGTACTTTTACGTGTTGTGGTAACAATAGTCTCTAAGTTTGATCATTACTCCTTTTTGTGATGATTACAAAAGGTCCACAATATCTGGCACTGAGCTTCTTACATTTACCCATTGATACAGAGCTACATTTGGGTTTCACTCTTAAAACTACAATACCTCCCTCCTTAAAGAGTTAGATCGATCGTTTAGAGTCAGCATAATGTTTTTGTCTATCTTGAGAAATCCTAATATCTTGCCGTATGAGATCGGTTTGTAGTTGCATTTCATTCAACATTTCTTGAATGCTTGAACCTGTATGAGAGGGTCTGTCCTTTTGAGTGGAGTACGACACTCTTGCCCATACAATGCTTTGATACGAGGTGAGAGATACCCCTTCCGATGGGTCTATGCACAAAATATACAATTAACACCTTTATATAATTTTCAATATACATCAGAGTTGCGGAAGCATTTGCATAGGGGAGGAGTTAACTGTGCCCGACCTAGTATGTAGTTTAGGCCATGAGCCAGACTACATCCACAAGCACCTAGCAACTAGTGCTACCCCTGAATGGGTGTTATGAATGAAATCATACTATAAAAAAAATAGCATTGTGGAGAGTGAATATATGTGTACACTGCATTTGGAGAGAGAGAGAGAGAGAGAGGAGAGAATGACACTAGATAATCTTTAGATGCCCCATTTAAATGAAATAGGCAACCATGTATTAATGCAATGATAAAATTTGGGTATACCATAACATCAAAAGAAGTATAACAAAATAACTAGCAGAGCACAAAACCCTATGTAGGGATCCATCAGCCCACCCATTCACTTTCGCTTTACTCCAGACAGAGAGAATTTCACTTTGCCAAGAGTGAGTCACAACACCTCCAACCTACCTGCGCCAAACAATGGCTCAGGCTGCTTCGCCTACCTCCGTGAACCCGAGCTCTGAAAGGATCCCAAATACTAGCAGGTGGTAGGGTATCAGCACCAACCATACCATTTTAAGTGCCACACCTCTTTGATACCTAGCATCAAGTGTTTAGGCAAAGCCAAGGCTGGATCCCTGATCCGCTAGCTATGTAGGCCTTTCAACCCCCAACGCACTAACCCCCGATCCAGCAAAGCCCCAGCTCAATGACACTTTTATCTAAGGATAATTGATCTAGGTGATCCTAGTCTTGTAGCGATGTTTCCATGAGAAACATAACACGTGAGTCCAGTCACAATAGCATCTTCCGTATGCACAAAAAATATTTTTGAAATAGCTATATTGTACAGGGTCTCTACCCTTACACGTGTTAACCCTCACACACATTCCTATCACCTAAGACGGACACTGCAATATTTTTTTGGTTGATTCAGGTACCGGGCTTGTCGATCCAATAGGAAAAGTGTAAGAGTGATCGCCGTTGAGAGGCGCACTCTAACTAGAACATTCAAGGGAATAGTTGGCTAAGCATGGGCGCCCAAGTGTGAATGGGGCGAGCTCATATAAAAGTCAACTAAACCTAAAATTCACCGATTTTTTTATTTGTGCAATTGAAGAGTTCTCTTGCTCCATCTCCATCTTCTTCTTCTTCATCTCCTTGTGTGTGTGTGTATGCGAGAGAGAGAGAGAGAGAGAGAGAGAGTATGCGATCGAGCATTGCGGTGGCACGACCGCGGTGAGGTGGTTGAGCGCGGCGTAGCGGCATCTCCCTCTTCTTCGCGGCAAGGAATCCTCCACGACAGCAAGCGTAGAGTGGTGAGTGACACACCATTGCCATCTTTGAGCTTAATAGTTTAGACGTGTTGTGTGCTTGGAGCCTTTTGTGGCTCACACACAGTGTATCGGCAAGTTCCTTGCATTGACACGTGCGACATACGCGTACATTTTTTGCGCCACTGTCGGGGAATTCCATACACTAAGCTTAAATGACACTCTATGCTTCTTTCGTGGTGCAATTTCAATTGTAGGAAAGGTAGGGAAGGAAGGTGTGTGTGTTGATAAGAAGGATTTTGTGTTGCTACAGTGTACTTCTTTGTTAATGAAGTTTTGAAAGGTTCTGTTTTTTCTCTCTGCTAAGGTATTAGTATTAAGGTTGTTAGTTCTGTGTAATGTAAAGTACAGTAAGTAGGAAGTAGATTTGTGAGAGCTAATGAAGTGTATTAGTGTGTAATAGTAGGTGTATTAGTTGTAAGTAGGTAGGTAGAGTGTGTGTACGCCCGCGCACAGGCCGCGACGACCTTATTTCCCAAAAAAAAAGGGATAAGATCGGGATCTAGAATATCTTCCATACCCAAGCCCAAGCTCACGCTCAAGCTCAGGCATCAGTCACCCTTTAAAATTACGTATTTTAGCTTCATACGTAGTTAAAAATCGACTTTCTTGAGGACCAACGTAGCTTCAGGTGACTGAACGTTGTACTGTAAAGCACACCGCGACCCTTTGAGTGATACGCTCGTTTTGAGCTATCACTCACTTTACTCAAAAAACCAATCATTAAAAAACATAAAAAAAGAACGAGTGAAAACGGACGCCTAAAAAATTAAGCGGTTAACCTTCGAGGTTATACGCCAACACTTGTAGAGTGCCAAAGGCACATGCATCTGCACTCTGGTCGTGTGCTAGAGACGGAGCAACTAGAGAGAATTTCGACTTACGCGAGCTCTCATTATCCACCTACCTTAGGTTTCGGGCCCTCGACGGGGACCCAAGGTAGTACAAACCAAGACCCGAACATAGCCTCTAGTGACTCTTCCTCTGACTACGACATCATGGAGGGTTTCTCAATGCCTAATACCAATAGCTCAAGCCAAGACATGCATGCCATGGGTCCACGGTCCGGGCTGAGCGTGCTTAGCCGCTTGAAGGAAACCTTTAGTAGATCCACTCGCTCCAAACATGGAGCTAATGATGTAAATGAGAGGGGTGGGGAAGTAAATTCTCCATTCATGACCAACGTAGAGCCTATGCCCTTAGAGAATGTGCACGTGAATACTTCATTAGCTCCAAACATAGAGCTAATGATGTAAACGAGGGGGGTGGGGAAGTAAATTCTCCATTCATGACCAACGTAGAGACTATTCCCTTAGAGAATGTGCACGTGAATACTTTATATATTGCGTCTCCTGACTATTCAGAGCTATTCCCCTCCGAGGTCATATTATCCGATGGTAGAAGCCTTGCCGAAGTGCAAGAGCTTGAGCGATATATTCTTGCAGCAAGGGAAAAGGAAATCAAGAGCTTATTCAAGGCGAAGCAATGAAGAGAGTTAAAATCAAAATCTCTTATGTCAATATCCTTGCTAGGAGAGCAATCGAGTTCTCCTGACTTAGCAACCGCTAAGGGTCAACCCATAGAGAGAAACATAGCATCTAGCTCCAAGGACACCCCTAGCACTTCAATCCTAGATGGAGCGTTCTTAAATGAGAACTGGGAGTTTGAACTACAAACGGAAACTCTAACCGACCTATACACAGGTCACACCTATCATGTGGGTTGGTTAGATGTCTTACAATCCATGATGGATGCTACTAGTGTGGAGGATCAACAAAAAAGAGTTTGTGAGGTCATCCATAGGGTCATTGAGTTAGAAAGACAGAACAAGGGGATCAACATGCCTTCAACGGGTCTCATGGGATTCTTGGATACAAGAAAGGCTAAACAACCGACCTTATTGCAAATGGAGACTCCCTCGGTAAGTCTGATGGATCCTCCATATGTTGTCTCTCGAGGGGTCTCACTGCAATCTGAGCCCAGAAGTGATAGCTTTACCTTTCCAAGTCTAGCTCATCTTTCCCTTGATGACACCACGGCTACCATGCCTACTCCAATGATGGACATGCCAAGAAACATGCCATGGATCTCATTTGTTAGTAAAGCACCACTACATGGTAGGTCAATGCCTGCAATAGTACCTACAAGTGTGTACCAATCGTATGAACCTATGGGTCATCGTACTCATGTAGTCCTTACTCCTCCCATTGTTTCAACAACCTATGCTCCATAACCACAACACCCAAGTTCTTATTTCCATGGGACTATACCGGCTAGCATTAGCATTAGCATGTCCCATCCTACGTCTGCTATGCATAGGGCCACACATATGAACTTTGGGCCGCCACATGGCACAAAACCGTACCCAACGTGGAACCCAAGGGCCTTCTATGCACCAAGACCAATGCCAATACCTACTCCCCATGTAGTCTTTGGAGCACCTCCACACATGGTTCCTGCTCACTTAGGTGACTTGGCAACATTTGCTCAAGCTATTTGTCAATCTAAAGTTCAGAATATGCGTAACACGCCTGATAGAGAACCTAGAAGTAAGGCAGTACAAATAGCCAAGCTCACACAAAAATTTAGTGGAGACGGGGATGTAAGAAAGCATATCAAAGTGTTTGAACAAATATGCAATTCTAAAGGAGAACACAATGACCTGCATAAGAGTAATTCTTTAAGCCTAACCTTAAGTGGGAAGGCAGGGGATTGGTATATAACCCTAAGGGTGGAAGAAAAGACGATTTTACTCTACTCTTAGGAGACTGTTCTTGAAAGAATACATACAAGAGGGAGTGCTTTGGGGTGTAGCCTCTCAGCTCCAGAAAGCCTAATGAGAGGAAAGAGAGTCGGTTTGAGAATTTATTATTCTCTTGAAGCATTTTAATTCTCATTGTAATCCAAATGAGCGCTTCAATAATAATCAATTGCTTGATAGATTCATTAGGGGATTATGACATGAGGATATCTACAATGGCCTAGTCTTTACAGGTATCACCACTTGGGAAGCAGTCACCACCAATGTGATCCAATTGGAGGATAATTTAATGATTCAAGGAGAAAGAGTGTCTGTTGAGCCTAAATCTATTAGCTCGCAAGCATCCGGGCATTAGCCAATGACCCTAAAGCCTATTGCTAAGGAGCCAAAGATATCTGACATGACTTTAGGAGATCTCACCAAGGCTATTCAAGAGAGTCTTAGAGACAATCATGCTCCACAAAAAAATCATATGTATCCAAGAAGGGATCAACAATGGTGCTCAGTATGCTATGGACCGCATAGTACTAGTGAATGCCCTACTTTTAAAGTAAAATTCAATGGGAATTGCAATGCCTGTAGGAGATATGGTCATCAATCTAAGGGTTGCATAGTATTTAAGTGCGCGATGGCCAATAGACCAACGTTAGCATGGATAGATACACCTCGAGTGCCTGGATTGATGCTGGCCCCACCTCTTTGAGCAAACATCACAACACATGGTCCCTAGGGCAGAAAATGTTGTTCAAACAACACCCTTACCACCTCGAGTGCTAGGACCGCAACCACCACATCCGAGAATCACTTCAGTGAATCAAGTGGGTTGTGAGTTATCTATTTTTTGTTTGGAAGACTGTGAGGAAGATATAGATCCTAATATTGCCTATGGGATGGATGTGCTTGAAGAAAGTCCACAATACTACATGGAGGACTATCGGGGACAGGTCAAACCTGTATATCAAGTAGCTACTCTTGCGGAAAGACACCAAAATATCAATTACACTACTAAGAGACCACCTCTTCAATGCTATGAGTGTGGAGGTCTACATCGTGTAGCCGAGTGTCCTATTAGGCTACAAAAGAACGCCACACTTATGCAAACCAATCAAGCGAGCACGTCTGCAATGTCGATACTCACGTGTAATCGATGTGGCATAGATCATTTGATTGTCCAATTTCCAAATAATCCAAATGCACCGAAGATCACTCCATTAAACTTGATTGAATTTACCGAGGAGCCATCACAAAGTACACTTGTGGTACCACTAAATGTACTCACATGATCGATGCTCCAAAAACAAAATTATATTATTGAGGAAAAAGACCCGGCATCAATTAACCAATCTTAGAAAAAGAAGAAAACATGAAGGAAGAGATCACAAAAAGCAGCGAAGTCATACCCCAGTTCAAAGACCAACATAGGGACTGGTATATATGAATGATGCTGAAGAGGCTTCTGATTCAGGTGAAACCATGGAGATCAAAACGACCACTAAGATAGAAACCAACAAGGAAGGTCTTCATGAGCCACAATGGCCAGGATCCAAGAAGAAGATAGGAACTTATCCAAACCCTACAGAGGAGATTGAGCGAGTCAAGCGATTAAGGAGTTTGGTAGAAGATACCGAAAGGGATCTAGAACCAGCACCTAGGCAGATCCAGACTACAGAAACCGTGTTCCCTACTCAACAACAACCTCACCAAGTCCATAGACCCTTAGCCATACCTAGTGTCATCCAAGAAGAAAGTGACTTAAAGTCATGGGAAAGTGGGCGTACTCACTTCTTGATGGAAAGAATGTTTACAGAGGGACTACCTGATTGTACCGAAGAAATGGAGATCCCATCTTCCCCACGTCGGGGGGGGTTGCAGCCCAAAAGGTGCGGTTAAACGTTGCCAAATTGATGGATTTCATGTCCTAAGAAGCTAGTACCACCATCATGTCCAAACTATATAAAGACCCTGAGCTAGTCTCGCTCTTGGAGCCTTCCTCAATGGAGAACTAAAGTTTGGGCTACCACAATTTACACAAATGGATGGAGCTGGGGAGATGCCAATAGAGGAGGAACAATTAGATCCACAACCCAACCTAGATGACAACCTTGTTATAGAAATACCTGTTAACAATTTGGGACAATACTTTGCGGGTGATGAATCCAATGAAACCATACCAATCACTACTAAGGGATTAACTATGAAGGGAATCATTGATGGTGGTGCTGGGGTTAGCATTGTGACTAAAAATTGCTGGGAAACTATGGGAAGACCTCACCTTGCAACCACAACCATAGTAGTGAAATGGGTCTAAGGTTAAACCTATTGGGATGCTAGAAGATCTCAAGATCAAGGTCTTTGGACATAAAATAAGGATTACCTTCATTGTTATGGATTTCTCCAAACACACTATGGCATCAGAGATGATCTTAGGACATCCTTTCATGAGGGAAGCAAAAATGGTGCATGACTGGTCTAAAAACCATGTCTACTTGCAGTTCCAAGATTCTGTCATTCGAGTGGATCTTGTAATTGGTCAAGCACATCCTCTACGAAATAGGTTTATAATTGATCATAGATCTGACACCACAGTTCACTCCACCCCATTGCAGTATTGTTACAGGTGTAAATCAGACACTAATGTTGGGGAAGATTCTCCTTATATGGACGTACTACCTGGGATGACTGAGTAGGACAATGTGGATTGGGTCCACCTAGCAACAACCATAAACACTTGGGGAAATAGGGGGACGACCTGGGTGACACCTGAGGGGGATGAAATGCCACCACTCTTACCCTTAAATATAATACAAGCAATGTATATAGATTCTGACAAGACTCATCCTCGTATAACAAAGAAAGCATACAAATGGGTCCCTAAATATTCTTTAGCGACCATAGCTAGTGCTAAAAAACAGAAGCCTTGTAAGAAACATCCCACTCACTCCAAGAAATGTAAGGAAACATGGGGTGGATTCCTAAACAGCTATTGGAAGCCCAAGGCTACTATCAAGGAAATGATCAAATCTAGGTGCCAAAACATAGATTGTGTTCTTACCGATCACCTGACCCATGTGCGTCCAAGCCTGTAGCTCCAAAACAAATTGAAGATTGTGGAAAGAAAAAAATCACAGAATGCTACACACCTGCTCCAGAGCTAGTTTGGGTTCCGAAGAAAGAACAATTTTTTCCACCTAGCTTAGGAAGGGGGGAGTCCCATGAAGCTTCTAGCTCCTCATGTAGTGCATCCATAGAGGTAAAAGCTTCTCCACAGCCTCCACCTACAATAGCGGACCTCCATAAAGCTACAAAGGAATCCACACCTCCTAGTGTTCAAGAATCACCTGATGAACCAGTTCAAGTTGGATCATGGGAGAGTACCTTACCACCCTTGCAGCTCGATGAGTCACCTAAGGTAATAGAAAACTACTAGCAAAAATCCTCACCTATTACCAAGTGGAACAATTGGTTTCAAAGGGTGACGAGCACATTTCAAACTATATGATCTACCCAAGGAAGGGGGGAGTATTTGCTGACAGTCATCATTCACTTACTCCCCTCTTAACCTTCCTCCTTGACCTCTCAATCTCCCAATCTGAAGGAATGTATATATATAGCCTTATACTCACAAAAAACAAAAATAATAAAGAGCAAGAGCAATTAGTAAACAAGTATGCACAATAAAAGTTAAACATTGACCTAGACCTACACATTCACATCCGGTACCACACTGACACAGAAACCTATGTCATAAAACACCTTTGATCCTCATCACTCAAGTGATGGAGGGTAGGTAGGATTCGTACAATAGGGTGTTTTTGTTTTGGATTTTAGTGATTAACAAAGTTCTTTCTTCCCACTGATGTGCCTCCTAGAGGTATTCTTGTGTTTCCTAGTGTGTACAGGAATACAGGAACGTGTTGCTATTGTTAGGATTTGGAACTTCATAGAATCTTTCTCTCAGTCACTCTTCAAATCAAGCATGACCATCAACACAAATAGGTGTTTCTTGTCCATTAGCATTGCCCCTTATCTTTTTGCATCCATGTTTGTATGCTTAGTATCAAACATTAAATGCAATGTAATGTTTTGTCATAATCACTTGTCTAGGTTTAAAAATCAAGCAGCCTGACTAAGCTAGGCGTTAGAGATCTTTTCTTAATACCATGGGGAATGCCTTCCTAATAATTAATGGTTACTTAGGTTCTCAATCCAGTTTAGGCAGCATTGTGAAATGAATTTCTAGTGGTCTTAGTCCCTATTGACCTTTAGCTTAAGTATTATAAAGGGAGTTTACTAGTGTGATGAGCCTTGGGAGGGTAACAGTGTTATATAACCCCCCAAAGTTACAAAATTAAAATGTTGAAAACGAATAAACAAAAAATCAAAGTGCCACAATGTAAAATATTAAGCTGGAAGAGAAACCTCAGCTTGATTTGGTACTCCACTCACATGTATCGCCTATGGTACTAGAGCCCTAGAGGTTCCCAGTGTGGGCGCTTTTCCTTGAAAAGCAAGAAACCCAAGGCATACAAAATAAGCACAGACATCAAAATTGAATCATTGTGAAAAGACTTTGGGGGGTCAAAAAAAAAGTAATCAGTCAGGCGATGATTTCATGAGAAATTCCTTTTATTGTAGCTTAACTACAAGGTCTTCTAGATATAGCCTCTAGTCAACCCTCAAACATGAAATACTTGGCTCTCATAATTAAACAACTTAATTGACCAGAGAAAATTAAGAAGCTAACCCATGGTATTAATAGTTTATCTTTAGTGCCTTTCAACCGTTGAATTAGAGACCCTGAACTTGTTTAGTTTTTTACCTTCCCAAATGTTTATGCGTTTGATTATATTGCGATTTAATGTTTATTGTTGACAAATGGTTTAGAATTATGCTACCAATCAATTTGTTTGCCTAAAACTACATATGCTTTTTAATTGTATATGAGAGTGCAATTAATCTGCCAATGTTGTTTGATTTTGCAGTGACTAAAAAAGGCTAAGGACATTCATCTCAAATGCTCTTCCACCTCGATGAACAACCTTCAACTCAATAGCTTTCGAGGATGGAATCTACATCAGGAAGGGCGGCATGTTAACCCTCACCCACATTCCTATCACCTAAGACTAACACTGTATTATTTATTTGGTAGAGTCAGGTAGCGGGCTTGTCGGTCCAATAGGAAAATGGTAAGAATGATCGCCGATGAGAGGTGCACACTAACTGGAACATTCAAGGGATTAGTTGCTAAGCATGGGTGCCCAAGTGTGAATGGGGCGAGCTCATATAAAAGTCATCTAAAACTAAAATTCATTGATTCTCTCATTTGTGCAATTGAAGAGTGCTCTTTCTCCATCTCCATCTTCTTCTTTATCTCCTTTGTGTGTCTGTGTATGCGTGAGAGAGAGAAAGTGTGTGTGTGTATGCGATCGAGCATTGCGGTGGCACGAAGGCGGCGAGGCGGGTTGAGTGTGGCGTAGCGGCGTCTCCCTCTTCTTCGCGGCAAAGAATCCTCCACGACAGCAAGCGTAGAGTGGTGAGTGACACACCATCGCCATCTTTGAGCTTACTAGTTTAGACTTGTTGTGTGCTTGGAGCCATTTGTGGCTCGCACACAGTGTATCGGCAAGTTCCTTGCATTGACACGTGCAACATACGTGCACAACACGTCTACCATAAGTCATCCAAATCACTTCATGATCCAATGCCAAAACCATAAACCATAATCCAATCATATCGCAAAAGTGAGCTCTCCACCCAACTTAAGTGAGGCACAAACAATCCTACATAACCACTTTCGAACATAACATGGCTGCAACAATTTCGGTAGCATAACCATATCTAGAAAAACAAATGAGCCACACTGATTACACCACAAAATCACAACCATTATCCATGAGGGATCTCAGCCCTTTACCACAAATCATATTCATAATGAACCAATTCCCATACTCAGAGTTTGGCATATCCACTACAATCAATCTGAGTCCACACACGGCCCTTAAGACATGAACCTTTTATGCATAAAATAAGTCCTACGAGAAAATAAACATGATATAAAAATCCAATTTTGAAAACATCCAATCATTCAAAATTTATGCATCATATTTGCATTTCACCCCTCTAGCACATAGAGCTAGTTTTGACCTAGAAAGGTGGGAAGCAATTATACCCATGCACATGAGGTACCCACGTTTGTCTGTAAGGTTCAGTACATCATGTGATAACATGCAAATGAAAGTGTTTGGCCTCAAACCAATGCATGAAGCTCAACTCCATAATAGAGACTAACACTCCATCACATCACTTTGCTATATGATACTCATACAACAAATGGTAACACAAAAAGAGAGCCACTTTATTCATGTTTGCATGTGCAGTTCGAGTTGAGTAACTATGTACCATCACATAAGTTTATGGATATCTAATACTTGAAATAGCATCAGAAAAATAAACCATAGATCATATATAAACATCTCAATTAACTCATGATGTCATATGGTACTCTCCCTTGATAGCACCCCTACACGCCTAAGTAAACCCGGTTATGGAATGGTTAATAACTCGCATACCCAAGGCGATAACGGAGACCTAAATGCCGTTATCATCAAGTTTAATTAATCTTTTCAAATGGCTAGGTGGGTTTGCCCATCCGGTGAATCTATCTAGTGGTTCTTCAAGAAGCCCGGGGTCCAAAATTTTGACCAAGTGCAGTGGGGACAGCAAGCTGTTTTTTGACCATAACTCTTAGGTCGTGTGTGATTTTCACATGAAATGCTCATTTGGTCGCATAGGTCATATTTGACCTCCAAGGACGATAATAGAACTATCTCTCTCTCTCTCTCTCTCTCTCTCTCTCTCTCTCTCCACAAAGAAAGCATACAGCAAGAAAATAAAGCCATCCAAAGTAAAGGAGCTCTCACTCTCTCTCATATTCTCAAGTACTATAGCAAGCATCGAAATACTTGTGTATTCTATCTAGGCAGAGAGAAGATCAGTGTTCTCCCTCCAAATGATCTCTCTCTCTCTCTCTCTCTCTCTCTCTCTCTCTCTCTCTCTCTCTCTCTCTCTCTCTCTCGCATACAAGATGTGCCTCGTCCTGATGTGTCTGGCTGTTGCCTTTATGAGCCTTTTGGGAATCCCACATGGCCAACTATGAACCACCAGGAAAAATAATAATAGCGCCGATTCAAGGAACCCACCCACATACAAAGGCATAGGCAACATCAATACATAGTGACAACATGAGAATGGAGATCAACTTGCAAAAGCTTTTTGAGCTAGTGTTCATGAAAAAACATTCTACCAAACATAAAAGATTCATTTCCTTGAATTTGCCAAGCGGAAAATTTAGAAAACTAGGTTTATTTTGTAGGTTTTTACACTATTTTTGTATATTTTGGGGGCGGAATTGTTACTATATACAAGTGGTAGTGATGTGTATGAAGACACTAGGACCTTCGGGGCATTTTTTCCCTCTTTAGCAGGTTTTTTCCCCCGAGCATTGTATATACGCCCATCACTCTAGGGCTATCTATTTTTCCATTGCACACTAACTAACACACTCTCTATTGTGTGCCTTGAGCTTCCTTCGTCTTCTCCAAGCTGCATGCGTATCTCTACAACCCTAATTCCAACAATTGGTATCAGAGCAGGTTGCATTCTCCGGAGCTTAGTCGCTAGCTGCTCTAGCACGCACGCCTGCTCACTTTGTCCGATTTCACTGAGGTTTCGCGACCGTTCGTAGGTCCACAAATATTTTGGGAGAGCTCGTAGCGCTCAGTCTCCTCAGATTTTTGATTCGAGCTCATTTGGGCCTACGTTTCCACTATAGGCAGGTCTGCACAGGCAATTTTGTCATTTTGTGCAAAAATTTTGTTAGTGCCGTTTTTTGCATAACAGGTGCCTTATAGTCTTCCACGGTTTTTGCTATATAGCATGTGTTGTTCTCGCTCTGGTTCTCCTCTTTTCAGGCAGTTTTCACATCAGGTGCAACATTTACCATGCCTGACAACTACACAGATGTATTCAAGATGTTTGCTGAGGAGGACAGGTTGGATGGGGACAATTACCCTATGTGGGCTTATATGATGCAACACGTTCTTGTGTCAAAGGGTGTCCAGAATATTGTGCAAGGCATTGATGTACGTCCTACTTCTGAGGATGTAAGCGATGTTGAGGATGTTGCAGGTCTTTCCGCAAGGATTGCTGCTATTAGAGTTGTTTTGCCTACGGCACAACAAGCTCGTTGGGATGTAGAGGATGCACAAGTGCATGCGTTGATTGCGTTGTATGTGAAGCACACCATTGTTCCTCACATTCGTTCAAAAATCTACAAAACAGTCTTGGGATATTCTAGTAGGTCTTTATGTAAGACGCAATGAGGCTAAAATTGCTTTGGTGCGTAAAGAGCTAGAGTCAAGGATTATGCATGAGGAAATGATATGGACACTTTTCTTGCTGGTGTCAAGGATACCAATGAGCAACTTATTTTTGTAGGTGAAGTCATTTCAGATATTTTACTTGTGCAGACTGTTCTTGATGCCTTACCAGATTCTTACCAGACTTTTTCTAGTACTTGGAGACTTATGACCGAAGGAAATCCAGAAGTTGTCAAGTTTGATGCATTATGCACATTGCTGCTACAAGAATCACTTTCCAAAAAAAACAGGACTAGACACTGTGCAGTTGAACAAGCTTTTATTGCTTCTCAAAGAAAGGGTGGTAACAACAATGCAACCACTTCTTATGGTTTTGCTGTGAGTGGCAAAACTTCTATTCCCAATGCTCTTGCTGGCAGCACTTCGTCTAGCAATTTTGGTGATAAGGGAAAAAAGAATATGCATTTCCATTCAATGGTAAAGCTAATGATCACTTGATCAAGTAGTGTCCTAAGTTGAAGGCCAAAGAGGCTAAGAAGAAAGAGGGTGGTTCCATTGCAAATGCTGGCTCCACTACAAATGCAACCATTGTTGAGTCTTCTGTAAAAGGAGACTACAATGATGATGATGATTAATGGGATTTTAGTGCACAGTGCACTTACAATCCTATTGTCCATGATGCATGCATGTCAATTGTTGCAGATTCACATGTGTGGTATTTTGATGGTGGTGCTACAAAGCACATTATCTCACATCGTGAATTGTTCACCTCTCTCGAGTCTGTCCCTCATGGGAATTCAGTCATTTGTGCCAACAATTCCTCTTATCTGGTTCAGGGAGTTGGAAAGATTGTGCCTACTCCTGCAAATGGCAGTTCTTTCACACTTGTTGATGCACTTTATGTACATAGGATCAAGAAGAATCTTTTCTCTTTATTTGCACTTGCTAGACTTGGAGTTGTAGTCAAATTTGTCTATGACAAATGTACAGTTCATGATCTTAGTTTTGGTGATGAGATTGTTGTATCTGGGCTTTTGTGTCATGGGTTGTATAAGATCACTTGGTATGACAAGTCTGGACAAAATTTTGCAAATGCAATTGCAGATTCAAGGGCTATTTCGGATGCAAAACTTTGGCATGCACGTTCTGGTCATCTAAATTTTGTCAGTTTGCTGCATTTGCAAACATTTGATATGGTTGTCGCCTCTTGGAGCACCTGTCAAACATGTTTGTGAAGGCTCTATTTTGGGTAAACTGCAACATTCTAAGTTTTCGTAGGATGGATAAGTTAGGGACACATGGAAAACTCCGTCCTTGAGAAATTACCTTTACTTCATGACGTTCGTTGATGATTACTCCAGGCATGCATGGGTATTTCCACTTACAGCAAAGTCCGAAGTTTTTTTGTGCTTCAAACAATTTCTGGGTATGGCTGAAAATGTATTGAAATGTACTATGGGCACCCTCCGTTTTGATTGAGGGGGGGAGTATATGTCTCATGAATTTTTCATGCATTTCTAGCTAGTTGTGGGATAAAACACCAATGTACAGTCCCTTATACACCTCAGCAAAATGGTGTTGCTGAGAGGAAAAACATGTCACTTACGGAAATGGCATGATGTATGGTCAAAAGTCAAGCTTTGCCGCATTCTTTTTGGCTTGAGGCCATCATGTGTGCCACTTATGTACTTAAGAGGTGTCCTACAAATGCTTTGCTATCTATGAAGTATGGCATGATAGAAATCCTTCTATTGAGCACATGCATGTTTTTGGCTATTTGGCATATGCTTTGGTGCCACAAACACAGCGCAAAAAATTGGATGACAAATGTATTTTTGTTGGTGATAGTGTTGAAAGCAAAGGTTTTGGGTTGTATCATCCGTAAACAAAGTGTATTCTGGTTTCATGGGATGTAGTGTTTGTGGAAGATTCTGTTCAGCCCTTGCTGTCATGTACTAGAGACAACAATGTAAGCTCATTGGAAATTTATGACACTTTTTTGCCTCTTTTTAGTGGTGGAAATACTAATGTAAATTCCAATGAGGCAAATGTACAGCCTATGGGGGTTTCAAAAAATGTTATAGATCAGCCTATTACTGATGCAAATATACGTTATGTACTTGATGAGGAAAGGGCTTATAATGAGTAGGCTAGAGGTCTGCCAAAATGGCTGGTGCATACATTGTGTGACAGTAAGTTGGATGCACCTTTGTCTATTCGTACTCGTTCAGGCTCTCGCTATGCATCTTATGCATCAAATTTTTATGCTTTGGCTGCGTCTAGCTTACATGATGTTGAGGCAACTTTGTCTTTTGATGAAGCACAAAATTCAAAAAATTGGATGGCTGCCATGCAGTCAGAATATGATGCACTTATAGAAAATGACACATGGACTTTATGTGATTTTCCTCTTGGCAAAAAGGCCATTGTTACGAAGTGGGTTTAGAAGTTGAAACGCAAGCCGGATGGTGAGATCCCCATAAGCCTCAACTTGTGGCAAAGGGTTATGCATAGATTATGAAGAGACTTTTGCTCCCACTTGTCGTATGACTATTGTGTGTTTTCTATGTGCATTGGCAGCTCATTTTTTGTTGCGATGTACATCAATCAGACATTGTTATTGCTTTCTTGAATGGAAACATATTTGAGAAAGTTGATTTAACACAGCCTCGCGGTTTTTCAAGAAAGGAAAAGGCGACAAAGTGTGCAAATGTAACAAGTCTTTGTATGGGTTTAAGCAATCTCCTTGTGCTTGGTATGAGAAAGCTAACACTCATTTGGTCAAACAAGGATTTTGTAATAGTCCAACAGAAAGCACATTGTATGTAAAGCGTGAGGGTGATGTACTTCTCATTATGGTTCTTTATGTAGATGATTTGCTGATCACCGGACCAAATGAGAAACATATTATTGAATTTAAGGCTAATTTGAATGCTACTTTCAAGATGAAAGATTTGGGGATGTTGCATCATTACTTGGGTATAGAGTTTAAGTAGTGTGATGGTGGTATTTCCTTGTGCTAGAAAAGTTACATAGAGACATTGCTATGTAAGTTTGGACTTGAGGATTACAAACCTATTGCCACTCCCATTGAAACAGGTTTGAAATTGAGTCTTCATGACGCTGGTGATCCTGCTGATGTCACTCTTTAACAAACTGTTGTTGGATGCCTCATTTATGTATGCAACACAAGGTAAAATATTAAGTTTGCAGTCTCATAGGTCAGCAGATTTATGCATAGCTCAGGGTCTAAGCATTGGCAAGCTGTCAAGAGGATTTTTCACTACCTTAGTGGCACTTTACATCTTGGCTTGTTTTATCCCAAGTAGGGATCATTGTCTCCAGACTTACATACTTTTTCGGACTCAGATTGGGCTGGTTGTTTTGACACGTGAGTTTCCACAAGTGGTTCATGCTTGGTAGTTCATGTATATCATGGTTGAGCAAGAATCAACCTACTGTGGCCACTTCAAGTTGTGAGGCTGAGTACAAGGCACTCTTCACATCTACGGTTGAGTGTGTATGGCTCAGACGCCTTATGGCTGATTTGGGTGTTGGACAGGACACTGTCAACACTATCTACACTCACAGTCACAGCGCATTGGCAGTTGCGAGGAACCCAATTTTTCATGCTCGCACAAAGAACATTCAGGTGCATTACCACTATTTCAGGGAGAGGCTCTTAGCAGGAGAGATCAGCTTGGCTTATGTGCCGACACAGGACAACCTTGTAGATCTTTTCACAAAGTCATTGTCTCGTGAGAAGCTTGAATCTTTTCGCAAAGCTTTGGGCTTACTCCCCTTTCTGGACTGATCATGTCCTCAGGGCATGGCACTTCCCTTTACTCATGTGCTAGCTCTTGTTATCGCATCACTCCAGGGGGGATTGGTTACCATACACACGTGGTAGTGATGTGTGTGAACACAATAGGACCACCGGGGCATTTTTTCCCTTTTTAGGAGGTTTTTTCCCCCGAGCATTGTATATATGCCCATCACTCTAGGGCTATCTATTTTTCCATTCCACACTAAGTAACACACTCTCTCATGTGTGCCTTGAGCTTCCTTTGTCTTCTCCAAGCTGTGTGCCATTCTTTGCAACCCTAATTCCAACAAGAATTTCTCCTTTGTCCCTTGGCCTCAACCGACGTTTTTGAAATTGAAAACAACACATGGAAGCATCAATACGGAGCGACAACATGACAATGGAGATTCGCTTGCAAAAGCTCACTGAGCCAGTGTTTGGGAAAAATCATTTTACCAAACATTCAAAATTTCTTTCCTTGAATTTGCCAAGAGCAAATTTTTAAAAATTAAGTTTAATCTGTAGGTTTTTACACTATTTTTGGGCGGAATTTCTCCTTCACGTCTTGGCCTCAGCTGGCATCTTTGAAAGTGAAAGCGGCACGATAGTAAGGTGCGACACATTTTTCTTAAGCACTCTCTTTCTCTCTCTCTCTCTCTCATCAATTTTTCCAGAATTTTGTTCAGCAAAACAGTAACCCTTGGTGCAACATCCTTGCTAGTAGACAACTCCTAGGCTGAGTACGCTATGCTTTTATACTTTGTAGGTCAAAGACTCCTCATGCATTCTAGCCTCAGCACCTTCAAGTTTCAACACAGATGTAATAGATAATGGTGCATACTCTCTCTCTCTCTCTCTCTCTCTCTCTCTCTCTCTCTCTCTCTCTCTCTCTCTCTCTCTCTCTCTCTCTCTCTCTCTATTAGGCTCTGAATGCTGAGCACACTGTACAGGGTACCTGTCGTGTCATTGGCCCACAGACCATACTCATCGAAGCATAAAGGTTGCACCACATGGCAGGGAGCGTATCCCTTCGGCTGTCTCTTTCTCTTTCTCTCGTAGATGGGAGCGCTCAATCTGTGTCATCGGATCTACAAGGCACCCAGGCCGGATCAAGGTGCTTCTACCATGTGTGTGTGAGTGTGTGTTGGTTTGGGGGGGGGGAGCAAATCCCTCCCCCTTTTATAATTTATAATTTTTTTATGAAAATTAATATTTGAGTCCATATACAACGAAAATATGTTAATTTTTGGCTGTCTAAAAGAAGCCTTGGAGGAGAGTTGGGTTATGTAAGGTCTCTACTTTTAAATTTCACACAAGTTCTATTACGCATTTGAATTTTTTTAACCATCACTCATTATTTAAGATATTCAAGTTCAAATTATGAATCGTAGGTTGAGAAAACCTAGAATTTAAAATTTACGCTACAAAATTCTGACATGTTTAGCTATATGAATCACTAACTAACTTATTGCAAGACTTATTTACTGATTGTAGAATTTTCTTTTACTACTGTAAAGTTAATATAAGACTGTAAAGTTTAACTTGAAATGTAAAGTAAATTATCATTAAAGAAATAAATAAAATATTATAAAGACAAAAGAATACATAGGGATGACAAATGAAGGCACATGGATCACATAGGAGGGGACAAAGTGGGACACACTATCCCTTGGAATAACAAACCGTTCTGGCCGTTCCATATAAATTTACTCTTCCAAGTCACCATTAAGAAAAGGAGTTCACACATCCATTTGATGATCTTCTAAATCAACTTGAATAGCAAATGCCAATAAAACTCAAACACTTGTAATGTGAACAACCGGTGAAAAGATCTCTTGATAATCAACACCTACAACTTGGGAGTAATTTTACCTTTGTCTTATACACCCACTTATACTTAATAGCAATATGACCAAGAGGTAGTTTGGTTAATATCCATGTACCTTTAGAGATAAGAGAATTGTATTTTGATTCCATAGCCTCTTGCCAATGATCCTTCTGTGGTGAAGAGATGGATTCATTATAAACAATGGGTTCTTTATAAGTAGAGAAAGCATTATTAGCAATATCGTTATCATAAATGACATGAGCCATGTTCAAAATCAATAGGCAAATCAACAAAAATATCAATATCTTCATTGGCAACATTCAGAATGGATGGTTGTGAAGAGGAAAGTTGCCCTATAGGAAGAGTTTCATCATCTAAAATAAATGAAAAATCCTGAAGCAATGATTTAGTATCATCTGAATCATCCATGGGCCACGAGCCTCCCATAAGCTGTTCATTAAAAGTAGCATCACGATTCACAATTACTTTCTTAGAGCATAGAATTTGTAGCCTTTATAAGTGTTAATATATCCAATATAAAACAAATTTAAGACCAGGAGCATCAAGATTTGTTTGTGTTTCTTTGGGAACATGGATATAAGCAATACATCCAAAGGTTCAAAAATGAGATAAAAAAGGAATGTCACTTGTCCATGCTGTGATGGGTATCTTACTAGAGGGTGTAGTAGTAGGGAAATGATTTTGAATAAATACTGCTGACAAAGTAATTTGAGCCTAGAAAACATGAGATAATTTAGAATGAATCAGCATACATCTTATAGCATTGAGAATAGTGGGATTCTTTCGTTCAGCAACGCCGTTCTGTTGAGATGAATATAGAATAGTGTGTTCATGATGAATTCCACTTTGAGCACTACTTACAAAATCTCAAGAAACATATTCACCTCCCTTTTTACTATGAAGCTTCTTGAGGCAACGACCAGTTTGAAGTTCCGCAGCCTTTCGGAATTGTTTGAAAACAGATAAGGCCTCAAATTGTTTTCTAAGTAGAAATACATTCATAACCGTGAGAAATCATCAATGAAGGTAATGAAGTAGCGATATTGTAATCTCAAAGAAGGTATAGGTCCACATATATCAGTATAAACAAGATCCAATATGTCATGATAATGAGCTATATTTGAGAGAGGAAAGGGTTTATGATTATGTTTCCCAAGAGCACAAAATTCACAAATTCCCATCTGGGGATGAGCTTGAAGATCCATACCATGAACAAGATCACGACACTGAATATCAAGGAGTTTTGAGGAATTAGCATGAAAAAATTGATGATGCCATACTTTGCAATCATGATCACCTGGAGAAGTGACAAAATTTGCTACAGCATCACTGAGAGAGAGTTCAAATAAATTACCATTTCAAGGAGCAGTGGCTATAGTTTGACCATATTTCTCAATTTGGCATTTGGTATGATCAAATCCAACAAAGAGACCAAGGTCAAAGATTCTGGCAAAACTGAAAGAAGATTACGTTGAAGATCTTGTACATGTAATACTCCTTGCAAAATTCGAGTAGAAGAAGATACGGTACCAATATAAACCCCCAATACCCTTTACTTGACAAGTCGTACCATCAGCAAGATAAACAAGACATTGAACTGGTAGTGGATGGTAGTTATGGAGCCACTTAGACTAATATGGCATATTTCCTGTAGCACCAGAATCGACAATAAGAAGTGATCCATCACGTACATGAAGTATTCTTTCTCGAGCAACTGAACATAGGATGCAACTTTTTTTTGAAACAATATTGTTTCTATGGTCAGTAGCATATGCTCTATTATGATCTATGTTGAATCAAAGCTTATAGAATGTATGAGTGGGATGATCAGATCGTCCACAATATTCACAACAAGAAGAAGAATCTCTAGATAAACGTGGCTATTTAGTGGTAATATTTTGTTCTTTATCATATTGATGTGCCCAACAATCATCTTCAGTATGGTTATTTCTGTTGCAGTCAAGAACGTTGCTTATTAGGGAATTTGAGACAAGAATAAATGTTACTGCGACGGCCACCTCTACGATTTTCTTGTTGAAATGGACATCTTCGAGCTTAAAAAGCACATTCCATCTGTTGTGACTCATTACCCTCTTGTGAAATCGTAGTTGTATTATGAACAGTATTACATCATTCTTGACTTTGAGAGTATTCAATTAAAGACATGCGGGCTTGGTCGAGATCGAGACCATCTTTATTAGAAAGAATAGTAAAACTTTTATCATAAGAAGAGTCCTTCACCGTGTCAAGGAGAAGTGTAATGAATTTGTTTTGTGGAACAAGATCACCAGCAGCAGCAAGTTGATAAGTAATGAATTTGAAATACTCAATATGTCCCATCATGGTAGTACCAACTTCATATTGTAACTTGTTAAGGAAACCTCTCAAACAAAGTATTTTTGTAGCAAATTTCTATTAAAAGTTTGCAATAAGATATTTCATACACATCAAGCAAAAGAGAATCAAGATGAGCAAAAAGAATATATCGACGAGCTACTTTATCACGTCGTTGCCAATCCGTATATGCAAACATGCCAATCTTCAAATACATGTCCTTCACTAATAAGCATTTTGAGGCGGATATAAACATTCCAATCTTCAAATACATTTTGAGGCAGATATAAACATGCCAATCTTCAAATACATGTCCTTCACTGATAAGCATGTTGAGGCGGATATACATGATTTCCAAGGACAATATCAGAAAGTTCATTGCCTTCAAGAATTAATAACATCTTTGATTTCTAACTTGAAAATCCTTGGCCTTGGAAAGGAGGAACAAAACCCTGGCCAGAAGGAAAAACATTGACGAGAATAGTCATAGCCATATCTGGTTGTGAGAGACGTTGTTGGGCGCATTTCTAACACCCCGTTTTTTGTAAATTTGTACATATGGACATGACGCCCGATGTCAAAAGGGCGTGTGGGCTTTCTTTTTGTGGGTTTTTTAGCTTGCTTTAGCAAACACATGTACATGCACTGCAAGTCACTAGTCTAGTGATAGCTGTCGGGATACTGTGAGTGTCTGTGAGTGAGGTTTTTGAAGTGAGACTTGTATATAACTTAAACTCATGTACAAACTTAAAAAAATTCAGCCAAACATCAGAAATTTTCAGGTTTTAGCTCGTTTTGGCTTCTTGATGCTTTTGGATGCATGTTTTTGCCCCGACTAGCCTTCTCTACGTGTAATCGTGCTGGGACAGCTTTCTATTCGCATCAATTTTTCTCATGGCAGCGTATGGAATCAAATTTGATCATCTTCAACTTTCTCGCCAGTCATTTTTTAAGCTTTCTCTCAAGATTTAAAGTGGCCCAATTGGATTTGTGCTCATCAGGTTATGACTAGTTCTCTGCAGGGTTATGGCTATGGCAACCTAGTGGCAAATTGTGTGTTGTCAAAATTGGAGGGCATGTATGTATGAATTGTGGAATTGATATTGAAGTTGTGGGTTTGTGATGTTTAATTTTGAAGGAGAGGCTCTTGTCTTCATATGCATTGGTCGGCGTGTGGTGTAAATCCATGCTTTGGCAGGGTTTTGCTCCTATGTGACACAGTCTCTTGGGTGGGTGACGGCTAGTAAATTCCCAAGGGTCTACTCCTATTGGACTTGTGGTGTTTCAAGGGGATTTTCAAAATCTTTTGGTGTCTTGTAGTTCTCTTTCAACTCTCTTGGGTGACATCGCTATAGAGGTGTTTCAGTTTACTTGTTTCCCAACAGTGTTTTGGTGCCCGCCATCGAGGAATCGCTTCAAGTTACCTTCAGTTTACAGGTTTTGAAGACATGGCGTTTAATTTTCCAGAGTTTAGTGGGAAATGAAATGAAAGTTCCAAAGCTTTCATTGAGAGAATGGAGTTTGCTTGCCTTCTTGCTGACAAGCAAGACCCAGCATTGGTGCTGCGAATCTTCTATTTCTATTTGAAGGGAGATGCTAGGGAATGGTTGGAAGGCTACGAAAAGGATCTAAAATCAGTCCAACCTCCTCAGGTTATGACTTATGAAGTGGTAAGGCATGCTTTTCTTACACACTTTCAACATGTGGAAGACCCACAAAAGGTATGGCAGTCTATTCAAGGCTTGGTACAGGGTGAAGGCCAAACCATAGAAGACTTTGTGAAGGCGTTCAATGCATTGTGGACAAAGTGGTGTACATCTTTGGGGGCTGAAATTCCTCCATCCATGTTGAAAAAGGACAGGTTTCTTGCAAGCTTGAGGAGCAACCTACGCTTGAAGGTAGAGCTTAGGCAACCAAGGACCTTTGAGGAGGCAGTTGAAATTGCAAAGAATAAAGAGTGGAAAGCAGAGAGTCTTCATCAACTTGGAATCAATGTCGACCCAAAGCTTGAAGTTAAAGTGGTAGAGCAACCAAGGGTCCTCATCAGGGAGCCAAGTTATGATCAACAAGCTTCTCATGATGTGAATGCCTTTCGCAAGGAGATGCAAGAGGTTGTAGGTCTTATGAAGAATCTTAGTGTGCATATGATGGGAGGTGGAAGAGGTCAGAGTTATGGATATGGATGTGGTTATGGAAGCAATGAGGATTATACAGGTGGTAGAGGAAGAGGCATGGCTGGAAGAGGGGATATGTTTCAATGTTACAATTGTGGTAATGGGGTCATAAAAGCCCTCAATGTGACAAGCCAAAGAGAATGGGTGGCGACATGTTTTCTCTTCCTCCACAAATTCCTTCTCGATCTCAAGATTATGGTATTGAGATTAAAGGGGAAGCAGGACCAAGTGGATTGATAGCAGAAGAGAAGGGCAAAACAAAAGTGGTAAGCATAATCCGTTTGGAGAAGAAAGAGGATGATTTGGGAGCTATGGTCATGCCTGTAGGTAAGAGGGTTACAAGAGATCATGACATGAGTGATGCAAGTCCCAGCCATAAAAGAGGGAAACAGGTTGAAACAGGTACAGGTAAAGAGAAGAAGAAGAGAAAGCCTAGGAAACATTACAATGCAACTGACTTTCCTTTGGGAGAAGGGCAACCAAATTATAGTTTAAGGGCTGATTTGGTGGGTAGAAAGGCTGATGTTGCCTTTGGGCAACTCATGGAGATGTGTCCCAAGTTAAAGAGGCAATGGAAGCACATAGTCAACCCCATGAAGAAGGAGCCTACAAGGGGGTCAGTGAGAGTCCTATCTTTGAATGAGCTACCTAATATATGCCCTACTATGGATGCATGGCATAAGAGGAAGTACATTGAAGAGGCTTATATTGATGGAGGTGCACAGGTATGTGTTATTACTCAAGCTTGTGTATCAAAGTTGGGACTCAACATGGTGAAGAATTCAAGTTTTCGCATAAAGCTTGCCAACCAATCAAGGGTGAGGTACTTGGGAGTTGTAAAGGACTTGGAGGTGGATGTATTTGATGTTAAAGTTCTGGTCAATTGCCATGTTATGCCCACGGGTATTGGTGCTTTCCCTCTCATCCTTGGAAGACCATGGTTATAGGCAACCAAAGCTATACAGGATTGGGGACATGGTACCATCACTCTCTACAATAGAAGGGGTGATAAGAAGAGGTTTGACATCGCTAGCAAGCAATCTTTGGATGCTTATTTTGATGAGAAAAGTGATGAAGAAGAGTCCTCAAGTGAAGAAGAAGACAATGGGGATGATGGCAGTGAAGTGGAAGATAGTTGTGATAGTGAACTAGATGTTTCCTCCTTGTTTCTTGAAGAAGAGCATGATGAGAAACAAAGATTTCTTGGCCTTATCGAGAATGAGGATATCTCTGGTCCTTATGAGCAAATTGAAGAGCTGATGCAACCCAAAGTTCAACCTAATGTCAAACAGGAGCTGATACAAGGTATGTTGTCTCCCGACTTGACTAGTCACGAGAAGGGTGAGTACCTACATATGATACAACAATTTCCCTATTTATTCATCACTTCTTATGAGGAAATTAGAGGCTTTAAGGGAGAGTAAATCCACATTCCACTCAAGGAAGGATCTCAGCCCGTACGCCAAAAGCTAAGAAGAATGGGACAGGTACAACTTAATGCTTTAAAGAAAGAGGTAGACAAGCTTCTTGAAGCAGGTTTCATATGTCCTGTGAATACTTTAGAATGGGTGAGTCCTGTTGTTGTCACACCCAAGAAGGATGGAAAGTGGGGGATATGTGTTGATTTTAAGCCTCTAAACGCAGACATGAAGAGGGATCCATACCCTCTTCCTTTCATAGATGACATACTTGATTCTATTGCAGGGCATGAGAGGTATAGCGTATGTGATGGATTCTCTGGATATTTTCAGCTCACCTTGGCTTTGGAAGATCGAAAGAAGACCACATTTATCACGCCATGGGGATGCTTTTTTTATTGTGTACTTCCTTTTGGTCTTATGAATGGCTGTGCGTGGTATCAAAAGCACGTCAACAAGGTGTTCTCTCCCTTTCTTGGCAAGTTTGTGAAGGATCTTATTGATGACTTTTGTGTTTATAGCTCTAGAAAGGATCATTGTGCAAAGCTTGGGATGGCATTGAAGCAATATGATTAAAGTGGAGGTCAACTCAACCCAAAGAAGTGTCATCTTGCTCAACCAAGAGTGAAGTTTTTGGGGCATATGATCTCAGAGAATGGGATTGAAGCGGATCCTGAGAAAGTGAAGGCTTTGGTGCTCCTCCCATCACCTAAAGATACAAAGAAACTTTCTACTTTTATTCAAAAGGTGAAGTATATGGCAAGGTTCATTCCTTTGTCCTCTCAACTTCTTTATCCTCTACAACAAGTAGCAAGGTTGGATCCTCTACAATGGACAAATGAATGTGAAGAGGTTTTTCAAGGTATCAAAGAGGTTCTTGTTTCTCTTCCTGCTATGCAAGCTCCTAATTGGGATAAGGAGTTTTATGTGAATCCATCAGTAGGTGAGGATGCTATTGGAGCTATGCTTCTTCAACGAGGTAACAATTCCCACTACATGAAGCCTATCTATTGTGCTAGCAGGGTGAATCTAGAGGTGGAAAGAGGCTATACTGAGGTGGAGCTCATTATGGTAAGCGTGATTTATGCATGTAGAAGGTTTAGGCACTACCTTCTCCCTAAACCATTCACATTCCTCACTAGCTACACTCTTCTAACTCAATTGGTGAATAGCCCTACTTTGTCAAAGAGGCTGATGAAGTGGATTGTGGAGCTACAGGAATTCCAATTCTCTTTTCTTGTTGAGGAGAGTACAAGGGCTACATTGGCTGATTTGCTTACCTATAAGGAAAGCCCTCTTCTTCTTAGGGAGGATGCAGTGAAGAAGCAACACATGGAAGCTCCTGACATAGACAATGCCTATCTATTGTTTTTTGATGGATCTTACAGAAAAGAGCATGGTGAAGCTTCAGGAGGTGTGGTAGTTTATGATCCTCAAGGTGCTTTGGTAACTAAAAGGAGTTTGAAGCTTACAGCACAAAGCAACAATGAAGCTGAGTATGCTACTTTGGAGAAAGGTCTCAACCTTTGCCTTGAGCTTGGCATCTGTCATGTGAGGGTAAGAGGTGATGCTCTTTTGGTGGTTAAGCAAGTACTTGGGGTGTGGAAAAGTAAGAATCCAAATCTGAAAAATATGTGTTTTCAAGTGAAGAATCTGCTTAAGCATTTTGAAGCTTGGAGTTTAAGGCATGTGGACAGGTCTCAAAATGAAGAAGCATATGGTGCAACTCAAGCTTCAATTGGGCAATTGTATGTGATAAGGGCTGATTCTCCTCTTTATTTGGGAAGGGAATCTTTAGAGAGGAAGGAAGAGTTTCTACAAACAGGTATGCTTCCATCAGAGTTGGAGAAGCCTCCCTATGTCGTGCCAAAAGGTATGTGCTACTTGGTGATGCCTTGTATATGAAGGGGGTTGATCTTGTGATGAGAAACGTGCCTTGGAAAGAGGAAATTTACAAAATTTTAGAGGAAAATCATGAGGGTTCTTGTGGTGGTCACTTTGCTTCAAAGATCACTTTGCATAAAGTCTTGCAAGAGGGTTATGTGTGGCCAAGTGTTCAACGCGATGTTCATCATTGGTGCAAGTCTTGCAAAGAGTGTCAAAGCATGGAAAATAGGGTTCTCAAATCAGAAATTAGAGGCACCATTGTGGCTTATGATGTGTTTGAGAAGTGGGGTATTGATGCAATAGGTCCTCTACCTATGACATCTAGAGGCAAATGTTACATACTTACTGCTGTTGACTATCTATCTAGGTGGACCGAAGCCAAAGCTGTTAAGCACATCACTGTTGAGATGTAGAGAGAAAGAGAGAGAGACCATACAAGAGACACACCATATACGCTCCCAAAGACTGATTCATATTGAGGACAAGATACAAATATATAGGTGAGACCAAGTTGAGTAGAGTGAGCCATATATAGCTCCAACACCCCCACTCAAACAAAGGTCTCTAGCTTTGGATGAAAAAACCCTTGGGGAGTTCAAGGGAAAAACCCAAGCCCCTATACAATGTGAAAATATGAACCAGCGATGATGATGTGAAAGTGAATTGTGCATCTATGTACAAATATTCAAGTGACTTAGAGATCACAATGTGCAAATGTGGAGTGTGCATAGTGCATGGTAGCTAAAAGATTACAATGTCATATGTACAAAGCTATTACAATAGCAAAGAAGCTAATCTAGAAAGAGTGAGGTCGAAGCAACTCCAAGCTCCGAGCGCAAGAGGATGAAACGTGACTCGTTGAGGCCTTTGGTCAAAATGTCTGCAATCATCTGGTCACTTGGACAGTGTTCAACCATAATGGTTCCTTTGCGTACTTCATACCTGACATAATGATAATGGACAGCAATGTGCTTTGACTTATTATGTTGAACATAGTCTTTTGCAAGACTAATAGCACTTTGGTTGTCACACCGCAAGGGTGTGCTAGAAAGAGGAGAGTGACCAATATCAACCAGCATTTGTCGAAGCCAAATCAACTCACGAGCTGCAAGTGATGCCGCAACATATTCTGACTCAGTCGTAGAAACTGCAACACAACGTTGTTTCTTGCTAGTCCAAGAAACAAGACAACCATTTATAAAGAAGCAATTTCCACTAGTAGATCGCATAGATAAATGTGAGCTTGCCCAGTCTGCATCTGTGTAACCCAAAAGAGAAAGAGATTGCATAGAATCCGATGTGATTTGTCGTCGATAAACTAAACCAAAATCTGTAGTGCCTTTCAAGTATTTCAACACACGCTTTGCAGCAGACCAATGCTTAAGAGAAGGACATGCAAGATGTTGTCCAAGATAATTAGCAGCAAAAAGAATATCAGGACGAGTGTTCATGCCAACAAACTGAATACATCCAATCAAGTTAGCATAAGGTTGATTTGTGACAAGTTGACTGCCATTGTCAGAAGTGTTCTTCGTAGAGCTTGCAAGACAAGGTGTATTGGCTGAATGTGCAGATTCCATACCAAATTTGAATAGTATCTACAATAAACTTTGACTGTCGAAGGAATAAAATACCTTTTGTACGGTTTCGTTGGATTTGAATGCCAAGACACGAGTGAATCTCTCCAAGATCCACCATATCAAATGCAGAAGACAATAACTTTTTCACTTGCTGAAGAAATCCCAAATCATTGGAAACAAGGATGGTATCATCCACATAAAGAGCAAGAATCACAAAACTGCTACCTTGGCGTTTTATGTATAAGTTGGGGTCAGACGAGCAAGAGATGAATCCTTTAGAGGTGAGAAAAAGATCAAATTTTGTATACCATGCTCGCGAAGCTTGTTTGAGACCATATAGTGCCTTATGGAGTTGAGCAACAAGGTCTTCTTTACCTGGAATAACAAACCCTTCTGGTTGTTCCATATAAATTTCCTCTTCCAAGTCACCATTAAGAAAAGCAGTTCGCACATCCATTTGATGAGCTTCTAAATCAAATTGAATAGCAAATGCCAATAAAACTCGAACACTTGTAATGCGAACAACTGGTGAAAAAGTCTCTTGATAATCAACACCAGCTACTTGGGAATAACCTTTTGCAACTAAACGTGCCTTGAACTTGTCAAAAGATCCATCTAATTTTACTTTTGTCTTATACACCCACTTACATTTAATAGCTGTACGACCAGGAGGTAATTCAGTTAGTATCCATGTACCTTTAGAGATAAGAGAATCGTACTCTGCTTCCATAGCCTCTTGCCATTGATCCTTTTGTGGTGAAGAGATAGCTTCATCATAAGTAACTGGATCTTCGGAAGTAGAAAAAGCATTATCAGCAATATCGTCATCATAAACATGACATGAGCCATGTTCAAAATCAATAGGCAGATCAACAAAAATATCAATATCATCATTGGCGACATTCGGAATGGATGGTTGTGAAGAGGAAAGTTGCTCTATAGGAAGAGTTTCATCTTCTGAAAGAAATGGAAAAGCTTGAAGCAATGATTTAGTATCATCAGAATCATCCATGGACCATGAGCCTCCCATAAGCTGTTCGTTAAAAGTAGCATCACGATTCACAATTACTTTCTTGGAGGAAGGGTCATAGAATTTTTAGCCTTTGGAAGTGTCAGAATATCCAATAAAAATAACTTTAAGACCAGGAGCATCAAGCTTTGTTCGTGTTTCTTTGGGAACATGAATATAAGCAATACATCCAAAGGTTCGAAAATGAGATACAGAAGGAATGTCACCTGTCCATGCTGTGATGGGTATCTTACCAGAGGGTGCAGTAGTAGGAAGATGATTCTGAATAAATACTGCTGTCAAAGTAGCTTCAGCCCAAAAAACACGAGATAAGCCAGAATGAATCAGCATACATCTTACAGCATTGAGAATAGTGCGATTCTTTTGTTCAGCAACACCGTTCTGTTGAGGCGAATATGGAATAGTGTGTTCATGATGAATTCCAATGTCAACACAGTAACTCATAAACTCTCGAGAAACATATTCGCCTCCATTGTCACTATGAAGCTTCTTAAGGCGACGACCAGTTTGAAGTTCCGCAGCCTTGTGGAATTGTTTGAAAACAGATAAGGCTTCAGATTTTTGTCTAAGTAGAAATACAGTCGTATACCTTGAGAAATCATCAATGAAAGTAATGAAGTAGCGATATTGTGATCTCGAAGAAGGTAGAGGTCCACATATATCAGTATGAACAAGATCCAATATGTCATGAGAATGAGTTGTATTTGAAAGAGGAAAGGGTTTGCGATTGTATTTCCCAAGAGCACAAAATTCACAAATTCCCATATGAGGATGAGCTTTAAGATCCATGCCATGAACAAGATCACGACGTTGAAGATCAAGGAGTTTTGAGAAATTAGCATGAACAAAACGGTGATGCCATACTTTGCAATCATGATCACCTGGAGTAGTGACAACATTTGCTACAGCATCGTTGAGAGAGAGTTCAAACAAATTACCATTTCGAGGAGCAGTGGCTATAATCTGTCCATCTTTCTCAATTCGACATTTGGTATGATCAAACCCAACAAACAGACCAAGATCAACAAGTCTAGCAACTGAAAGAAGATTACGTTGAAGATCTGGTACATGTAATACTCCTCGCAAAATTCGAGTGGAAGAAGATAAGGTACCAAGATATAAGTCTCCAATATCCTTTACTTGACAAGTAGTATCATCAGCAAGATAAACAACACCTTGAACTGGCAGTGGATGATAGTTATGGAGCCACTTAGACTGATATGTCATATTTCTTGTAGCACCAGAATCGACAATAAAAAGTGATCCATCGCGTACATGAAGTATTCTGTCTGGAGCAACTGAACATAGGACGCAGCTTGTTTCTGGTACAATGTTGTTTCGATGTTCAGTAGCATATGCTCTATTCCGATCTGTGTCGAATCGACGCTTATAGCACATATGAGTGGGATGATCAGATCGTCCACAATATTCACAAGAAGAAGAAGAAGAGTCTCTAGATAAACGTGGTTGTTTTGTGGTAATATTGTGTTCTTCATCATATTGACGTGCCCAACAATCATCTTCAGTATGGCCATTTCTGTTGCAGTAAGAACATTGCTTATTAGGAAATTTGAGACGAGAGAAAATATTACCGCGACGGCCACCTCTGCGGTTTCCTCGTTGAAATGGACGCTTTCGAGCATAAAAAGCCCGTTCCATCTGTTGTGACTCAGTCTCCTCATGTGAAATCATAGCTGTTTCATGACTAGAATTACAACGTTCTTGACGTTGAGAGTATTCAATTAAAGACATGCAGGCTTGGTCAAAATCAAGACCATCTTTATTAGAGAGAATAGTAACAATGTTATCATAAGAAGAGTCCTTCACCGTATCAAGGAGAAGTGTAATCAGTTGCTTTTGTGGAACAGGATCACCGGCAGCAGCAAGTTGATTAATAATAGATTTGAAAGATTCAATATGTCCTGTCATGGCAGTACCAACTTCATATTGTAACTTGACATTAAGCAACCCTCTCAAATAAAGTATTTCTGTGACAGATTTCCATTGAAAGTTTGCAATAAGGTACTTCCATACGTCATGGGAAGTAGGCAGTTCGTACATATCAAGCAAAAGGGAATCAGTAAGAGCAGAAAGAATATACCGACGAGCTGCTTTATCACGTCGTTTCCAATCCGTATAAGCAACATTCCAATCTTCAAATATAGGTCCTTCAGTGATAAGCACGTTATCATTATCCGTATCAACAGGCTGAGGCGAACAAACACGATTTCCAAGAACAACATCGGAGAGTTCATCGCCTTCAAGAATTAACAACATCTTTGTTTTCCAGCCTGGAAAACCTTGACCTTGGAAAGGAGGAACAGAACGCTGGCCAGAAGGAAAGCCGTTGACGAGAATATTCATAGCCATATCTTGTTGCGAGAAGACGTATAAGATAAGATCGCAGAATTTGCACACCATATATGGTGAAGGCCGCAATTGAGAATGAGAGAGATATAAGGACTGCGTTCTGTCAACGATAAACGTAAGAAGGATGCTCAAGGAACTTCCAAAGATGTGAGAGACGTCACCCAAAAACGGCAGGGTAAAGGAGACGTTAATAATAAAAGAGTCCTCAAAATAGAGTGGCGTGAGACGCAAGATTGACGGCCACAATATGAATAGCAAAAAGCTAAATCTTCTCGAAAAAGTTAACGCCAAAATAAGAAAAACGATCGCGGACGCTTCACGAAGAAGTAGGACGAAGAAAGCTGCGTCAAGCTCAATTGCAGTAAAAACAGCATAACTTTCTGCTGCGAACTCCGATTGACGCAAACCTAGAACTCAAATCGAAGAGCTCGAGGAGACGAACAAGTTTTGGATGAAAAGTGCCATTGCGTGCCATTGCGCTACGCTCCATTGCGCTTTTCCCGTTTCTCCAAATTTTGAGCAGAACAGCAAGAAAAATTGAGATGAAGTTCATGGTGTCATCAACAAGAAAACGTAATCAACGATTAGATTGATTAGCAATAAACGTCACACAAAACACTAATCATATTCTTCTTAATACAAAACAACCACAATTAACAAGAATCAATGCTCAAAAATAAAATTTGTAGCAATTTTTGAATCTTACATGCAAATCGCATACACATACTGTTTTGTCACCATGAATTGAATCGGCGCATGATCGTTACTGCTCTGATACCATGTTGAGATGTAGAGAGAAAGAGAGAGAGACCAGACAAGAGACACACCATATACGCTCCCAAAGACTGATTCATATTGAGGACAAGATACAAATATATAGGTGAGACCAAGTTGAGTAGAGTGAGCCATATATAGCTCCAACAATCACGAGTAAATATGTTTCCTTATTCATATATGAAGATATTTGCTGCAAATTTGGCATGCCATTGGAGTTACTTTCTGACAAGGGTCCAGGTTTCAGGGGAGAGTTGGTGGATTATCTATGTGAAAAGCTTCATGTGCATCACAGGTTTACTACTCCATATTATCCTCAATGCAATGACATGAATGAAAGGTTTAATGGAGAGATCATAAGGATGCTTACAAATATGACAAGGAAAAATGTGAAGACTTGGATTTAGAGCTACCTTGTGCTCTATGGGCTTACAGGATGGCCATCAAATCAGGTACTGGTTTTTCTCCCTTCCATCTAGTTTTTGGCAAAGAGGCTTTACTTCCTATTGAGGTGGAGATACTAGCCTTGAAGATGACGCTAAAGCTTGAATAAGAGCCCAAGGATGCATTCAAGGAAATACTTTTATATTTGCAATGTGTACAATTGGATAGGGTGTTAGCTTTTGAGCATTATGAGCAAGTCTTGAAGAAGAATCAAGCAAAGGCAAATGAGAAGGTAAAGGACAAGGACATCAAGAAGGGTGACATGGTGCTTCATTACAATAGTAATCTTGATAGCACTTTTCAAAAGAAATTTCAAATCAAGTGGCAAGGTCCTTTCTTGGTCTTAAACAGGTTTCCAAAGGCACATATCAGCTTGCTGACTTGGATGGTACCCAAATAAAGCACCTGTGAATGGCTACAGGTTGAAGAAATATATGCAAGGTTGATGACTGTGATTGAGGATGAGCCTTCTTTTGAAGAATTTTTTGATTATGTTTCTAGTGATAAGGATGAAGTGAAGGCTCCCTCATGTGGTTTATAGGATCTCTTTTGTGCTGCTGATCATGAATGATCTAGAAGGCTGGGGTGTGGCAAACTATGTTGGGCGCATTTTGGACACCCCGTTTTTTGTAAATTTGTACATATGGACATGACGCCCGATGTCAAAAGGGCGTGTGGGATTTATTTTTGTGGGTTTTTTAGAGCAAGCACATCTACATGCACTGCAAGTCGCTAGTCTAGTGACATCTGTCGGGCTACTGTAAGTGCCCGTGAGTGAGGGTTTTGAAGTGAGACTTGTATATAACTTAAACTCATGTAAAAACTTAAAAAAGTTCAGCCAAAAATCAGAAATTTTCAGGTTTTATCTCGTTGTGGCTTCTTGATGCTTTTGGATGCATGTTTTTGCCCCGACTAGCCTTCTCTACGTGTAGTCGTGATGGGACAGCTTTCTGTTCACGTCAATTTTGCTCATGGTGGCGTATGGAATCAAATTTTGTCATCTAAATATTTCTCTTTAGTTATTTTTCAAGATTTCTCTCAAGCTTTAAAGTGCCCCAATTGGAGTTGTGCTCATCAGGTTATGACTAGTTCTCTGCACGGTTATGGCTATGGCAGCCTAGTGGCAAATTGTGTGCTGACAGAATTGGAGGGCATGTATGTATGAATTGTGGAATTGATATTGAATTTGTGGATTTGTGATGTTTAATTGTGAAAGGAGAGGCTCTTGTCTTCATATGAATTGGTCGGCGTGTGCTGTAAATACATGCTTTGGCAGGGTTTTGCTCCTATGTGACATAGTCTCTTGGGTGGGCGACCGCTAGTAAATTCCCAAGGGTCTACTCCTATTGGGCTTGTGGTGTTTCAAGGGGATTTTTCAAAGCTTTTGGTGTCTTTTAGTTATCTTTCAACGCTCTTGGGTGACATCGCTATAGAGGTGTTTCAGTTTGTTTGTTTCCCAACAACGTATAAGCTAAGATCTCAGAATCAGCACACATATATGTGAAGGCTGCAATTGAGGAAAATTGAGGATGAGAGAAATATGAAGACTGTGTTCTGTCAATGATAAACGCAAGAAGAATGCTTAATAAATGTCAAAATATGTAGCAATGTCACCCAAAAAAGCAGGAAAAAAGAGACGTTAATTCAAAATAGAGTGACATGAGACGTGACATGAGACTCAAGATTGACGGCCGCAATATGAATAGCGAAAAGCTAAATTCTCTTTAAAAAATGATGCTAAAATTAACAAAACGGTTGCGGACACTTCATGAAGATGCACAAGGACAAAACCTGTATCAAGCTCCATTGTAGTAAAACCAGCATAACTTTCTGTTGCGAACTCCGATTGATGCAAACCTAGAACTCAAATTGAAGAGCTCGAGGAGATAGTTTCTCCAAATTTGAGCAGAAGACACCCAAAAATTGAGACAAAGTTCAGGGTGTCAAAAGGCAAATCAACAAGAAAACTTAATCAAAGATACATTATATAGATTAGTAATAAACGCCACAAAAAACACTAATCATATTACTCTGAACACAAAAAACACTAATCATATTACTCTGAACACAAAACAACCACAATTTTTAAGAATCGTTCCTAAAAAAATAAGATTTGTAGCAATTTTGAATCTTACATGCGAATTGCATACACATACTCTATTTTATCACCATGAATTAATCGTCACGTGATCATTACCGCTCTTATTCCATGTTGAGATGTAGAGAGAAAGAGAGAGATGAGAGAAGAGACACACCATGTACGCTCCCACAGACAGATTCACACGGAGGACAAGATACAAATATATAGGTGAGACCAAGTTGAGTAGAGTGAGCCATATATAGCTCCAACAACCTCTAGCTATGTTGATCAAATGGCTAGAACTGGTGATGAATATGAATGTCGATATTGCACTGGTGCTGCATTTGATTGTAAGACCATCATTGATACTAATGCTCACTCATCTACTGGTTCCATAATTGAACTAACAAAGAACAAGTCTAGTAGTTTTCCTTTTGTTTCTGGTTTTGGCTCAACTGGAACCCCTTTTGTTCTGGAATAATATAGCTTAATCTTGGCCCCATTGTATACTCCAAGACATAGTAGACCCGACAAATCTCTGAGTCTCACTGTTCCATTCAAGAATACCCAATCAACCTCATAGGGTCCTAATCACGCTATTTTCAAGTTTGATTTCTTTGGTTCAATTTGGACTTGTAGAGCAGAAATAGATCATCTATGTGGAACTCTTTGACCTTTATCGTACTACAATGCCAATTCTTACTCCTTTGTTGCACCCATTCTTGTTCCAATGTAGCCCTCTGCTGTATCTTATCCAATTGTAGTAGATCATCCAATTCTTGCTTCAAATTCTTCTTAAAATCCATCCATGTTCAATTGCCAATCTTAAACTTGGAATGACAAATTTGATGGGCACTACTGCTTCTATTCCATATACCAATTGAAATGGAGTCATTCTCATAGTGACTTTATAAGCAATTTGGTAGGCCCATAACGCTACCTAGAGTCTGGTATCCCACTTGTGTGGCTACTTCTAGCAAATCTTCGTAAGAACGGTTTTGATGGTTTTATTACTGCTTTCAACCTGACCATTGCATCTGGGATAATATGGCATTGACTTCTTGTGTTTGAGTGAAAACATTTCCATAAGAATTTCCATTGTATCATTAATGAAATGAGTGCGCTAGTTTGATACTATTTCAATAGGACAACCATATCTACCAATGATATTTTCATAGATAAATGAAGTAGTTGACCTAGTAGTATTATCTGGTAGAGCTTTGGCCTCCACCATTTGCGTACATAGCATGTAGCCATAATGGTGTACTTGTTCTTCCTGGTAGGACCACCTTCTTGAATGGTCCTATGAAGTCAAATCCCCATTTCATAAAAACTCTTAGAGGTGTCATGTCATTTGTTGTAGGTCTACCCATCCTTTGGCATACATCACGGGTCTTACAAAACGCTCCGATGTCAGCTATCATCGATCGACACCATAATCTAGCTTGAAGGATTTTCTTATATGTGATATTGACTGAAAATGATCGCCTGCATCACCATTATGTGCTTTGGTGACAACCTGCATTCATCCTTTAATGGCACACAATGCTGAAGTACACCATTAATTCTCAACCTATAAAGTGCTCCATTAGTTATGGTGAACTTCAAACTTCTAATAACTAGTGTCTTTTCCTTGTTTTGAGTCCAACCTTTTGGGAATTTTCTAAGCTAAAGAAAATCATACACTTCTTGACATTCTGGGTCTGGCTCTTCCTTAACTATTCTTTGAAACAATTCAGCATCTACTAGCTCATCTATCAAGGATATTTTGGAATAGCCCTCAGTGCTTCTAGAAAGAAAATCAGCCCCGCAATGTGACTTTCCTAGCTTGTGAAAGATTTTGAATTCGAACCCCATTAGGAACATTATCCACGTGATTAACCTTCCTTGTATGATCTCTTTATAAATAAAAAACAATAAATCCTAGTGATCAACATAAAAATGGAATAGTTTTCCCAATAGATAATGTCTGAATTTGGTTGTACTAAACACCATTCCCAGTGCCTCCCTCTTTGTTGTTGAATATCCTTGTTCTACTGAACTGAATCTATGACTAGTAAAGTAGAATATGTAGCTTTTCTTGCCATCAGTCTGACAGAGCATAGCACCCATCTCCATTCTTGAAGCGTCAATATGTACATGAAATATAATATCCCAGTTGGGATGGTGAAGGATCGTCTTCCTGCTAATCCCATCTTTAAAGCATTGAAAACTTTTCTCAAATTCTTCAGTCTAGATGTATTTATTCCCTTTCTTTGTGAGCTCATATAGGGATAAGGCTTTAGCTGCAAACATATGAACAATCTTCGATAGAAATGAATATCTTTTGAAATTGAAATATAAGAATCACGATTTTTGCATTATTGTTTGGGGATTGAGGTTTGACAATCTAGAAAGGGCATCTTCATCTCTCAACAAAAGTATGTAACACAAATTCCAAAAGCATTTGGGATGGTGGATTGTAAAACTATGATCACTCCAATGGAAGTGAATATGAAACTCTCCATGGAAGATTCTTCTTCCTTAATCATTATCAAAAAGTACAGGAAGCTAGTGATTGAGAATTTTGATTTTCTTGTGTAATACTAGACCAGACACTTGTTGTTTTGGAGTCAGTCTTTTCAGTAGGTCTTTGAAACAGCCTAGAGAATCTCATTGGAAGGCAGGTATGCATATTTTAAAGTATATGAAAGCTGGTTTGGACCATGGAATTCTATATGGCATTGACAAAAATACCCTAAGTGGGTATTGTGACTTTGATTGGGTAGGAGATTCTAGAAAGTCAATTTGTAGATATTGTTTCTCACTTGGGTTTGTAGTGTTTTCTTGGATCACTAAAAAGAAACCAACCAATGCCCTTTCTTCAACAGAGGTCGAGTATAAACCTGCTTGTATTTTGTACCTTGTGAAGTAGTTTGGATGAAGAGAATTCTAATGGACTTAGATATTCCTGTTGATTCAGCAACAACAACACTTCAATGTGACAACTAGAGTTGCATGGTGATTTCTAAGAACCATGTATTCCATGAAGAATGCACACACAAAGCATATTAAGGTTCAGTATCATCATATTCAAAATATTATTGAGGATGAGATTGTGGAGCTAGATTATTTTCCTATCAAAGATAATTGGGTAGATATCTTCATCAAAGCTCTTGGGATCGACCAACTACTTTGACACTTTCATCAACTCATAGTTGGTGCACGATAAACATAAAGCATCTTTGGGTGTACATTGAGGGAGGGGGGGGGGGGGGGGGGGGGGGTAGTATACCTCTCAAATTTTCCCACCATAATGTATGTTGTACATTTTGTGAGGCTCCTATATGAGGGGAAGCCAATAGTGCATATATATTTGGTGGATTCTATGAGGTATTTAATTGTGAAAGGATTACAAACTCTTTCTTATTTGGGTTATTTGTTTACTTTATCATTTTTAGTTTCGAAACAAAATTTTTCCATAGCATAATTTTGAAACAAATTTTGTTCAACGCATAATTTCAAAACAAAATTTCCCCGTAGCATAATTTCAAATCAAAATTACCCCAAACCATAATTTCAAAACAATTTTTTTCCAAAGCATAATTTCTAAACAAAACTGTATAAAAATTTAAGCATTGAAATCTTAAATAATGAAATTGTTTTTTTCAATTTACAATATAATTTTAAATTAGTTTAATATGCATAAAACTTTTGAGCACTCACATATGGCCTATTTGAGCAAGAAAAGGTCTTGTAAATGTCTTCAAACCTGCAAAAAATGTGCACGCAAACACACACACACACACAATAAGTTAAACCATAAACCCTAAACCTACAAGAAAACTTGAAAAGAATCTCACCTTGATGCTAAGGAGTAGTCCACAAGCAAGATTCTCACCTCCAGCAAGTTGTTGGGCACTAGATCTATAGTAGGTGAGGAGGATGAGAGCAAGAGAATAGGCGCACAAACTAGAGAAATGCACAAGGAAAGACCCGTGGATTCGATTTTTGTAGGGTCCATCGGTACAAGCGCTAGTGCAGGTGCGAAATAAACATCAAAAGAGGCCTTGGAATACATATCTTTATAAGCGCTGAAAAATACATCGGTACAAGCGTCAAAAATTTAAAAATGGTTTTAAAAAAAATGTTCAACTCTCTCCATAATACCTGCATATATACTGACGCCTGCCAGTAATGACGCCAGTAATTTGGCGCCGAAATTTAAGTGACTTCTTGTAGTGTTAGTTCATTTATTATTTGCACGTTTAAGCCACTCTCTTGAGCACAAAAACATCTCTTGCATTCCATGGATAACATAGATCTCAAAACCATTATGCACACCAATAACACCTCCATCCATCATAACATAGTAAATCCACAACGGTCATCTCATGCGGAATCCACTACATCAAACCTGCAATCTCAACCACATAGCAAGTCTATCAATACACAACCACCCATGCAAGTGGAGTCCACTATAGAGAACCTGCAACCTCCAATAGTGGTGGTCCAGCATCCACAAGATTCACGACTTTCTCTTGAAGCCCTAATTCCTCCACCACCATTGAATACGGAGGATTCATCAAGCATATGAAATGTTTTTTATGATCTTCCACCATTAATATATGCCACCCATGCACCCTTTCCATATCCCCCACCTCTGTATTCTATACTTAAAATGGGAAGAGAACTCTTGATTTAGAGGAGAAGAGAAGGGTTGAGGAGACGAAAGGAGCTCAAGAAAAAAGAAGTGTGAAGGAGGAAACAAGGGTCACCTAAGTGAGCATTGAACCAAAATATCAGTGCTCTTTCCTGAATGCAGAGATAGTGCAACCCAAGAAACCAATCAATGCACACCACAAAATTTTTAAAAAATGTTAAGAAGGTCATACTTGGTGACCCAAAATCAAAATCAAGAGAAGAAAATCAAATCAAGTGAGCCAAAGAGAAGCCAAAGAAAGAGGAATAAAAAAAAGAAGCGAGAGAAGGAAACAAGAATGAAAGAGAAACAAGAATGAAGGATCAAGAGTAGTGGGATAGGGTAGAGGATGACAGAACAACCAAGAGAACCCGCCTTGACAATCTACAAGCAAGAGAAAAGGTAGAGAGAAGGCCTACCTAACAAGGTGTAGCTAACAACTCCAGCCTTGGCAAAGTTTTTTCAATGTCTTGAAAAATGTGCAAAGAAGAAAAAAGGCAAGTTGACTCTTAAAGAGAAGCACACACAAGAGGAGATGAGGAAAAAATATAATAAAGACCCTCCTCAATGGGCCCAACACCCATGTCCAGTACCGTCCCCAATAACTTAAAAGAAATGGACATCAAGGCCAAGAAGAGTGGCTTTAAGAGAGATAAAAAAATATCAAAGAGAATTGTGGTAACTCGAGGGATCGACCATGAAAAACATATCATACCACATAAGAGGAGGGGAAGGGGGATTTTTGAAAGGCCACATATACAAATAAGTTAGGGTAGGCCGCCAACAATTGCTCCCCTAAACTTAAAAATAATGGAGGGGGTGGTTAGACTCTTGATTGACTTAAAAATGGGAAGGGGGGCAAAGGAAGGGAGTTGTTGTGCCTCATAAAAAGACTACCCAACTAAATAACATTCATATCCTCTATGTTTCTAAAACAATAGATAGGTAGATACAAGAAGTACTAGTGCAACTTTCTATCTAATTTATTTTTCCCAAAGAAGTTCTTGTGTAGTACTTGATTTTTCAAATAACTAACTTGGTTCTTCTTGGAAACTATACATTTCTAAAGAAAAGGGCATATTTTTTTTTCCCAAAGAAGTTCTTGTTTAGTACATGATCTGTTAAATAACTAACGGTTCTTCTTGAAAACTATACATTTCTAAAAAAAGGTCATAAATATTTTATTTCATAAGGATTTTCTCTTTGGTTCATCCTCCTACGAAAGGGCACTTGAGTTTAAATTTTAGAAAGTAAGTTGGGGTTATCATATTCTTTTGAATTGAAAATTGTATTAGTGTACAAAGGAGGGTCATATTTACCCTATACTAGTGATAAAGGGGGGGGTTTTGCTTGGATTGTTTGTTGGTAGGTGGTATTCACTTCCTCCAATGAGTTGATTACCACTAAAGCAGATTTCTCTTGAGTATTGAGGGAGATTATGGATGAATATAGTGATTAGATGATGAATGTACAACACCCTATTCTAATGGCACTGAGAGACGGAAGTGAAAAATAGACCCGGTGTCCTCTACACCAAGACTGTGCACAATGGCCTCATCATGGGGAATACGCAATAGGGGCACCACCTAGCAAGATATGCGGCTAGGATGCATACATATACACAATGAAACATTCCATGAAAAACAATTTCAAGATCCACGTCCAAATGTGGAATGGGGTGGTCAGAGAATAAGGTGAGAGGAGTGGTGAGTGAGTGAGAATGGGCTCGCTACTCGTGCATGTAGTAAGGAAGATAACGAGGTCAGGAATACATGCAAGTATGCTCACTTCTCATACAAGAGGTGGCGGATCCTCACACCTCAAGCTGGAAGTAGCAAGATGATAGGAATATGAGAGGGAGAGAGAGAGTGTGTGTGTGTATGGTGGCGAATCCGCACACCTTAACATAAGCAGAAAAAAATGGCAAGGAACAAGCATATACTATACTCAATATGAGATGTATCCAAAGCGACACAAAGTATGGAACCAAGATGGAGTGTGTTGATTCCTTGCAAAAGATGAATACAATAGGTAGCGTATGGCACGAAAATGAGAAGGGAACAAGATCGTAGGAGGCATAATGGAGAGATGGGAGTTGATGGCGAGGAATATCATGAGTGTGTCCACCCTTCTTCTTCTTGAAATTGTGCCTTCAACCCTTAATTACAAGTGGTGTGGAGGTGTGGTGCTCATCTTTTGTGCATGGTGATGGTGATGATGATGGTGTTGTAATTATGTGATTAGGGTTCATGCTACAAGCATGTAGCACAAGAGTGTGTATGGATAGGTGTGTGTGTGTGTGTGTGTGTGTGTTCTTCCCCCCCCCCCCCCCCCGCCCCCCCCCCCCTCCCCCCCAAAGTGAGCTCTCATGGCCTCCTTACATAGGGAAGGAGGGAAGGATTTAGCAATATTTCTATTTGAGGTGAGTGTCCCACTTTGGTGACTAGGAAAATGGGGTGCATGTGACTGTGGCTCTCATCTTGTCTCCTCATTATTTAAAATACCAGAGTCAATAGAGAGAGAATGTGGGTAGGATGTAGAGGATAGGAGATATTTACAATAGTCTAGCTTTGGCTAGAGACATAACCTTATTAGGGAGAGAAGAGAGAGGTAAGAAATTTACAAGAGAGGTTTTCGAAGGTGGATAGTTGTTGATGAGGATGGATCCTCCAAAAATGGTGATAGAATCACTCTAGACTTGCCAAGACCTCATTAAAAGAGCCTTGTCTCTTGTAATCATGCTTGAAGACTCGTAGAACCATAGCCATTCTCGAGGGAAGAAAATTGGGGATGGCGTGTGTCACCATTACACGAGAAAACTGGGGTCCACGACAAAAATCATATCTCCGTGTTCATAACTCCAAAAATTCTGAAAAAATTGAGCTAAAAGTTGAGATCACGAGCTACATCTTTTATGTTCAATGCTCCTTCAGATTCCGGGTTCTTCTCTACTTAAAAAATTCAGCCAAATAATGTATTATTTGTGGCTACAAAGGTCTTTTGGTGGTCCCCTTTGAGTGGACTTCTCTCTTGCCTTCAAGTGTAAGCTCCTTCATGTGTATGAAAACATGACCTAGAGTTTTGAAAAGATTGGCAATCATCTAGATGGAGGTATTTTTTAAATTTGAAAGTGGGGTTGAGGTTTGAAAATGAAAACTAGTGAATAAAATATTTGGTAGGGTGGAATAATATATACATGAAAAATATATTAGAAAATACTAAACTATATAATGTAATTTAGAATATATATATTTAATATTTAAGGTCAAAAGAGAGATCAACAAAGAAAGCTTACTTATTTATGCTACATCGTGATTGATTAGCATAAGTTTTATTTATTTAATAAAGGCTAAAACGTTTGTGAAAAAGGGAAGAAAAAATCAAAAGTAACTTATATAATAGGAAATATTTTTGGTGAAAGAGAAACAATATATGGGGGGTTCCCATGCATGGAAAAGCATGCCTCATTAGCCCTCCCCCCTAAGGCTAGCGGTATTCATGCCTCTAGCTCTGTACTTCTGGAGCATATTGAAATAGAGTAGGATTTCTCCCTTGTGGCTGGTAGATCCTTGTAGAGAATAATGGATCCCTTGGAAGCATGAGGCTCCCCAAAGTTATTTTTGGTGTCCACCTGGGTCCCATACTATGCGTAAATCCATTGTATGCAATAATGCCTTCTTCATAAGATCACACTTAAAATGATTCTTGAGTACACAAGCTGCACAAGAATTAACTCTTGCATAAGTGATAGAAGGTATGGAAAGAACTTGATCAGTCCTTGAAAGTATTCCAAAGAGTCACCATGCATGGCTTCCTCGTTCAGACACATAGCCAAAAGGGAGTAAGAAACCATCATCCTCATATCTTGCTTGTTGTCCTTCTTCATACCAAATTGATAGAGACTTGTTTCCCACATGGATAGATTGCATGGTTGATGCCTGTTTCACAAGAGAGCCCACCATGTACAAAAGATAAACTGCAAACCACATTTTGAAAAATGACTCCATGTTACCACTAGTATGCAAAACCATTCTTCCTTGATTGGTGTGTCCTAGATTGATTCCACTGGTTGTTGATGTCAATCCTTCCACTCCTGTCGCAACCCAACTTAAAGAGCTTCCCAACTTAATGTTACACACAATGTTAAAAATTAGAAAGGAATACCTAAAGTGCCAGTAGACCTCAATTGCATTTCTCTGCATGAGTCTTTCTCTAGAAAGGACTTGCCAAGTGGTGGTCAATATAACTTTTTGTCGTCTTCCACCAATCTCGTGCCATAGGGGTAGTTGAAGTGTCTTCACCACTTTCACCTGTGGTTGCAAATTTGAAGGGTCCACCTTGTTGTGGTTGAATGTGAGGCCCATTACCTCAATGGAGCTATCAGTTCCTTCACTCCCTGTTGACTCCTCCTCTGAAGTGGTTAAAGAGTCACCACTAGAAAACTCATCCATAGAGGTTTCTAGATCCATGTCGCATTGCCGACCTGTCTTCATGTCGTAAAGTATTGGCTTCCCTTTGGCATCTCTCATTTGGATTATGCCGGTGTCCCAGTCCTGCTTAGCTCTCATAGCCATAAGCCAAGGCCTCCCTATAATGATAGGATAGCCCTCCCCTTTGTGTGGCATGACAAAGATGTCCACATCTACCTCGGTGTTGAATGCCTTTATCCTAACTGCATTTATAACACCAACACATTGAACTTTTACATTATTTGCCATTTTGGCTCGGCATGGTGCCGGCCGACTCACCTCTGAAACCAAACGGTGCATCATTTTTTCACTCATGACGCATATTTGTGCGCCACCATCGATGTAGATATTGGAGATGTGTTGCCCTTTGATGTAAGCATCCATCATTGGTAGTATGTCATATAGATTCCTCCCAGAGATAGCCCCAGCTATCTTTGGCTTTGGTCGTCTCGTGCTAACCATCTTTGTCCATTGTCTCCTCACCCTAGATGCTAGGTGGAGTAATTGGGGCCAGGTGATTTTTGGGCCCTGCACAGAAACATCTTGAACCAAATCATATGGTTTAGAACATTCACCCAAAGAGAAATCTACAATGTCAACTTTACGTCGTGACTTGGACGGCTTTTTGCTAGATTCCCCTTTAGTCTTCATCTTTTCTTCCTTTTGGGAAGATTCACCATGCCTAGCACGTTTTACCCCCATGGCATCTACTCATTTCACCTTGATCTTACCTTTTGCTACTCCCTTGATATCCTCCTCCACTTTCTCCTTTCCTTTACCTTCAAGACTGATGACGCTTACTGTTTGATTGCCAACTAGTGGTGGGGGTAAGGGTGGAATGAGAGGTTGTGGTGGTGGTGGTGGTTGTGGTTGAATGGGTGGTTGTAGGATTTGCATGGGTGGTGCTTGTTGTGGTGCCCTCGGTGGTGGTGGTCTTGCTCTCGGTGGTGAAACCTGGTTTTGCCTGGCTCCTCTGTTGAAATTTTGCCTCCTTGGGTGTGGACAGTAGTACATGCCATGACCATCCTCCCCACAATTGTAGCAATGGTATTCTTAGTTTTGCCTTCGTTGTGCTCTTCCTTGCTCTTGGTTGCGATTGTGTGCATGCCCTTGTTGTATCAAATGGACTGAGAGATTCTCAGGTTGATTGGTGATTCGATTGAGCAGGTCTTGCTCATCTTCAATTGGTTCTTGTGGTTGGGTCGGGTCCTAACGGCTTCCTCTTCATCGATATTCCTGGCTTGTAGGCACAACTTCTTGTCTTTAAGGCGGGCCACTTCAAGTGCTAGCTCATACGTAGCAGGAAACCTTCCCTTCACCTTCTCTTTAAGAGTTGGCCATAACCCAGCCTCAAACCGATCTTTTTTTAGGAAATCAAGTGCCCCCTCATCCTCTCTTAGCGATGCAACCCATCGCCCCCATAAATCTACAAACTTTGACTCATATGATGCATATTCCAGCATACTGCCCTGCTTCAACTCTGTCAACAATTGCCATAGCTTCTCTGATGTTGTGCCCTCTCCAAAACGCTTGACAAAGGCTGCTCTTAATAAGTCCCACCGTTCCTTGGTTTCTTGTGCCAAGGCATTGTACCATGATCTTGCCTCCACCTTCATTATAAGTGGGAAGATGCGCAAGCGCGAAGCATCATCATCTCTCACAGAGATGACACATGCTATTTCCAAGTTGTCTAGAAAGTCTGCCGCATCCTCACCCACCTTATCAGTAAAGGTTGGAAATGCTACACTTGCCATTGTGAGAGTGAGAAAATTAACTTAACTTAGATTTTTTTATTTTTTATTTTTTTATAGAGATTCAATACATGGGTGCTCAGTGGATGGAAAACATACTATACAAGGATGAAAATAACTACATCAAAAGACACTTCATGATTAATCATAGGGAGGATAAAGGGTAGAGAAGAGGTGTTTATCTCTTGCAATCATTCTCTACCAAACATGGTTGTAATGATCTGCTGATAAAACATCTTGCGGTCCAAGATTACTTTGATTGATTGAATTCGTTGTGGTGCATAAGTTTGGTTCCTTGCAAAAGGTTGATGTGCTGGGTCCATCACGTGATAATTCGGAAAGGCTCTCTCCTTTGTGGTGGAAGGTTATAGTCGGAGGTGTAGAGCTCTTGGTAGTCGAGGTCAAATTTATAGTACCACAGGACAAGGTTGTCTTCGTCTTCTAGCTCTAGGACTGCCCCTCTAGCAAGCTCTTGGAAAAGCTTGAACTCTCTCTTTGAGCAACTTCACTTTTCTGCAAGATAGAGTGCCATCTAGTGTATACACAGGTGTGATGAGGTAGGTAGTGAGTCTTACCACTTGTATTAATCCAAGTTGGATGGATACATATCAAGCTATAAAGTCGTCATCATAGCCTTGATTCACAAGAAACATCCCTTGAAGGTGGAGGGTCTTATCTTTCCTCCAAGAAAAACCTGTGTCAAAGACCTTGTCGATGACAAACTCCACCACTTCACTCGGTAGACGACGTAGAATTCATGCTGCTGTTTCTAGTTCCTGGCTCATGAGATGAGAGTGAGGTATAGAAAGACTTCGGAGGATTTACCCTTTTGTTTTGGAGACGGGGTGATTGTCGGTGCTGGAAAACCCTTGAATCTTTTGGTGCAAGGGAGAGGGAGGGACCACGCATTCGTAGTAGCTTCCTCAAGTTGTGAAGGCTTGTTGTGGGCGTATGTGGAATAGGTGGCAAAGATGTGGACGTAGATGTAGAGAAGCCTGGTGCTACTTGAAAGCCTACTGATGTGAGAACGCTTGTGCGGATGTCGAGGGAGAAAATGATGGCCTTTTCTTCACTTTGGGTTGCACTCATGTCGAAGGTGCTGTTTTTGGCTACAATGTGAGCATGATGCAGCTTGTGCCTTGCTTTTACGCTTGCGAGGATGATGAGAAATGTAAACAATTTGAGTAGGGAAAGAGGGTCTTACCACTTCTTCTATGCTAACAATACAACACCCTGGCAAGAGTGTCTTGATGACTTGTGTCAAACATGCTTGAAGCTCCTCCTCTTCAGTGGTCCAATTAGAGAATTCAAGAAGCAACTCGTCCATGAAGAGAAGTAAACATGTCAGCCTTGTAAACTGAAGGTTTCAAGAGCCCTCCTTAGTGGGGGCACCAAATGAGAGACGGAAGTGAAAAATAGACCCAGTGGCCTCTACACCAAGACTATGCACAATGGCCTCATCATGGGCAATACGCAATAGGGGCACCACCTAGCAAGATATGTGGCTAGGATGCATACATATACACAATGAAACATGCCATGGAAAAAAATTTCAAGATCCACGCCCAAATGTGGAATGGGGTGGTCAGAGAATAAGGTGAGAGGAGTGGTGAGTGAGTGAAAATGGGCTCGCTACTTGTGCATGTAGTAAGGAAGATAACGAGGTCAGGGATACATGCAAGTATGCTCACTTCTCATACAAGAGGTGGTGAATCCGCACACCTCAAGATGGAAGTAGCAAGATGATAGGAATATGAGAGGGAGAGAGAGTGTGTGTGTGTATGGTGGCGAATCCGAACACCTTAACATAAACAGAAAAAAAATGGCATGGAACAAGCATATACCATACTCACAATGAGATGTATCCAAAGCGACACAAAGTATGGCACCAAGATGGAGTGTGTTGATTGCTTGCAAAAGATGAATACAATAGGTAGCGTATGGCAGGAAAATGAGAAGGGAACAAGATCGTAGGAGGCATAATGGAGAGATGGGAGTTGATGGCGAGGAATATCATGAGTGTGCCCACCCTTCTTCTTCTTGAAATTGTGCCTTCAACCCTTAATTACAAGTGGTGTGGAGGTGTGGTGCTCATCTTTTGTGCATGGTGATGGTGATGATGATGGTGTTGTGATTATGTGATTAGGGTTCATGCTACAAGCATGTAGCACAAAAGTGTGTATGGATAGGTGTGTGTGTGTGTGTGTGTGTGTTTGTGTGTTCTCCCCCCCCCCCCCCCCCCCTCAAAGTGAGCTCTCATGGCCTCCTTATATAGGGAAGGAGGAAAGGATTTAGCAATATTTCTATTTGAGGTGAGTGTCCCACTTTGGTGACTAGGAAAATGGGGTGCATGTGACTGTGGCTCTCATCTTGTCTCCTCATTATTTAAAATACCAGAGTCAATAGAGAGAGAATGTGGGTAGGATGTAGAGGATAGGAGATATTTACAATAGTCTAGCTTTGGCTAGAGACATAACCTTATTAGGGAGAGAAGAGAGAGGTAAGAAATTTACAAGAGAGGTTTTCGAAGGTGGATAGTTGTTGATGAGGATGGATCCTCCAAAAATGGTGATAGAATCACTCTAGACTTGCCAAGACCTCATTAAAAGAGCCTTGTCTCTTGTAATCATGCTTGAAGACTTGTAGAACCATAGCCATTCTAGAGGGAAGAAAATTGGGGATGGCGTGTGTCACCATTACACGAGAAAACTGGGGTCCACGACAAAAATCATATCTCCGTGTTCATAACTCCAAAAATTCTGAAAAAAAATTGAGCTAAAAGTTGAGATCACGAGCTACATGTTTTATGTTGAACGCTCCTTCAGATTCCGGGTTCTTCTCTACTTAAAAAATTCAGCCAAATAATGTATTATTTGTGGCTGCAAAGGTCTTTTGGTGGTCCCCTTTGAGTGGACTTCTCTCTTGCCTTCAAGTGTAAGCTCCTTCATGTGTATGAAAACATGACCTAGAGTTTTGAAAAGATTGGCAATCATCTAGATGGAGGTATTTTTTAAATTTGAAAGTGGGGTTGAGGTTTGAAAATGAAAACTAGTGAATAAAATATTTGGTAGGGTGGAATAATATATATACATGAAAAATATATTAGAAAATACTAAATTATATAATGTAATTTAGAATATATATATTTAATATTTAAGGTCAAAAGAGAGATCAACAAAGAAAGCTTACTTATTTATGCTACATCGTGATTGATTAGCATAAGTCTTATTTATTTAATAAAGGCTAAAACGTTTGTGAAAAAGGGAAGAAAAAATCAAAAGTAACTTATATTATAGGAAATATTTTTGGTAAAAGAGAAAAAATATATGGGGGGTTCCCATGCATGGAAAAGCATGCCTCAGCACTACATGACATTACAGAAGATATTTTGGTGCAGCTATTCCAAAATGGCGTCTTCTCTGTGGTACATGCCTAGAGAGTCCCATTGGAAAATATCAATGTAGCCCTTGCAATAAATTGACCAAGGGGGTGCATGGAGAGAAGAGATTTAGGAAGGAACCCAGCCAGGCCAAGAGAGCTAAATCATATGCCCTCCTCTGCCATGGTGCCTATGGACTTGATTTGACCATATCAACATGGATCCCTGTGTGTTGTAGTTTACATGGCCATTTTTTTGTTTTCGCACTCTTACAAGTCACTATGGTGCCTCTCAGCCTCCCCATCCCCTTTAGAAATCCCCCTGTGGCTAATTTTTGTGAAGAACATACCCTATAATCATCTTGAGCAACTAGGCAGTGCGGTTTTCAAATAGCCTTTGAATGCACATGATATACGTGATTTACTATAAGTGAGTAAATTTGCTGGCACTAAGAGTGAGGGAATCTCTACTAAGGAGGGCACTCAATGCCTTGCACTTGAGTAGATCTGCACAACCGGACTTTAATTACTTTGTGTGAACAAATCAAAGAATGGACGGTCCCATTTGACTCAAGTAGTGCTACATTGATCAATCCCCTCGACTATTCCTATCAGTAGATACATTGCAAGAGCCTCCAATTCGCACATTTCAATAACATTACCTGTATTTTTAAGAAAATCATAAACAATGTCTACATCTAAGTATCTTCTGTTAAAAATCCTCATCCATTTTATTGAGAGATTTCCTTGGGATCAATGGTTTTTGTGCATGGAAAGAAATTTTGATCACAATCTCATAAAAAGAAGCATAAGATCTGATTTTCACCGAAGTGCTTACCGCCGTTTGTGCCAAATTTCTCTCATTTTTCTCGTGCATGTAACAGAGTTTTTTGGAGAGACTTTGATATTCAAAATTGATTCCAAATTGTGTTGAAGCTTCCTTTCCACTTAGATTCTGCATGCCCTCATAGATAGCAAGCACTGGGAGTGACTCGTCCTCTCTGAGTCCAAGCATCTTTTCAATGTCATCATAAAAGAGAAGTCGGAGACCCCCTCCACCACCACTGTATGCAAAGTGAGTATGGAAATTTGGGACTTTCTCCAACACTTCCTCTCCCTCTATCATCCAATCTTCGTCTGGATGGCATGGATGCTTCTATCTACTTATCAAAATCTTCATTTTCCTCATCCACAATGGCTATAGGGTCCTCGTTACTAGCCTTCTTTTTTCCCACTTGTCCATATCCTCCAAGCACAAGAAAAGACAAAACCATGTCCCAAGTTATGAATTGGGTGCCTAAACACCCCATGCTTAGCCTCCTATGAGGTCATCCTCATCCTCTATCCTGTAATCCCATTCATTGAGCCCTTTTAAGAACCTTAGGAGATGAGGTATAGGTATAGGTGTTCGTGCGAGCCTGGTACAAGTGTTTGAGAAAATCTAGCGACAACCACATATTCAGCCATGTGCTCCTCCATGTACTCTAAAAGGCTTTTGTGCCTAAGGAAGATACAATGAGAGCTCAGAGACAAAGCTTGGTAAAAATGATAAATAAACTTTAGAACTTACAAAGTGACTTATATACCAAAATTCACTTAAAAAACTTTTAAAAAAGAAACCCAAAAAATAACTGAATCTTTTTAATCAAAACAAATGTTCATGACAAAACAACACACAAGACAACATCTGAACTAGTTATCATCCAAAAGTAATGCATAGAGAGATAAAGAAACATCACATTTAATAAAATAAGGTTAAAATCTATGTCAGTTATACGATTTTATAGTAATATAACATTGTGGGAACATGATTTCCTTATAAAGAAAGCATTTTTCTTTTTTCAAATGAACAACTTTGTCATTGACAACAAAGAGATGGTGCTTGGGAAATGTATATCTCAAATCGTGATACTTGCAAAGATGACTCATGTACCATTTGTTATTGAAAAATATGTCATTTACCACATCATCATGGAGACATATTGGAAGATCTATGGTGCCAAGAAGAACACAGTGTGGCTAGGAAAGCTCTAGTGCTATGACTGTGAGAGTTTGAAGCAAAATCAAGTGAAGCGTAGATCCTTTGAAACTCAGAACACACTTGAAAAGAAAAAAAACCCTACCATAAAAGCCTAATTCTAGAAAATAACTAAGAAAAACTCAAAAGACTTGTGTGCGTAATGATTTGGTGTAGCCTCGCTCGTAATTTCATAGGTACAATGGTTTTTCACCTTGGTTAAAACCCTAATTTTTCACTGCAATTCCTTGTTAAGGCCATTCTAAGGAAAATTAGAAACTTCATCAGAAATCTCAAATGCTTATTTGAAGAGAGATCACCCTGATTGATTGCCTCACAAACTAAAACATGTGGTAGAAATAAAATGAGTCTGCACTAGCACCTTCACTTAGAGATGTTATATCTCCTCCATTTGATGAAAAGCTACATTTATGATCTATAAGCACTCTCAGAGCTTGACCAACAATGTATTCGTTGGTAATGTGCAATTTTGAGCTATTTTTTCTATTTTTGGGTCTTTTTCTTACCATTTTATGGCCATTTTGAGCCCAAAACAACTATTTTTCCTCGTCGTAAAGAGCCCAAACACGTTGTAGAAAATACCATTTTATGGCCATTTTGAGCCCAAAACAACTATTTTTCCTCATCGTAAAGAGCCCAAACACGTTGTACAAAATACCCAAGTTTGTGGAAACATTCCCCTAGGCTCAAATTGCCTATTGAATCTCCATTTTCTACTTGTCAAGCACTTTGGATGCATCTTTTACGGATACACATGAAACCTACTATTTTTGGTCAAGATCACTCATAGTGGACTATCTAGGTAGTAGATGGACTAAATGAGTCTATGATTTTTGCAATGTAGAGCTTGGTAGAAGAAACAAGGCAAGTCAGATTAGACTTGGCCGAGGCTCTACATACTGGCTTGGGTAAGAATCAGGTGGATTTATCACAGAGTGTGGGACGCATGTCTAACCTCACCATCCTATCTTATTGCAGTATTAGCAAGAACCACGATTAATTTGTCAAACCATGGGACGAAGCTGACTCGACTAGTGCATAGAGGCTACAAGAGGTTGTCAATCTCTTGGATAACAACTAACAACTCACATCTAACCAAGCTACACTCAAGTGACTAAATCACCAAAAGCCAATCGCTCAATCAGTAAGCAAATCACATCCGTTACAGCATGAAATGACATCCAAACGTAACGAAACTTCTAGGACAAGTTTATAAGACCTAAGCACACATGCCTATGGTCTCAAACCCCACTTTAGGTCAAGTTCCAAAATCGCGATTATTAATAGCAGTGGATTTTTGACCTAGTCGTTTTCGACCCAGAATGCATCTAAATGCTTAGCAATGATGCCCCAATACCCCGCCTATGCTTAAGTTTTAATTTGAACATGTAAATTCCTAGTTATGATGAAATTAGATCGTGGGTCGACGACGCCAAAAGCTACAAAATAATGTGAATGGGTTATGTCAATGCGTAGAGCTCTTACCTACGGTTGCAATGCAACAAACGCATTCGCAATGTGACAAACAGAGAGGGAGTAGGAAGCGCGAGAAGGAGAGAAGTGAGCACCATTAGCTCACTCTATGTATTTCTTATCCAAAACTTAGTCAAAACTTTACAAATTAGTTGGCTTTATACTTTAGCCAAGGTCTAAAATGTGTAATGTCTGGTGTCCAAGACCTTTGAGGCTCCACACTTATTGTATCTACAACCCGCGTACACTAAGTGACCTATGCTTTACATCTTGGAACTCTTATTGAGCCTGTAGCACATTATAATTATCACAATGGCTAAATAAATCGGGAAATTACAATATATGACCAATTTGGGAACGTGTGAAAAGTGTGTAACTCCAGTCTTCAGTGCTTCTTCATATTCATCTCTAATGTGCATTCGTACATCTTCAGTCTTTAGCAGCTCCTATTAACTGATGTTGACTCAGTTAACATTCCTCCCTTCTGATTTTAGTGCCCATCCTCGGGCACTATTGAAAACTCGAGGGGTTCACTATGTGTAAAACTACCATATCACGTGCGTTCAAGACATGTTTGTAAAACCCCTTATCTGTGAATTTTGTTAAGAATATATTAATGTATCCTTTTCTTTTAAAATCTGTAAGTTGTTTTCAAATTTTAAAAAATAATACCCTTCTGTATATATATTTCTGTAAGTTTCAAGAACTTTAAATACCCTTCTGTTGAACTCACATGATAGGTTACATTTTTATTAGGTGACCTCCCCGGGGTTGAAAAGTGTCCGTGGAAGCTGTGGAAGGTTTTTGATTGGTTGTTGATGGGCTGAGTGTCTTCATATGTTGTTGAATTTTTTGATGAGGTTCAATTTGCTGCAACATTGTTATTGGTTCGAATATGTCTGATGTGAGAGATGATGTTGCATTTGTCTGTTGTAACAGCATAATGAGGAGGCTTCTATTTATTTACGAAAAGTATGTACAAGGGAAATAGAATGATGAGGTTCTAAATTAGGGTCTAATACATGGATGACCAAAGGGAAAAAACCCATTGGGAAAAAAGTGCCTTTGGGATACGCGCATTATTGGACTACTGATTATCATAGGAAATATTAATTAAGTACTCAAAGAATTATTTGTTGATAGATATGGAAATAAAGAGACAGGAAATATGAAAGGATAGCATGATGGAACATTTGTTGCCTGTTATACTCCACTCAAGGTGCATATGTGGAAGCAAAAAATATTGTCTAATGCATATGTCCAATGGTGGGACATCCTATTTATACATACACAGAAATGCATGGGAAACAATATGTTGTGCAAGAAAGATTTTGAGGGGCTTCAAAAAGATGGTGTAGCTATAGAAGCATATGACATGGATTTGCAAGCAGGCACCCCTTTAAGAATGGTTTTCGTTGACGAGGATATGTGCTCTCATCTTACTGCGCACTGAGTGTGAGTGTTGGACTCTACGACACTCCAATTATAAGTTAATAGACTTCAACTCTTATGCTCATCTCATCCAGCATGAGAGACATGACTTAGATATGCTCAACTCTTCCAGCTTGAGCATAATCCTAATAGCTACGACTTTTAGCACAAAGTTTAATATGACTTGAAGCTTTGGTACTAATGATTTGCTCATTTTATGGCTCAGTAGCCCGACTTTGACTATGCCAAAGAGTGTTTTTTGCACCCTGGTGACTTGAATTTTACATTCTTGAGCTTACTACATACATTCTTCAGGTAAAAGTAATCTCGAATCCTCAAAAAGAGGATTACTGAAGGACCAAGTTGGCATTGAAGGTTTTTTTTGCAATACCTGTTTTATCATCTTTGAATTTTCATTCATGTTGGTTGGGTTGTCCTTCTTTGACTGTGAAGACTCCATTATCTGTCTCATTTTCCAAATAGGCCGGTTGATAGGAGTCTTTGATGTTGTTGTAGGCCTTTGTTCACTGTCGGCATCTGGCTTTTGACTAGGAGCATTGAAAGACTTGGGAATCCAAATCTTTTGAGGACCTTTGTATCTCCATTGTTGACTTTTCTTAGATGTAGGTCTTGTTGAGTTCTTGATATCTTCATGCAAGTTTGGTGTAGTTGTAGTTGGCTTGTGGTTGACTGGTAGCCAAATCTTTGTATACCCTGTGTAGAATCCTTGTCCAAGAGGAGCATTCGTTGAGATCTGTCTCTGTTTTATATCCTCTTATGAGTTGTGGTAAACTTGAGCATCTTCCAATGTTGTTTTATTGTATACCTGCTTCTTAGGTATCATAGGATATTGTCGAGGTTGATACCTTGTGGGCCTTCTTTCTTGGGAGGGACTTGATGTTACATCATATGCCCTAACCTACTATTTTGGCACCCATATATGCTTGTTACCTCCATAGTACTCATGTTCCTTTAAGCTCCAATGTGATGCTATCCATCCCATGTGTTTGTATTTTTGTGTTGATTTACCTTCTTTAACCCAAATCGGATCATTGAGTTTGACTAAACTGCTCGGAACAAACACTTGCTTGAATTTATTTTTCTTTCTTGAGTACTTTGGTTGATATATCTTTACTTTTTTGGGTGTCTCCTTAGAGGTTCCAATTGGATCGGCACTTGACTTGAAGTTTTGAAGGCCTAACTTGCTTGAAGAAGCTGCTCCATGAGGGTTCCTTGATGTAGATATGCTTTCACACCTTCTTTGCTAATCGATGGAAGGTCCACTTTGGCCTTACCTTTGTCTCTAACATTTGTCTTCTTTACCTCTCGTCTCGGTGAAATTATTTTATCAATAGATTTTGTGGTTGCTATTTGTTCTATTTGATCTGAACTTGCCACTGCCTAATTTGTTTTAAGCTCTTCTAAAGTTGTGTTTGATGTAGATGAATCATCTTCAATAAGATTTTCTTTGGCATCGGTCTCCATTTTAAGTGTGCTTGAGGACTTTGTGTTGTCGTCCACGGGTGACCAGTCTTGGTCTTCATTCTTTGTTGTCTCATTAGACTGAATCCTATTTAGATTATGTATCTCTGACATCTTTTGGGCCATTGGAATTCCCATTATGATGCCATCTATCATATCCTTTGCTGTGATCACGTGGAATTGAGTTGTGATGATCTGTGAACTTACTTCAATGGTGGTGGAGATGATTCCTCAGCATTCTGCTCATTTGTTTCTTAATATGCTCACAAATTCAGGAGCATCTTCCAGCTGTGGTTGGTCACATATTTTCCAAGTGCGAAAAGACATGAGGTTCTTATCTAGCTGAAAATCTAACTTTACTTCTTTTGAAAACTTTTCTTCATTCTCACCAACAATGTTGCACTTGATCCTCTCATGATTTCTTTCTTTATTGAATGACTGCTTTTGTGGTGGCGGTGTCTGTGGGTTGAACTTTTTCTACATTGGCTTTGTCTTGATCACCTGCTTCCATTGATGTCAATTCGTATGACTGTGATACTGCACTTTTTTGCAATTGTTGAGCATTGTCCTCCTGTATTTGATTAAACTTTGACCTTAAAAGGTCCATTGTACTGTCTGGGAGAATCCATTTCTTTAGAGGATATTTTGGTGGTGACCTTTTTGTATCTTTCTAGAGTTTAGCTTTTGTTGATCTTGATTTTTTTGTCACCTATTTTGGCAGCTTGAGTCTTTGCATCATCTTCAGATAGTCCTTTACTTCAGGTTTAACATCCATAGGGGCTTGTACAAGGTCATGAACCTGCTGAGAGTCATTGCCATTTGCATCTCGATGTGCATATGTGAGCTTGGTCTCATGCAACTGTTTGAACACTATGGGATTTTTTGGCTTTTGACTTTGAATCGTGGAGTTCAATTGAAACTTTTGTCCTTGATGATCTTCATAGATGATTTTTCTGCAGATTTTGATGGTTTCTGGATGAATGGAAAACTTCCAACAACCATATGATCTTTCAATGGTTTCTACTTTGAAGGGTCTGTTGGCTAGAAGTTCTTGGGCTTCTAACTGGTGTAGCATTTTCTGGTACTAGAGCTGAGCTTGATGAATTTGCAGCTCCCCATTTCCTAGGGTGATCACTATAGCCTGCTTCATTGTGAGAGCTCAAAACTGTTTGGCTCTAGTTGAGTCTCACCTTTTGGGATTGTGAAGGTACAATTAGATAGCACTGTTGATGTTTGGCATCTGTAAACATTCTGCATAGTTTCCTATGTATCTTCGTGAAACATGACAAATTATTCCCCAAGTCAAGTTGTAGCTAGCATTATCTTTGCCTTGATATTGTCTATCCCATGGGTCTCCTATGATATGAGCTTCTGTTGTTTCAAGACCCAAGGCATCATAAATGCTAAACTCTCGTCTATATCTACGACTCTTTTGGTCGAAGTATATGCTCGTTTGGTCACAACATTGGAGCTTTATTTCTGATGCAGGAGAATTTGGCTCTGAACAAATTTTTGGGTTCACTCGGGTAATATCCTTCAACTCTAGAGAGGATAAGTTATAATATATTCTTTTCTCTAAACTGAACCATCCTTTCTGATCTATCACGGAACGCACTTCTATGAGCTGGTATGTGGGCCGTTCAAACACTGGTTCATCCTTTTTGTATTGTTGCCTTTTTTGGTCTACATAGCGTGCATATAAATTATGTGTACCATACAAAGCTAACATCATTCTCTCTGATGTGTCCCTTAGACTCGTGAATGATTGCACACTTGTGGCAGTGGATGCAAAATCATTTGCAAACCTAACAATCTTTTCAACCTTCGGTGATATCTGGACACCTTGACCAAATTCATGAAAGAATTTTTTGTTCAAAGAATCAATTTTAAGATTTTTAGGTGTCTGTGCATCTTTATGCTGATTTTGAACTTGCAGTGTTTTTACTGGTGCTTCTAATGGTAATGCAGAATCATCTGATTGCATTAAAAGTGACGAGTTAAATGCACTTACATTCAAATTTTCATTTCCAATCTTCTCTATACCTTGCTTGGCAGTTGATATCTCCCTATTGTTTGGATTTCTTGGACAATCTTCAACAAAATGTCCACCTTTCCGTCCATAATCTGAATAATAGGCCATGACTGGTGGTATCTCAATCAGCTCTATCATGTCAAGCTCTTGCTGAGAAGTTTATGCTTCTATGCTTGCCAAGTTGTCGGCATCTTCTTTCAAAACACTAAGCTTTTTCTTTCAAAACACTAAGCATAAAGTTGTAGAATGCTTTATCTTGACCTTTGTACCATCTTTATCTTGGTTCTCCAATTAGACTGGCTTCTATTGGTTGATCTGTTGGATTTTGCATTACTGGATCTCGATTATAGACCTCACCACTGTAGCCCATGTATAATGATCCTGATTGCATATGCACTAATTGTATGTTTTGTTGGCTTGTGCAGACTTCTGGATAAACACTCTGGTTGACTATCTGAACTTGTATCTTCACTTCATCTTTGAGTTTGCAATACCTGGCTCCACTGAAGTATGTGAACATCTGGGAGTTCTCTAAATCTGGCTTTACTCTAATCAATAAGATTTTGGCTCTTGTGTTGCTTTTGCTGCTCATTAGATATCTATGGCCTTCGGAATCTGCATATAAAACTTTATCTCCATTGTAGCCATATAGTTGTAAAATCTGCTCTATTGCACTTATACCTGTGTTACCACTGCTACTGGCTTTCTCTATTGTACTTGAACTCTCAGCTCGAGATGAGTCCATGTCGACTGGTTTTGTAAAAACTGTCTCCTAGCAGATTTTGGTATTGATTAGCAAAACATTTTCTGCTCGGGTTTGATAAGACTACTTTTGCCAAAGTACTTATGGCAATTAATTTCTCTTAAACTCACAAGAGTTGATTAAATCTAGCTTGAAAGTGTCAAAATTGATTGAAATCTTTGAAATGATGAAAATCTAGGCCTTGAATAACTTAACCTACAGATTAGATTGTTATCCGTTTTTTCCACTTGACTTGAATTCAGCTCTTGTCAAGCTCCCAATTCTTTGCTTGCAACCTGGTTCTTCAATCTAAGCTGTGACTCAGCGAATGAGAATTCCAAATTCTATCCTTGTAAGGAGATAAAGAACTAATTTGCAACTTGAAACTGAGTTATCAGGTACCAATTTGGATCCGATGGAACCCAAAATTGACCAGTGGCCTTGTATTATGTTGTTCTAGCACTGTACAAGCTCAAAAGTCCAAAATCTTGTTTCTGGGGCTCAAAAGTAAATAATTTCGATTATTTACTTTTCTCAGTTTCTACACTTTTTAGGCTTGTTTTGACAAGTAATTACCTTGTGGTCTCTAAACAAGTTTGGTTGAGTTTGATCAAGATTTGTCCAAGTTATCAATTGTTTAGTGTCCGCAGACTCTGATTCCAAGAATTTGGCTTAAGTCTCAAATTTGTGATCCAAATTTCACCAAATTTGATTTGTGGAGTCTGCTTGATGTGCTTGACCCTGTGGTATACTCAACTGTGCAAAAATTTATCAATTCTGGAGCAAATGTATATAATCGATTATTTACATCAGTTTTTTTTTTTGGAAACTTTTTTTCTGTTTTTCCCAAAAGTAAATAATTGTAATTATTTACTTTTGGTAATTTTTAGTCATCTAAGCATGTATACTGGTTTAACACATCAAGATAAGCCTATGAGTCAAGTTTCATTGAATTTGAATAAGATTTACCAAGTCACACTCAAGTTCTCGACATTCAGTACAAATTTCAGTTTTTATCAAGGTTTTGGTCTATTTTGTGATCAAAACTTCATGAGCCTTCACATAAGATGTTTGCAATCATGATTAGAGTCTATGGTATCAACCTTGATTAGTTTTGAGCCAAAAGTTAATAATCACGATTATTAACTTTAGTACAAATTTCAGTTTTTATCATGTTTTGTGATCCAAACTCTTTGACCCTTCACAAAAGATGTTTGCAATCATGCTTATAGTCTATGGTATCAATCTTGATCAGTTTTGAGCCAAAAGTTAATAATCATGATTATTAACATTTGACCTAAAATGAACAATTTTTTTAAATTTTTCCCTAAATAGTCTTTTTATGATGTATTTTGAGCTTATGAATCAAGTTAAAACTTAATTTAAACAAGATTCATCAAGTTTATCAATTGTTTCGTGTTCGCAGACTCTGATTTCAAGAATCTGGATTAAGTCTCACTTTTGTGATCCAAATTTCACCAAAATGGATTTGTGAGGTCTACTTGATGTGCTTGACCTTGAAAAATGGGAGAGATGTAAATCACGATTATTTACAACTGTAACTTTTTTCATCTTTTTGATCAACTGAGCATATACACATGTTTATCACATCAATATAAGCCTATGAATGAAGTTTCATCAAGTTTGGACATTTTTTTTCCCAATTTACACTCAAGACTCAAAAAGTCAATACAAACTTTAGTTTTTATCCAATTTTACCAGTTTGGTGATCCAAATCTTTTGTACCTTTACAAAAGTTGTTTGTACACATGCAATGAGTCAATGGTATGAACCCTCGAGGGGTGCACTATGTAATCATGTTAATGTATAATGTGAGTTTGAAAGGAGGGGTTTTAAAATGCAAAAAAATTAAGCAATTTAATAGAGATACATTAAAATAAGGTGTTTTTATATTAAAAATTAGGCAATTTAATAGAGATACATTAAAATAAGGTGTTTTTATATTCAATTTTGGAAAAAATTACTAAAATAAGGGGTCATTTTATTCATTCACACATGTTAAAAGAGGGATTTTTTTAATACCCCACGAACACACGTTATATAGTCGGGTACTAAATGGTGAACCCCCCGAGTATGAACCTTGGTCAAATCTGAGCTAAAAGTTAATAATCGCGATTATTAACTTTAGGCCCAAAACTGACACTTTTTTGAACTTTTTCACTGGACAGTCTTTTCATGACCTATTTTGAGCCTATGAAACTAGTCAAAACTTAATTTGGTATAAAATGTTAAGAAAAAGTAAATAATCTGAGTTTTGGCCAACTCTTAAAATTTTTACCTCAAAGTGTCCTTGAGCTTACCCACTGGTTCATACAACTTTTAGGCTTACTTCCGAGTTGGATTGAGTGGTTTGGAGTCTTTTCGTGCTATTTCTATCCGTAGATCACCTGAAACTCTGCAACTTCACATAAACAACTCACAGATGATTCGTTTGGAGTGAGCAATGTTCTGAAATCCACCTTGGATCCTACTTACCCTACTCCTAGGTTCTCATGCAATGGGGTTGTGGAAAGTGTCCACAAACACTCGTTTTCTTGTTTTTTACGGTTTTCAGAGCCTTGATTCTAAGACTTTTCTTACCTTTCAATCATTCTCCAAATCCTAATCTAAATCTATAATCCTACAATCCTAAAGGCAGTCGACAAGTACGATTACTTCCAAGCTACCTCTACACAGCAAAAGACGACAATCTTAAGCTATGCAGTTTCTAAAAGAAAGTTTTACTCTAGGTGAACCTAGAGGAAGTTAATGGACAATTACACAAGACACTCGTGTTTTTCCTAGTTTAGGTCTATTCGTCCCCGACAACGGTGCCAAAAGAGGGACACATGTCTAATCTCACCATCCTATCTTATGCAGTATTAGCGAGAACCACGATTGATTTGTCAAACCATGGGACAAAGCTGACTCGACTAGTGCATAGAGGCTACAAGAGGTTGTCAATCTCTTGGAAAACAACTAACAACTCGCATCTTACTCAAGCTACACTCAAGTGAATGAAATCACTTGGCTTTTGGTGATTGAAATCACCAAAAGCCAATCGCTCATCGTCAAGCAAATCACATCATCAAATGGCATCCAAACGTAGCGAAACTTCTAGGAAAAATTAAATTACAGCATAAATGACATCCAAACGTAGCGAAACTTCTAGGAAAAATCACTTATTGTATATACAACCCAGGTACACTAAGTGACCTATTCTTTACATCTTGGAACTCTTATTGAGCCCGTAACACGTTACAATTATCACAATGGATAAATAAATCGGAAAATTATAATATACGACCATTTTGGAAAAATATGAAAAGTGTGTAACTCCAATCTTCATTGCTTCTTCATATTCATGCATTCGTACGTCTTCAATCTTTACCAGCTCCTGTTAACTGACGTTGACTCACTTAACACGGAGCCATCCAGTAACCACAAGCAAACCAATGGAATGGAACTGTGAAGATTCCAGGAGGAGAAGTCTTCTCGTTCTGACAATGGGAGCTCATGCAATGACCGATATGAGATATATATTATGTTTTGTGATCGAATTCATAAATTAAGAGTGGAAATAGACGACATTCAATTCACATTGCCTGAGGTGGCTAAATTTATCACACAAAGAGAAAAGTTGAACAGAGGCTAGAACACTGGACTTAACAGCCATCAGAGATGATGAGATTCCAGTATTCCAAATAGACATAATCTCCAAAAACAATGGGAACCATTATCTGTTGTTATTCTAGATGGAGGAGCGGGGTGAATATTATTGGGGCCAACTCCATTTAGAATAAGGATGGAATATCATAGGGTGGTCGAAGCCACTCATCTCATGAAAAACATGTAGATAAGGGTAGGGAAAGAGAAATTCAAAGCCAGTTTCTTGCTGCTAGATATTCAAGTGATCTATGGAATGTTGTTGGGAAGACCATGGCTCAGAACTATTGGGGCCATACATGACTATGCAAATGATACATTGACTATTCAAGGCTTCAGTAGAAGAATCTAGACAAAGACAAATAACACAAAATTGTGGAGGAAGGCACTGAGACCAGAAGATTTGTGTCAGTATGGTATGAAGAAGATTGAGAGGATGCTAGCCTCCATGAATATCTTCTCCTCAACATAGATCAACCTTAGCAAAATGCTAGTGGACAAACAACAAGATGAAAATATAAATAGCAATACCCTTATCAAATTACCGAAATAAACATTGGGGAGAGATCATTCCAGATTGATGGTTGGGTACCATACCAGTTTGTACCAAAAAATCTTAACTTCAGTTTAGTGAATGATTCAAATGCTAATGAAGAAATTCCAGTAGCACTGCAACCATATCTTCAGAATGATTGGTTGGAAGTTAGTAACCCATTTGATGATTATGATGTTGGTATTAAGACAAACAAGGAAGCAGAGTCATTGGTCAAGGGAAATTGAGGTGGGCCAAATTGGTTGCTTCTAGATGACCAAGAATTATAAGAATGGAATCTTGGCCCAAAGGAGAATCCCAGAATGATTAAAATTAACAAACATCTCAAGCCAAAGATTAAGGAGAAAGCCAAGGCACTGTATCAAAAACACAAAGATGTATTTTCTTGGGAACATATAAATCTAAAGGGAGTAGATCCAGAAGTGTTCCGCCACCATATACCACGAAAACCTAATGTCAAACTAGTAAGAGTGCAGAGACACAAAATGAATCCTATTCATGCAAAGAAGTTCAAGGAGTAAAATTGATAATTCGCTCAAGGCTTGACTCATTACAAAGGTGGCAAGCAACAACTGGTTATTTCCTAAAGTGGTTGTCCCAAAGAAAAACAACAAGCTTAGAGTGTGTGTCGATTATAGGAAATTGAATGCCCATACCATTAAAGATCTCTTTCCATTGCCATTCACACATATGATGTTGGATGAGATTGTAGGCCATGAGATGCATAGCTTTATGGATGGCTACAATGGAAATAATCAACTAAATATTGCACCAAAGGATAGAGCTAAAACGACATTCACTACTAAATGGGGAGCATTTATGTTTTTGCTAATGCCATTTGGACTTTGTAATGATCTAGCAACCTTTCAACGGAGTATGATGGAAATCTTCAGTGAGTTGAAATTTTGGCCATCTTCATGGGTGACTTTACTATCTTTTCCACTAAAGAAATTCACTTTTTTTTTTGGAAATGGTTTTCAAGAGGTGCAGGGAGAAAAGGATCTGGTTAAATCCTCGTTAAATCAAATCAAGTTTGTTTTTATGGTCTGGAAAGGTTAGCTACTAGGACACATTGTTTCAAGGAATGGCATTGAAATGGTTCAAGATAAGATTAAGAGTATTCAGCAAGCCAAAACATCGACTATGGTTTCAAAATAGAGTTCATTCTTGGGGTAGAGAAATAGGATGTTGTGTTAGTAGAGAGAACATCAGATTTCAATGAGACATGTATGGCAGTGGCAAGGAGAACTTAGATATTTATTTTTTGTTTCAAGAACATGTATTTCTTGCAATGAGGGGGATGAGCTCTCAAAATATTATATCGAAGGGAACTTTGTGCTAATATGTCTACTAATAAATGTTTTTTCTAGTATACATGCTACATGAAAATTCTTGTAGACGGAAAGTATTTCAAAAATAAAGTTTTCATCAAATGGCTAGTAGCAAAGAATGTTGGATTGCATTTTTGAAGGTGGTTCTCGAGTGTGCTTTGCCTTTTTTCTTTTGTAACTGTTTGTGACACCTATGTACTTTTGTCCGTTTTGGTGGCATGTGATGGAGTAGATGGTGTATTCCATATCCATTGTTTTTTTATCGGCTGGTTGTCCTGATTAAGCAATAGAACTTGATTCTTTGTTGTCCTATTGTGCATGGAAAAAAAAAAAAAAAAGGAAATAGAATTAGTGCAAGATCTCATGCTAGAACTTGAGAATATTAAACTATATATTTGAGCGAGATATTTGGTGAAGGTGGTGCGACTATGGGTTGTTGATGTTGATGAAAGCGTACGGATCAAAACTTTCGAATTGTGCTTTGTAACATTCTTGTTGTGTTGCCATGTCAGCTTTTTCTCTATGATTGATAGTGACTCATTATTGCATTGTTTCTCGAAGCTTGCCAAGATCTCGCTTGCATCATTGTTCATTGTATCTAACTGGTCCTTAAGCGTGACATCGTAGCCATAGTGCAACATCTCAAGAATGTAGGGCTTTATTGGTGTCTTCATTTGAAACAAACAATTAGTGTCCTTGAAAATCATGAGATCCTTGGGTACATCAATTTCTATTTTTAGTTTTTCAATGATCTCTTTCATTAGACCTGGAAAAAAAGAGTATTAGAAAGGATAAACAAAGGATTTTTTTCTTCTAAAAAGTCCTATTTACTATTTATTGTAGATAGCAAAGAAATAACAGGAACAAAAGAAGATAAAATTACACTCATGTTGATGTGTGTATAGAGCTAACCTATTGCTCTTTTGATACCCATGCTCTTGTTTTGTTCAAGGTGTTTTACAGATCTGTCTATTAACAATCGCAACTCAGCATAGTTTGCGAAACCCTTGATGTAAGCATTCAGGAGGCAACTTGCTAGGTTAAGCAGGTACATTTTCTTCTTTGTCAGATACTAATGTGGTTCGAGTTGGGGGTGTTTCTTCGAGGCAATGTTTTGCTTGAAATGGGTATCAAGTCTCTACAAGGTTATACAAATGTGATTTGTCTATGCATTTGTGTACATTGCAGAAACATAATGCGATATGTTTTATAGAGAAGTATACCTTAGAATTGCTCATTTTGTGGTTATCTATGTTGCTTGCAGTTGGGACATGATTAGATTTTGTATCAAGTGTTATGGAATTGATATTTTATTATGTATTGCAGCTGTGACAGGTGGAAAAGACTAGACCGAGCTAGGCCTATGCGAATGAAAATATATACATTGTACATTTTATTATTCAAGTGCTCTTTTATGAGCTTTGGCCATTTATGACCGGCCGGCCAGTTTGTAACCAGTTTGACCATTCAAGAAATCTATATAACAAATACGTGCAAGAGGGAAATGGTCGATCACTCTTGCACGGGGGGAGATTGCACCCAGTGTTTGCGTTGCTCTTCTCATCTCTCCTCTCTTCTCTCTCGTCGTGCCGGCGTAGCACTCCGCTCTAGGAGGTGCGCCTGCACGTGCGTTGTCTTTCTCTTTGTCTCTCCCTATTCGTGTACAACTTGGATTATGCGTTGTGTGATTCGAGGTATGGAGATTTGTTCCTTTCATGGCTTGTAGTATATGGTTTTTGCTATATTGCAGGGATCGCGACATTTTCGTCTGTAGTAGTGGTATCAGAGCTATGGCGATGCTCCAATCAATCCGACACGAAGAAGACTACTTACCCAAAGATAAGTGTTTTATGCATTGCGATCATTTACAATTAGTATAATTAATAGTGATTAATTAACAAGGAGTGGTGGTTAAATGACCCTTACTTACGATTACGATATCGAAAACAAGAACGTTGAGATTGACAAGGAGACGAAAAGCCCCATTGTGCATCAGGGAAGGAGATACGCAATGTGTAGAACGCACGCATGCACCAATCAATCACAATCGGAGACTGTAGGCCTCATGCAAGCGACACCAAATGCAGCATGTACACCACGCAAAGGAGAGAATCAGATACATGCGAGAGAGGAAGCGCTACAACATGAGGGATAATACGCAGTCGAAGCTAAGTGACAATTTGGAATCTTAATTAATAAGTTTCATGATTAATTTTTTGTCTAATTATCATTAACTAGGTTTAAAAATAATAATAATTTTAATTGCCTTCATTATCCCATGATTTTAAAGAAGACTGCTAAATTTTACCTCCAATGGGATTCGAACCCATGTCTACCTGTATGAAACAGGTGCACTACCAGTTGTGCTATGGAAGTCTTGATAGGAAGCCAAGAGAGATAGGGAGCGAGGTTGACACTCTCCGCACCTATTCAAATAAACATGAGCACAATCAAAAGAAGAAGGGAACACTGCACTGCCCGTTTAGAATCGAATTAGAGCTCACAGTCGAAACCAAGAAAGCATGCAGGCAATCCATAGTATCGAGGGTGTGGGTATGGCTACCCTTACTTACTCTGCAGCTAACGAGCGCAGCCACCAATTGCTCATCCACTAAGCCTTGCGGGTGTGATTTCCACCCCATCCCTGGCTAGTTTTCTACATGAATGGTGTCCACACACTCCACGTTTTGCCCCTACCATGCATGGATGCACTGTGTATAGGAAGAGCAATGCGCATGCAACTAGTGTTTGCTAATGCCCCTCGTGCCACCACCTGTGACGGGCGGCAATGAGCAGCACCCTGACATGTGGAACCGAGGAAAGCCTGAGCATGTACTCAGCTCCCACAGCGTTTTTACCTTCTCGCCATGCAACATTTGCGCCGACTGTGGTCACTTAACGAGCACTAGTCGCCTTTCTCTCCTTTTCATCTCTAACAACCACATTCTTTTGGTTGCATGGTATGCTTGCCAACCACACACACAGCGTCCCGCTCGATTCTCTCCAAACCAATCGTCCCACAAGCTGCCCACTACGCCCATGCCTACCCCAGCCAGCTCTTGGCTCACCATGCAGCGGCCGGTAACCGCTCGCCCGTCGTTTTTTTTTATTTTTTATTTTAAAGGAACTTATCACCAGCCTGTAACGAATGTTGCTGCTTTGTTTTCTTTTTAGTTGGCATGCCATAGCCAGCACCCAATCGCCTGCTTCACCTACTCATGCCTAACTTTTTTTTGGCATGTTTACTCGCGGGTACCACTGCACGTGCAGCCCAGTAATCATGCAATACACCCTCCACTCATACAACGAACTTAATCTTCCAGCCAACCCGCGTACATCTAAAGCATGCTCTCTCTCGTCGCTCTCTGTGACTGAGGGTGCCCATACACCTGCAACCATATCCTTTTGTGCTTTGCTACGTCCAAGGTGTGGAGCACTCACATCAGCTGAGTTTAACTAGGGCTGAGCTTTGACGTGGTGGTTGCATTCACTGTACTGAATGCGGTTTCTTACACACACACACACATCCTGTTCCATGCAAGCAGCGTTTTCTCTCCCCCTCTCGCTCAGAAGTCGAGATGCACTGCTCTCTCTCTCTCTCACACACACACACAAACACACACACACACATAGCCAGACATGGCGCTCTCTGCTTCTAATGAGAGGGCAAGTATGCATAACCCCCACAATATCGTAGACGATCTATTGGTTGAAACTTGAGTAAGGAAACCATAATGCGGGCAGGGCACTTCTCTCGGACACTTTTTCCCACAAGCTTTGTTGACGAGAATTTGGTGAAGCTTTCAAGGATGCTCATCTCTTCTCGCTGTTTAAAGTCGATGGTGGGAGAGCTGCAACTCAAGTTTAAAGCAGGAGAGTCTTCCTCCACGATGGCAGCAAATTCAAAGGCCTTTGTATGTCTCTGTTGCAGCATTTCATCCTTGACCGACTGTCGGAAGCGGTACAGATGCAGTTCGCTACGAGCTTCCTTAGGGCTTCTTTAATGTGACGTACGCGGGTCTCGTTGACTCACTTGAGTGCAGGCAGCTTCACCAAGGTTTTTGCAACTCCGATAATTTCAGGTCTTTTGGCCCAAGACTCAAATGCAGCATAAAATATTACAAGGTTTTCTATTATCTTGTTGTATATGTTCACGACCTCATCATATAGTTTCTCTTTGTAGTAGGCTAGCATTAGACCATTGACACTAGTAGTAGAATCCTCATCATCGGTACCCTTGGCCATTCTATTGAACCATCTCTCTACAAGATCAAACCTGCGACCCTTGGTAAGCTCTTTCATGACCTTGACAAAGGTAGCACTCTGAAGCGTTATACCATGTGACACAACCTCATCGTACAACTCCTCCGTCGTTTTCCATTTTTGAGCACTGATGTAGTTGCGAACGGCTACAAACGAAGACCTTGTCATTCAAAATAAAGCCTGGTTGCGCTTTGCTCCATGTGTAGAGGGCATACCTAGGTGTTGAATTAGATCATTAAAGATTGTATCAATATGGTCTCTTAGGCTTTTTTTGAAGACAAGTAATTTAACATTCCATTTCATTTTGCTCTCTTTTCCCAGTACGCTTACCTATAGAGGTGGACATTAATGACGCCCTTCCGTGCTTGCTGCAATATTTTATCCGACATGCGCCCGTTGCCGACCATTCTCATGCATTGACGATGATGATACTAATTTTCATCACGATATTAGCCTCTACGTTTTATGCTTTCAATTGTACTTCATTTTGTTTTTATTTGTACTCAGGCAACGAAATAGATTCACAAGGATTGTATCAGTTATTCTCACACTTAATTAAATTACATTTTTGAAGACTGTTAATATAACATTTCATTTCATTTCTCTCTCTCTTTCCCCTCCCTCTCCCCCTTCCCTTTTGGATGATGGTCGATATCCAATGCTCAAACCAAACTACGGCCCCAATCTTTATATTTGATTATCCACAACCTCACAAGTCGATGACTTCTTGGCACCCACACACACACTCATTTGTAAATTCGAGTGCTATACGCATACACACACACACACACACACCTATCGCGAGTGTCTAACTAGAATTGCATGTTGTAAAAGGAGACTTCTAAGAAAGAGCCACTTCAACAGAATTAATTTTGCACAGTTTTCCTTACTGTTTATAGTATGGTCTGTACATGATGACGACACATTAAGTCAATGTATTTTAGAAAATTTAAAAAAATAATTATTTTTTATTTTTTATTTTTTTTAACACATTTTAGAAACAACAATTTGCAATATCATGAGGGCTGCTTCATTTAGTAGATGTCTGTAAGTAATTCATGTACTAAAATTTTATCTCTTACATTAATCTCTAAACTCAAATCAAATGTCGTTCATACAGTTTTTCGATTGTGACTACTTTATCTATGCTATTAAGTTAACACTGTAGAAAATTGCTTTCCCCCCCAGTTGTCTCACATTTGTCTCCGTTGTATACTAGTCCCCTTTGTAGTGTAAAGTTCCTGACCAATCATTAATCCCACACTATCACATTTTGGATCTGTTACCTATACTTTGGTCTAAGTTTGCTGGTTGCAGTTGTCTCCTACTTGTACCTCTCTCCCCATGCACAAACTAGTACATATTTTTAGATGTAGTACATCATCCAGAGTCTAATGGTTTACAGAAAGCACACAACACTTGTACCTCATCCATATACCAACAATGGTCTATATCTTCAAATACAGTATACCCTCCTGGTATGTACATCAAATACGTCCTTCCTCTTTTCTTATTTCATTTCTCTCCATTGTGTTCTACGCTGAATACTCAAACAACACTACTAAGGACATGGCTTATGATTGTATTGAAAGAATTCTTTATTGAGATAATTTGTCAATAAGCTATGCAGCTACTCATGTGAGCTACGGTGCTCTGGATAGTGACCAACACTTTGTAAGCACCTTGCTATACTCCAAAATGGTGTCACACACATAGTAAAAACTTTTCCCTTTTATGTCTTGTCTAGTCCATTGGTCACGGACACACAGATTCGCCGATTTAGGCAGTGTGTAGATACTCATCTTAGTGCAGATCCGTCGATTTAGGCAGCACATTGATAAATTCAAACTTTATGATTTTTTTAATTTATTTAAAAAAAAAACAATATCAAATGCAAATTCGCCGATTTAGGCAGCACTTCTTATTGGTGTAGATTCGCCGATGTAGGCAACACCAATCACAAAATCATGCTGCTGTGGCTGGCCACCACTGTAACTGGTATGATTTTGTTACCCGGGTACACAAATTGAAGGATATTTGGATTTGGATTGGAAATGAGTACATGTTGACAGATGTTTGGATTTGGAATTGGAATGGATGTATGTTGGTAGTATTGAACTTGAGAATGATGAGAACGGATTATTGAATGATGAGTGTGACCAATGATATCCTGATTCATCAGGATCTGACATATACTACTTATTCTAGTGGTATGGGACACTAGAATAGGTAGTATGTGGATGACGGCAGGCATAAGCAATGTTATCTTGTTCCACAAATTTTTCATTTTTCAACGTCATATTTCTGACATAGAATACTAATCACTATTTTTGACAAGTATGGTTTGCAGATGTTTTCGCAACTGAGGACAGTTGCTTTCCAACGAAGAGGTATGTTATGGAATTGATATTTTATTATTTATTGCAGCTATGACAGGTGGAAAAGACTAGACAAAGCTAGGCCTATGCAAATGAAAATATATACATTGTACATTTTATTATTCAAGTGCTCTTTTATGAGCTTTGGCCATTTATGACCGGCCGGCCAGTTTGTAACCAGTTTGACCATTCAAGAAATCTATATAACAAATACGTGCAAGAGGGAAATGGTCACTCTTGCACGGCGGAAGATTGCACCCAGTGTTTGCGTTGCTCTTCTCATCTCTCCTCTCTTCTCTCTCGTCGTGCCGGTGTAGCACTCCGCTCTAGGAGGTGCGCCTGCACGTGTGTTGTCTTGCTCTTTGTCTCTCCCTATTCGTGTACAGCTTGGATTATGCGTTGTGTGATTTGAGGTATGCATATTTGTTTGTTTCATGGCTTGTAGTATATGGTTTTTGCTATATTGCAGGGCTCACGACGTTTCCGTCTGTAGCATCAAGAAACCCCCAACCCTGCTGGCATCACATGAAAATCAACCACTGCCTTTGCATCATATGCCTCCACTTCTAAGCTCTTTACAACACCCAAACATTTTACTTTCTGATGGTTTGCCAATCTGATCCAAAAGCCTGACACCCCAGTCACTGTAAGACCCATCTTCTCAACGCATGAGTGTGTTATGACACATATTTGGGCTCCACCATCCACATAACCTTGTCCCATATTTTTTCTTTTGTGCCACACATCTACTATTGGGCAAATTTTTGGTAGCTCATCCATCGCCAACACCTTCACTGAACCTCTCTCTGGCTCTTTCTCCATTGGGTTAACCATTCTCTTCCACTGTCGCTTTAGCTTAGGCACCATCTCTATAAGCTGCCCAAAACTAACATCTGCCTTCCTGCTTCTCAGATCCTCCTTCAAGTCATAGCTTAATTGCCCATCCCCGAGTCGAAAATCTGAAACATGAAACTTGCGACGAGCTCTTCGTTTCCTCTTGACCTTGACACCCTCGCCTTCATGGCTCTCTCCCTTCTTCTTACTAGGACCTGGGGCACTTCTTCCTTCCTTTTCCTCTGTGGTCCTCTTCCCAATAGGCATCACTAATGTATCCTCTAGGTTTGATGCCTTCTCCAAGGTGACTACACTTAACACTTTTGTCTTTCCCTTTTCCTCCTGGGTCAATCCACAGGTTCCTTCATCTCCCTTAATTTCGATGCCATAATCATGCGACCTAGTTAGCACTTGTTTTGGCAATGGATACATGTCTCCCCCCCATCCTTGGTGGCTTATCACCTTGTGGGCTGATGTGGCCCAACTCTCCGCAATTATAACATGTGGGCGTCTGCCTCCAGAACCTACCATTGCTTTGTCCAACACCATTCCTAGGTCTTTCTTCACTTCCTGGCTGATTTGCAAACCTCCCTCGACCTCAATTATTTCCCGCTTGACCTAGCATGTTTAGGCTGAGATTCTTCATTAAGTCTACCACTTGCCTTATATCTTGCCTTAACACATCATCTTGCACTGCTGTAGTGACCACTGCTGGCATAATCTGAGGAGTAAGAGTAGCATATTTAGGCTGAGATTCTTCATTAAGTCTACCACTTGCCTCATATATTTCCTTAACACATCATCTTGCATTGATGTAGTGACCACTGCTGGCATAACCTAAGGAGTAACAGGAACCACTGGTTCATGATGAACCCCTGGCATGCGACCTGTCAAAGAATCCATAGGCTGAAATTCAAACCTCATGGGCAAAGACTCTACCCCTCACTGGCTCATTTTCCTCAACTTCCACTCTTTGTTCCTTGCCACCTCTAGTGCATCTTCATATGTCCTAGGCTTCTTTAGCTCCACTTTCCAACGTATATTCTCCCAAAGACCAACCAAGAACCTGTCCTTCTTTATCATGTCAGGCGGGGGTACCTGTGGTGCTAAGACCTTGCACATCCACTCCCATGCCATTGAGAACTTACTTATGTACGCATCTACTAGCTCACCTTCCTTTTTCACTAAAGTCTGTACTTCTTGCCAAACTTTGTGAGGTCCATCTTCTATCTTCACAAACTCCACTTCCAATCCATGCCTTAGATTGTCCCAACTCAATCTTACAGGTGGATTAGCCCCACGCAACTCTTCTTCAAATTCTTTGGACCAAACTCGTGCATCACTCTTCAAACAAATTTGGAGAAGACATAACATCTGCGCAGGGTCATGAATCTGGTTGCTAATGCAGGCAACCTCCATCTTTTCCAAAAAGTCTTCCACATCTTCATCACTTCTTCCATGAAACTCCGGATAAGAGAAAACCATGGCTACCCAAGTTACGATGCTTTAAGAACCCCTTCGAGCGTGCAAGAACCGAAAACTTTTGACTGACTCAATTCCCAGAACTTCAATGGAGCTCAACTTTAGATAAGGACAAACACATGCACATCAAATGAGTTTTCGTAGTTAATCATCGGAATTACAATAGGCAAAGTACATTCCCGGATCTCTCGTAATCTTCTTGGCCCGAACATAAAGACTATGCGCTGCTGGCAAAAAATCTTCCTGGACACATGAACATTTATCTAGATTCTTTGTGTTAAATGAAAAGGAGTGAATTGAGGGTCATTTTGATCATCCATTAAAGTCAACCATGTAGCTCCCAAGAAAGCACACTTGTCTTATCCTCTGATTTTGCCAGAATTTCAGCAGCATAACAGCATAAATGGCTCAAAAGACCAAAAAACCAGCCATCATAACTTGAAAAAATTTTGACAGAGTTTCCCCAGAAGTAGAGCAGTAGGAACCAAACATATAGACTGTACATGTATGCATAAACTGTCAACAATAGCACCCGAGCATCAAATAGGACTCACTAGTACATAGCCTATGGCGAGGTCACAAAAAGGGTGCTCCAGCTACTTGTATCACCAAAAGGATCTCCACATTTGAGAATCCCCCAGCTGAATAAAACCTCACGCTATCGACCCTCACACGAAGGCTAATGCAAATCGCGTATAGTCAAGTCTCAAAAATGACTATCTTCCAGACTAAGTCTCATAAATGGCTAGGACTGCCAAATAAAACCAAGTATGGTTCCACAAAGGCGTACAATGGAAGTTTCCACAAGTAATGTACAGTACCAACAGACAATGTGCTCAAACAGGCGCCAACTGATGCATACCCACGGCAACTGTAAGTGACTTCCACTTGCCAATGTATCACTGAACTCCAGCTATGTGTACCTGTGTGAATCACCTATACCTGTGTGAATCACTTGTAATTGTACCTGTCCCAATAATCTGTAACGTGTAGTCTGCAACCTGTAATCCCAAATCTCGAAGCTCGACGCTCGAAGTAGAAGGTACTCGAAGAAGATCCTCCGTGGGGGCGCCAAAAGAATGTGAGCGGGATGAAAATACACAGAACGCCTCTATAACAAGCCGACACATACTCTTGGGAAGATACACACACACACACACACACACACACACACTATGGGGCACCACTCGGCTTTTACAACCCACATGGCCGAGACAGGGAGCTCACCGATGGAGTGAGAGGAGAGAGACTATCCACTTGCCCACTCCACACAAACACACACACACACACCCAAATACTCAGCTCAAAAGAGGAGAATTTCTGATTTTTAGATACAATAGAGCTTGGGCCAACACCAATGGGGCAAATAGCTCACACAGTATGGGTAAAATAAGCCAGATACAATCACAAACTGGAGTAGAAGCTTCGTTCATAGGAGAAACTTAAACAACCAAAACAGTAGAAAAATAGTGAGGAATTTGGCAAAATGGACAACGCCATCGCTTCCGGAACCACCCAAAACCACAGTCTACAATGTCAAAGTGCTCAAATCCGACCTCGGATGAGCAGTTTACGGCCAAAACAGGCTCCAAAATGGACAAAAACACACTTGCGGCTGTTCCTCCTCTCTTCTCCACGTTTTTTTTGGTCTTCTCTTTGTTTTTTTTAGTTCCCACACTTAGATTTATTAGTTGGGCACCCTTGGCCTTTTAGATGACCTCAAATGGACCCTAAACAGGCCAAAAACTGACCTCGCAGTGCATAGTTGTCACCTTTTTGCATCATCCGCACACCTGGCACTGAGCTCTTCTCCAATAATGCATCCTGCAACCACATGAATTTTCCCCAAAAGATGGTCCTCGTGATGACCTTTCTGCATAATTATCACAAGAAAACATCCACGTTGTGTCCGTACTCATCCACGTGCAAGTATTGACCCCATTCGACGTCCTGACGCCACTAGATGCCATCTGACGCACCTGCTTACCTCATGTCATCGCCCCGCGGATAGCTTCCTCGAGAAGTTTTACGTGCTACCAACTCCTCATTATTGTAGAAAAAACACACCGGTATTGGTAACGATGAAAATCGATGCACTATGTACATGATGTCCTACCTGTACACATCTGGGCCCCACGTAACCACCTGGCTATGGAAAATGGGCAATCCTTTATTCTATGCATCATGCATGTGTATGTACATATGCGCAATCCCTTGATCCAAAAAACTCCTGACACCGTGTAGATGAGCCTAACACGATGTGTGTTTCCCTCCAACCTATTTTCAACAATTCGTATTGACATCCATTTTTCGCCTCTCCGTAATTGCCATAGTGAGCCACTTGACCCAAGAAAAATCACCTTAGCAATTCCTTTTCACTGTACATAGGTGTGTGTGTGTGTGTGTGAGGGATTTCTTTCTCATATTTTATCTAAAATCCTTTTCTAGCTTATTATTAGCTAAGAGAGCAAAAAAAAAGAAGTTAATCTATATTATGACCTATTTGCGTATATAATCTATTTTTATCCAAGGGCCTATGTACAATTATTTTCTCACGCATTTTATTTATTTTTATAAATATCTTTAATTAATTACGTAAATACTTGCAAATAGGTGTGTGTTTTATCAAACCAAAAATTCATGCCACGCATCCTTACTCTTCATCATACTTCTTGTATGTAATCCAATGTAATAAATATATTTCTCCACATGAGAAATATTCACATTTTACTATTTTATAAGAATGACTTTTATCCCCACCATCACTCACTCAAATCTCTTCATATTTCACATACTTTTTCCTTATCCCCACATTATTATATCAAGGGAGGATCCTCTCATTTGGCTTTATCATGTCACTTGTGTCTTTTACTTTTTTGCTTTTTATTTTTTATTTTTATTATACTTTGGGTATTTGGATTTATTTTTATTATACTTTGGGTATTTGGATTTATTTATACACTACTTTGTTTTTTTCAATCACATAGATATCATATATTTGTGGAAAATCCTTTTCCAGATGGGGATATTTACATCTTAGTAGTCCTTTGTCACTCTCCTAGGCATGAGGGGTCACTCTCTTGAAGACTAAAGGGAATCAAAACAAAGAAGGATCCAACCAATGACTTTTTTTGGACAGAAAACACATGTTTTTTTAAATTTTTTAACAATTATTTTCCATCCGATTCTGAAGAAGTGTTCAACATTTAAAAGTTGACACCTGATTTCAAAAATGCACTCAAATGTTAGGTATATATGGTCCACCAAGGAGAACAATGCTTTGAAAAAGCTTAAAGAGAAGCTTATCTTTCAACCTATGCTTACACTATCGGATCTCTCAAAACCATTTGAGGTCCAATGCGACACATGTGGTGATTGCCTTGGAGCTGTTTTGCTCCAAGAAGGGCACGCCATAGCCTATGAAAGTCAAAGGCTCGACCCTATTGATCAAGCTCTAGGCATATATGAGAAGGAACTCATAGCAGTTATACATGCTCTAGACTCATGGAAGCATAATTTATTGGGGACTCCTTTCATTCTAAAAACGGATCATCAAAGCCTTACGTACTTCATGATGCAGACCAAGCTCTCTGACAAACAAATGAGGTGGGAAAAACTCCTTTTGCAATTTCATTTTCATATTGCTCACATTACTGGCAAGCATAATCAAGTAGGAGATGCACTCTTAAGACAATCGAGAGTGAATGAGGTATCTATAGAAACTCACAAAGATCTATCTACTATGATAGATGAGTACACTAATGATCTCTCTTTTAGAGATGTGATTTCAACCCTTACACTAGGAAAGAAGGAAGAACCATTTACCCTACAAAATGGTTATCTTCTCTATGGTAATAGACTATGTGTTACTAACTCACTACGTGAGAAAGTAATGTATGAATCTCATGCTCCTCCTTATGGGGGCATAGAGGTATTCAGTCTACTCTAAAAGGGATAGAAACATATTTGTATTGGCTTGCCATGAAAGAAAACATGCAAGATTATGTTTCAAATGTGTGGTATGCCAAAAGATGAAGTTTGATAGAGGGAAGCAACTTGGATTGCTTCAACCTTTGCAAATCCCCAATTCACCATGGGAGAGCATATCCATGTCTTTTATCTTTGGATTTCTCAAGTCTATCCATGGGAATGCAGAAATTGGACGATAGTAGACAGGTTTAGCAAACAAGCACAGAAGAGCCCTAGCCTTTAAACAAAATGATTGGGTCTTTCTTAAGTTTCCCAAGGCTCGATTAAGGCACGCAACAGGCAAGAATCCTATCGGACACCAAAAGTACTATGTTAAGTTAGCAAAAAGGTACTATGGCCCCTTTTAGATTCTTAGGCCAATCAATGAGATGGCCTATCAACTCAATTTTTTGCCTATCCATTGGCTCATACAAAATGCTTTCCATGTGAGCCTACTAAAGCCTTACTGTAATAGGATTATTTTTCCAAGTTCTTAATCTTTTCTAGAGCTTACAATCTTGGTGAATCTCAAAGTAGCAATGAGGACAAATATCTCATGATTTTGATTGAACTAGTGTGTTGAGTTTGGATTGAAGAGGGTTATTTCAAAAGGGGATGCGTTACTTAGTTATGAATTAGTTGCTTGGTTTGTTGAATGTTAAGAAAGACAATTTGAAGAAGTGGATCTAAGGTATCAAGAAGATTTTTCATGAGTTTTGGAAGATATACTTTAAGAATGTTCCTTGTGAGCAGAATAAAGAAGCTAATGAGTTGGTTAGGGACAAGTTGGATGCGTTGGTAGCTCCTTCAAGGGTCAAAGAAGCCATGTATGTAGAAAGGGAATCACAGCAAGATGTAGAAGTATTTCTTGGTAAAGGGCAATGTCCAGAGGGCATGTAAAATGTTTTACGTAAAAGAATAGGTGCAAAATCAAGAAACTTCACATTGGTAGGTGAAGATCTCATGTTTTATGGCAGAGATAGCATTTTGAGAAAAGTGCCATTGAAAGAAGAAATAGGCTTGATTTTGGAGCACTTCCATGAAGAAACGGGTCATCAAGGCAAGGATAAGGTTGTCTTTCATGTTTTGAGAGCAGGTTACTGCTGGCCCTCTATGATGAGAGATGCTTATTTTTAGTGCAAGTCGTGCCATAAATGCCAAGTGTTTGTGTCATAAAAACTAATATCTAACCAGCCCAAATGATTTTCTCATATTAAACTGATCACTTAATATGGGAGAATAAATGGGAACAAGGGTTAAGATATAGACATGTGCGTTTAGATCTATCTCAACACGGGGCCATTGGTAAAGGGGCCCAAATGAGAGATGTTCTATCAAAGAGCAAGGCTAGCCAATGGAGCATAAGACCTTAGGGTTAACTTCATTGAAGACCTCCAATAATGTGTGTAAAAGTCCTTTGACCTTAGGTAAGCTAGGGTTGAGCTTGAGGCATGGGAACCCAACCCAGCTCGAGGTGCTTGTTCTGCTTGTCATGCTTGATGACTAAGGTGCTTGAGGTGCTTGACATGCTTGAGATGTTAGGGTTGCACTTGAGGTGAGAACCCAGCCCAAGCTTAAAGTGCTTAAGGGCCAAGCTTGTGGTGGGAACTGGGCCTATGCATGAGGGGTTGAGGTGTCAAAAAGTCAAAGATTTAATCCCTACAAGGAGGGGGCAAGCCCTACATGAGGGGGGATGAGAGAGAACACCCACACACTCACACAAGGCATGCATGGTACAAAGAAAGAAAAAGGGACACTTGTCAAGTTCCTCCTCATTGTGTGCCTGAAGCCTATTGGTTGGCCACCCAAGGGGTCCAATGATAATTTAGGGGATCTAATTAATTGATTTTTCATTTATCAAGTCCTCTCTCTCAAAGGGGAAAGGGGGACACTTGTCTCAAGGCTACCCTTGCTGCTTGTAATGCCTCTTGCTTATGATTGGCTAGGCCTGGAGGGGTCCAATGAGCTTCAAGCATGAGCTACAAGGGGGGGTCGACCCAAGCAAGCTAGGGGGTTGCTTAGGGGGTATAATCACCCACACACACTCACAAACACTCTCATTGTGTGCTATGCAAAGTGCAAGAGCTCCCTCTCCTTCTCCAAGCAAGTAGAGGTTGAGAGCCTACACCAACACTCTTGGATATGGAGTGCAAATCCAACCAAGAGCCATACTTCAATGCTTAAGCTTTCCATCTCCTTCTTCTTCATTACTATGCTATTATGTATGCTAGCAACAAGAATTATGATAAGTGAGGAACTAATTCTTTCTCCTATGGAATACTTCTTCTTCCTCTTCCCTACCCTCATTCCCTGCTAGCTCTCTCCACCTTTGAAGGTGTTTGAGGTCTTGGGACTGAGGCTTCGGATAGTTAATGCTTTCTACAAAGTGCATGTTATGATTATTGCAAGAAGGCTAATGGTTTATTGCAAGTAGATTAGTTACTTAATGCAAGTAGATTAATTGTATTGCAAGGTAGATTAATTCTTGCTTTAGTCACAAGTTGATGCATAAAAATATACATCTTCATGCACTCAAATGATTTAGGGAACACAAAGACTAATGACGTTCACAAGTTCTTGATTGTTTTCAAGCTAAGATTGATTATTGATATTATGCAAAAGCTTGGTATATGAAGCTTCCACCTTCATACTGCCAAAGAGGTCTCAAGGAACACAAAGATTGTATTGTACCAAGTCTCTCTTAATGAGAGAATCTATAATACAAATGCCTTTTGGAGGGGGGACCGCCGGCTCCGCATAAATCCGGTCCTCAACTGTTGTCATATTCTCTAAACTTTCTCTCTCTCTCTCTCTCTCTCTCTCTCTCTCTCTCTCTCTCTCTCTCTCTCTCAAAAGTATTGCTCATGCCTAGTTAATTAAGTGTTATGATTAAGTTGCTACTACCAACTAAGTTCACCCTCTTTGCTCTCAAAGTTGCTCACTTTAATTCTCTTAATTCTGCTATTCTCTAAGTTCATAGGCCATTTCCATTACAGTTTGCGAACCAAAAGCTTTTGGCTTGAGCCTCAAAAAGCTATAATGTCTTTTGATGCATCTGCAAAATGGGGAGTGTATGCTTTAGGTCCAACGCCAAGGACCAACAATGGATAGAAGTATATCCTTGTGGCTGTGGACTATTTGACAAAGTGGGTGAAAACAAGAGCTGTAAAAGATGTAACAATAGGAAGAGTGGCCTCTTTTTTGTTTGAGCATATGTGTTGCAGGTTTGACCTCATATGGTTATCATTTTTTATAGTGGACCCCAATTTAGGGGAAAACCTGTTCGTGTTATTGTGGAGAAATTGAAAATTTAGCATAGCCATTCTTCTTCTTACTACCCACAATGCAATGGACTGGTTGAAAACCCAAATGGTCAAATTGTGAAAATGGTATCAAAGTATGCTAGAGAGCATCCCAAACAGTGAGACTTGGACTTGGAAAAGTGTTTGTGGGCTTATAGAACTTCATATAGAGTGTTAACACAACTCACACCATATGAGATTGTTTATGGAAAGGAATCTCTTATTCCCATACGGGTGCATTTGGATGACTTAAAGTTGTTGTGCAGATGCAAGGTGCACATAGTGACAAGTTGCAAGAAAGAATGCTTGCTCTAGAGTTCTTGAAAATGAATAGAACGAAATCCAGTGATTATTATCTTCAACAAGCCGAGACAAGGATGGAGAAAATGATAAAGAGGCTTCCAAAGAAAGAGATTAAAGAGGTAGATCTAGTAATGAAGTATTCCTCTCGCTTGGATTTCACTTTTCAAAGGAAGTTGAGGGACAAATGGTTGGGACCATACAGAGTGAAGCGTGTTTTCTGAATGGCACATATGAGTTGGAAAGTCTCTCTGGTAAATTCTTGCACTATAGAATAAGTGATTATAGATTGAGGAAATGTTTTGCAAGGGATGTGGTTCCAGATCCAAATAGTCGCTTGGTTGAGCGTAAATGCTCTACCTAGAGGGTGGGCAATGATAACAGACTGCTCTTGGCATGTGCAAAGTAGCGTATATATGGATGGAAATATGTACAAAAATATGTAAGTACATGAATTTAGGAGTTTTGTAGAGCTGGTTTGGGTTTGAAACATGATGCAATGTACACATTGTGAATAGTTAGGTTTGCGTGCCAACAAGCAGGCACAGGTACACATTGAGGCCTCAATACATGCAGGCACACGTATTGAGGCCTTGTATATGGTTCCACATGGATTCTTTTGGTTCTAGGCACTCTTTTTAAGCTTTCTAGAATTTAAATAATGCAAGTGGGAGGTGTGGGCACTCTTGACCTGCCTGAGAAGTTTGACACATGCAATAATTGTCTATTTACAATGCTTGATCTGCAGAGTACTGTGGGTATCAAGGATATAGTATACAAAATTTGGTGAATTATGGAGTCTGTTTGGGGTTTTTCCCGCAAAACAATGTCCATCGAGGTCAACATTGGGTCCAAAAATATCAAAAAATTATCAAAATGGTGTGAGAAGCCCATATTTTCCACATCACTCATGGTTCTGTGGTTGTTCAATCTGAAGGAGGATTTTGAAATTTATTATTGGCACTTGCACCTCTCTGTGTGTGGGAGGAAGCATGGTTCCTAATGCAGTCCTATCGCATTCGCATCCTGTTTTCGAGTGTATGGAGGAGTGAATCATATCTTTTTCTCTTCAATTTTACAGTAGGGATATTCTATGGAGTCTCTAAGGTTTCCATGGATGTGTGTGTGCAAGGATTTAAGGGAATAATGGATGACTTTTTGCAAGACTATGTGACCCTCTATCGGTGCCATTAGGGTTGAGGCTACTTCAAAGAGTCCATTAGAGTGGAGTTTCGCAAAGCTTTTTCAATGGTTTGAGAGAGGCATTTTCTGTCTGGATTTTTTTAGTTTTTTATGTTTTTTCTAGTATATTTGGGTCACCATCAAGTGTGATTTCAAAGGTTGGGATCAACTCGACTCACCTTGTAGTGTATGCGGGAAGTCAAGGGCTAGTAGGCTAAGGTGTTTGGAGTCTCAATTGAGCTTGTGGGTAGAACTTTCATGAAGCTCTTGAGTGGTGGTGAGTGAGGTGAGAAAATTAAGGAAATACCTTGTGTTGTGTTAAGGTGTCAAGGTGTGTGAGTGTGCTCACGGTGTCTTTTGCTCCATCAACGTGCATGGAGTAGATGATGTTCGACACAAGATCGAGTTAAAGCCAAAGGCCACACCTAAGGCTCAGAAGCTACAAAGGCTAGGCATCATCAAGGAGCAGGCTTTAATCAAAGAGGTAAGAAATATTTTAGCATCACATTTCATTTATCCTATGGAGAATTCAAAGTGGGTTTTTTCAGCTGTGGTCACTCCTAAAAAGAATGGAAAGTCGAGAGTATGTGTGGACTATATGCAACTCATTAAGGCAACCAAGCGAGATCACTTTCTCCTTCCATTTGATAATTAGATACTAAATGAGGTAGCTGGTCATGAGAAGTACATTGTGGTGTGATGTATACTTGAGCTACTTTCGAATAGGTATCACAATAGCGGATCAATTGAAAACAACCTTCATCACTCCTTGGGTTCTTATGCTTTCAAAGTCATGCCATTTGGCCTGACAAATACTCCTGTAACTTTCCAGTGCTTCATGAACATGGTGTTTCAAGCATTTTTTGGAAATTTCATTAGGGTTTTTATTGATGAATTTTGCATTTATAGTTCAAAATCATTGCACTTATAGAGGGTAGAAGAAGGTTGAGGAAATTGTATGACATGGGAGGTCAGTAGAGTGAGAAACTTTAGATCCTACTTGTTGCCAAATCCCTTTGTAATACTCATTGAAAAAAACTTTTCCTTGGGTCTCCTCTCAAATGCCACTTAGTCCCATGATCTCAAAGTGGATTATGGAATTGCAAGAATTCTAGTACTCTTTCAAGGTAGAAGATAGTGTATGTGCACCGTTGGCAAGGATTCTCACCTATAGAGTGCACAAAAGAGATATTAATGTGCCTAAAGTTAAAAGCCTACCTTGCCAACACCTAAAAGCCTACCTAATTTATTCACCTTGTTCTTTGATGGAGCATTCAAGAAGGCCACAGAAAATTCATGGGGGAGGGTTTGTGCTACTTTAGATCCTACTTGTTGCCAAATCCCTTTGTAATACTCACTGAAAAAAACTTTTCCTTGGGTGTCCTCTCAAATGCCACTTAGTCCCATGATCTCAAAATGGATTATGGAATTGCAAGAATTCTAGTACTCTTTCAAGGTAGAAGATAGTGTATGTGCACCGTTGGCAAGGATTCTCACCTATAGAGTGCACAAAAGAGATATTAATGTGCCTAAAGTTAAAAGCCTACCTTGCCAACACCTAAAAGCCTACCTAATTCATTCACCTTGTTCTTTGATGGAGCATTCAAGAAGGCCACAGAAAATTCATGGGGGAGGGTTTGTGCTACTTGATCCAATTGGTGTGGCTATTGTGAAAGAACATGTGAGTTTGCCAGACTCCATAAGCAACAATGAAGCAGAGTATCATATACTACTCTATGGATTACAGATGTGTGTTGCTCAGAAGATACAATATCTTATGGTTAAAGGGGATGCACTTGTCATTGTAAAGAAAATCTTAGGCATTTGGGCATGTAAAAATGAAAGATTCATGTGAAAGGTTAATTATATCCACAAACTATTCAATCGGTTTAAAAAAGTTCAATTGTATCATATTCCTGGGAAACAAAATAAAGATGTTGATTATCCTGCACAGAAAGCAGTTGCATGTGTTGACAAGACGAGCATGCCATCATGGCAGAAGTAGTGGTAAAGCAGCCAATGTACCAAGGGATGAATTCCTTGGCTCCCATTGTGAGCTACATTCTGGAAGGCGAGTTTCCACAAGGCTTTACAAAGGCTCAAAAGAGGAGGCTCATAAAGAAGGCAATTGTCTATCTCTTCCTAGAAAGCTCCCTCTATCAAAGAGGAAAGGATCATGTGTGTAGAAGAGTACCAACAATGAAGAAAATTTTAACCATTCTAGAAGGTTTGCATGAGGAAGCTTATGGTGATCATTGCAAAAAATAGTTTCTTGTGGGGTAAGTTTGGAAAATCTTGCAAGCCTTCTCTGACAACTTCTGCACCTTTGGCAAATTGTGACAAAGTTTTTTCTTGCGGGGTATGTTTGACCAAGCTTGCATGTTGATGTTCAACATTGGTGCAAAATTTGTCACAATTGTCAGGTTAATTGAAATATAAGGTTGGTGCATGATCCAAGGAAAATAAAGGTTGCAAATGGGCCCTTTGAAAAGTGGGGCATTGATGCTATGGGTCCATCACCTAGAACTAAAAATGGTAAGCTCTACATTATAGTGGTTGTGAACTATATGACTAGCTATAGGTGGCACAAAGTGTGGCAAGGGTAAATGAGAGGACAACGAAATTTTTTGTATATAGTCACATTTGTTGTAGATTTACCACGCATTTGGAGATTGTTTTTTGTAATGGTCGAGGGTTTAGAAATGGAGATTGTAGCAGACTATATGACTGCTACAAGAGGAAAGCTGTCAGGACAACGGCAAGGCCGGACTAGACAAGGGCAAGGCCTGGGTAGGTAGTGTGAAAAGGGAGTCCAACTAGGGCAAAGGACTAGGAGACATGCTATATAGTGGGTGGTTGGGAGGTTGACTCCTAGGTTCTAGTTCCCCTTGTCTAACATTGGTATCAAGAGCAAGGTTCCTTTTTTGGGAAGGCACAACCATGGAGGAGGGGAGCCACACAATTCTTGAATGTTGTTTTGCATGTCGGGGTCAAAGAGGGGTGGAGATCATCCCCTGTGAGGAGGACGAGGAAGAACGAGGGTGTGGGAAACACCTCTTGTGAGGGAAGCTGCCGAGTTTTGGCCCTGCACCAAACTGCGCCCTTGCGGGCTTTACAGCATCTCCCTGGCGTAGGGAACACTTCCAGTGGATGTAGCAGGCGGGGACGACCATCATACGGGGCTGGGGCAGCTTTGCTCACCTCCTCGTACTGTCTGCGGGCTGCCATAGCTGGTGAAGCAGGTGATTTTCACACCCGACAGGGTGCCCAACCCCATTGGGGGTTAGTGGCCACATTTTTTTTCAACAACCTAGGGACGGTACCCACAATGGGGTACCCCCCCTCCCTCTTGTGAAGCTTCGGTGAAGCTCGGCATCCCGACACGGCCGGCAAGTACATACACCACACAAATTCTCTATGTATGATCTGCCAAAAATCAGAGATTTAATAAAGCATCTCAAGGGGAGTTCAAAGTGCCGTTATTTCTTAAAATTGATTACGATCGAACGCAATTCTACCCATAATCGATTCGGCTACAACGGGATTACGGATTGCCCTACATGGTTGACATTTCGGATTGATTTTAACTAGGCCATTATCGACTTTGACGCGATTATCAAGGCTAATTAAACTTTGACGGGATTATCAAGGCTAATTCAACTTTGCAGCGCTCTCAATATCATGTATTTTTTGACTATTCCTTTCATTGCACTGTGTCACCATGGATTCCGATATCAATATGACTTTTGATTTTGAGCAAAATACTACTGATCCTGCCCATGATGGCTCGTGGCCGGATGCTCTTACGGAGAGTGCCCGTGACGCTACGGCAGGTGACAACACTTATGAATTGCTCGACATTCAAGAATTTTGTGCACTGTAGACACGCATATCAGTTATGGAATGAAATTTTAAATCTTTAAATGAAAATGTCACTAAATTATCCACATTAATGATCCAATTAATGCAACAGCAGTCCAAGGTCCTGCTGACATGCACATGCATGAGCACGTTTCTACACAAGGGCAAGGCCCTTCTAATCAAAGACAAGGTCCAATTGCTGATACTTTGCACACACTCACTGCAAAAGAGGTGGATGAGTCGTTGAAAAAGAATAAACCACCAACTTTTAAGGGAGAAGACCGAAACTGCAATAAGGATGCAGTGAATATCTTTCTCAGCAAGTGGGATGGAATTCACGCCTTACAGCGTACTCCGGACACAATCAAAGCACTGCAAACGAGCCTAACTTTGGAAGGCAAGGCCTACAAATGGTGGATGTCTCTCAAGGAGAATAATATCATACCACAAAGTTTGGCAGCTTTTGAAGCTATGTTTCGCAAATAATTTTTTCCTACAAATGAGGCAAATCAAAATTGGACGGCTTGGGACACGTGTTCCATGTGCCAATACCCATCATTACTTGAATATATATCTCACTATCGGGATGTTATTCTCAGTTGGAAGGAATAGATAACTTTCAGTAAGTACGGGAAATTATACTTGGTCTGACACGAGAGCTTAAGAAGCATGTCAATACCCAAGACCCTAAAAAACTTGAGGAAGCCATAGTGAAAGCACATATTCATGATGATCCAGATGAAAATAAAGCAAATAATACTCACATGCTAGCTAATACACATGGTAATATACGCACGCAGTATGGGCACAATAAAAGGAAAGTTATAGTAGCCAACTCAAAAGCATCTAAAAAACCCACGGGGTGAGAGAGAGCACTTTGATAAAGCTAAGAAAGAGAAATTATGTTTTCAATGTTTAGGAAGCGGTCATGGAAAAAAGGATTGTCCCAAGGGGAAATCTGCTGCTCATGGCAAGGAGAAAGCAGTGCACACGGTGCAACTGTTTCCTCTTGAGCTAGTCTTCCTCATGATTCTCTACAGTGGAAGTAACACACATCGAGGTGGTGCATGAATGTTGTCTCACAGCTTTCATGTGGCAACAGACCTTTTGACCACATGAGTTAGTATGTATGCATGCATCTCTGCAAGGGCACAAGGTGCGCATCTTGGTAGATGACGGTGCTTCTCACAATTTCATCAATTACAGATTTGTGAAAAAACTCAAATTGCCTCAAACTCCGGGTACCCACTACTACAAGGAACCAATGATGAATGGACATGATACCAAAATCTGGATACTCAAGTCCGAGATGTTCCGTTAGAAGTACAAGGTTACTCCACATCCTTGGATTTTCAGGTTATGAACATGGACAGGGAAAATGTGGTCCTTGGTAGGGAATGATTGCATAGCCGACCATCACTGAAGCGTAGCTATGAGCACAACAGCTTGATGTTCGAATCCCATGGCACACATGTGTTGTTTTTAGGAGAGAAGGATGTACCTTCTTCACCATTGATATGTACCGCTGAGCTTATGCGGCTGGTTTTTTATAATGAAATAGATCAAGTTTTCTTGTGTTACTCATTATCTTATTTTCTCTCTAACATTGAATCTGTTAAACATTCCTCAACACCACATGCTTCGCTCTCATCCCTTCCACCAATGGCTACTTCCAAACAAGCAAACGTTGCTAGTGAGTCACAAAAATAATTAAAGTAATTTCAAGATGTTTTTCCTAATGATTTGCCACCAGGATTACCGCCAACACGATCGGTGAAACATAGCATCGATGTGGTTGCAGGCTGTAAACCTGTCAGTAAACTGCCCTACCGTATGAGTTACTCTGAAGCTGCTGAGGTGGAACGTCAGCTTGCTGACTACCTTAGCAGAGGGTTTATACAACCTAGTTCTTCACCATGGGCTTCTCCTATCCTATTAGTGAAGAAAAAAGATGGCAGTATGCGCATGTGCGTAGACTATCGTGGCTTAAATGTGGTTACGGTTAAGAACAATTACCCATTGCCACGAGTAGATGATTTGTTTGACAAACTCACTCATGCTTGCATTTTTACGAAAATAGACTTCCGGTCAGGCTATCACCAAGTTGATATTCGACTTACTGATATACCCAAAACTGTATTTCGAACAAGGTTTGGACACTACGAGGTTTTGGTGATGGCCTTTAGGTTAACCAATGTGTCCGCAACATTCATGAAAATTATGGATAGTGTCTTGAAGCCGTACTTGGGCAAATTTGTCATCGTTTTTCTCAATGACATTCTAGTCTATAGTGCTTCTGATGAAGAACACTTACAACATTTGAGGCAGGTATTCGACTTGTTACGAACAAATAAATTATGTGGCAAGGAATCCAAGTTTGATTTTCTAAAAGAAGAAATTCACTATCTGGGGCATGTTATTTCAGCTACTACCAGGCTATATATGGAGCAATCCAAAGTGGATACAATCCGGCAATGGCCTTCTCCTAAAAATCTGAAAGAGTTACAGATTTTTTTAGGATTTGCAGGTTTTTATCGCAGTTTCGTTAAGAACTATGCTAATAGTGTTGTTCCCATGACGGATCAATTGAAAGACAAAGGTAAAGATTTTCTTTGGGGACCCGCTCAACAGCACAGTTTCGATACACTCAATGATGCATTAGCTACAGCTCCCATACTAGCTATTGTAGATCCTTTGAAACCATTTTTTTTGGAAACAGATGCCAGTAACCGTGCTATTGGAGCAGTCATGCTACAAGACGGATGGCAGAGACAGGGAACTCACCGATGGAGTGAGAGGAGAGAGACTATCCACTTGCCCACTCCACACAAACTCACACACACCCAAAAACTCAGCTTAAAAGAGGAAAATTTCTGATGTTTAGATACAATAGAGCTTGGGCCAACACCAATGGGGCAAATAGCTCACACAGTATGGGTAAAATAAGCCTGATACAATCACAAACTAGAGCAGAAGCTTCGCTCATAGGAGAAACTTACACAACCAAAACAGTAGAAAAATAGTGAGGAATTTGGCAAAATGGACAACGCCATCGCTTCCAAGACCACCCAAAACCACAGTCTACAATGTCAAAGTGCTCAAATCCGACCTCGGATGACCAGTTTACGGCCAAAACAGGCTCCAAAATGGACAAAAACACACTTGCGGCTGTTCCTCCTCTCTTCTCCACGTTTTTTTTGGTCTTCTCTCTGTTTTTTCAGTTCCCACACTTAGATTTATTAGTTGGGCACCCTTGGCCTTTTAGATGACCTCAAACGGACCCTGAACAGGCCAAAAACTGACCTCGCAGTGCATAGTTGTCACCTTTTTGCATCATCCGCACACCTGGCACTCAGCTTTTCTCCAATAATGCATCCCACAAACACGTGAATTTGCCCCAAAAGATGGTCCTCGTGATGACCTTTCTGCATAATTATCACAAGAAAACATCCACGTTGTGTCCGTACTCATCCACGTGCAAGTATTGACCCCATTCGACGTCCTGACGCCACTAGATGCCATCTGACGCACCTGCTTACCTCATGTCATCGCCCCGCGGATAGCTTCCTCGAGAAGTTTTACGTGCTACCAACTCCTCATTATTGTAGAAAAAACACACCGGTATTGGTAACGATGAAAATCGATGCACTATGTACATGATGTCCTACCTGTACACATCTGGGCCCCACGTAACCACCTGGCTATGGAAAATGGGCAATCCTTTATTCTATGCATCATGCATGTGTATGTACATATGCGCAATCCCTTGATCCAAAAAACTCCTGACACCGTGTAGATGAGCCTAACACGATGTGTGTTTCCCTCCAACCTATTTTCAACAATTCGTATTGATAGCCATTTTTCGCCTCTCCGTAATTGCCATAGTGAGCCACTTGACCCAAGAAAAATCACCTTAGCAATTCCTTTTCACTGTACATAGGTGTGTGTGTGTGTGTGTGTGAGGGATTTCTTTCTCATATTTTATCTAAAATCCTTTTCTAGCTTATTATTAGCTAAGAGAGCAAAAAAAAAGAAGTTAATCTATATTATGACCTATTTGCGTATATAATCTATTTTTCTCCAAGGGCCTATGTACAATTATTTTCTCACGCATTTTATTTATTTTTATAAATATCTTTAATTAATTACGTAAATACTTGCAAATAGGTGTGTGTTTTATCAAACCAAAAATTCATGCCACGCATCCTTACTCTTCATCATACTTCTTGTATATAATCCATTGTCATAAATATATTTCTCCACATGAGAAATATTCACATTTTACTATTTCATAAGAATGACTTTTATCCCCACCATCACTCACTCAAATCTCTTCATATTTCACATACTTTTTCCTTATCCCCACATTATTATATCAAGGGAGGATCCTCTCATTTGGCTTTATCATGTCACTTGTGTCTTTTACTTTTTTGCTTTTTATTTTTTATTTTTATTATACTTTGGGTATTTGGATTTATTTTTATTATACTTTGGGTATTTGGATTTATTTATACACTACTTTTTTTTTTTCAATCACATACATATCATATATTTGTGGAAAATCCTTTTCCAGATGGGGATATTTACATCTTAGTAGTCCTTTGTCACTCTCCTAGGCATGAGGGGTCACTCTCTTGAAGACTAAAGGGAATCAAAACAAAGAAGGACCCAACCAATGACTTTTTTGGACAGAAAACACATGATTTTTTAAATTTTTTAACAATTATTTTCCCTCCGATTCTAAAGAAGAGTTCAACATTTAAAAGTTGACACCTGATTTCAAAAATGCACTCAAATGTTAGGTATATATGGTCCACCAAGGAGAACAATGCTTTGAAAAAGCTTAAAGAGAAGCTTATCTTTCAACCTATGCTTACACTATCGGATCTCTCAAAACCATTTGAGGTCCAATGCGACGCTTGTGGTGATTGCCTTGGAGCTGTTTTGCTCCAAGAAGGGCACTCCATAGCCTATGAAAGTCAAAGGCTCGACCTTATTGATCAAGCTCTAGGCATATATGAGAAGGAACTCGTAGCAGTTATACATGCTCTAGACTCATGGAAGCATAATTTATTGGGGACTCCTTTCATTCTAAAAACGGATCAGCAAAGCCTTAAGTACTTCATGATGTAGACCAAGCTCTCTGACAAACAAATGAGGTGGGAAAAACTCCTTTTGCAATTTCATTTTCATATTGCTCACATTACTGGCAAGCATAATCAAGTAGGAGATGCACTCTTAAGACAATCAAGAGTGAATGAGGTATCTATAGAAACTCACAAAGATCTATCTACTATGATAGATGAGTACACTAATGATCCCTCTTTAGAGATGTGATTTCAACCCTTACACTAGGAAAGAAGGAAGAACCATTTACCCTACAAAATGGTTATCTTCTCTATGGTAATAGACTATGCGTTACTAACTCACTACGTGAGAAAGTAATGTATGAATCTCATGCTCCTCCTTATGGGGTCATAGAGGTATTCAGTCTACTCTAAAAGGGATAGAAACATATTTGTATTGGCTTGCCATGAAAGAAAACATGCAAGATTATGTTTCAAATGTGTGGTATGCCAAAAGATGAAGTTTGATAGAGGGAAGCAACTTGGATTGCTTCAACCTTTGCAAATCCCCAATTCACCATGGGAGAGCATATCCATGTCTTTTATCTTTGGATTTCCCAAGTCTATCCATGCGAATGCAGAAATTGGACGATAGTAGACAGGTTTAGCAACCAAGCACAGAAGAGCCCTAGCCTTTAAACAAAATGATTGGGTCTTGCTTAAGTTTCCCAAGGCTCGATTAAGGCACGCAACGGGCAAGAATCCTATCGGACACCAAAAGTACTATGTTAAGTTAGCAAAAAGGTACTATGGCCCCTTTTAGATTCTTAGGCCAATCAATGAGATGGCCTATCAACTCAATTTTTTGCCTATCCATTGGCTCATACAAAATGCTTTCCATGTGAGCCTACTAAAGCCTTACTGTAATAGGATTATTTTTTCAAGTTCTTAATCTTTTCTAGAGCTTACAATCTTGGTGAATCTCAAAGTAGCCATGAGGACAAATATCTCATGATTTTGATTGAACTAGTGTGTTGAGTTTGGATTGAAGAGGGTTATTTCAAAAGGGGATGCGTTACTTAGTTATGAATCAGTTGCTTGGTTTGTTGAATGTTAAGAAAGACAATTTGAAGAAGTGGATCTAAGGTATAGGTGCAAAATCAAGAAACTTCACATTGGTAGGTGAAGATCTCATGTTTTATGGCAGAGATAGCATTTTGAGAAAAGTGCCATTGAAAGAAGAAATAGGCTTGATTTTGGAGCACTTCCATGAAGAAACGGGTCATCAAGGCAAGGATAAGGTTGTCTTTCATGTTTTGAGAGCAGGTTACTGCTGGCCCTCTATGATGAGAGATGCTTATTTTTAGTGCAAGTAGTGCCATAAATGCCAAGTGTTTGTGTCATAAAAACTAATATCTAACCAGCCCAAATGATTTTCTCATATTAAACTGATCACTTAATGTGGGAGAATAAATGGGAACAAGGGTTAAGATATAGACATGTCCTTTTAGATCTATCTCAACACGGGGCCATTGGTAAAGGGGCCCAAATGAGAGATGGTCTATCAAAGAGAAAGGCTAACATTTGGAGCATAAGACCTTAGGGTTAAATTCATTGAAGACCTCCAATAATGTGTGTAAAAGTCCTTTGACCTTAGGTAAGCTAGGGTTGAGCTTGAGGCGTGGGAACCCGACCCAGCTCGAGGTGCTTGTTCTGCTTGTCATGCGTGATGACTAAGGTGCTCGAGGTGCTTGACATGCTTGAGATGTTAGGGTTGCACTTGAGGTGAGAACCCAGCCCAAGCTTAAAGTGCTTAAGGGCCAAGCTTGTGGTGGGAACTGGGCCTATGCATGAGGGGTTGAGGTGTCAAAAAGTCAAAGATTCAATCCCTACAAGGAGGGGGCGAGCCCTACATGAGGGGGGATGAGAGAGAACACCCACACACTCACACAAGGCATGCATGGTACAAAGAAAGCAAAAGGGACACTTGTCAAGTTCCTCCTCATTGTGTGCCTGAAGCCTATTGGTTGGCCACCCAAGGGGTCCAATGATAATTTAGGGGATTTAATTAATTGATTTTGCATTTATCAAGTCCTCTCTCTCAAAGGGGAAAGGGGGACACTTGTCTCAAGGCTACCCTTGCTGCTTGTAATGCCTCTTGCTTATGATTGGCTAGGCCTGGAGGGGTCCAATGAGCTTCAAGCATGAGCTACAAGGGGGGGTCAACCCAAGCAAGCTAGGGGGTTGCTTAGGGGGTATAATCACCCACACACACTCACAAACACTCTCATTGTGTGCTATGCAAAGTGCAAGAGCTCCCTCTCCTTCTCCAAGCAAGTAGAGGTTGAGAGCCTACACTAACACTCTTTGGATATGGAGTGCAAATCCAAGCAAGAGCCATACTTCAATGCTTAAGCTTTCCATCTCCTTCTTCTTCATTACTATGCTATTATGTATGCTAGCAACAAGAATTATGATAAGTGAGCGGTAACGATCACGCGCAGATTCAATTCATGGTGACAACAGTATGTGTATGCGATTCGCATGTAAGATTCAAAATTGTTACAAATTTTATTTTTGAGCGTGGATTCTTGTTAACTGTGGTTGTTTTGTGTTAAGAAGAATATGATTAGTGTTTTATGTGGCGTTTATTTATAATCAAGCTAATCGTTGATTACGTTTTCTTGTTAATGACACCCTGAACTTCATCTCAATTTTTCTTGCTGTGCTGCTCAAAATTTGGAGAAACGAAAAAAGCTTTTTATCCAAAACTTGCTCGTCTCCTCGAGCTCTTTGATTTGAGTTCTAGGTTTGCGTCAATCGGAGTTCGCAGCAGAAAGTTATGCTGTTTTTACTGCAATAAAGCTTGACACAGCTTTCTTCGTCCTACTTCTTCGTGAAGCGTCCGCGATCGTTTTTCTTATTTTGGCGTTAACTTTTTTGAGAAGATTTAGCTTTTTGCTATTCGTATTGTGGCCGTCAATCTTGCGTCTCACGCCACTCTATTTTGAGGACTCGTTTATTATTAACGTCTCCTTTACCCTGTCTTTTTTGGGTGACGTCTCTTACATCTTTGGACGTTCCTTGAGCATCCTTCTTACGTTTATCGTTGATTGAACGCAGTACTCATATCTCTCTCATTCTCAATTGCGGCCTTCACCATATATGGTGTGCAGATTCTGCGATCTTATCTTATACGTCTTCTCGCAACAAGATATGGCTATGAATATTCTCGTCAACGGCTTTCCTTCTGGCCAACGTTCTGTTCCTCCTTTCCAAGGTCAAGGATTTCCAGGCTGGAAATCAAAGATGTTGTTAATTCTTGAAGGCGATGAACTCTCCGATGTTGTTCTTGGAAATCGTGTTTATCTGCCTCAGCCTGTTGATACGGATAATGATAACGTGCTTATCACTGAAGGACCTATATTTGAAGATTGGAATGTTGCCTATACAGATTGGCAACGACGTGATAAAGCAGCTCGTCGGTATATTCTTTCTGCTCTTATTGATTCCCTTTTGCTTGATATGTATGAACTGCCTACTTCCCATGACGTATGGAAGTACCTTATTGCAAACTTTCAGAAGAAATCTGTTATAGAAATACTTTATTTGAGAGGGTTGCTTAACAAGTTACAATATGAAGTTGGTACTGCCATTACGGGATATATTGAGTCTTTCAAATCTATTATTAATCAACTTGCTGCTGCCGGTGATCCTGTTCCACAAAAGCAACTGATTACACTTCTCCTTGATACGGTGAAGGACTCTTCTTATGATAACATTGTTACTATTCTCTCTAATAAACATGTTCTTGATTTCGACCAAGCTTGCATGTCTTTAATTGAATACTCTCAACGTCAAGAACGTCGGAATGCTGGTCACGATACAGCTATGATTTCACAAGAGGAGACTGAGTCACAATAGATGGAACGTGCTTTTTATGCTCGAAGGCGTCCATTTCAACGAGGAAACCGCAGAGGTGGCCGTCGCGGTGAAATTTTCTCTCGTCTCAAATTTCCTAATAAGCAATGTTCTTACTGCAACAGAAATGGCCATACTGAAGATGATTGTTGGGCACGTCAATATGATGAAGAACACAATATTACCACAAAACAATCACGTTTATCTAGAGACTCTTCTTCTTCTTCTTGTGAATATTGTGGACGATCTGATCATCCCACTCATATGTGCTATAAGCGTCGATTCGACACAGATCGGAATAGAGCATATGCTACTGAACATCAAAACAACATTGTACCAAAAACAAGATGCGTCCTATGTTCAGTTGCTCCAGACAGAATACTTCATGTACGTGATGGATCACTTTTTATTGTCCATTCTGGTGCTACAAGAAATATGACATATCATTCTAAGTGGCTCCATAACTATCATCCACTGCCAGTTCAACGTGTTGTTTATCTTGCTGATGATACTACTTGTCAAGTAAAGGGTATTGGAGACTTATATGTTGGTACCTTATCTTCTTCCACTCGAATTTAGCGAGGAGTATTACATGTACCAGATCTTCAACGTAATCTTCTTTCAGTTGCTAGACTTGTTGATCTTGGTCTGTTTGTTGGATTTGATTATACCAAATGCCGAATTGAGAAAGATGGACAGACTATAGACACTGCTCCTCGAAACGGTAATTTATTTGAACTCTCTCTCAACGATGCTGTAGCAAATATTGTCACTGCTCCAGGTGATCATGATTGCAAAGTATGGCATCATCGTTTTGTTCATGCTGATTTCTCAAAACTCCTTGATCTACAACGTCGTGATCTTGTTCATGGCATGGATCTTAAAGCCCATCCCCATATGGGAATTTGTGAATTTTGTGCTCTTGGGAAACACAATCGTAAACCCTTTCCTCTTTCAAATACAACTCATTCTCATGACATCTTGGATCTTGTTCATACTGATATATGTGGACCTCTACCTTCTTCGAAATCACAATATCGCTACTTCATTACTTTCATTGATGATTTCTCAAGGTATACGATTGTATTTCTACTTAGACAAAAATCTGAAGCCTTATCTGTTTTCAAACAATTCCACAAGGCTGCGGAACTTCAAATTGGTCGTCGCCTTAAGAAGCTTCGTAGTGACAATGGAGGCGAATATGTTTCTCGAGAGTTTGTGAGTTACTGTGCTGACACAGGAATTCATCATGAACACACTATTCCATATTTGCCTCAACAGAATGGTGTTGCTGAACGAAAGAATCGCACTATTCTCAATGTTGTAAGATGTATGCTGATTCATTCTGGCTTATCTCGTGTTTTCTGGGCTGAAGCTACTTTGACAGCAACATTTATTCAGAATCATCTTCCTACTACTGCACCCTCTGGTAAGATACCCATCACAGCATGGACAGGTGACATTCCTTCTGTATCTCATTTTCGAACCTTTGGATGTATTTCTTATATTCATGTTCCCAAAGAAACACGAACAATGCTTGATGCTCCTGGTCTTAAAGTTATTTTTATTGGATATTCTGACACTTCCAAAGGCTACAAATTCTATGACCCTTCCTCCAAGAAAGTAATTGTGAATCGTGATGCTACTTTTAACGAACAGCTTATGGGAGGCTCATGGTCCATGGATGATTCTGATGATACTAAATCATTGCTTCAGGCTTTTCCATTTCTTTCAGAAGATGAAACTCTTCCTATAGAGCAACTTTCCTCCTCACAACCATCCATTCCAAATGTTGCCAATGATGATATTGATATTTTTGTTGATCTGCCTATTGATTTTGAACATGGCTCATGTCATGTTTATGATGACGATATTGCTGATAATTCTTTTTCTACTTTTGAAGATCCCGTTACTTATGATGAAGCTATCTCTTCACCACAAAAGGATCAATGGCAAGAGGCTATGGAAGCAGAGTACGATTCTCTTATCTCTAAAGGTACATGGATACTAACTGAATTACCTCCTGGTCGTACAACTATTAATTGTAAGTGGGTGTATAAAACAAAAGTAAAAGCAGATGGATCTTTTGACAAGTTCAAGGCGCATTTAGTTGCAAAAGGTTACTCCCAAGTAGCTGGTGTTGATTATCAAGAGACTTTTTCACCAGTTGTTCGCATTACAAGTATTCGAGTTTTATTGGCATTTGCTGTTCAATTTGATTTAGAAGCTCATCAAATGGATGTGCGAACTGCTTTTCTTAATGGTGACTTGGAAGAGGAAATTTATATGGAACAACCAGAAGGGTTTGTTATTCCAGGTAAAGAAGACCTTGTTGCTCAACTCCATAAGGCACTATATGGTCTCAAACAAGCTTCGCGAGCCTGGTATACAAAATTTGATCTTTTTCTCACCTCTAAAGGATTCATCTCTTGCTCGTCAGACCCCAACTTATACATAAAACGCCAAGGTAGCAGTTTTGTGATTCTTGCTCTTTATGTGGATGATATCATCCTTGTTTCCAATGATTTGGGATTTCTTCAGCAAGTGAAAAATTTATTGTCTTCTGCATTCGATATGGTGGATCTTGGAGAGATTCACTCTTGTCTTGGCATTCAAATCCAACGGAACCGTACAAAAGGTACTTTATTCCTTCGACAGTCAAAGTTTATTGCAGATACTATTCAAAAATTTGGTATGAAATCTGCACATTCAGCCAACACACCTTGTCTTGCGAGCTCTACGAAGAATACTTCTGACAATGGCGGTCAACTTGTCACAAATCAACCTTATGCTAACTTGATTGGATGTCTTCAGTTTGTTGGCATGAACACTCGTCCTGATATTCTGTTTGCTGCTAACTATCTTGGACAACATCTTGCATGTCCTTCTCTTAAGCATTGGTTTGCTGCAAAGCATGTATTGAAATACTTGAAAGGCACTACAGATTTTGGTTTAGTCTATCGACGACAACTCATATCGGATTCTATGCAATCTCTTTCTCTTTTGGGTTACACAGATGCAGACTGGGCAAGCTCACATTTATCTATGCGATCTACTAGTGGAAATTGCTTCTTTATAAATGGTTGTCTTGTTTCTTGGACCAACAAGAAACAACGTTGTGTTACAGTTTCTACGACTGAGTCAGAATATGTTGCGGCATCACTTGCAGCTCGTGAGTTGATTTGGCTTCGACAAATGCTGGTTGATATTGGTCACTCTCCTCTTTCTAGCACACCCTTGCGGTGTGACAACCAAAGTGCTATTAGTCTTGCAAAAGACTATGTTCAACATAATAAGTCAAAGCACATTGCTGTCCATTATCATTATGTCAGGTATGAAGTACGCAAGGGAACCATTATGGTTGAACACTGTCCAAGTGACCAGATGATTGCAGACATTTTGACCAAAGGCCTCAATGAGTCACGTTTCATCCTCTTGCGCTCGGAGCTTGGAGTTGCTTCGGCCTCCCGCAGACATTTCTAGATTAGCTTCTTTTCTATTGTAATAGCTTTGTACATATGACATTGTAATCTTTTAGGTACCATGCACTATGCACACTCCACATTTTCACCTTGTGATATCTAAGTTACTTGAATATTTGTACATAGATGCACAATTCACTTTCACATCATCACCACTGGTTCATATTTCACATTGTATAGGGGCTTGGGTTTTTCCCTTGAACTCCCCAAGGGTTTTTTCATCCAAAGCTAGAGACCTTTGTTTGAGTGGGGGTGTTGGAGCTATATATGGCTCACTCTACTGAACTTGGTCTCACCTATATATTTGTATCTTGTCCTCAATATGAATCAGTCTTTGGGAGCGTATATGGTGTGTCTCTTGTCTCGTCTCTCTCTCTTTCTCTCTACATCTCAACACGAACTCTATGCAATAGTGTCTTCCTTAAAAACATGGTGGCATTATCTGTATGGCGCTCAGTTTGAGATTGTGTTTGACCATGAAAGCATCAAATGGTTTACACAACAAATGGATGTGAAGGGTTGGAAATCCAGGTGGGCTAAGATTCTTCAGGAATATGGCGCCAAGCTCCGATATCGTAAAGGTCAATACAATGTGGTGGCTGACACTCTAAGTCGTATACCGGAGATCAATTCTCTCTTGTTCATGGAACTTCCTAGTGAATTTTTGAATTCTCTCAAAGTAAAATATGAGCATGATGAAGCATATTCCAAAGTATGGAGCCATGTACAGATGAGGGATCCTTCTCACTCCAATGATGGTAGTGTAACGTTAACCTCCACACCTAGCTCTCCTCTATCGAGTGATGAACTATAGTGATGGAAGCATTTCACCATCGATAATAGGTACCTACTCCATAAGGGGAGAGTTTGTGTACCGATGGACACAGACATTTGGTGCCAAATTCTTTATGAATGTCATGATAGTCCAACTGCAGGGCACACGGGTATTAGAAAAACTTATGCTCTCGTACGTTGATAGTTTTAGTGGACAAGTATACATGGCTTTGTTCAAGCTTATGTCTTGCATTTCCAAAAATGTCAAGCTAACAAAGTAGAGCGCCTGAAAGCATGAGGACTCTTACATCCTTTGGAGATTCTCAATGAAAAATGGGAAAGTATCTCTATGGACTTTATTGTGGGTCATGATTGTTATGTAATTGATATTAAATTACTATTTATCACATTTGATAGGTGGAAAAGGCTTGACTGAGTTAGGCTATTGCAAAAGGATATTATATTTTATGTACATTTTATTATTCAAGTGCTCTTTTATGAGATTTGGCCATTTATGAACGGCCGGCCAATTTGTACTCATTTTTGGGCATTCAAGAAATCTATAAATAAATACATGCAAGAGGAAAATGCTCACTCTTGCATGGGGGGAGATTTCACCCAGTGTTTGTGTTGCTCTTCTCTTCTCACCTCTCCTCTCTTAGCTCTTGCCATGCCGGCGTAGCACTCCATTCTAGGAGGTGCGTCTGAACACGCCCTATTACTCTCTCTTGCACTCTGTTTTTCTCTGTTCGTGTATCTCGCGATTGTGTGTCTATGTGGTTGCCAAGTATGTTGATTAGTCTATTTTATGGTTTATAGTATGCTATTTTGGGTATTTTGCAGGGAACTCCATGCCTCGGGCTGTAGCAGTGGTATGAGAGCTAGGTGAAAAGATGCTCTTGATGAAAGTCATGACGAACATATCTCAGAGCTAAGTTTGGTTCTCTCTCAAATTCCATTGATTTTATGTTGTTAGTAAAGTTGAATGTATTTTATACATTAATTGATCATTATGTGATTTATTTAAACAAAATTATCATGGTTAAAGATCGTAGAGAAGACCACCTTATCTAGGACCTAGATCACAATGACTTAGAGAGTAGCAATTAATCAAAGGAGCCATATATAACCGTTCTCGAGCATGAGAAGAAGAAGATAGAAATTGATTAGTAATCATAACATCATCTTGGTTTCAATACTTCAAACCATTACATTAGAGTAGCATCCATGCTTAGGGGATATATAAGCGTGAAGTAGATTTTGTAATAGAGATATCGAATTATGGAAATCCAAAAAAAAAAAGATAAAATTCCATGATGTAAGAATGTTTTGAGTCTATAAGAATAATAATAATAATGATTTTTAAAGTCGAACAAAAGAAGTCCTAGGACTTCTCTATCGAGAATGAGGCGAATCCGATAAGGCAAGCTTTGAGCAATGGGAACTGTTGGACAATGAGAGGCATAGACAAAGATTTTTTCACTCTGTTCATAGGAATCACAACCCTAATTACAATCTACGTAGGGAAAATTCAAGGTGCATTGCATCTAGGTTTTTTTGAAACCTTGGACATGACTGTAATCCCAGCCGCCCAAAATCTCGGCATACCAAACTTCTACCCTTAGCAGGGTAGAAGAGTGCATTTTGACGGACAAGAAAACCATCCACTAAGAGGACGCAGTAGCACCAACTTGTACGACACTCAACGACTGCAGGTTACAAGAATTGAAGGATGTAGTCTGCAACAAGGAAAGACTAGGTTGCCGGTCAGACAAGTAGGGAAATCTATGGTGATCTATCGTGGAACCCGTTGTTATAGGGCAGCCGGGGCACTCCCTGATACTGTAGCAGTCCTCCACTAACTTGCCAAGAACAAAAAACAACTGACGGCATGCATCGTTAGCGTGCTACTCTCTTGCTCATTTCTATGGCTATCGTGCACGTGCAATTAGGTAGCCGCCATTTCCATCTCGAGGCTCACAACGGGCACCGCAAAGACCATGTACACTCTCAAAGCAGAGGCCCTCGGCATTTTGCAAGTTTGTCTAGCATTCTTTGGATTCCCCATGCAGCAGCAGGTGCCTCACTTTGCATTTTGACCACCCACCTACCCCTTTTGCATGCAAAGGCGCCCAAAATTGCTAACCCATATTCACTCTCGACCGCCATCAAATACTCTCTCTTCTCTCTCTCCTCAATTGAAGACCGTCCACTACCCATCTCCACGAGCACTCGACTCGTGCGAGTGCATAAAAGCACCTAGCTCTTGGCGCACATGCGCAGTAGCGTCAATGAGTCCGGCAACTTTTTCTTTTTTAGACTGCACAAACTGTTACCTCAAGTTTTGTGGGCGCAGGTGCATGCAAGATAGCGATAACTTTTTTTAATTATTATTGTTATTTTTCTTGCCTATCGCTGGAAAAGACCAACCTCCACTCCTACTCTCTCTCTCTCTCTCTCTTAGTTGCCTGCATGGCATCACCCGCCCAGCAACCAGTGGTGTCGCACTCAACCAGAGCCGCCAACCACTTACTTAGAATGGTGGTCTGTCCACCACCTCTGCATGCAGAATATGCTGCACCCAACCAGCGGCCATCCAGCTGATCACCCATCAAACTCTCTCTCGTTTGCTATTGGCACACTCATCCTTACCCTGAGTTTCCAATAGGACGATCACCACCAAGATGACCGGCTCTTGCCAAATGGGTGCATGGAAACCCTTCTGCGTGCCTCAGACACGCTCCAACACCTTGAAGTAGGCGGCAGGTTTCGCTCATTCTACGGAGTGAAGCAGTTGATCCTGGCATGCATGTGGTGGCAATAAGAGATTGCTATAGATGGTGGCATTGTAAAGAGGTGAAAAAAAAGTCAGCAGAAACCTCCAACCAGTAACACCCCTTGCAGAATCTCTCTCTCTCTCCCAGCTCGATGACTTATTGAGGTGGACCACGCCATCGAAGCTCAGCACGGAGTACTACAAACAACTCTTCTCCATCCCCCCCAACCTCGCTTTATCTCCCTCTTTCTTCTAGTACTCCAAGGATCTCTCTCTCTCTCTCTGATCCGTCGTTGACTCTCTCTCTGTGATCCATCGTCGACAGCTGAGGACGTCTCCATGATGAGCCAACTCTCTGTCACAAAGAGCCTCAGTAGACACATCAAAATCGTACTCTATCTCCCTCTCCCCGACTCCTCGAGTACGATGGCGTACAGAAGCGGACATTGACCAAGCTTTGCAGAGGCGTTGCTTCAACAAACACTCGATGCCGATGATGCTGATGAAGAATTTTTTAATTCTAATTTTTATTCTCACTTTATTTCATTTTTTTGTACCTAGGCATTGGATCAAATTCACACGGATGGTATGCGTTTGCCTCATGTGCAATTTTAGCCTTTTGAAAATTGTTAATATAAGTTTGTTTCTCTCTCTGTCTCTCTTTCTTTGCTGTAACAAACTCCCAGCCACTCTCCCTTTCTCTCTTCCCTCTTCCCCAGTATGACTGCTTACAAAATCCGGCAATAACAAAGCTCTACATCACCCACTGTATTTTTTTCTCAAACATCGCCCGATGCAGCGGCCAAGATTCACTTTTACGTTACTCCAATTTAATTTTTTATCGAGACATTGTATTTGATCCATAAACATTGTATTGGTTTGGTCCCCTAGGCCATTGGACAAAGTCTAAATTAACAATTTATTTCTCCCTCTCTCTTCACCCCCCCATTGCGTTTTGGTAATTGCAATCAATAGTGTTACATTTTTTTACAATTATAAATCATATTAGTATCATAATCAAACAGTTGAATTTATTATTTTTTATAAAAAGAACCATTAAAATACAGTATCTAGAGAAAGACAATGATTGTGTACAGTTTTATATATTTGATGTTATTGGTTAGAACTTGGATAAGTATTATGTTTATATAGTTTATTAGTCTTTATGTAGTTGTTCATCATATATCTAGTAAAATATGCTTATTAATCCCCACTATGCTATTTTGAGCAAGCTGACTGTGCAGCGACCCATCTATCCTGATTTCATTTTTGGCACACTATCTATGGCCATTACTTGTGACCACACAAACACACCTATTGTATGATTGTCTCGTTAGTGCGCAGATTGGCATCCCTACGTGTGCGATCCTTATTCTTCTATTCCAGCTAACTACACATTTACTTCCCTTCATTTTGACTAACGATGCTCTACCTCGTGTGGTTTGCATTATCTGAATTTCAAGGCATTATTTAGCCTAGTTTACGTAGTTTGTACACACTGCAGACTCTCATATACGTACCTAGTACACGTTTAAAAGAGAATCTTAAGTTTTTGGTCTTGCTAGGCATTTTTTGATTCATATTCTTTTACATACTTTGACGTCTAACTAGAAATGTCTGATAGAGCAGCTAAGATCAAATTAATTTCGCGTTGTTTTCTTTATTTGTTGGACCGATCTAATGTTTATAGTATGGAGTTTCATGATGTATGCTCGTGATATCATGACTAAACACTAGCCAATTCCCTTTAAACAATTATAAATATTATTTTTTCCAATATTAAGCACTTTAGAGACAATAGTTTGCTATATCCACAGGACTACTCCATTTATTCAAACAAAAACAATCGGCAATATATTAATTCCATCTCCTTTTCTAGTTCATCCAAGGCTCATCAATGTAAAATGACGTTTGCTAATTACAATTCTCTCCTACTTGTATCTCTCTCCCCGCGCACCAAATGGTATATATTTCAAATGCAGTATATCATCCAGAGTCTAATGATTTACATAGAGCAAATAGGTAAGTTCTCTTCGCATTTTTTCATTTTGATTTTGGAAAAAAAAACGAAAACACAAATAATCATACACTGATAGCACTTCTCAAATTCTATATATGATACCCATAGTCCTACACATATCTACTAATAACATTCCATAGTGAACAACATGGTTACATGAACTGAACATATATGGCTTACTCATTGGCTTGATTATAATCTATTTTCTAAAGAAGACATGGCTCTTTTACTTACCTGCATTCTCTGACATGGTGCCAATACTTGCATTACATGAAATTGCTATTGCGATCATTTCACGTTGAACTTTGCAGCCATTCACATGAGCCGAGGTGCCTTCATTTAATGAATAACAATTTGTCAGTGCTTTGTTACTCAACCTTACTCCAGTGTGGTATGGACGAGGTAGTACATTTTTTATGTTGTGTTTTTATGTCATTTCTAGTCCATTGGTCACATGCACATAGATTCACCGATTTAGGCAATGTGTGAATGCTCATCCCAGTGCAGATTCGCCGATTTAAGCAGCACACCAACAAACTGTAGATTCACAATTTTTTTCTTCCAAATGCAGATTCGCTGGTTTAGGCAGCATTAGTATAGATTCGCCGATTTAGGCAGCACATCTTATTCGTGTAGATTCACCGATTTAGGAAACACCAATCACAAAATCATACTGCAGTGGCTGGCCACCACTGCAACTGGTATGATTTTTTTACCCAGGTATACAAAACGAAGGATATTTGGACATGGATGTGAAATGTGTATATGTTGGCAGATATTTTGCATTGGAATTGGATTTGGAATTGGAATGGATATATAATGATTTTTTGTCGCGATAGTATCTGTGGAATTGTACTTAAGATTTATGAGAAAGAATGAGTGTGACCAATATCCTGATCAATCAGCGTATGACATATGCTACTTATTCTAGTGGTATGGGACACTAGAATAGGTAATGTGGATGAGGACAGACATAATCAATGTTGTTTACTTTCATTTTTTCTTTTACTATGTGATATTTCAAATATTTCTAATCACTGTTTTTGGCAAGTATCATTTGTAGATTTCTTATCTTTGCAACTGAGGACAATTGCTTTCCAATAGAGAGGTATGTTATGTAATTGATATTTTACTATTTATTGCAGCTGACAAGTGGAAAAGTCTTGATTGAGTTAGGCTATTGAAAAAGGATATTATATTTTATGTACTTTATATTATTCAAGTGCTCTTTTATGAGCTTTGGCCATTTATGAATAGCCGACCAATTTGTACTCATTTTTGGGCATTCAAGAAATCTATAAATAAATACCTGCAAGAGGAAAATTCTCACTCTTGAGATTGCACCCAGTGTTTGTTTTTCTCTTCTCTTCCCACCTCTCCTCTCTTGTCTCTCGCCATGCCGACGTAGCACTCCATTCTAGGAGGTGCATCTGCACGCGCCCTATTACTCTCTCTTGCACTCTGTCATTCTCTGTTCATGTATCTCGCGATTATAGGTCTATGTGGTTGCCAGGTATGTTGATTAGTCTGTTTTATGATTTATAGTATGCTATTTTGGGTATTTTGCAGGGAACTTCACGCCTCCGGCTGTAGCAATGACTCGGTATGGGTGGTCGTAGACCGGTTGGCTAAACTATGTAATTTTATTCCAACCAAATCAACAATTAAGACACTATAATTAGCCAAGTTATTTGTGGACAATCTATATAAGTTGTATGGTTTTCCAAGTAACATCGTCAATGATCGTGATCCCAAGTTTAACAGTCACTTTTGGAGGGCTGTGTTTAAACGATTGGGTACACAACTAACCTCCGTACAGCCAATCATCCAAAAAGAGATGGTCAGACTGAAGGAGTTAACCAAGAGCTAGAGGATATTCTAAGAGCATACATCCACAAAAAGCAGTCAGACCGGGAATAATACTTACCTATTCTCGTGTGGGCCTTTCAAAATACTCAAGCGAGTAGGTGATTGTGCCTACAAATTATTGCTACCTACACATTCTCATATTCATCCCGTGTTTCATGTAAGCAGTTTATGTAAGCGGTTACATGGGGATGACAATGTCATTGACCAATAGATTTTGGTTGATTCTGTTGAGCCTCCTACCTTACCGCATGAACGTGAACATGTTCTTGATTATCATGAGTTACGTACACATCCTTAATCAAGTGGAGAGATCAAATCGAGGAAGTTGCCACTTGGGAAAACATTAGTGTTCTTAAGAAGAAGTTTCCCACTTTTGTTTTTGAAGACGAAAACTCTTCTTTAAGGGGGGAGTAATGTCTGGACAACGGCAAAGCCGGACTAGACAAGAACAAGGCCGGGCTAGGCATTGTGGAAAAGGAGTCCAACTAGGACAAAGGACTAGGAGCCATGCTATATAGTGGGTGGTTGGGAGGTGGACTCCTAGGTTCTAGTTCCCCTTGTCTAACAAAAGCTACACAAGCAAAGGAGAAGCTTGACAAGAAACTTAAGGATAAAGGCATCAAGGAAGGAGATCTTGTGATAAGGTATGACAATCCACTTGATAATTGGTTTGATGCCAATTTTGAAGCTAGATGGCAAGGTCTGTACATTATGAAGAAAGCATTCAACTCAAGCTACTATCAACTCATGGATTTGGATAGAAATGAACACTCTAAGAAGGTGAATGAGTATCAGTTAAAACCCTACTTGAGCCTCATTCTACCATCGGATCTACGGAAGCAGGACAAAGATCTACACCACCATGTAAGTATTGTCAATTGACGCATGTGTGAAACTCAAGCAAAGATGATAATAGGATACAAAACAAAGATCACAATGAGCCAACAAAGATCACTGCAATATTGGAACCACTTTCATTGGAAAAGATGCCTTTTGATAATACATGAATGTACGCCCATCTTGGAGGAGGGCTGAATGATAGCCATATTTTTGGCTCTCAAATTATGTCATAGTAAGCCACTTCACCCAACAAAATCACCTTAATACTATGGCTATTTTCACTCGTATATTGTACATAGGTGTGTGTGAGCTATGGGAATTTTCCCATATCTCTTTAAAAACCCTCAATTAGCTTGTCACTGGGTTAGTTGAGCCAAAAAAATAAATAAAATAAAATAAAATAATAATAATATTATGTCCTTTTCTGTGTAAATATTTCATTGTATATACGGCCTTAATATATATATTTTTAATTATAATTATTTTGATATTTTATTTAAATATTCATACTTAGGTGTGTGTTTTATTAGACCATGTATGCCTTCTTTCATCCTCTTGCACCATAAGTATATTTTTGTTGTCAATGTGTACATCCTCTAACCTCATAAATATTTCTTTTTTTAATACAGATCAACCCCACATTTCCATCCTCACCCTTGTGAAAACAAGAAATTGGTTTCTACTCCCTTAGTCAATTATGATTATAGTTTCATTCACTTGTATAATGTTTTCTCTTTCACCCGGAATAATACAAAAGAGGGACCATATCATATGATTTGAATATCTTTTCTCATATCCATAATTCTAGCATATATTTTTTAATTTTGTACTCATAATTCAAACACCACGTGCTCATTAAGCTAAAGTCCATGAATAGGTCATACACTATCTATGTACATAAAATTCAGCATGTAGGCCATGTTTAACTTTTGCAAAATTGAGAAATCTTGTCACCAAATTGTCATTTTCATAATTGATGATCGACATCGACAACAAAGGTGTGAAGAAGAGAAGAAGAAGAAGAAGAGGATTGACAATTACTTTTGACAATTTACACAAGGTAAGTCCAAGATTCTTCAAGGCTTCACCATCTCAAGGATTCCCACTTCATTCACCATCTCCTTTTACCATCAAACTTATTCTACCTATTGTAACTTGTACCACTAACTTGTTAGTGATTACCAACACTAACCACTAATCTTGTAAATTTACCCTTTACTATCCACTAAAGTAGGCACTCCCAAGTTATTCACTCAAACCTCTATTCTTTCAACCTCAATAATTCTTCTATTCAGATTGTCTCTCCTCCTCCTTGTGTAACCCTTGGGGGTTCCCTTCACCTATAAAAGGGGACCTCTTCTTCCTTGAAAACCATTCATGAGTGAGTGAGAGGATGGATGCCTAATTACACTTATCCATAAACATAAGCCCAAGCCTACACTTGCTCCTAGAGGAAGACTAGCCAATCTTGTAACCTATCCTTGCAAGATCAACTCTAACAAGGTCTTAAACTCGGTGCATCAATCAAGGCTCATGTCTTTCCTTTTCTTCTCTCTCCATCATAACGGTGAATAACTCCTGAAGAGTGTTTCAAGTAAGATGTGTTTTACTTTGATATTTTGTTGGTTTCTTGTTGTTTTCTTTTTCATCTCTAATCCAACATATATCTCTAACTTCATCTCCCTCCCTAACCAAATCTATCTCTCTCACTCTTAGAAAGTCATTTTTTCTACAAATTCTAGGTTCTCCTTGCTACATCTACATCTCTCCCCGTAGTATCCTTATTCCCTACATGCAAGAATAGGGCTTGGGAGGGAAACTTCTCTTCTCTTCTCTTCTCTCATATCTATATTTTGCACATACTAGAGTTATCGTAGATGAATAATCGACATGATGTGAATTTCTATTGATTCCAGTCTGTGGGATCTATTGCAATTAATTTTTGGATTAACCGTAAAATACAATAACAATGTATAATGTTTCTCTTTGGCATAGAAAGTCTCAATGAAATACTTCTTTCACCGGATTCCATCATACTACCCCTTATAGACTATAACTTCTCTTTTGACATAAGTGTACACACAACTAATCATAATCACTAGAAAAAACATATATATTATGGTAAGCATAAAATTACAATTTCAAAGAACAATTCGTAGCCTATTTGGTCTGCAAATATTGAGCGCCATTAACTCATCTATTAAACCTTTCATATTACCCATGATACAATACGGACATAGCCTTGATGTTTTCATCTTTGTTTTATTTTGATATTCTCTTTTGTGTTATTTCTTGGTGTGTGTGAGTGCAAGAGAGAAAAAGTAGGGCTTCTTTGATTGCACTTCATTCTAAACCCTACACTTCATGATATCTATGGTATAACTCCTTCATAAAGTTTTTGGAGTTCTCTCAAAAACTCTCACAGCCAAAGACCGCAAACTTTTTGACATATTTTTTGTGACACAAAACCCGATGCAAAACTTCCAAGGTGAGAGTTTTTGGGTAACCATGGGTGATCATGTTGAGCAACAGGGTATGCATTTTGACCCAGCAAAAATTCAAATGTTTCAAGAATTTGCAATGTTCATGCAACAACAAAATACCACTAAAAGAAGGGATGTTTTAGGAAACAAATCCATACAAGATATCATCAACAGAATGCATCAATTCAATGGCAAAGATGTAGCTAGGTACTTGCATACGTATGTGAAGGAGAGGGAGCTGCATTGCATGCTAGAAGGTGAGAGGATTCAAAGCGTTGAGCTAGTTGTTGCTTTAGAAATTAGGGAACATGTTAGGGGAATTGAAGATGGGCGTGGGAGAAACTAGGAAGAACATAAAGTAACTTTAAAGGAGGAGTATTTCATGGAGGACTATGAGAGAGTCACGAGAAGCACATTCTTAGAATGGGTAGTCAAGCCAAAGAAAGGACTATCAATAACAAAGCTACTTAGGGAATTTGAGTGGTTCTATGCACAACTCACTAGGACAGAAAAGACCACACTAGATGCAAAGATGATATCTCTTTTCTTACAAGCTATAGGAAAAGAGTTTCAAGAAAATTTGGAGCTTCTTCTTGAAGATAAAGATGCTGAGCAAGGACTAAAGACCGACTAGAATGAGGTAGAAGGTCTTGTCTCACTACTTGCCAAATGACAAAGAAGAAGGGACAAGATGGTAGTAAACACTACAAGTCCTTCAACCTCAACTTCTGACAAAATGGTAAAGCCTACTTTTAAAGATCCTAAGTTTGATGAGTCCATGCTAGATGAGCTTGTGAAGGGAATGTGTGACTTGAAGGTGAAGCTTGCAAAGCTTAAAGAAAAAGGCCAACCATCAGGACAACTTCTTAGGCAAAGAAATAAGCCCAAATAAGGGTTTGTTAATAGATGTATTTGGTGTGATAGTACAGACCATGTAAGAAGGGATTGTGATAGTTTTATTGATGCTTTGACAAAAGATGTATTTTTTAAGGATGGTAAAATCCACTTAAGAGAGATAGGTCAACCCTTGAGAACTAACTTTGGGAAGGGAGTAATGCAAACCTTAGTTGAAGATATGGCAACTAACCAGGCCACCTCTTCAATTGAGGAATCTACTAATGGAGTAAAATTTGAGCATCTTAGTGATGAAGAGGTGAGTGATCATCATGGTCGACTTTGGCAAATTTCATGGAATTAGCTAAAAAGGGAAATCTTACAAAGGAGATTCTACATGAATCACGCGATTACATACGTCTAGAAACAGGTTGGAGTGATCTAGTGGATTCAATGTTTGTCCATGCCTACATTACAAATGGCCAAATCCATGAATCCTTTGTAGAAGACAAGCATAGGTGTGAAAATGATGATGAAGGGACTTCAAAAAGAGCTACAAGAAGTGGAGGTAGGAATGATATAGCACCTTTGCAAGCACCACCAACACAGGAGGCACCTTCACCAGAAGTGACCATAGAGAAATATACAATAGGAAAGGAGCCAGCAAAAGATAAGCCAAAAGGACTAGCTTACAAACTACAATCTGACATTGAACTTTCTAGAAACTTAAAGAAAATTCTAGAGGAGAGGATTTTGAATAGCAAAAATTAAGTTTACTTTGAGGGAGCTGCTTGGCATAGCCAAGCATGAAATCCATGAAGAGATTAGCAAAATCGTCAAGAGAGAGAAGCAAACAGTTGGAGAGTCTATTTGCCCACAAGCTAAAGGGGATACTATGAAGACACAAGGAGTACAGGTGCGTGCAAAATAAGGTCATGAATCTATGGAGGGATGCTACCAGTCTTCTTGGAATGGCAAGTGAACTTTTTTTATGATGGGGAAGAATCTTAAAGTATTCCTAGGAGCCACAATTCTAGAATCCATTGGGCACGTGCTACTACAGAGACATTGGTCAAGGTAGGTGATCTTGAAGAACCATTTGTTGCCTTAATTGATCATGGTTTTGAAATAAATATAACATCAAAAAGTCTTTACAACAAATGTAAATGGCCAATGAATACAGAACATGGTTGGATGGTCAGAGTGTCAAACAACTCATTAGGTGAATTGTATGTAGCATGTCCAAGTGTAAAGGTGACAATAGGTGATGTAAAGGTCGAACAAAACTTCTTTATACAGGACACATCTTTATATCATCTTACCCTTGGACAACCCTACATCGTGGGAGTTCAAATGGAAACAAAGGTCATGGATGATGGTTTAATCTATGCCAAGATACAAATAAAAGATGTTAAAGGTGCTATTCAATTTCTCACAATTTTTGTAAACCATGAAAGAAATCGTGACAACCTCAGAGATCATCCTCTTCCAAAGGTGAGCAAAGAGTTTCATGATAATAGAAAAATTTTGGGTTTTGGCCAAGTACCATTGTAAAGAGGGATTGCAGTGGTACAGAAAGAAAAGGGATCTTGCCTAATCTAAAAATAGGTGATACTTTCTCAACGGGCTCCTTGGTAACAAGGAATGGATCAATATGTTTTACAAAACTTGAAGATTTGAAGAGATGTGAGAGGAAATATGTTTGGTGCATCAATCAAGGGTGAAGTCTTACCTCTTCTTCTCTCTCCATCATAATGGTGAATAACTCCCGAAGAGTTTGTCAAATAAGATGTGTTTACTTGGATATTTTGTTGGTTTCTTGTTGTTTTATTTTTTATATTTATTCCAACATACATGTGCATAACAACCTTGTTGTGATTTCTCAAGGGTGGTAGGTTCACATCCAATAAGACTTGGAGTGGAAAAAATCATACTTCTTGAGAAGAAAGAAGTAGTTAGGGGTTTTGGACTTGCTTCAGGGTTTATGGGCTCAATAAGTTCATGCTTTGGCACTATGGTTAGTTATTTCCTTGCCTCTTCTCGTGACATAGGCAAGCATTTGCAAGGTTACAAGAATAAAGATTACTTGGAGAGGGAAAAATATAAATCTTGATCAAGCAGCTAGAAATAATCCTTGTATTATTCCCACTTGTTGCCTTTCCCTTTTTCTAGTGGAGAGCCATTGTAAAAAAAATTCACTTGAAAATAACCTATTTTATGCATCCTTCCTTTTTTGTATGCTCCTCTATGTAGTTGTAGAAATATCCAAATTGTCTAATAAATTTGTAGTCTCCTCTGATCTTGTTTTGTGCCACACTTGTCTATAAAACCACTAGAATACTTCAAGAAATCAATTGGATTTCTAAGCTCCCCCCATGTCTAGTGTGTTTGAAAAGCTTGGTTCTTGCCTGATAATGGGACTTCTCCATGCCTTGAGTAGACTAGATTGACAAGCTTCCACGTTTCTTTACAAGAGTGTGATTGTAGATAATGTTTTTGCAAAAAAAAAGATAATTTTTTAGAGACTTTTGAAAGTATTGAAGAAAATTAGTAGAATAAAAATTCGTAAGTATTTCCATGTAGTATGTGAAGTGCTCTGCGCTCCAAGCACTGTTATAGCTTATTTAAATTTGTTCAACTCTTGCTTAAATTTAGAGGGATCATTCTTTCCCTAATGAATTTTATCACAGTAATAAAAGTACATGCAATGTGCATAGGTGGATATTTGAAAGGGGAATATCTAAAATAGCTTGGAAGTGTGGATTTTTTGGGTGTCTGTTGGGGGCTTTGTTCTAGCTAGCAATATCTAGCTCCTTTGTTGCACCCATGCAGTAGATAAAGGGGCTTTTGGCATTGCCACCCCTTGCCATGTTGTACGTACACTTTAGTGTATTTAGGTCCCCCTATGTGCCATTCCACCTTGTACCTATCAAAGTTCTCAACATCTAGCTCCTCCCTAGCCTATTGAGCTTTGATTACTATAGGGATACTAGTGTGGTAGAATACCCAATTTAACACATTGTGAAATATTCACTATCAACCTCAAAAGAACCTAGCCACCAAATGTTTCTCTCTAACTGCATACTAAAAGTTTTAGGGATTTTTTTCCTTCTATGGTATAAAGAGATATATTCATGAGGGTTATTGATACTCTCTCAAGTTTTCTACCCTTCACAATTTCACTCTCATCTAATTTGATGACAAAAATGGACTTCCCATTCACGTCAGTATGTTGAAGATCATAGAATTTCATCATTTCCCTCTACAAAGTTCTCAAGTCAAAGAACAAACTTTTGAAAGAGTTAAACTTGAATTCTTTCTTCTTAGCAGGATATTTCATTGATGTGGAAAGTCTCTCCAAGCATCTCCATGAACTTGGAATTGATTTTGAGCATGGCCTAATGAGTAACGGATGGCTTTAGAAGCAAGGACCACTTCATTCTTTACTGCTTCAAGTCTACATTGATGAGCTTGAAGAGCTTTTGATAACCTGCCCTGTTGATTTCAACTTTGTCCAAAGAGCCTTAAACTTCATCTTGTCCATAATAGAACTTTGCAAAAAATTATTTTTCAATTTCTAACTAGAAACACTAGATCTTTCATTCAATAGGTTGCCAACAACATGTGGGACCACTTCACAAAATGATTGTGATACACCTCTCATATTTCCTTGTAAACAATCTGGCTGAAGTAAGGACCTGAGGTAAACACAAAGAAATACTATACCAGTCAAAGATGCCAACTTGCAAAATAGATATCAATTTAATTTTAAAAAAATCAATTTTATCTCATGGCTTTTATTCTTCTATTATAGCCTCCACCTCCTTGCTTGAGACTCTCTATGTCTTTGTCTAAGCCCAATTTATGTCCTCTGTCTTCTCATTGTATTCAGTAATGATTGGAGATTCTTTACCTTCTCATTGATTTCTTGAAGCTAGAGATTAAGGGAATCCTTCAATTGTAGTAGAAAATGGTTTTCCAACTTAAGGACATCTCTCCTTGCTACAAGGTTTTGTGTATAGCCCTTTCATACAATCTCCAACAAATATCATCAATGAAGAACAATTCAAAAATGGTGGGGTGCATTTGATAATGGGGCCTATGTGATACAATCTACCATTTGTCCATAGATTAATGTGCTTATTTTGTTCTAATCTCAATGCTACTATGGCAGAAGGAGGAGTTTCACAAAGCCTATTTATTTTTGGGAGAGGGAAATATTCAGCTTCCAACTCGACTGGAGATGATAGATACCTCGTTTTGCGGGATTCATGGAGATGAACCCTTTCATATGGTTGAGATAGATGCTAGTAATTTTAGTGTAGGTGCAATTCTAAGCTAAGAGCATCTATCAATAGCTTTTGAAAGTCAAAAGTTGGACCATGCACAACAAAATTACTTCGTATACTAGAAGGACTTGTATGATATTGTTGATGTAATGAAAAAATGGAAGCACTATTGATATGGTGCTAAGGTTATGATAGTGTTTGATTTTAGAAAAGCATTAAGTGGATTTTTTATCAAACATATTTGAAATATTGTAAGGCCATATGGGTTGACTCTTATAGGAGTTTGATTATGAACTTGGGTGTATTGATGAAAAGCATAAATGTGGTGGTAGATTTCCTTAATGGGATGCATGTCATGCAAAGTGCACTTACACGGCCCATGACATAAAATGATAGATACAAAGATTTCATAATCAAAACTAAGATCATGAACTGTGCATCCGTCATCCACAAATTTTACAACAAGTCCAAATCTAGCAAGTGTGAATACATACAAAAGGTTCTTTTTTTTCTAGGTACATAAAGTGCATCAACAAGTATGAAAGATATTCCATTTGAAGCAGTCAGTAAAATCTTTCCAACTCCCTTGACCAAATGAGAGGCATCGTTGGCACAAGTGACTGTATTCTCATTAGGGATAGCCTTGCGAGAGGTAAACAAGTCACAAAATGTGATGTAGCACCACTATCAAAGTCCCACATACGAGAATATGTAACAATCTACATATATGCATCATGGACAAAATGATCATAAGTGAATTCTACACTAAATTCCCACTCTACATCTACATCAACAACACAATCTCCTTTCACAGAAGATTCTACAATAGCTAGACTTGTAGAAAACCTCTTTCTTCTTGGCCTATTTTTCCTTCAATTAAGGACACTGCTTAATCAAGTGATCATTGGCCTTACAATAATGGAAACAAATCTTTTTTTTTCTTTTCACTAGAATTCCCATACAAAGTTCTTCCAACAGAAGCATTAGGAACATGTGATTTACTACTCACCAATGAACAATGAGAAGGGGCTACATTATTGTTACCACGTTTTCTTTCAGCAGCAACAAAAGTCTGGTCAATTGCATGCTATTTAGCCCTTTTCTTTCTTAAGAGTGACTCTTACAATAGAAATGTTCATAATGCATCAAACTTGACAATATCAGGATTTCCTTGGGTCCTAATTTTTCAAGTATTAGCAAACCTCTGATAAGAATCGAGCAATGCATTAAGAATAGTTTGCACAAGGGAACTATGAGAAATGACTTCACCTGCACAAATGATTTTCTCATTTATATCCATGATACTATCAAGGAAAGTATCCGTGTCATCTTCCTCACACATAATCTTCAAATCCAACTCTTTACGCAGGTCAATGCAATTTTAGCCTCATTGTAGCTTGTATAAAGACTAGTCAAAATATCCCAAGGTTGTTTAGATGATTTAATTGAGTTAATGTGAGGAGTAATAAGGTGCTTCATAGATAATTCAATAAGTGCATGATCGTGTGCATCTCTAACATTCTAACGAACCTTCTTAGTTGTAGGAAAAACTGCTCTAGTAGTAGCAATCCTGCCACCAACACCTGCAACATCCCCAACAATGCCTACATCCACAGAATCAAGACATACATCAATGCCTTGCACAACATTCCAAATGCCCTTTGACACAGGGATATGTTGAATCATGAAACCCACATTGGGTAATTGTCCCCATCCAGCATCTTGAGCACAACTGTGTTGGTTGTCAACCATGCCGAGTGCCTACACCACCTGATGTGAAAAATACATGAAAAGAGGAGAATGAAGCATTAATAGCATGTACTATTTATCCCAATCCAAAGAATACTATAAGACACCTGTTATGCAAAAAATAACACTCACAAAGTTTTGCATAAAAGGACAAATCTACCTGCACAATACTACATGCAGTGGAATCGGAGACCAAAATGAGCCGGAATGAAAATTCAAAGCAAACCAAGCTTGTTGAGCTTACATGAAGTATTTTTTGACCTATTGAGGCTCACCAAAGCTCACCCAAATTGGAGAAAGTGTGCAGGCATGTGTTAGCAACTATGCATGGGAGGACGCAACCAACTCTAATACTCAGCCGGTCCGGGGGGCAACAAGAGAGGCGACCTCTAAAACCCCTCAAGGATCCTGTGCTACTCAATTCATGCTGGGAAAACCACAAACAAAAGAAACCACAACAAACACATAGCCAACAACAAGTGAAGGGGCACCACCTATTTAGAGAGTGAACTAGGACGCCAAAAAGGAGAGTCCTTGAGCAATACAAGCAAGAAGGGAGGGTACACTAACACTAATATCAATGCTACAAATACACACACCAAACACCTAGAGAAAGAAAGATTTGTGCAAGAATTAAGCTTCAATGTAAATGATTGACGCAGGTGTATAAACAACTTGGAGGAGAGACAACAGACACAATTACATTTGATGATGTTGTTGAGTGGCATAAAATGGTAACCATCTTTTTGCAACATTTGTAAGCCTAATCAACGTCCTCTTCCTCATATGTGTATATATTTTTCTACGCTATTAAGTTATCTAGAGTAAATTCCCCCTCTTTGTTTAACCTTTGTGGCGACACATACATTGTACTCTTCCCAAAAATGTCACCTTAGTCATATATTTATATTACCACCCTTTTCTTTTTTGCTTTGTAAATAGAAGTAAGCATACAATAACCAACTATATACCCCCATAATTTCTTACCTCTTGTGAATTAGTAATAAAAAAATAATATATCCATCTTCCAACCCATATAGATAAATTACCATGGAAATCAACTCTCCACTTGTCTTTACCAAAGATTATGGTCCCTCTGTACAAGTCTTCTATGTCCCCTACATAGGTGGCCCAATATCTCTTAAGAATATACATATAGTTTTTCTCCTTTCAAAAAGACTCCAATTGTATATTCTTTTCACAAGAAAATAATATTGGGCCCTCCTCTATTTGTTTAAGCATCATAGCCTTTTGAAAAAGAATGATTCCCCTTGGATGCATACAAGCAAAGGGCCCATACAAGAAGACTTGGAAGCAAAAGGTTCCCTAGCCTAGTGTGGACCTTCCAAAACAAATTCCTTCGTGCATGGGCATGAAGAATAGTCCAAATGCATATCAAACATGTTGAGAAGGTCAAATTTGCCTTTTGAAGCATGTCATTCCGAGCTACAGGTAAAAAGTTATGGTCAAAATAGTGTAAATCTGTCAGATTCGCAGCAAAAGGGAACTGTAAATCAAGTAAATCAAGAGGGTGAGATCTTATTTTTCCCCTACTCATCTTCTAAAAGAGCAATGAGTGTTCAAGGTCACTTGCATGTGATGGGACCAACCTAAAGATGCTTTTTAAATGCCAAGACAAACAAGTTGAGATACCCCGCAGGAGCCACCTGTAGGACCTCATGGTGGGGCCGACCTACATTATGCACCCCTATGGAGCCTTCACGGTCTAAAATGATATTTTTGGTGAATAAATAGTCCATTTTATGTCCAATATTCAATGAGTGGTCAAAGGACACTTAATTAGGGCTAATCACTCACCCTAATTAAGTGTAGCATAATCCCATTCCTGCACAACTATAAATAGCCCCCTTTGGAGAGACTCAAGGACACACACCTATATTTTCAACTTCATGTTGTTTCTTGATCAATAGTAGAGAAAACCCCAACTCTCCCTCTTTCACATACTCCCTCCTAACCCTCCTCTTTGGAGGAAGTGCAACTCTATCCTCCACTCTTTCTATTCTACAATCTCTTACTCCATCAACCTAATAAATCATTTGTAGCACCTCAATAACTTGTAAATACATCATGATCTCTCTCATGGTTATGTTAATGATCATTAAATCATCTTCAAAACTTTCAAGTGTCGCAATTCGTGATGGTTAGCCAGTGTCTGTCCTCCCCTTAAAAGGTGTGCGAGAAATCAAGTAAGTGTTCTATTCTCAATTTACCATTGGTTTGTTTTCTCCACACGTATTCAATTGGTTTAAAGAAATTTCTCACTCCAAATATCTTTTGCTTCATTACATATGCATATGGCTACCTCTCATGGTGATTTTATTTGTGTCATGGCATTGCATAGATGGAGATGAGCTCTCTATGCAAAGTGTGTTAATTTGATGTAAGTGATTCTCTTGTGTGTTTGAGAGGCAAGTCTTGTGCGCAGGATTTTTTGATGAGTGCTTGAGAGAGGAGGAGTTTGGATGTATTATGGGTATTCTTATGGTGAGAAGGTGAATGCTATTCCACGAATTGCATATTTCATTTGATGCACGGCATTGGGTTGCATAATCGTTGATGGTGTTCAAGTGTCCAAAGTGTATATAGAGTAAGGGGGTTTTCAAAGTGTGTTGCTTGAGTGGGTGAGTGAAAGTGTTGTTATGATTGGTTTCCTTCTCCACTCCCAAAAGAAGGTGGTGCCCCAAGTAGTGTGCGTACCTCTTTACGCACATTTTGTGAGGGTAGGCCCATTGGTTTGGGTTTAGAGGCCCCATTTCAAAAAGCTCACCCTCATAAAGTGGTACCCCCACTGAGGAACATATTTCCAAGTTACCTTCAAATTTTTTAGTGATGAACAATGGAGTTCCCATCTATCCATTTCATTTTGCACAACACATTAGAGTAAATGTTCACATAGATAGAAAAGTATTTTTCCAGCAACGCATTGTTTTAATGTTTGGTGGAGAAAGACTTAGAGAAATATTGGCATCACCCAATCCAATTACACTTCCAATCATCAATTATGAAACTTCTTTTGATGTTCACATTTTCATTTTGTTTTAAAGGCAGGAACAAGGAGTGGTGAAGGGATGCTCAAGGGCCATATGAAGGAACGAGGTCTTCAAACCAACAACTAGGAGTAGCACATGAATCACGATCAAAACAATGAACTTTTTAGGCCTATTTCTCGGAAATGCATTCATATAATCATTGCAACTATGTTTAGGTTTCAATCTATCATAAGGAGGATATTTGGATCCACTCGCCTCAATGAAATCAATGATTCAATTAAACCATTTATTCTACCTATGATAAAGTACAAATTAACAATGGATGTGTACATCTTCATTTTAATGTAATCAGATTTATAGTGTCAACAATCTTGTGTGGCCCGTAAGAGAAAAGTTTCTTTTAAAAAAAGAAATTTCAAAAAGTATAAACAAAATGTCAAGTTCTTTTCCCACGTTCTATGCAAGAAGTGGGGAAGATGCGCAAGAGTTTCTTGACAACTTGGAGATGGTACATCTCATATCCGGGAGAGATGAAGAGGAAGTAAAGCTACGAGCCTTCCCGTTGGTTCTAAAAGCAGAAGCTAAAGCATGGTATGAGACCTTGCAACCCCAAATCAAGTCCAACTGGGACAGACTGCGAGCAAGCTTCCTCTCCAAGTTCGGGCAAGGTGATATGAAGGACTATGGAAATTTCTTATTGGACATAAGCAAGTATCACTTGAAGACTATCCCTCTTATGAAGCAACCTTTGTCAATCTATGGGGTAGGTGGGAGGCTACATTAGAAAATCATGGTGGTGCACCTAACTTTCTAAAAAAAGAGAGATTCATGGTTGGCTTGTATCCATTTTTAAAGGCTAAAGTAGAGCTAAAATTCCCATCCACCTTCGAAGAAGCACGTGAGGTAGCCATCATCAAGTTTAGAAAACTACACTTCCAAGCACATAGACCAAGGGGTTTGAATGAAGTGAGTGAGAGGGAGTCTTCACAAACCATGGAAGAACCAATTAGGACCCCTCTTGCACAATCTTCACAAATAGGAGATAACTCTCAACAAGAGGTTTTACAAAGGCTAACTCAACAGCTTGAGAACCTCACTCTGAATCTAGTACAGGGACTACCTCAACAACGACAACCAAGAGAAGGGAATCACAATCAACGAAGACAAGCTCAAGAGTTGGGATGTTGGAATTGCAATGAAATGGGCCATGGCATGTACAATTTTCCACATCCAAGGCGACTTCCGGGAGACATATATCCCCCCAGACCACCTCCTCTCACTGTGCAGCAAGAACTAGCTCAAGGCCCACAAATGCTTCGTCAACCACCACCACCAACAAATATACCTCCCGTCCCACATGAGGAGGAAGAAAGAGGAGTCAACATCATCAAGCTAGAAGAGGTAATAGATGAGCATACTCTAAACTTTGATGTTATGCCGGCAGAAAAACGCACAAGAGCACATGATAAGGATAAAGACATGAGAAGTGAAGGGAAAAATTCAGCCAGAAGGGACAAGAAGAAGAAGTCAAAGATGGAAGAAGCTGAAAGTAGCAGGAAGAAAAGATCAAGGCAAAGGGAAATTGGTATCAATGACTTCCCATTGGGAAAGGAGCTAGAGCCCTACAACATCCTGGAGGATTTACAAACCCAAAAGCCAAACATTTCATGGCCTCAACTTCTACACCTATCAGCCAAAGTAAGAAGGCAATGGCCAAAGTTGGTAAGTACAAGAATTCCAAAAAAGAAAGCAAATCTTTCCATTAAGGTTGTGGCCTCAAAGCTACAAAAAGATGTGGAACCCAATGTGGATGCTTACATAAGGGGTAAAAAGGTGTCTAATATATATGTTGATGGTGGAGCTCAAATGTGTGTGATCACGGAAAAATCAATGAACAGGTTAGGGATTGAAATTACAAATTCCTCTAATTGTGAAGCTAGGCTAGCCAACAACTCAAGTGTGAAGTGTTTGGGGATCATTGAAAATGTAAAAGTCTCTGTATGTAACATAGATGCACGAGTGGATATGTATGTCATGCCAGCTAAGGGGGAGGGCTATCCCATCATCCTAGGGAGGCCTTGGCTCATTGTTGTGAATGCAGATCAAAAATGGGGAAGTGGTCGTTTGATTCTTAAGAAGGGTCAACCGGTGGTGTATGATTGGCGAGAAGGAAAGCAACTAGATATCAGCTATGAAACCACGGCAGATGAAGAGAGCGAGGAGGAGAGTCCTTACTCAAGTGATGAGGAAGCATCAACCAGTGAATCAACCAGTGAAGAGGAGTCTTCTTTGGAGGTAATGGTAATTATATTCAACGCCAACACCCAAGATGTTTCGGTAGAAGAAAAGCCAACAGACAATCACACACGAGGGGATGAAAGATGCCACCACCTTGAAGAAGGATTTGAGAAGATGCTTTCAAAAGATCTTACTTGTGAGGAGAAGAGGTCCTACATCAATATGTTAAGGAGGTATCCCAATTTGTTTATCACTCACTACTCACAAATAAGAGGTGTAGATGTAATAGAGCATCGAATTGAATTGAAACCAGGGACCAAACCCGTGGCTCAAAAGTTAAGGCGACTAGGATCTGTGCAACAAAAGTCTCTCCTACAAGAAGTGAATCGACTCTTGAAAGTTGGCTTCATCTATCCAGTATCCAACTCCGAATGGGTATCACCTATTGTAGTCACTCCCAAGAAGAATGGTAAGTGGAGGGTCTGCGTGGATTACAAACCCCTCAACGTTGCGACAAAGAGGTACCACTTCCCTCTCCCTTTCCAAGATGAAATTTTGAATGAAGTAGCAGGTCACAAATGCTACACTGTGTGTGATGGTTATTCATGATATTTTCAAATTAGAATAGCAGAAGAGGACCAACCAAAAATCACCTTCATCACACCTTGGGGATGTTTTGCATTCAGAGTAATGCCTTTTGGGCTCACCAATGCTCCTAGCACCTTCATGAGATTCACAATATTTGTATTTCAGCCATTCTTTGGAAAATCTATAAGAGTCTTTATGGATGATTTCTGTATTTATAGTTGTAGATCACTTCACTGCCAAAAGGTTGAAGAGGCTCCATCAATTTGGGGGACAACTCAACCTAGAGAAGTGTCATATCGGTGAATCTCAAGTAGTTTTCCTAGGCCATGTGGTTTCTTCACAAGGAATTCAAGTGGATCCCTCTAAAGTAGAGGGCCCCCTTTTGTCATTATCTCCACCAACAACAACTAAGGAGCTAATGACCTTCAACCACAAAGTGAGGTACATGTCTCGCTTCATCCATCTCCTAGCAGAAGCCATCACCCCTTTGCATAGGTTGGCAAGCCAATCTACATTTGAACGGGGGAGGGAACACGCAAAATGTTTTGAGGAAGTGAAGGGCATTCCTAGCTCTCTCTCAATCCTAATGCCACCAGATCCAAAGGAGACCTACTATGTCACTCCAAGTGTAGGTTTCGAAGGAATTGATGTTGTTTTGATGCAAAAAGATCCTAAAACATTATACATGAGGCCGATCTATTTTGCAAGCAAGGTGATGACTCCGGCCGAGAAGGGATACACTGAAATGGAGAAAGTGGTCTTTGCAATCTTGTTTGCGGTAAGGAAGTTTCGATCGTATCTTCTCCCTGTGCCATTTGTTTTTGTCACCTTAGAGCACAATCTACCATATGTAGTACAACACATGAGCCTCTCATCTAGAATAACAAAGTGGGTGCTTGAACTCCAAGAATTTGAATACACTTTCTTTGTAGAAGATAGCACAAGAGCAGGAATTGCAGACATTCTCACCTACAAAGTGAGAGAAAGGGAAGGATCATGACCACAAAGAGAGGAAGGCTCAAAACAGTTCAAAGTGAAGGAGATTGATAATGCCCATACTTTATGCTTTGATGGAGCTTATCAACGCCAACAAGAAAAAGCAGCAGGGGGGATCATCATTTTGAACCCACAAAAGGAGGTAATGGTTAGAAAGGGAACACTCTACCCAACGTTCACTCTAACAATGAGGCTGAGTATGTTGCTCTAAACCTTGGGCTAGAAGAATGCAAAGAATTAGGCATACAAAGACTTATTATAAAAGGAGATTCTTTGCTAGTGGTCAAGCAAATCCAAGGGACTTGGAGGTGCAAGAATCGTACATTGTTTGAGTGGCTTAGTAGTGTAAGATCTTTGATGAAGGGTTTTAAAGTAACACAGGTACAACACATTGTGAGAACTCATAACAAGGAAGCAGACTTACTCGCAAATGAAAAGCTTTAAATGGCGTAGGAGGTGTGAAACTATAAGAACCCAAATATCAAGGTCAAGAGGAGATAAAAGACATTATCTTCTTTCTACAAGCAGGTGAGTGTCCCAAACACTTAGACAATGTGCAAAGACATAGACTAGTTAAGAAGGCCACACCTTACCAGTTGATCGGGGATGATTTATATCACAAAGGGAAATATTTGGTCTTGAGGAGAGTACCAGGTGTGCAAGAGATAGAGAAAATTCTTCTTTCATGTCATGATGATGTCTGTGGTGGTCACTTTTCTCAAGATATTACAAGTAGGAAGATTTTACAAGCAGGGTTTATTTGGCCGAGCTTACACCGTGATGTCTAATATTGGTGTAAGGCATGTAAGCCATGCCAAATTGCTGGGGATAGACGACTAACATATGAGCCTCAAGTCCCAAAAATATCTTATGGCCCTTTTGAAAAGTGGGGTGTGGATGCAATAGGTCCCCTACCTCGTACTTCTACAGGGAAGGTTTTCATCATCATGGGTGTTGACTACATGACACGATGGGCGAAAGCAACAAGCACAACCCGAATCACAGCTGAAGAGGTATCAAAGTTTATTTTTGACCATATTTGTAGTAGGTTTGGAACACCCCTAGAAATCTTATCAGATCGAGGCCCGGGTTTTAGGGCTGACCTTTGGAATGATCTCTTGAGGAGGTTAAAAGTGAAACACCTGCATTCCACACCCTACTATCCTCAATGCAATGGATTGGTGGAAAAAGTGAATGGAATGATATGTAAGATCATTTCTAAGCAAGTTGTGGACCGGCCTAGAGATTGGGATCACCATTTGACGGCTGCTCTTTGGGCGTATAGAACATCTTTCAAGGTATCTACCCAATTCACCCCTTTTCATCTAGTTTATGGACATGAGGCACTTCTCCCCATTGAGGTAGAGCTCTCAAGCTTGCGTGTTCTTGCAAGAGTGGCAAAAAAACCAAAAGAGGTTCTACATGAAAGGATCTTGGATCTCCAACGACTTGAGCTAGATAGAGAAGAGTCCATTGATCACTACATCACCAAAGCGACAAGCCAAAGGGACAAAATCAACAAGAAGCTCAAGGGGAAAGGATTGAAGGAAGGTATGTTGGTTCTTCGCTATGATAACAGACTTGATACTCGACTTGACAAAAAGTTTTTGCAAAGATGGGAGGGATCTTTCATGATAAAAACAAAGTTTGGGAATGGTAGTTACAGATTAGCAGATTTATCAGGAAAACTCCACAAGACCATAGTCAATGGATGGAGATCAAAGCCCTACTTTCCACGTATCAATCCGTTGATAGGAAGTCATCTGCCTAGATCATCTAAGCTCCAAATTGGCATGGCTCCCTTCGGCTTGGCAAATGCTCCACCTATTTTTAAAGCTTTGATGTACAAAGAAGAACCATCTCTGGAATCTGAACATACCCAAGGCAACCCTCCCATCTCTAATTTATGGGATTGAGGTAATGAAAAGCAGGTCTAATGGAGTAAAAGAGTGCATGACACTCCTCTTATTGAATTAAAAAAAAAGTGAGAAAGAAAAAATGACAAAAAAAAGAGAAAAAAAAAAGAAGAAAAAGAAGCAACACCGTCCTCCTAAAGATATGAATATCTCTAGGCTTGGGGGAGGGCTAATATGAGTGGCATAAAATGGTAACCATCTTTTTGCAACATTTGTCAGCCTACTCAACGTCCTCTTCCTCATATGTGTATATATTTTTCTATCCTATTAAGTTATCTAGAGTAAATTCCCTCTCTTCGTTTAACCTTTGTGGCGACACATACATTGTACTCTTCCCAAAAATGTCGCCTTAGTCATATATTTATATTACCACCCTTTTCTTTTTTGCTTTGTAAATAGAAGTAAGCATACAATAACCAACTATATACCCCCAAACTTTCTTACCTCTTGTGAATTAGTAGTAGAAAAATAATATATCCATCTTCCATCCCATATAGATAAATTACCATGTAAATCAACTCTCCACTTGTCTTTACCAAAGATTATGGTCCCTCTCTACAAGTCTTCTATGCTCCCTACATAGGTGGCCCAATATCTCTTAAGAATATACATATAGTTTTTCTCCTTTCAAAAAGACTCCAATTGTATATTCTTTTCACAAGAAAATAATATTGGGCCCTCCTCTATTTGTTTAAGAATCATAGCCTTTCGAAAAATCATGATTCCCCTTGGATGCATACAAGCAAAGGGCCCATACAAGAAGACTTGGAAGCAAAAGGTTCCCTAGCCTAGTGTGGACCTTCCAAAACAAATTCCTTGGTGCATGAGAATGCATAATAGTCCAAATTCATATCAAACATGTTGAGAAGGTCAAATTTGCCTTTTGAAGCATGTCATTCCGAGCTACAGGTAAAAAGTTATGGTCAAGATAGTGTAAATCTGTCAGATTC